>NW_026947490.1:11200000-12400000 GCF_034190915.1 Cavia porcellus
CTTTCTTAGCCACCAAATGGGCGTGATAATACTTGCTTTTTAAAGTTAATGTGACCTTTAGAGAGAAATGAAAGATATATAAAATTTAAATAATGATGAACTTCTATTATTTTGCTACTGTTTGGAAAATTGTGTTAAAATATCATGTGGATAGTGATGAAGGGAAAATAACTTTAATATTATATACATTCAAAATTGTAGCTATTTCATATCAATCATTGATAAATCTTCTCATAACAGAATAATAATATGCCCTTTCTTACCTTTGACTAATTCTTTCATGTGTTGAATATTTCTTTGTGTCCAATATTTATTAAACCAGTATAAATTTCCTTTTATTTTTATCTTTCCCCACATTTGATGTTTCCAGAATTCTGAAAGACTCCATTTTTTGTTGTTCTTGTTGTTTGTTTGTGTGTGTGTGTGTGTGTGTGTGTGTGTGTGTGTGTGTGTTTTGTTTTTTGGAGTTTAGGGGGATTGAACTCAGGACCTTGCAGTTGCCAGGTTGCCACTGAATTAGATCCTCAGCTCTAGAATTTTGAAAGAGTTTGATCAAAATAGAGTAACACTACAAATGGACAGCATATGACCATTATGTTAGTTTGCCTTCTTTGTGATATGGTTATATCATCTCATTTCTATTTCTAGCAAAGGAAAAGAATAGTTATTAATTGAGAAAATTCTTCATAGGTCATCCATGCACATTTTGGTTTACATGATCTTATTAGCCTATAGCAGCAGATGTGGCATTTCCATAGATGGTAAAGAAATATGGTCTTAAGTCAGTTCCTATATCGTAAACAACACACAGGAGTACCCAGATCCCTTCCACCACAATACTCATCACAATTTACAGGTGTTGATTATGAAAAAGCCTCTCTTCCTTTCTAAAAAGTAATGTCCCCACAATTCTCAGCATGTACACAAACAATGGTTACAAATTTCATAAATTTAAATTTCATAATAAATCTCTAAAAGAATAAATGAGTGAATGGAGCCCCAACATAGGAGAATGGAAAAATCAGACATAAGAGGGATCCTCATGTTCTAAGGGTACACAAATTAAAGAAAAAATGGTATGTCCTGTGATCAGGATAAAAGCATCTCTGGAGGTGAGGCATTCAAAATAGTTAAGGACAAAAGGTGTTGGGAGATGAATGTGGGTAAATGACATGGAAGGCAAAGAGGAGAGAGACACAGTAGCATGATGTGAGGTAGGACATCATGTGAGCAAGTGTCCAGCAGCCATAAAAACCCAGAATGCCAGGGACCCAAAGAAAGAGGGAAAGGGGGCAAGAAAGCTGGTGTTGGACTACAAAAGCACAGTTGCAAGTCAAAAAAAAAGAATACATAAGAGAAAAATCACAAAAAGATGTTTCAAACCAGAGAAAACAGTTTATAAACAAAAATGCCTTAAATTTCCGAAAAAAACCCAGAAGAATGTCAGTTGAAATGGCAGAGTTTAAGCCATCCTTTTGTTTCTGTTTTTAGAAATTAAAAATATCCCTGATGTTGTGACAGGCTGATGTTGATCATATTTCATAATTTTTACATAGAGAGTTTAGGATATTTTAAAAAATGGAAATAAAACTGCAGTCATAGGTCAGTGGCAAATTTAAGGAAGGGACAGAGAGGGGTGAGTTGTAAAATAAAATGATACAATTATCATGATTCAGGATTGCTAAGAAAACTTGTAGTAACCATTTGCACCATGTTTGGACTTCACTTATAAAAGTGTTATTAGAGTATTCGCAGACAAAAGAGAAATACCTTGAATATTTCTGTCCATGATGAAATTACTACTAAACAAAAAATGATTTGACCTAGTGACACTTCAGGTGTGTCACTGGCATATTAGTCACCACAAATAGCAAATCTTTTTGGAATTCAAGGAAGAAAAACTAACAATAAACCTTGCCATTATTTTTTCATTATAAAAGTCACAATTTTTAGGCCACTAACCACAATTTTGATACTTTCCAAGTAGAGATAATGCTCCTTTTGGAAGCAAGACACTGTGAATGGTGATGGGCCATTGCCGATTGTAGAGAGCTTTTCTTGCACCCATTTTTTGTATGCATATGCAAAGTAATATTAGGTCATGAGACAGATTTGTTGCTCAGATCCCTAATCATTTATATGATGCCTCCTTGCTATAGAGAAGTTATATCATATTTAAGATAAAAATCTTTTTTCTGTTTAAAAAGCAAACTCAAAAAATGTTCTTTCTGAACAAAAAAATACTTATTACAACAGTGCATCCATTATTTTCTCTGTTGATACATGAATCACTGTTATGCTTATCAGGCACATAAAAGTAAAAACAAGGTTTGAATTGTTTCGGCACAAAGATTCAAGGACCTTCTACAAAACTGAGCAAAAGAATATGAGAAAGTGAATTTTCTTTTAAATTGGGAGCATAGAGCAAAAGCATGACAAAAGCAAGAAACCAACCACTCTTCTTCGACCTGCTCTCATCACAAGTGTCTGTTGTACTAAGCAGTTAATGTAAATTCTTAGAGAAAAGACATCCATACAGATCTCCCAAAACTCAGCAATGAATAATGATCCAGGGCTGTGTTACAGAGACAGTGCTAACAGAGGCTTTCTGGTGTGATTGCATTGTCACTTCTAGAGCACTGGTAACACAATGTTTCCATTATAGCATTTATGAGACACAAGCAAAATTACTTTACTACGCAGATGAACTCTGGAGTAATGTCATAGAAAAGAATTATCTTGTAGAATTACAGATAATTTAAAGAATCAAATTCAAAGTGTCAAAGATGGACAGATTTTTTTTTTTTAAATTGGAGTCAGAAATTTTAAAAGGTAGAAATCAAGAACGTAGGGAGCGGCAAGACCTCCCCATTGCTGCCTCCCCGCCTCTCTCCTATGGGCACATGATACACCTGCCTACATTAACCATAATCCTCTCCTGCTTACGTCACATACCTGGAGGTGACGATGACCTATCAGAAACCACCCCATAGCCTCTTCCTGTCCCACCAGCCCACCCTTGGCCCATAAAAGATGTGACCACTTCTTGAATAAATGAGACTTGATTGGATTCTCTCGACTTGCTTCAATCTCTCTTTGTCTCCCCCCTGTTTTATTTCATCCCCGTTCCCCCCATGGATTGATCCGCAGGCCGGATCACAAGAAAGGAGAGAATTGTGTTTCATTTCAAAGTATGTAATACACATTACAAAATAGGAAGAGTATAGCTTGTGTTGTAGTCAGGGGTTGTGCAGAGAACAATTAGAATCAGGACATAGAATTTATATTATTTTTTATAATGGTCACCAGGAGTAAATACAAGAAAATGCAGGAAATCTATCTGCAACACCAAAAATATAGAATATTTATTCAAGAGCCTAAATCCCACAACCATGCCCACATAAGTCCAGATGAAGACCCAGAGCTCATGACAGTGCCTCCCATGAATTCAACTGGTGGTCCAGAGCCCACAAGAAGGACTCACACCAGTCTCTTTTACAGATCCATGCCAGGAAAGCCCAAAGGTCAGTGGTGGAAGCCAGAAAGTCCATGCCAGTGGGGTGAAAGAGCTGTGCTGGTGGAATGAGATTTCTATACTGGAGCCGCGAAGTCACACTCACAACAAAGACCAGAACTGTCCTAACAGACACCATAGCCATCTTCAGGGACACAAAGGCCCTGAGCTCCTCCAACAACAAGTACAGTCAGGTACATGCCAGGAAGCCAGCATGCCGAGTTTATCCTGGAGACCAAGCAGCACATGTCTTCCCCTCTGGAGCCAGGGAGCAATGCTTGATGTGAGGACCAGAGCTTCTCCAAGAGAAACAACAGCTCAAACAGCAACTTGTAGAACCCACAATGCCTCAATGCCTCAATGCAATAACACATTAATGCCTCCCTTCTCCTTCTCCACCTGTCTATTTATGCTGGCAACTTTCCTTAGGTGGAGCATCTATGCTCAGTGCCATGCTGATATAATCCAGCTGGCATTAAGTTGACCACCAATTCTTAACCCATAACAGTTTGTCAGCCCAAATATCTACCCAGGGGGAGAATGCCCTATAGCTCAATTCTACAGTGCTTGTAGCAGTCACCTGAGAATGTTGCCACAATGTAGTTTTTAAATACAGCTTTAAGGAAAGCTCTGATCATTTTAATTTCTAACAAACTTCCAGGAAATACCAATTCTGCTTTTTCTCTGCACTCCCTAATATGCAAAAATGACCATGTTTACTGTGAACATTTTCCATGCCATGATATTCATTACTTCTAAGGAGAACAATTTCCTTTTGGGAGTAGTTTAAACTGTTGTTATCTTTACATTATGACAAAATTTGATTCTCGGTATCTTCCATACACTGATCCTCATTTAATCACAACCGTGAAATCTAATTTCATTTTTATATGAAAGATAAAACAAGAAACATATCACCCTAGAATTTTTCCCCTAGAAACCTATGCTCTCAAGATCATAATTCATAATTGCTTTGGATCTCTCTGCTATCCTGTTTCCTCCAGACTGGTAAAGTCTATCTAAAACTGAGGTTGCAAGACATAAACGAGAGACTCCCATTTAACCTGGATTTGTGATGTTTACTTTATAACCTTATGTTTCCATATGCAAATGAGGTATTTCTAAATTTGCCTAAAATTCACTAATTCAGCTGTGGTATTCCACAGTAATCAAAGCTGTCATTCTACGTGGTTTGTCATTCCCCACGAACAGTCCCCACTTCAATGTTTGACGACAATAATTTAATATGTCGCCTTCTCCACATTCCAACTTTCCTTTCATTTTGCATAATAAACTCTCATGAAAGTGTCCTCTACTTTCATCTCTTAAGTTCACAACATCTTTCACTTCTTTCACATTTTTATTCTCAGATTGTAGCCTCACACTTCCTAGAACTCTTAAAACCCACAGTTACCTGTGCACTCTCAACTCAGCCACTCCTGGTACGACCACAGCCTATTTCCGTTCTCTGATGAGAAGCCTGCTCCTCCTCGGGCCCTCATATTCTGACCATTCTTCTAACTAAGACAAGACACCGCCTTGTCTCTCCTAATGCACCAAAAACCCTATCAGTGCCTTTGTTGCTATGCTGCTGCTCTGATCTCCCCCTGCCATGTAGTCCTTCCTGCCTATCTAATTTCACTTTCCTCTCAACCCAGTTTGCACTTATTAACAGTCTGTAAAGATGTGTGCATGTACCTGTAATGTCGCCTGCAGGGTTCCACACTTCTTCCAAATTCCAGTCCTTGGAAATTCTCACTGTCTGTTTTATGCACTCTTTTCTGGATCAAAATGCATGCTTCAGGTTATAATGTTTCTCAACTTACCGATCTCATTAGAAATGTAAGTAATTCAAACTTCACTGTTGATTCTGTACTTCATTCCCTGTAGCAACACATCTAATTTTTTTCAACATCTTGAAATCCCCGAGCTCCACAGGAATATAAATTTTAGCAGATCTCCAAATGGTCTCACCAACAGTTTCAGTAAAATTGCCATGACCTCCCAGCCATGGGATCACTTAAGACCCCCTCCTTTAAGATTCTTTATGTATTTTCTTGCTTTATTTCAACCTTTGTGAAAGAAGATTCTTTCATAAATACCAAAACCATGTACAAGTTCAACTATGTATGTATTCTCAGTTAACATCTTTCTGATAGATAAATGTTCTATCAATTATTTATTTTTCCTTGTGTTTCAGTTTCTCACACATAAATAACGATATAACATATATAATATATTACACATAAATAACAATATAACATATATAATATATATTGTATATATTACATAATATCTTATATATCTTATACATATTACACACATATCATATCTATATAATGCACGTATACATATATGCATGTAATTACTCAAATTCATTTTACCCATGAAGATGCTTAAATTTCATATTATCTGATTGGATTTCTCTTAATTCGAGCTGCTTTATGATTTCACCTATGAACTGCTTTATGATTTCACCTATGATTTCACCTATGAAAGTTATTAATGGTTTTCTAACTTCCATACTGGGAAAATACCAGCTCTCAGTTAATACTTGCAAGCCTCTCTTAAGTGCAACAGTTAAGCCTGCATCTATGTTCTTTGTGTCCAGCTAGATCATAATCACTCTAGTTATGAGGGTTACATTTTCTTTTCTAGAATGATATTTATTAAGTAGCTTTTTATTCTTGTTGGTTGAATTAGATTGCTTTTAATAATATTTTACACCATACATATAAAAGCCTTACTGTGACAAATATTCAGAAATAAAAATATGATTACAATTCTTCTGAAAGAAAAATAGGAGAAAGTAAAAACAAAGGAGGAAGAAGTGAGGGCAGAAAATCAGAAAGTGTGGAAGAAACAGGAAGGGGAGAAGAGAAAAAGGGAGAAGGAAAGAAGGCTGGCCAACCTAATTAAGAATTGACTGATTTTTTTTTTCAATTTATTCATTGAGAAGCTTCAAATCCAAAGCTCATTTATATGGCACTTGGGAAGCGGTAGTACATAAAACAAATTTAACAGAGAGCAACAGTCTCTGTTTCTTCTTCTACATAATTTTCAATCCAGCTTGTGTGTTTCACAGAAAAATTAGACTAAATAGCTCTTTTGATGTGTGACTTTTTTCCCAATGAGACAGCAATAGAGTTAAGTAGTTTTAGTTGCCAGATGTTATAAATGGTCTGGTTTTTTACTTTTAGTCTTGAAACATCCATGTTGTTAGGGACAGTGCTGTGCTCTTTCATCTAGTACTTTTAATAGAAAAAATAACTGTTATGTCACTCTTTTCTACCATTACATTTTTGCTCCATTCATTGTCTATTGTCCTCCCTTGCATGCCTGACAAATCACAGCTCTGTAGGGTTTTCCTGCCAGGACCAGCAAGTGGGGCCTGGGCACGGAATCCTGCCCCAGGAATCCTGCCCCAGTCTGGGAGAACTCTCTTCATTGCCTGGGGATCTGCCTGCGGTTTCTGGCCGGGATCAGCAAGTCAGGTAGGCAGGTAATCCCACCCCAGTCTGGGGGAACTCTTTGTCGCCTGGGGACCAGATCTGCCTGCGGTTTCCTGTGGGGATCAGTGAGTGGGGCCTAGGCAAGGAATCCTGCCCCAGGAATCCAGCCTCCGCCTGGGGGAACTCTCTTTGTCACCTGGGGACCAGCAAGTTGAGTAGGCATGGAAACCACCTCCCCCCAATCTGGAGGAACTCTCTTCATTGAATGGAGACCAGCCTGTGGTTTCCTGCCAGGACCAGTGAGTCCCATAGGCACGGAATCCTGCCCCAGTCTGGGGGAACTCACTTTGTCCCCTGGGGGATGGGGACCAGCACGTGGCTTCCTGCCAGGCGCAGCCAGTTGGGCCTAGGCACAGAATCCCATCCCAGTCTCAGGAAGGCTTTTCTTCATCTGGGGGCCAGGCGATGGTTCCCTGCAGGCCCGGCCAGTTGGGCCTAGATATGGTCTGGGGGAACTCTCTCTTTCACTTGGAAAAACACTTGAAGCTTGAAAATATAGGAAAACGAAAGACCAAAATGCAACATCAAACATCCAGCCCATCCCAAGAAAGCCTAGGAACCACATGCATAGAAGAAAACACATTCCACATACCTGAAATATCTGCAATAATAGTAACTGAAATAAAGAAGCAAATCTGGGAAACCTTAAAGGAATATCAACTAGAAATAATCTCTCAGGTAAAAGAAGAAATGGTAAAAGAAATGAGGGAGATGCTAACATATCTAAAGAAGACACAGTTAAAAAATTGGAGGACCTACAAAAAAGAATCCCTGGATGAACAATATAAGAAACAAACAATACATAAAGCACATGCAAAGAGATATACAGGAAAACAAAAACTCCATTGAAAGTTGTAAAAACCGCCTCAATGAATGTGAAGATAAAATCTTAGACCTCGAAGACAACATTGCAGCTAGCAAACAGGAAAGGAAAGATCTTTCAAAAATAACAAGAAATCAGGAAATAACAATTCAACACCTGCAAGATGACGCAAAGCAGAACAACATAAGGTTGATAGGCATAAATGAAAAAGAAGGGGACAACATAAAGGATGTCAAGAGGATATTTAGAGAAGTAATAGCTGAAAATTTCCCAAACATGAGATTAGAAACTGATATCAAGATCAATGAAGCACATAGAACTCCAAATAGCCATAACCAAAATAAATCTACACCCAGACATATAATAATGAACATCCCAGAAATCGAATAAAAGAATAGAATATTAAAAGCTGTCAGAGAAAAAAGACAGATCACCTATAAAAGAAAACCTATCAGAATCACAGCAGCCTTCTCAGCACAAACAATACAGTCAAGAAGAGCAAGGAGTGAAGTATTTCAGATCCTAAAGGAAAATATTTTCCAACCTAGGTTGATGTACCCTGCAAAACTGTCCTTCAAAATCGATGGAGAAATAAGATACTTCCACAACAAAGAACAGCTGAAAAACTTCATGATCACCAAGCCAACCCTGCAAAGAATACTAAAAGACAGCCTGGATATATTTAGGAACAAACCACTAAACAATGCAGAAAATTAAAAAGAGCGGGAAGATAAAGAAGCAACAGCAGAAAGATAACATGTCCACAACAAACCAATATAGAACAGTTCTAACCATTAATGTAAATGGTCTCAAAGCACCAATTAAAAGAAACAGACTGGCAGAATGGATCAAGAAACAGAATCCAACCATATGCTGTCTACAAGAAACCCATCTAACCCAAAAGGATACTCACAGACTAAAAGTCAAAGGATGGAAAGCAATACTTCATGCAACAGGAACCCCCCCCCCATAAAAGCAGGGGTAGCTATTCTGTTTGCAGACAATCTGAATTTCAAACCAATAATGATCAGAAAGGATAAAGAAGGACACTACATACTGGTTAGGGGAAAACTTCAAGAGGAAGAGATAACTATCTTAAATATATATGCACCAAATTCCAGAGCATACTGTTATATAAAACAAGTACTAACAGAAATGAAAAACCAAATTAGCAGTAACACAATTCTAATAGGAGGTCTTAACACACCATTGACACCAATGGACAGATCAACCAGACATAAAATCAGCAAAGAAATGAAGAACTGAATCGTAACTGTGAACAAATGGACTTAATAGACATATATAGAGAGTATACCACTCAACAACAACAACATACATATTCTTCTCAGCAGTACATGGGTCATTCTCTAAAATAGACCATATATTAATTCACAGAACATATTTAAATAAATGCAAAAGGGTCGAAATTATCTCTTGCATGCTATCGGACTATAGCTCTATGAAATTAGAAATTAATGATAAAAGATACTGCAAAAATACCACAAACACATGGAAACTGAATAACACACTCTTGAGTAATCAATGGGTCACAGAGGAAATTAAAGAAGAAATTAAACAATACCTACAAACAAATGAAAACACAAATACAACTTACCAGAATCTGAGGGGTGCAATAAAAGCTGTCCTCAGAGGAAAATTTATTGCAGAGTTCCCACATTAGGAAAACAGAATGAATACAAATAAATAACCTGATGTTACACCTCAAACATCTAGAAAAAGAAGAGTAAGTCAAGCCCAAAGCCAAAAGAAGGGAAGAAATTATAAAAATCAGAGCAGAAATCAATGCAATAGAGACCAAAAAAACAATCCAAAAAATCAACTAGTCAAAGAGCTGGTTCTTTGAAAGAAATAAAATTGACAAACCACTAGTCAATCTTATTTTTAAAAAGGAAGAAAAAACTCAAATTCATGCAATAAGGAGTGAAAGAGCTGAAATTACTACAGAGCCTATAGAAATACAGAAAATCATTAACACCTATTTCAAAAACCTCTGCTCTTAAAGGTTTTAAAAACACAGAGGAAATAGACAGATTCCTAGAAACATACGAAGTACCAAAGCTAGGTCATGAAGATGTAATACTACTGAATAACCCAATTTCTATTAATGAAATAAAAAATGTAATTAAATCTTTATCTGCAAAGAAGAGCCCAGGTCCAGATGGATTCACTGCAGAATTCTACAAGAAATACAAAGATGACCTAATGCCAACACTCCTCAAACTATTCAATGAAATTGAAAGGGAAGCAATCCTTCCTAAATCATTCCTAGAAGCAAATATTACTCTTGTACCAAAACCAGAGAAGGACCCAACTGAAAAAGAGAAGTACTGACCAATCTCCCTAATGAACACAGATGCAAAAATCCTCAATAAAATAGTGGCAAATAGAATGCAGCAAATCATCAAGAAGATCATACACCCCGACCAAGTGGGATTCATCCCAGGCATGCAGGGATGGTTCAACATACTTAAATCAATAAATGTAATCCACCATATCAATAAAGCCAAAAGTAAGAATCACATGATCATTTCTATAGATGCAGAAAAAGCCTTTGATAAGGTCCAACATTCATTCATGATAAAAAGCCTTGCAGAAAATGGGAATAGATGGTCTTTACCTCAAAATAATTAAGGCCATCTATGACAAACCAACAGCCAATATCATACTAAATGGCCAAAAATTGAAGGCCTTTACTGTAAAATCAGGCACAAGGCAAGAATGTTCCTTATCACCACTCCTATTTAATCTAGTACTGGAAATACGGGCTAGAGCAATTAGACAAGAGAGAGAAATAAAAGGCATAAAGATAGGAAAAGAAGTTAAATTATCATTATTTGCAGATGACATGATACTCTATATAGAAGATCCCCAAAACCCCATTGAAAGACTCCTAGATATAATAAATAAATTCAGTAATGTAGCTGGACACAGAGTCAATACTCAAAAATCAATAGCATTCGTATACACTAACAACAAAGTCAAAGAGAGAGAAATAAGGGAGGCAACATCCTTCACACTAGCAACCAAAAAATGAAATATTTAAGAATTACTCTCACGAAAGAAGTGAAAGACCTATACAGGGAAAATTATAATACACTGAAAAGTGAAACTGAAGATGATCTCAGAAAATGGGAAGACATCCCTTGCTCATGGATAGGAAGAATAAATATTGTGAAAATGTTTTCCAGCCCCTGGTGTTTAGTGTATAGAAATATGTAATATAGAGCAGGTGTTCAATGAAAATGCATTATAGAGTAAACAAATAATTTGACTAGTGAATCTGTCGGTTCATCAATCAAAATTATGCTCCATAAATGTCTGTTTTACCCACCACTTGCAAAATTCAAAAGTAGTAGATATTACTTAATTGATAAATATTGTTCTCCACAAAAACTTTCAATAAATCAATATTTGGCATTTAAATAGTATAATTTGAAGATAAGCAATTAAAATTACTGTGAAGCCTAAGTAAACAGCTGTATTCTATTTTAAAGATTTTGCATATATTCCAAATAGAAATATACTTTTTGAAAAATGAAAGTATCTTGATTAGAAGTCATATAACTAAAGTATTCAATTACACTTTGAAACATATTTAACTTATCAGGGTGAATGATTGTTGCTCAAATGCTTGAACCCAATGTTTTTTAAAAAAGAGATTATTTCAAAATAGATGCTTGCCAATGAGTCCAAGCCTATAAACTGTTAGTCATCAAAAATGTTTAATAACATTAAAATTCCTCTACTGGGCTCATTTTCTATAAATTGTCCACTTCAAAGAAAGATGCACCAAAAAGTGTGTCTATACGATGGGTCTATAATTTTACTTCCATGACATATATTAAGGTAATAACATTGTATTTTAAAACTTAAAACTACTTATTAAAACAATCTTCAAATATTTATGTTTTCAAATATACAGTTTGAAGACTTTTTTCTCTCCTGGAAAAATAGTTGTGATAAAAATTAAAATATAATTTGTTGAGGTAAAGTATAGAAAAATAATGATGTTGAGCATACAGATCTCTTTCTTTTCCCCTTGAAGAATTGCTGAAGCCTGGACTGGTCTCCAGGCCACATCTGTTTTGCTTGAACACCCACAAGTTTTGGAATCCTGCCCATTTCTACCTTTCATTTTTACTATCTAGGAACATCAGTGCATTTCTAAAACAAACTGTAAAGGATCCACCTTTTGTTAAGTATATTAAGTGTAGCTCTTGGAAAGGAATTTAAGATTCTATATGCCAGGTCATAGTTTTAAGACGATGTCAGAGCTCAGTTAAATAAAAATCAGAATTGGAACTTTTAGCAGGTTCCTAAGGCTACTGTAGCAAGTTAGCACAATCTAGGTGTCTTAAAAGAACAACGGTTTATTCCTTTACCATTCTGGAGACCAGGAGTCTGAAATTAAGATGTGTGCAAGAAACTGATCATCTTGTGACTCAAAGCTTGTTTTAGTTTCTTGTATTCACTGACCTGCGTTCCAAGATTGTCGGGTACACCAGGTTTCCTTCCATCTTCATGTCACCTGTCAGGGGTTTAAATAGTGCCTGATTTCTCTTATATGAGGAACTCAAGAAAAATATAACACACGTATATATACATATATCTGTATCTATATATCTTTAAATCTATCTGTATATATAGAGAGAGAATGAAAGAGAAAGAGGGAGGGAGCGATGAAGGGAGGGGAGGAGGGAGAGAGAGAGAAAGAGAAGTTATGTAAATAGAAGTAAGGAGATTGTTTGCAAATAGAGCAAGAAAATAAGGGAGGGGAGGAAAAAGAGATGGAGAAAATTTGAAGGCAGAAAATGATAAAAATCTTTTTGAAATGGGAAGAGAACTCAGAGTTGAAAGGAGCAGGAAGGAAGGGAAAAGGTAGGGGATGAAAAAGAAAGAGAAAAGAAAACATGAACATGTATTTTGTACATGCAGCAATTTCCCATTATATTATAATATTTATGTACTACAAACATATACTAATCCTTAAATTAGTTACACTTGTAAGTTCTCCTTTTCCAAATGAAGCAACACTCACAGTTTCTGGAGATGAGCTTATGTACCAGTCTTTTCCAGAACCACCATTGTATATCCGATGAATGAATATATTTTATATCTATTTTATATCCAAACTAGAAAGGACAGTAATACTAATAAGAATAATAATAACATTCATAGGAATCTCTGCTTATACCCTCTCACTCAATCACTTGTTATAATCTCCATATTTTCAAGACAGTAGATGCAGGGAGAAAGTCACTCCTGATGGTTTTTGTGAATCTTTTTTTATTTAAAATGAGAAAACTAATTTGTGCAGAATGTCATCATACCTAGATATCAGAGGTGATCTACTAAAATAGTTTTCTCAAAATTTTGTGAACAGCCACTTTTACAAAAATATTGAACATTTTTAGAACAGAGTTCCATCATTCATCTAGATTATTAATATTAACCAATGACTGGAAAAATAAGACTATGCTAGCTGTGATATTTCACATGGATTACTTCATGAAAGGGCGATGTTCATAGTGGTTAAAAACACAGAATCGGAACACAAGTGCAGTACATATTCATCAGTGGCCCTCGACAAATCAGTCAGGCTCCCTAATCTCCATTTTTCTAACCTGAAACTTAACAGAATATCTGGATCCCCTCTCACTGACCTGTTCAGCACATGTTTAAAGTGATCCAGGCAGACTTTCAGAAGTATGCCCCACACTTTGTGCGTCTTTCACCATTTCAATGCCCCTGTGTATTTTCTCTTGATTAATCTAGATTAATGACAGAACTCTTTTTTCTAAAAAATGTTTAATATTTTTGTTAGACGTGGCTGTTCACAAAATACTGAGAGAACTATTTTAGCAGATCACTCAACATCCAGCTATGAAGAAATTCTGCACAAATTATATCTCATTTTAAATAATTATAGACTGATAAAATATATCAAGACTGACTTTCTCCCTGCATCTATTGTGTTATAAAATAAAGATATTCGATAGATTTGGTAGCAAATTCCAAACTAGGGGTTTTACCATTTCTGAAATTTTAAGGGCTGTGTCCTTATGCACATAAAAATGTTTCTCTGTATGTGTATTTATATAGAAACTAATTTGGAAAACATATTTTGGAAATAAAGAGTGCCTAACAATACTATGTTGAGGGCACCTCAGAGTGGCCAATCGTCGTAGAATAAATGCCCCTTCCAAATTGAAATTAGCTTCACATATACAAAACCACACCCCAGGAAACCTGCCACCTTCACCCCAATGCAATACACCACATCTGTAGCAAATCTCCAAGCAGTCTGAGCGCTGGACAAATGTTTACTAACCTTTCTCTGTCACTAACAGAGGTGTGCAGGACAGGAACCGAGCTCTGCTGAGTGGCAAATCTGTGCTGAACCTGCTGTCTCTCTTGAGAGAACCCTTAAACATTATACACTGTGACTTTTAAGACTGTAAGGCATAAATAGAAAAAAAATAATAACCATTGGTTCCTTTTTTAAATACCACACTTTAAAAGCACTGAATTGAAATCTTTCTATAGTTTTGCATGCTTTACTCTTAGCTCATTTTGAAAACGGGAAGAAAGGAAAAAAGTAACTCATGATAACGACAGAATGCTTGCTGTGAGGAAGTCTCCCAGGAGATTCAGTAAAAATCAGTGTGTGAGCTTTATTTTACAGGATCTCTTTATTCATCGCTGTGAAAAGGGGAACAAACAGCTCACTAATTACCCTCATCAGGGAGGTGATGCAAACACCCGGCAAGATGAAAATAAAAAAGAGGATATGAATACTCACAGACCAGATAAAAAATGGCTTGAAATGGATCTAGAATATGTGAGCAAATACAACTGAAGAAAAAAATTCAAACTTAGTGCGTGTGAACAAAATATAGTCTGGAAAGCAAAAGGTGAAAAGCAGGATTCTAACTGTCACTGACTGTGTTACCACGTCAAAGGAAAGGTGTGTGTTTAAAGGATTTTAATCCAGAACTAAAAGTACTGGGATAAAACTGGGAAAAGAAAATGTATTCAAATGATCAGAAAAACACACCTCGGCAGCAAAATCTGTTAAAGTGGGTAATGATTTCTCCCAAAGAATGGAAATCTCTTCAGTTGATAATTTTAAAATTAAGTTAGACAAACCACTGGGAAATGGCGAGTCAGATTTGAAGCCATTCTGAATTGGCAGAAAAAGACACGAAGGATGATCTAATGAGTTGACTGACCACATCTTCCCACATTTGTGTTAAACACCACTAATCACTTGTTTTGTTCAGAGTCCCCCTTGCCTCCCACAAATAGTCTGCAATGCATTTAGTATGCTAAAGGACATTCACACTGAATGCATTAACATATGTTTGGGGACAGGGATTTGTTAGCCACTGAGCTCACAGATCTGGGTATGGTTTGCCTCTGAAAGGTTCATGGGCTGAAAGCTTGGTCACCAGTGTGACAGCTCTGAGGTGGAGAAACCTCTGAGAAGTAGCACTAGGGAAGACAATTAGGCCTCCACCATCATGAAGTTTGGTGCTTTCTTGCAAGAGTGAATTGGATCTCATGGGACTGGCCGGTTTCCTGTGCAAGTGGGTTGGGAGGAAAGAGAAAGTCTGGACTTTTCCCAAACTGTTTTGTTGTTCCCACACATGACCCTTCTGCATGCAGCTGGTTCTCCTTTTGCTTTTCCACTGTGCTCCGGTGCAAAGAGACCCTCTCCAGAGCTGAGCCATGCTGCTCCAACTTTCCGCCCACTGGCTTTATGAGCCCAATAAACCTCTTTTATTTCTAGTGTCAAGTATTCCAACATAGAAACAAAAATCAGGCTAAGGCACTCACTTGTTAAGGGAAAATCAATTAAATGATAAAAGTTACAGCAGTTTAAAGCTGCCTCATTCCCTCTTATCCACAGCGTCATTAACCACAGCTCTGAGACAAGCACGTACACCTTAGCACAGTTAGCAGATGCTGCATTCGCTAAAATTCACATGCAGCATAAACTTCCCTGCACTGTTTCTCATCATTCAGCATAGTTTTTGGTTTGTTTGTTTGCTTGTTTTGTGTTTTTAGAATTTTATTGGTGGACTGGGGACTTAGCTCAGTGGCAAAGGACGTGCCTGGCAAGCACAAGGTCCTAAGTTCGATTCCCAGTACCACAAACAACAACAACAATAAAACAAATAAATACAATTTTATTGGTACATTTTAGAGGTAATGATAATATTCATTATAGTGAATTTTTAGTTGTACAAGATATATTTTGCTTCTTCTTTTTTCCCATTTCCCTGCCTTTCTTTTAACCCCTCTTAACCTCCTTATTTACAAGCTTTGTTTTCATTTCTTTTTCCTATTCTTTTTTGTTGTTTTTTCTTTCCTCTCTTTCTCTCCCCTCTCCCTTACTCCCCTTCTCATTTGAACATTTTCTTCTTATTCTCTAATACACATTTTGGTCCTTATTTACACATTGGTTTCTCATACCAGAGCAACCATTCTGTATTTAAATGTGTGTGTGTGTGTGTGTGTGTGTGTGTGTGTGTGTGATTTATTACACTTCAGAGTCTGTGCTCAAAGTGCATCAGTTTAGGAAGAAATATCTCAAACTTATCCTTCTTTATGGCAGAGTAGGCATCCATTCATTGGCTGATAGGCATTTGAACTGTTTCCAAGATTCAGATATTACAAACTGTGCCACTGTAAATGTAAGTAAGTACCTGTGATTTGATGCTTTTAATTGTTTGGGGAAGAGACCAAGAGGGAGAATAACTGGGTTGAATGGAACCTCTAGTTTCAGGGTTTTTAGGAATCTCCACATGGATTTCCATCTGTTTGAACTAGCCTATACTTCCACCAACAGTGGAGTGGGCTCCTCTTTCCTCCCAGGCCCTGCCAGCATTTACTATTGGTTAATTGCTTGATAATTATAGTGCATTGGTAACTGGTGGTCAATTTAAACACCAGCTGAATACAATTAGCATGGGGCTGAGCATGGATGGCTCACTTGAGGACTTTGGAGCATAAAAAGGAGACCTGGAGAGATAGAATAGCATTATGGGTTTTCCTCGGTGTTGTTGTTTGGAGCTGTTGATTCTCTTGGAGGAGGTTGTCATGCTGACTCCCCTGATGTGAATTTGGCCAGTGTTATGAGAGGAGCTCCGGACCTTGTGCTTAAGGATGACTGCGGTTCATTTTGGCTCGAGGGGGGAAGATGTGTGTTGCTCCATCTCCAGAAGAAGCCTGTCACACTGACTTCCGGATATGAACTCACAGTTCTCAATGCTGGAGCAGCACAGGATCTCGTTGCTGCTGAGGATGACTGTGGTACTTTTTGGGGAAGCCATGGTCCTTATTTTGAGTGTTGCTTCTTAGCTTGAGTGTAGAACTCTTAACCTACTGGCACAGACTCTTCACTCTGCTGGCATAGACTTTCTTGCTTCTGCCACTGATCTTTGGGCCTTCACAGCATAGAGCCTTAAAACAGACTTGGCATGGGTCTTTGTTGTTGGCTGTAGGATCCAGTTGGACTCGTGGGAGGCACTGTCATGGGCTCTAGAGCTTCAACTAGACTCATATAGGATAATGCCATCAGATCTAGGCCCTGAGCTGGATTTCCTTGAATCCTTAGATATGGATATATTTGCGGCACTTTCTAGTATTTAACTCTTGTATGTATGCAACCTCTGACTACAACAAAAGTAGCCATTCTTTCTGCTCTGATAACTTATACCATTACCTCTGCTTGAAGCATATATCATTCCTACATATATTTTTTGCAAGAAAAATTTCTACTCGGCCTTTTTCTTTATGCAGAGTCATTGAGACAACAGATATGAATTATCACTTGTATTTGCACATCTTTTTCTGATGAAAACACCTACCTGTACTTTATTATAATTGTTCATTAACAGATCTATCACGCCCTGGAGACTGTAGTTTATGAAAATGGGCATTACCATGCTTTTTTCCACTGTTTTATTATCATTTAATTCACTGTCTGGTACATGTGAGTTCTAAAGACATTTCTTAAGTGTTTGTAGATAAATCATCTATTGCCACTGTAATACCATGCAGAAAATCACCCCAAAAGGATTGGCTTATTCCAATCATTTTTTCATTCTTTTTTGCCTACAGGTCATCTGGAATTTGCCTGACAAGTGAGTAAATTTGGCTGAGCTGAGAACCAAGCTGCAAATTGAAACTTTATTCCATCTGTCTCTAATCCCTCTTGGATCAATGGATTCACCAAGGCATGCTCTTCTCATTTCAAAGAAAGAAATACAAGAAGGATAAGCATAAATGAACAATGCTACTAAAGTCTAAATTTGGACCTTCTACACTCATTTTATTCATTTTTCCAATGAGCAAAGCAAGTCATATGGCAGATTTTCTCAATTTAGCAGAGAAATCTACTCCATTGCTAGTCAAAGAAAGCATAAAGTCTCATGGCAAATAGTAGGAAGCATGAAGGATGTGAAATGAAAATTCAATCATCCATAACACAAGTAAATAATTGTGGTACACTCAAAGCACTTTGGAAGCCAGAGAACTGTTTTCTCATTAGATTACACTCCTGCTGAAATGGGATAAGGTAAGTGCCTTGGCAAACTATGGATAACCAGTAAGAATGCCTATATCAGTCTAATAACTTTGATTAGATAGCAATTTTTCCTTCCTGACTTTAATAAAGTGGATTGTTTATCCAATTAAAAAATAATTATTATGGGATGAGGGTGTAAATCAGTGGTAGTGTGTTTGCCTAGCTTGGCTGGGGCCACCTGTTCTATTTCCAGTACTAAATGCCAACACACACACACACACACACACACACACACACACACACACACCACAAGTAGTCTCAAGAAAATCAGTTATTATCTGATATATTTTGTTGTGGGTAATTAAGGGTCAATTACTAAGAGTTAGCTATAGTCCAGGGTATTTTGAAAGGGTTAACAGAATGGGAAAATCTAATAATAAACCAATAACTTTTGGTCAGTTTTAGTTTTTTTGTGACAAAAAATTCATCTGTCATTTGAATTACACCTACATACAAAGAATAGGAACTTAAGGAGTTTTAGTAATACCTTTTAAGAAACTGGACAAGTCAGTGATCACCGAAGTGAACAGCCATTCGGTAGGATGACATCATTGTTATGTTTGTTAATGATATGATTTTGAAGTCTTGGATTTAAAAGTGTTATCGATGTAGTTTATCCTGTGAAGCACTGGTCAGAACTTGCAGGATACTTGGGAAACTAAACTGGATGAGCACATAGCTTCAAAGAAAGACTGCTCATTTCCACTTGTTCTATTTTAAACTTTTATCTCTTTAATTTGCTGCCACAGTAGCACAAAGGTTAATTCAATAATATTTGGAGACACATACCTGAAATCATGTTTCATTTACTTTGTGGCTAAGTCATGAGTTTTAACTTCTCTAAATGTCAGGAGATCATAGCCAATCTACTTACCATTGGAAGGATTCATTGATATTGGCAGAAGAAAGAAGATTCGTGGCCATGTCATTATTTCTGTCTTTGCATGTAGCCAAATACCTGGGTACTGGTACACCATTAGATAGTGTTCACTTACGTTATGAAAAACTGGCCATGAACTCAATAATTGTTCAGATTTATGAAAATTTTATGCTTGATTAATATTTTTAGATTTGTGTTGAAGATCAGCTAAGAATACTAGTGAGTGCTTATTTGGTTGTTTGCCAAAATCATAAATATGGATACCAAAAGTCTAAGATCAAGGTTGATTTCTTAGGAAGTCTTTCTCCTTGTCACGTATGTGGCCATATTTTTCTTGTGTCTTCATGTGGATCACTGGCATTCTTTATTATGCTTCTTGATACATTACTTATATGAATTAGCATAAGCTCTGTCTCATGCTCCATATATGTCGTGAATGACCACTGATGAAGATGGGATACACTGTCACCATTGTTGTATTTAGTCATGGGCCTGCATACAGTTTACTTTGCAGGATGGAATTAATAATGAATTATAAGTATTTTCAAAATAGTTGTTAAATTATCATATTTATATAAGCTCCTAGTACTGTTGTCTTTCTCTTGATAGCACTTCAGTTTTATTGTGGATTTAAATAAATATTTAGAATATTTCTATTCTTTACCACCATTAGCAATTCAAGTTCCCATTCAATAGATACAGCGGGTACAGCAGGAATGTATCAGTGGACCTGACTAGTTCTGGTTCTAAATAACTGAATATTTCTATAGAAATATTTTAGATGATAGTAAAAATATCTAAAAAGGAAAAAGGCATTAATGACAGGAATGGTTATTTATCCCTTTGTGGAATTTAATTAGGCAGTACAATGTTACAGATATGTATTGAAGCAAATAATATATCAATTAAATGATTCTTCTTGTTTAAAAAATAAAAACCTTGGAAAATTGCAAAGCTATTTGTAGCAGTAGCTGCAGATAGGGAAGATGAAGAACAAGTTTATAGAATTAATAGAACAAAATTTTTACCATTATTTTATTTTCTATTTTCCTGAAAGTCTTCCAGTTTCCATTGTACAATAATCTCATATTTTATAGAATGGCTGTTAACTGTTCTCCAATAAGATTTTCTGAGGACTGGGCATTGCTTGTCTCCACACTCATTGCTAAGAGTCTCCTATCAGCAGGAGTGACATTTCAATTCTTATTTTAGGGGGAAATGAGTTCCAATTTGCTTTGCTTTTCAAGGCACGTCATTAAATAAACAATTCAATAACAATACGATCATCCTTTTTAGGGAGGGGACAGAAAGCAGAGAGAGAGGAAAGATGAAAAAAGGTGTTCATATGTGTTATATACAATATCAATTCCACAAAAGGAATACTGACACTCTATGCTACAAATATATGTTAATTAAAACAAATTTATAAAAGAGCTAGCAATAAATATAACAAATAATATTTAGTTTCTGATTATTCCCCAGGTGAAACCATCCCGTCCCAATAAAAAGAGTGTTGCAAACATATCATGCTGAAATGACAGGAAACTTGAGACATCATTATTTATTTACCTTCTTCACTACAAAAAATGATTATTTATTAATATTAATAAAGGTATTAATTATTTATTAATATTAATAAAGGTATTAATTCAAAGATAGGTGAGGAGGAAATCACTTGAAAGAAAAAAATAAGATGAAAATGTCTTGAGATGGTAAAGGGTGGATAAATAAAAGCAGACATGTAGAAGGGTTAAAAGACAGAAACGTCTAAGGAAAGGAAACAATGATAATGAAAACTTCTGTAGGAGTCTCGGTCACGTGGGAGCATGGGGCTTAATACAAATCGCAATCTCAGTCTCCCTGTGTTTTTTCCTCTCCAAGTGATCTCTCCAAATTAAAACTACTTTTCAGGTTTTTCAAGAGTAATTATTCTGACTCACAATGTGGCGCAGTGGTAGGGTGCTTGACTAGCAGGTGTGAGGTCTTCTGTTCTATTTCCAGCACCATCTCCACCACAGCAAAACCAACAGAAAGTTCTTCTGTGTTTACTCTGGAGACTCTTTGAATTAATTAGCTTCTCTTTTGTTATGACAAAATATCCAACTCTTGCAAAATAATGACCAGATGCTTACTTGGCTCACAGGTTCACAGGGGTCAGTCCACACTTTGCAGGGTCCAAGATAAAAATGTTGTATCAGAATGGCTTGATGAAACAAAAACACATCACTTCAAAGTGTCAGAAAGCTAAACACAGGAGAAGAACCCACGGAAGAAGGGAACCAGAGAGCAGAAATAATCCTTGAAGGACATTTTACTAATCTCTCAAACCAGTCACGCTGACAATCAAAATTAGCCATCACACTCACTAATTCATATCCACTCATGTTAATCAACCCTAAATTTATTTTCTTATATTTTTGTTGGAGTTTTCTAATTTGATTTTCTAAGTACTTTTTTCTTTTTTTTTTATTTAAAGAGAAAAAAAGGACATAAAATAAAGCAGTAAAAGGGTACAAATAACATAGTATTTCAAGAAAAAAAAATATACAATAAGAAATCACCAGTTAATAGGTTCATATTATCTTCCCAAGAACAGTTGTCTAAATTACAAAATTAAAGCATATAAAGTTGACATTCATACAGTGAAATTGGAGACAGTTCCGTTCGATGATCCAACAAAAGCTCAGTAATATGGTTTTCCATCCTACACATTCGAACGTACCTGCGGTTATATCCCTTCGTCTACCTTCCTTTCCTCTCTTATTTTACAATAACAATTAGACTTTTAGGGTTTTATTACTCCCACAGTTCTTATTACTTTTTTTGAAGAGAATAAAACTAAATGTGACTAAGCAAAACAGAGTCAGTTAGAACAGAAGGGTGGGCATAGCACATGATGCAAAAATAAAATAGCAGGTGATCAAAAGTGGTTACTATTGTGCCTCTTGCTATTTTTAAATTGAGTTGTCTATATCATGAGGTATAATAGAATTGATTGAAACAGTACAGAACAAGACCAATAAAACCTACATTGAAGACCTTGCAGGACTTAAAAAAAAAAAAAGGATAATAGTCAAACCATAATGGGCATAATAGTATATCTTATTGCCTTCAAAGTGCCTATACCCTCAAACTTGATACTATCAAACAAAATAGAATATAGAATAATCAGACAGAATAAGATGGGGAGAGCAATACTGGGGTTCAAATCAGGTTAATAGGAAAACCAAGAAAGTTACTATAATATGTCCTGATATTTTTAATTTAGTTTTCCCTTGATTAAAAAAATGAGAGAAAATAGATTAATTTAAAAAGGGGGGGGGATTGAGATAAGAGAGGACATTGTAACAGAACAATGCAGGGAAGAACCGAACCATTCAAGCATCACTGTGTTTCACCACCAGATAATCTAATAAAATAGTAGGCTCCATAGTGCCTCTTTCCTTGAATTATTTGAGTGTAACTTCCTGTGCTATAACATCAAGCATATCAAGGCAGTGTGAAGCCATTCAAGAGAATGCAAGAATTGCAAGGTATTTAGAACCAGCTAATAGAAAACAAACAATGGTTTCTTTATTATCTGGTTGCCTATAAAGAATTTTGTTTATTCTATAGCATATAGTGAAATACAGTAAGACACAACATGTTAAAACCAGTAGAAACAGATGTACGACAGCTTGATGGGACTTCAAAACAAGATGATATTAAATCAGCACTAGATTTTATGTTGTGTTGTTTTCTTCAAAATAGCTATTTGTACTATTATAGATACTAAAATCGAACAACCCAGGTTAAAACCATTGCGGTTAATGAGTGAAAACCTTATATGGCTTCAAACCAATATAATTGGGAATCATGATTACCACATACTTTTATGTATTCTTATCATTTCTTACACTGGGGAAACTATTCAGTATTTATACATGTGAGTTTGATTTATTTCACTTATGAGTATGGTCTCAAGCTGCATCCATTTATTTATAAATGTCTCAATGTGATCATTCTTTATAGCTGAGTAGTACCCCATTGTATAAAAATACCACAGCTTTTTTATCCATTCTTCAGTTGATGAACACTTAGGTTGTTTCCAAGATCTGGCTATTACAAATTGTGCTACTATAAACATGGGTGCACATATATCACTGTGGCATGATGCTTTCAGTTCTTCTGGAAATATGCCTAGAAGTGGAATAGCTGGGTCAAATGGGGCTTCCAATCCCAGCTTTCTGAGAAATCTTCAGACTGACCTCCACAAAGGTTGTACCAGTCTACACTCCCACGAACAGTGTAGGAGAGTCCCTTTTCCCCCACAGCCTCTCCAGCATTTGTTGTTGTTGGTTTTCTTGATCTTGGCCATTCTTTCAGGAGTGAGATGGTATCTCAGTGTGGTTTTAATTTGCATTTCTCTAATGACCAGTGATGATGAACATTTTTTCATGTATTTATTTGCCATTTGTATTTCTTCATCAGAGAATTGTTTATTCATCTCAGATGTTAACTTTTGGATTGGGTCTTTGAATTATGGGGGTCTGATTTTTTTTAGTTCTTTATATGTTTTAGAGAGAAGTCCTTTGTCTAAGGGGCAGTTCACTAAGATTTTTTCCCAGTTTATGGGTTTTCTTTTCACTATGCTGGAGATTACTTTTGACATGCAGAAACTTTTTAATAGGAGGTGATCCCAGTTATTGATTCTAGGAAGTATTTCCCGTGCAGTTTGAGTCCTGTTCATGAATTCTCTACCTACTCCTTTATCTTCAAGATTTTTACCCAATTTTTCTTCCAATAGATTTAATATTTCTGTTTTAATATTTAGATCATTGTTCCATTTAGATTTTATTTTAGTACATGGTGATAAGCATGGGTCCAGTTTTAGTTTTCGGCATATGGAGAGCCAGTTTTTTGGGGGTTTTTTTGTTTGTTTGTTTGTTTTTGGGTTTTTTTTTTTTTTTTCGGTACCAGGGATCGAACTCATGACGGCTTGCTTGCAAGGCAGGCGCTTATGCCACTGAGATAAATCCCCAGGCCCCTGAGAGCCGGTTTTTCCAGCACCATTTATTAAAGAGACTGTCGTTCTCCCAGTGAACATGTTTGGCCCCTTTATTGAAGATAAGGTGGTTGAGTGTGTTTGTAGTTGTGGTTGTATCTTCTAATCTATTCCACTGATCTTTGGCTCTGTTTGGTTCCAGTATCATGTTGATTTTACTACGGTTGCTTTGTAGTATAACTTGAAGTCAGGGATTGTGATACCTCCTGCCTTGCCTTTGCTGCTTAGAACTGTCCTTGCTATTCTAGGTCTCTTCTCACTCCAGATGAATTTTAGGAGTGATTTCCCGAGTTCTGTGAAGTATGTTGATGGTATTTTTTATCAGGATTGCATTGAATCTGTATAAAAGTTTTGGGAGAATGGTCATTTTCACAATATTTATTCTTCCTATCCATGAGCAAGGGATGTCTTTCCATTTTCTGAGATCATCTTCAATTTCATTTTTCAGTGTATTATAATTTTCCTTGCACAGGTTTTTCACTTCTTTCATGAGAGTAATTCCTAGATATTTCATTTTTTTGGTTGCTAGTGTGAAGTGTGTGGCTCCTCTTATTTCTCTTTCTATGACTTTGTTGTTAGTGTATAGGAATGCTATTGATTTTTGAGTATTGATTTTATATCCAGCTACATTACTGAATTTATTTATCATATCTAGCAGTCTTTCAATGGAGTTTTGGGGATCTTCTATATAGAGTATCATGTCATCTGCAAATAATGATAGCTTAACTTCTTCTTTTCCTATCTTTACCCATTTTATTTCTCTCTCTTGTCTAGTTGCTCTGGCTAGTATTTCCAGCACTATATTAAATAGGAGCAGTGATAAGGGACATCCTTGTCTTATGCCTGATTTTAAAGTAAAGGCTTTCAATTTTTGGCCAGTTAGTACGATATTGTATTGGTTTGTCATAGACAGCCTTTATTATATTGATGTACTGACTATGTATTCCAATTTTCTGCAAGGTTCTTATCATGAATGAATGTTGGACCTTGTCAAAAGTTTTTTCTGCATCTATAGAAATGATCATGTGGTTCTTACTTTTGGCTCTATTGATATGGTATATTACATTTATTGATTTATGTATATTGAATCATCCCTGCATGCCTGGGATGAATCCCACTTGGTCATGGGGTATGATCTTCTTGATAATTTGCTGCATCCTCTTTGCCAATATTTTATTGAGGATTTTTCCATCTGTGTTCATTAGGGAGACTGGTCTATGATTCTCTTTTTTAGTTGGGTCTTCCTCAGGTTTTGGTACTAGACTAATATTTGCTTCCAGGAATGACTTAGGAAGGATTGCTTCCCTTTCCATTTCATTGAAGAGTTTGAGGAGTATTGGCATTAGGTCATCTTTGTATTTCTTTTAGAATTCTGCAGTGAATCCACCTGGGCCTGAGCTCTTCTTTCTAGGTAAGGATTTAATTACATTTTCGATTTCATTAATAGAAATTGGGTTATTCAGCAGTTTTACATCTGCATGACCTAGTTTTGATACTTTGTATGCTTCTAGGAATCTGTCCATTTCCTCTGTGTTATCAAACCTTTGAGAGTAGAGGTTTTCGAAATAGGTGCTGATCATTTTCTGTATTTCTATGGGGTCTGTAGTGATTTCTACTTTCATTCTTTATTGCATGAATTTGAGCTTTTTCTTCCTTTTTTAAAATAAGGTTGGCTAGGGGCTTGTCAATTTTATTTATTCTTTCAAAGAACCAGCTTTTTGATTCGTTGATTTTTTGGATTGTTTTCTTAGACTCTATTGTGTTGATTTCTGCTCTGATTTTTATAATTTCCTCTCTTCTTTTGGCTTTGGGCTTGACTTGCTGTTCTTTTTCTAGCTGTTTGAGGTATACCATCAGGTTATTTATTTGTATTCATTCTGTTTTCCTGATGTGGGAATTCAGTGCAATAAATTTTTCCTCTGAGAACGGCTTTCATTGCATCCCACAGATTCCAGTAAGTTGTATTTGTGTTTTCACTTTCTTGTAGGTAGTGTTTAATTTCTTCTTTAATTTTCCCTGTGACCCACTGATTACTCGAGTGTGTTATTAAGTTTCCATGTGTTTGTGGGAATTTTGTGGTATATTTTATCATTAATTTCTAATTTCATAGCGCTATGGTCCAGTAGCATGCAAGGGATGATTTCAACCCTTTTGCGTTTATTTAGATATATTTTGTGAATTAATATATGGTCAATTTTGCAAAATGACCCATGTACTGCTGAGAAGAATGTGTATTCTGTTGTTGTTGGGTGGAATACTCTATATATGTCTATTAAGTCTATTTATTCACACTTGCGATTCAATTCTTTTATTTCTTTGCTGATTTTATGTCTGGTTGATCTGTCCATTGGTGTCAATGGTGTGTTAAGATCTGTTAGAATTGTGTCACTGTTAACTTGGTTTTTCATTTCTTTTAGTACTTGTCTTATATAACTGGGTGCTCTGGAATTTGGTGCATATATATTTAAGATAGTTATCTCTTCCTCTTGGAGTTTTCCCCTAACTAGTATGTATTGACCTTCTTTATCTCCTCTGATCATTATTGGCTTGAAGTTCACATTATCTGTAATCAGAATAGACACCCCTGCTTTTTGGGGGGTTCCTGTTGCATGAAGTATTGTTTTCCATCCTTTGACTTTTAGTCTGCAGGTATCCTTTTGGGTTAGATGGGTTTCTTGTAGAAAATATATGGTTGGATTTTGTTTCTTGACCCATTCTGCCTGTCTTTTTCTTTTAATTGGTGCTTTGAGACCATTTATATTAATGGTTATAACTGTTATATATTGGTTAATTGTTGACATGTTATCTTTCTGCTGTTGCATCTTTATCTTCCTGCTCTGTTTAATTTTCTACATTGTTTAGTGTTTTTTTCCAAAATGTATCTAGGCTGTCTTTCAGTATTCTAGGCAGGGTTGGCTTGGTGTTCATGTAGTTTTTCAGCTGTTCTTTGTCATGGAAGTATCTTATTTCTCCATCGATTTTGAAGGACAGTTTTGCAGGGTACATCAACCTAGGTTGGAAATCATTTTCCTTTAGGTTCTGAAATACTTCACTCCATGCTCTTCTTGACTTCATTGTTTGTGCTGAGAAGTGTGCTGTGATTCTGATAGGTTTTCCTTTATAGGTGATCTGTCATTTCTCTCTCACAGCTTTTAATATTCTATTCTTTTGTTCCATTTCTGGAATGGCCATTATTATATGTCTGGGGGTAGTTTTATGTTGGTTATGGCTATTTGGAGTTCTATATGCTTCATTGACCTTGATATCAGTTTCCAATCTCATGTTTGTGAAATTTTCAGCTATTATTTCTCTAAATATCCTCTTGACATCCTTTATGTTGTCCCCTTCTTTTTCACTTATGCCTATTAACCTTATGTTGTTCCTCTTTGTGTCATCTTGCAGGTGTTGAATTGTTATTTCCTGATTTCTTGTTATTTTTTAAAAGATTTTTCCTTTCCTGTTCACTGGCTGCAATCTTGTCTTCGAGGTCTGTTGGGAGCCGCGGTTATGCTAGGCCACCATGCATAACAGCCATGGGGCCTGTAGGAAAGAGCAAAGCCTGAGCTAGATTACCCCTCCCATCGAGGGCGCCAAGATGGCGCCTGCGTCCTGCTTCCTGGGTGTCCTTGCCGCGTAAACAGCCTGCCTCACAGAATAATCTGCCTAGCAACAATTGATGTTAGCCAATCAGCTTGCCTGACCCGCTTCGGCTTGATTGGATGATGTGCCTGCATATAAGCGAGTGCCTCTCCCGCTCGGGGGAAGAAGCACGAAAGGAGCCGCGGGGAGCGGACCGGTAGAGGCTTCGGCCGGGAAGAATCCCGGGGCAGACTGTGCGGAGAAGGAAAATAAAGAGAGCCTAGCCACTGCCAGATCTTGTCGTGTGTTCTTCCTGCCGGCCGGGAGCGACTCCGACAGAGGTCTGAAATTCTGTCTTCACATTCATTGAGGTGGTTTTTACAGCTTTCGATGGATTTTTTGATTTTTCTATATATCTCTTTGCATCTGCTTTATATATTCTTTTTGTTTCTTATATTGTTCATCCAGGGCTGCTATCTTTTTGTTTAGGTCCTCTAATTTTTTAACTGTGTCTTCTTTAGATATGTTCAGCATCTCCTTCATTTCTTTTACCATTTCTTCTTTTACCTGAGAGAGTATTTCTAGTTGGAATTCCTTTAAGGCTTCCCAGAGTTGCTTCTTATTTCAGTTACTATTATTTCAGGTATTTCAGTTATGTGGCATGTATTTTCTTCTATGCCCTTGGCTTCTAGGCTTTCTTGGGATGGCCTGGATGTTTGAGACTGCATTTTGGTCTGTTGTTTTTTCATTTTCCTATATTTTCGAGCTTCAAGTGTTGTTCCAAGTGAGGGAAAGAGGTCAGCCAGGTTGAGACAGAATTCCCTGCCCTCTCCTTGGTCACTGATCTTGGCAGGAAGTTCGGGCCTGGTCCCAGGCAAGAAGAAAGCTCCTCCGGGCTGGGACAGGGCTCCCTGCCTCCTTTTGACCCACTCCACCGGACAGGAAGCCGGATCCTGGCCCCCAGGTGAAGAAGAGTTCCGTGCCTCCGCTGGACCCACTGTCCCAACAGGGAGCCAGAGCCTGGTCCCCAGGCAAAGAAGACAGTTCAGGCCTGTGCTGGACTTACTCAACTGACAGGAAGCCAGAGCCTGGTCCCCAGGCAAAGAAGAGAGTTAGCTGGGCTAGGGTGGGGTTCCTTGCCTCCTCTGGACCCATTTGTCTGTCTGGCAGCTGGGGCCTGGCTCCCAGGTGAAGAAGACATTTCTGGGCCTCTGCTGGACTCCCTTGACCAACAGGAAGCCAGAGCCTGGTCCTCAGGTGAAGAAGAGAGTTCGCAGGCCTGGGGCAGGGCTCCCTGCCTCCACTGGACTCACTCGATTGACAGGAAGATGGAGCCTGGTCACCAGGCAAAGAAGCCTCTAAGTACTTTTTAAAAAATCTTTCCTGCTTTCTTCTTCCCATCTGGCCTTTCATGGTTAGCTTAAATAATCTAAGATGAGGCTGTTTATTTTTTAATGTTTTCATTTAGGGCTTTTTTCTTACGTAATCTGTGATTCACAATACCAACTATCAATTTTCATCTAACATTCTTGTTATTTTTTATTTATATTACTCATAATACTTTAAAAGTCTCTGTGCAGGACAGAATCAAAGAAAATTTACCCACAGTAATCTGGCCTTAACCTCCCTTTTCATTTTATGTTCTATTAGTCTATAGAGATTTTTTTTTTTTAAATTTCAGTCATCCTACTTGAAAGGGTTTTGCCCTAGAATAAATTACAGAACATTATGGCAGTGGAAGGCCAAATTGGGAATGTTTACCCTGAGATCACTTCCTCCTCCCCCCATTACAACTTCCTTTTTCCTTTCCTAGTGGGCAAAGAAAATTCCAATCAGCTCCTCCAGCGTCATCAATACCTGCCCTAAGCACCACCCTCGATCAAAGGTACATATACCCCATACACTGAATCCACGACAGAGGAAAAAACCCAGACTGCTCTCAGTTTTGGGCTCCTCTCCACGTCACTTTTACGTTTATGTTCTGCTCCTTTATTGCGCTAAAAACTCTAATACTACTCAACAAGCACTTCTCAAACCGTCTGCATCTGTGCACTCGCATTTATTACTAGTCCTGAAATGTCCTCCTCCTTCTCTACAATTACTGAAACTTTTTTTCAGTTTTTGAATCACACAGAAAATACATCCTCTCTGGAAAAATTATCCTCAGAGCATTATGGACCACAGCAATTGCTCCTTGTTTTCTCTGAACTCTCAATGCCCCTATTTATTCTGCCTCTAGCATGTTACCTCCAATACATTACAATGAATTATTGTTTCTTTTCTTCCACAAGTATGTCTTTACTGTTCCAAGATGATACGTGAGAATGTGCTGATGTATTTCTCCAAATGCTTGTATATCTTACATACAATTTTTACTAGTAAGGGCCTGCACAACTATATACTTAGGCCTAAGTATGGAACATCTGTGTCTCAGAGATCTATAAATATGAGGGTCATCTGGTTAGCTTGGGTGTCTATAATGCTTTTATTTTTATTTTGTTATTGTTTGAGTTTTTTGTTTGTTTGTTTCCTGGCTGTAAATTGTTATTTCCAATTATTACCTACAGAAATTAATTTGTACCATATAGAGTTGTAACATTCCTCCAAAAAAGATTTAGGTTTCTCATGCTCCTGGGTTTGATTTTCTTATCTACCTCTCATGCTCACAGATTCCTGATTCCACAGTTTCTATCAGATATACAGCTTGTGCTGTTGTCTTGTTTTGTGGAAAATCCATTTTTCTGATCTTGTAAGGACTATGGTTTGAAATTATGACTTAGAAACAACATTTTCAAATGGAATGTTAATTCTCTCTGAGGGAAAGATGTACTGTGCAGAGGGGGCATTCTATGTTCAACCAAATATGAGAACTGCTGTATGAACAGCAGAGTTCCCTGAAGAGGTACTTAGTGTCTTCAACACAGGCATCATGCATATTGTAGAAGAAAATAAAGATGGTAGTGTTTTAGAGATCTGTATATCTCTTTGAACCTTTTCTGATTATCTTAGAAGTTATAAAACTTCTAAACCTTGCAAATTTGTGCTTTCCTGGTAAAATGATTTTGATGATAAAGTAACAATTCTGGGTGTCTATGTTGAACTGCATCAAATATGACTATAAGTAATACTGAGGTTCTATATCTTCATATCACTGATTCTTTAAGTCACATATAAGTTCTGTTCTGTTTAAATAGCTTACTGAGTGTTCCAATTGATTCAGTAACTCACTATGGAAAATTAAATCATTGTCAAATTTTAAGGATCTATTTTATAAAAAACACTATTACATTTACCAATATTATGAGAATAAATCAAATCCAATTCTAAGTGTTAAAATGTTTACACATTGCTTGGTGTGAAGGTCCGATAAGATTAGTGTGATACATTATGGCTAGTGTGTGACCAAAGTAGGAACACAAAGACATTATTGTGGAAACCCAAAAGTCAGGTCTTAGCTCATTGAGCATCTCAGAGATGGCCCACAGTAAGAGGAAATAACACACTGTAGAATTCATTTGGGATTCCTACTTTCCAAAAGAATCCCCTGAAGGGGTCTGAAATAAAGCAAGGTGATATTGACAGAGATAATACTTTAAAATGCTTATCCTCTGTTACGGTTTATGTCAGGTGGCCATCCCAAGTCTCATGCAATCATGGAAGTGGCTGAGTCTAGTGTTCTGATTGGTTCATTGTCTTGCACTGGGATTGATGGTGTGAATGCTACACCCACCCAGGGGTGGAGCCAACATACAGTGTAAAAGCTTGAAGAATGCATATCTCTCTCTCTTTTCTGATTCATTTTTGCTGTTTGCCACCACCATGAGTTGCTTTCCCTGCCTCCACCTGCCACACCATCTTGCCTCTTGGAGCCAACTGAATATGGACTAAAACCTCCAACCTGTAAGAAATAAACCTTGGCTTCCCTAACTTTGGGTATCAGGCATTTTGTCTCAGCAATGAGAGAAAAAAATAAGTAAGTGACTCTCCATCGGCATCCTCATCCCTAAGTGGTGAAGCTTGGTTTAATAATTCAACTGAATACCAATGTATGTGACTAGGTGTCTGTTTTGTTCTTCATTATGAAGCTTCTTTTTGTGTTTTTTCTTTGTCAATCCAATGATAATCACAATTGCAAAACTGAGGCACTTCCCTGGTTTTCCTATGTAGGTTTTTGTCACTTGTTTAGCTTTGATTTATAATACGAAGTCTGAAAGTTTGTATCAATTTACTATCTTCTTTACAGAACAGGATGCTGTTTAATTAGAATTCTTGTGCTCTAGGACTTTCCTAATGTAGAGCATTGAAATAGAGCCTCATATTTGAAAATGGTTTTCTATGTCTATTCCAGTACTGTCTTGCTTTCTACTCATTTTGTTCTTGATACATAAAAACTTGAATGTTGCTTATTATATTATGTAGTTTAAATATTTGTTTTAATTATTGCTTGAGGATTAAATAGCCATTTATTTATAGAAAACTGCTTAAATTTTCTGAAACTCATTCTCAAAATTTATAAATTTTGTGGATCACTGAGATCATGCAAACATTGTCATGCCAGCAGTTGTCTGCCCTGATCAGGACTCAGTGTAATAGAGAACTATGTTTCCTTCTTCTCCCAATATTTGTCCCATTTTATTGAGTTAACTAAACTCCCTCTAAAAACTCACAATTACTAGATACTGATGGGGGCTACAGCCTGTTTTAAAACTTATTTATTAACTTATTTATCATTGTAACAATTCATTTACCACCACCCACATTTTAGACAAGAAGAAAGTGAGATAGAGGGAGATTAAATGTCTTTCTGAAGAGTCACACAGATAGAAAAAAGGAGAAATCAAAATGTGACTGTTGGACATTTGGATGTTTGTTTCTAACCATTATATTCATGGACTTTTATTTCAATTGTGCTTTCTCTATCTTTTCTTATTTTCTATAAAGTTCTAACTTTGCTAAACTGAACAATTGTGTAGTAGCAGCAGAGAATTATGGAAAGTTACGGAAACAGAGAATAAATACTTGGCTACACTCTGGGAGTGTCTGTGTGTGTGCGCACACAGGTGTGTAGGAGGGAGGGAGAATTTTCTTTCAATTATTAATAAAATGATGAGTATCTCTATTTTTCTTTTAAAATTTTTATTTGGATATTCAGATTTTTAAGAGTGTCCTTTTGTGCAATTTATAAACTATATTTTAATTCTACTATTGTAATTTGCTTCCTAAAATTCTTGTCTTATGCTGAATTCTATAACAAGTAAACAGAAGTAGAATGACCATCTCCTGCACCAACCTTGTAAGCAAGAAACATCCTTAAATCAGAAAGGTCAGGCCCCTGCATTTGGTAAGTGTTATACATTACAGCCTAGGGATAACTTTGTTGTAACATCTCCAATATTAAAATTACACATTCTGCATGTGCTAGTATTTTTTTTTTTTTAGTATTTGCTCAAATAAGAGTCAGCTGCTAGAGATTTAAGAAATCTCCAGCCCTCAAAAGTTATGTTCCTTAATTTGTTTTGAACAGTATCATGTTGATATTCTAAGTAAATGTTATTGGATTATAATGTTGGTTTAAACATTTATGTGAAATTACCAAAAATGAAATTTGAGTGTGGAAGACACATAAATGAACCATAGGAAATGGTGAGTTGCTACTCAATGGGTCTAAAGTTTCAGTTATGCAAGATAAAAACACTCTAGAGATGCATATTCAACAGTTTGCTTACAACTGACAATAACATAGTACACATAAAACTTGTTAAGAGGGTAGACCTCATTATTCATTTCTGCATGATAAAAAAATAAGTTTTCATCCTAATATATTTTCCTTTAAATCTGAAAATAAAGCTCAGAGAAGTTAAGTGACTTTACCATTTAATAATAGAGAGCTAATGGTTCTCAAAGCCAAGACAACCACACATAGTATATAACTAACCTCTCATGCATCGAGCCTCAAACATAAAACAAAACCAGGGCATTTTAATCATTTATTATTTTCATTTCCATTAAGTTTCTTTTTGCATCTATATTAACCATAATGGAACTCAAGATTTCAAATAGAACTAGAAACCTGCTCCTGCCTACATAGGAACTGGCTGTAAGTTATGTAAGCAACAGATGTCCAGAAAAGAATAAAAATGCAAACTCAATGTCCTTTGACACGTGATCGCTTTGACTGCACCAGGAAGCTGGATATAAACTCAATCAACAGAAATAACAATTGACTAAAATTTCCAGATGTCTGATACAGATGTCCAAATGATTAAACGAAAAAGTAGTTTCCATCCAATGTTTCCATAGCCAAAAATCAATGAAAAACAATTTTTCAAATTCTGATTAATTTTGACATTTAAACAAAACATTAATAAACAAATGATAGTTTATTGACATTTTTTCATTTTCAACTTATAAAATGTTTTACATAATCTTGTGGAGACTTTTTCCCTTAGTATCAGATATGATTTAGAAACACTGAATGACCCAAGGTCTTACTTTTGAAGTATGTTTATTCAGGGGAAGAAAAACTCACTGAGCACCGGCACTCCATGTAATTGTGACTACTAATCACCATGAGAAAATTAGTCATTCCCCAAGAGATGTAACCCTTGAAAACAAAATTATTTGAGAGTAGAGTCATTTCAAGAAAGCTTGAACTCTCACTCTGTACTAAACACTGAAACATGAATATTTCATTAAATATATTGATGAAGAGCTTTCTCTAACCCACAAATAGGCACTATCTTCAATGTGCGTGGAAGTGTGTATTTAAAATCAAAATATTTCTAACAGTTTTTGCCCGCTTTCAGAAATTAAGAAGTATTTACTTTCTAGCTAACTACAGTTGATTATATTATTTCTTATAGTTATCTCAGTGACTTAAATTCCTGAGAGGAAATATGGAGAAAAACTTCATGGAGGTAGCTAAAGTCTGTGTTTGGAAATGGCCTACAGTCCAGTAGCAGGCACGTAAAAAGCACTTCAGTTAAATCAACAGACACTGCATCCTTCTCTTACTGTTCATGTGCTTTTACAACTTCGGAAAATATTGTGTAAGGTGATTAAAATATCCAGCGAATATTTAATTTTTAACTATTGCAATGAAAGGCACTGCCATTAATCTACCTCAAAATATTTCCCCTCTCAAAAAAAATTAAATAAACAAAAAATTTCCTTTTTCTTACTCATAATAATTATTGTTTGTGCCACTTTTTGAGGACATTCTCAAAGTCCTTTTTCATGAGAGTCTTTGAGGTGTGATCAAAAAATGCAGTGAATGCTGCTTTATGTGCCATCTAACTAGAAAGAGAGATCATAAAACCTTACAGTGTGCCCTTATGTATATCTTCACTGGATCTGATACTCTGTGATCTCTCCTTCTCCAAAGTCAAAATGAATCATCTCAGGACGTGGAGGCATCATGACAGTACAAATGAGACTCTCTTGAAAGAAGACTTCCAGAATTGCTTCAAGGAGTGGCAAAAACCATGGGATAAGGTGTCTTCAAACTACGAAGGATGCTCTTTATTTGAGGAGTTGGGGTGGTAATAACAATGTGTGTTTTGCTGTAACAAAATTTTAATTTAAAATTTGCCATGTTTCCCAATCACATCCTATAAATACTTTACATTGGAATTGAGACACTCAGGGTCCTAACACATAATTATTTCATTGAATTAAGAAACACATGTTTAAAAAACATATTTAAAGCACTTTAAATCATTTGCTTTTCTTTATTTTTTAAATATAAAAGGTAGAAACTGTATTTGTTTTTAAGATAGTGTCTTGCTATGCAGCTCAGGCTTGCCTTGAACTCACTGTGAAGCTAAGACTGGCCTCAAACTCACAGAAATTGTCCTGCCTCAGCCTCTGTGAGTGCTGGGATTATAGGCATGTGCCATCATGTCCAGCTTAATGTAGCACCTTTAAGAGAATGGCATGTCTGTAACTCTTGGTCTTCTAGTTCTTTATCATTCTCAAGAAAACAAGATAAGAAAAATTACCCTCATTCTCTCTCAGGAAATAGGGGATCAGTTTAATAGTTTTCAGTTAAGATTTTACAAGTTTACATAATGAAAGGATATAGACCTGGTAATATAGGTATATTACCAGCTAGTGAAAATACTCAACACACAATTAAGGCTGTGTTTCTTACTGTAAATGCACACATGAACATAAATAAACAGTTTTTCACTATACATTATAGCAATAAAAGTTAATTTACAGTAAGATCAAGAAAATTCAGTCATTTACTCTATTAATTACCATAGTGAGTGATGTAAACAGCATGTAGATGAAATAATACATTTTCACTTATGTTTACAGTTAAATCCTTCTTATCCTACAAGTGACAGCAGTGCAATATTCTTACAATGGACATAGCTTTAGTAGTTTATTTATTTGGTTGTTCTTCACCTACTCAATCTTCTTTTAAATAATATATTTTAACTATAATCTTAGTAAAATGTAACCAAAAGTCCAAAATTCGCTTACATACTCTATATGCCAATTGAAACATCTGTTTGTAGATATAGACTCAAATTTTGCATTATATTACAGATGATGCAGAATTTGCATGTAGTTCTTTCAAAACAACAACTTAACTGTGATTTCTTCATAGATCTCCCTAATGATTAACATAATTCTTCAGTGACTTCTGCTTGGGAGATGCAGGAGTTCTAGAATCACATTGGTTGAAAGAGAAATGATTACATCAACTAGCTGTGTTTCTATTCCACTCTTATCCTCCTGTCCTTAAATCATTTGAAACAAATTATCTCTTTAATACTGACAAAATATTCTAGGAAGAGCTTTGTGTGCTGGAGATTTGCACACTTCATCCTTATTTTGAGATTTACCAGGTGACATCCAAATGATTATGACATGGCTAAGTGTAGACACTGTTTCTAGAACTTTCTAATACATTTAAGGTGCATGTTTACGTCTATAAACATTTAGCATTTATGTATTTATCAAACTGATCTTGAAGAAGTACTAACCTATGTGAGAAGGGAAAATATGAAGTAAAATTAGAAACATGCCTTAATCACCATTCCCTTGCTGAAAATACCAGACATACAATCTAAAGGAGCAGAGGTTTAACTTGGCTCAGAGTTTTCAGCCAATGGTTCTCTGGATCCAAGGCAAAGGAAGTCAACTGAGGTCATGGCAGCCAGGAAGCAGAACACAGTGAAAGAGCCAGAAAGAAGAGGCCAAGACCAAGTATAATCCCTAAGTCAAGTCCCTGGTCCAGTCAGACACACCCAAATGTACTCTTTACTCACCTTCTAGTTGCCTCTCAAACCAATCAAGTTGATCATCAAGGTTAACCGATGAGCAGTTTGAATCTCATTGGTTTAAAGGACCTCTTTCTTATACCAAGAATGATGGCTAAAAGAAATGCATTGGTTTATCACACTTTCTGTTTTCTTGTCTCCTCTTTTCAAAAATTACTACCAAACATAATACTTAAAATCAACACTGACAATGCATTCTTGCATTATTTTATCAAGTACTTTTCAAATCAAAATGGAAGAACTTGAAGGAAAATGCTTCAGGACAAGTGATTTTTATCATGAAAGAAGATTTAGAAAATGCCATTGGGATTTCTAATGCCCTGGATGTGAGTATGCCAAATGTCCTGTTAAGATGACAAAAGAACAAGGTATATTCAGCTTGCTCCAAGCACTCTCTGGGAAAATTTTGTACTATCAGTAAATATTTATTTATTAAAAAGACACATAGAAAGATGGTATATTTGCAGAAACAGCTCTTTAATTTTATGGCACCTAAATATGATAAACAGTATCTTCTAAGAATTTACAACTCTAAAATGAGAGAAGATGTGAAAAATTTGCAAGAAACAATGGGGGAGATTCAAACAATGAAAACAAGCCCAAAATTTAATTAATTTTGATTTTTGGGAAACAAAAATCTTTTATAGATAAACTTGCAATTGAGTTACATTTTGAAATGAGAACAATCATGAGAGAAAAAAAGAAAACTAACGCCATATAATTACAGAATATTGGAAAAAATTGAATGATTTGAGACTGAGTAAAAGATGCATGAGAATTATGGGTAGGGGAGGAGTAATGAGGTTGGGCTTGAGCTTCGGAACTAGTTATGCATAGAACTGGAAACTGAACATAATGGAAGAGATTTCGAAAGAAACACATTATAGAAGATTGTTTTAGTCTGATGAAAGTAGAATGGGATATAATGAAATCTTGAAATCTAGAAAACACTTCTAGGATTTGTAGACATTCATGTGGAAGAGTTGGGATAACCAAAGGTACCCAAGATATGGAAACCCCAAAGAACATCTTTGGAGTAGATAAGTGAGAAGAAATTGTACCTGAAATAGTCAATGAATAAGAAGGAAGAGGAAAACAGAAATTAATTATTGCAGAGGACTGTTATTACTGAAAGTTACAAGAGCTTATGAGAGCACAGTTGCTTACTCTCAGAAACTAACAGATCAGATAATTTTTATTAAATATGCATTTTTCTTTCATTCATAATGAGCTGTGTTTTCTTTTGCTTGTGATTTTTACAAAGTATCATAGTCAATGTTGGATGAAGAAGCTGGAGTATGGAAATGAATATTTCTCTTTTAGATTCTTCATTCAACTATGTTGGACAAACTTTTGGATCAATGATACCTTTTTAACAAAAAATATAAATGATGAGCTTGGAAAATAAAAAAAAAAACATTTTTTCATATAGGGAGTTATTTTCCAATCAATAATCCAGTATTGACTGCTCAGGTACAGCAAGAAAGAAAATATATTCATATCAGGTTGATAGATAACAGCAGCAGAATTAACAAAAATGTCTATAGCTAAAATTAGACAAAACATAGCATCTTGAAATCATAATATTTAATCATCCTTCTATTGGTTCTTCTGCTTTTAAATATAATTTAACTTGGTAAACTTAAAATGATTTTACTTGGTCATTCAGTCATCAAGTATTTATCCAATGCACAACATCAGATACACTGAGTGGAGTCACCACTGGCACAACACATACTGGTGAGGTAGTTACTGTAGGCAGTGCAAACTAATTGTAGTGATATCTAATGAAACACATTGTACAGTCTGTAACATAATACAGGACAATGTAAGTGGGTAGGAGGAGAAATCTTCAGAAGTAGGCATGAGGGATTATTGTTTCCTAGGAGAAGGAAGTATTCATCCTTGAGTGACTTTTAAATGATATTTAAGAGATATCAGAATTAAAGGAAACAGAATTAAGTTTATTTTCAGAGACAGAAGGCAGTGACAGGATGTATGAGCTTAGGAGACGAGCAGAGAGTTTTCTGGAACTAGATTTAGGAGAATCTAGTGGAGAAAGAGATTGATTAAGGACTTTAATGGCTTGGACTGAAATTCCTGTTCTATTAAGTGGTGCTGCAACTTTTAGCAAATTATTTAGTTTATTTATGGCCAAATATATGTAAAATACTATGTAGAGAAAAAATACCAATCTCTAAATGTTGATAAGATGATCAAAAGCCTTCACCAAACCTCTACCTCCCTGACCTGGCTCACATTAATCAGTGGGAACTTATGACTTTATGCTATGGAATCAAATTTATGAGGAAACATTAGCCAAGAAAGATTAGACAAGAGAAAGAAATAAAAGGAATAAGGATAGGAAAGGAAGAAGTTAAATTATCATTGTTTGTGGGTGACATGATACATTACATAAAAGATCCAAAATTCCACCAAAAATCTTTTAGATTTAATAAACAAATTCAGTAGCATAGCTGTATACAAGGTCAAAACTCAAAATCAATAGCATTCCTGTATACAAACAACAAACTCAGAGAGAGAAATTAGGGAAACCACACCTTTTTGAATAGCATTCAAAAAACTGAAGTACCTAGGAATCAACCTAATAATGGAAATAAAAGAGCTTTACAAGGAAAACTATAGTACTCTGTAAAAGGAGATCAAAGAGGCTATCAGAAAATGGAAAGATATTTCTTCTTACTGGATAGGAAGACTAAGACAGTGAAAATGGCCATAATTCCAAAATTGTTGTGGGGAAAGGTCTGACATAAGTTAACTTACCTCTTATAACTGCAGGGACTTTGAGTTCTCCTAGGCCACATGATTGTTTGTTCTGGAGAAAGTCTTGCTAAAGTATGGTATAAAAGGAAAAAGGTATGGTATAAAAGGAAATGAAATCAGGACCTTAGTACCAGTAGAATTCTGCTGGAACAATACCGGGTGCTTTCCTAAGACACATCTGAAAGAACAGTGAATACGACGGTCAGACATAGTCAAAGGTGGTCCCTGGAATAGTTAAACAGTGAAGTTCTCACTTATCTGTACTTTACCCCGCCCATTTTCCCGCTTCTGCTTTTTGTAAAGAAAGGAGTTTCATAAGTAGCCAGAGAAAAACTGAGATCCAGGCTTCAGCCTAAGAGACCGTGGCCCTCTGATACTATAATTTTGTCTCTCTTGTTTCTTTTTGCACCTCATTTTTGCAACCTTTCTTGTCACAGAAATCAATAATTGCTATATACATTTAATACAATCTCAATCAAAATACTAATAGTATATCCCACAGAATTAGAGAAAACAATTCTAAAATTCATTCAGAACCAAAAGAGGCCTAGAATAGCAAAAATAACAAAGGCCATCACAATCTCTGAGCTGAAAACACACTACAAAACTGCTGGGATCAATAGAGAGGAGGGGAATGGGGATTTAAAAAAAAAAAGAAACAGCAGCAAAATACATCATACACAGGGGCAAATTTCCTAAATGAATGTTTTCATTATGTATATCTAAAATGTATCAATAAAATCTTTAAAAAGAAAAAAATAGAAATAGTATCCTGAGTGTAATCTGAATTTACTTCAGCTATATAAAAATGACTTTGGTGTCACAGTCACTACCATGTTGTTTTGGTGCTATGTTTTTGTAATAATACAGCTCCAGGGGGCTAGAATTAGAAGGAACTGAGATTGGGATAATCTGAAGCTCTTGTTAAAAAACACATGAACAAATTATTAAAAGTGCAGATAAGAACTTTTATGGGTTGCTGTCTTTTGAGGCTCAGTACTATTTTTGGACTGGTTTTGTTTTGTATTATTTTTCTCTTTTTTTGGCTAAAATCCGAAAATATTACTTTGAGTATTTTGTAGGTACTAAAAATAGCCAGAAGGGATGAATTCATAAAAACATTAGATGAACCATAAAATAGACCCCAATACAATGGCCATTTCACTCACTGTGTTTAGAAAGCCTATGTATTCAGCATGAGACTGAGACTAGATGAACTGGTAGGAGTCTGTTCCTGCTCCTTTTCCCATTTTCCTGGTGAAAGCCTTTGTGGGATGCCTCCTTCCCACTTCACCTGGGCTCCCCTTTCTTCTGGCTGCTCTACTCAGCAGTTTTGCACAAGTAGAACCTCCCTTCAGTGTATCACACATCTCTCACTTTTGCCTGAGGACAATTTGTGCTCCTAGGAGACTTTCTTTGTAAAGCAACCTTTGATAAATGAAGAACAGGAGTCCGGGAGCCAATGTTGTTTTCTTCCTTCTGTGGAGAATTGAATGCCTGGAGTGCACTGTTACAGGCAAGTTCTAAAGAGCACCTCAGAAGGCCCAGCAGGATCCAAGCCCAAGGGCTTACAGTGGCAACTCAGACACCTTCTGGCTTGGCTTTGTTTCCCCTCCTCTTTTTTTTTCCAGGTCAGAGGCCAAAATAAACTGCTGAATTGAAGCGCTCATTTCAGACTCTGCTTTGGGAGCAAAAGGGTGGAAGATCTCCAAGACAAAATGAAGTCACTGAAGACTGAAATAAAACATGTTAGCGGTATGACGACTTGAAGTACCCAAAGGAAGAAAAAAGATCACTGTGTTGCCAACATTATAATAAGAACAGTAAAATAATGAATGACTGTCATATGTTCTAATTCACATAATCTATGTAGGAATTCAGAAGGAGCACTGAAACTCACTAAAGGTATTGCTATTCCAAAGAAAGAAGGCAGCCTGTTACTTGATAGTTCAAATTACTGTTTTCTAAGAGGGAAGATTATCTGCTGTTTTTCAATATATTCAAACAGAATGAACCCAGAATTTTAAGGAGTTATGGAATTTCCTCACTGTTTTGCTTGGCAGAAATTCCTAGTGCAATTTGAATCCACCTAACCTCAAGTTTATGCTTTTATCTTTTACATAAATCATATAAAGACTTTCCAAAAAAAATGAGTTATTGAAAAACACTGATGCCTTTTCCTCAAAGCTTCCAACATCCTAACAATCTCCGAATTTTTTGCTTTCTAATTCTTAGGAGATACAATGAATTTAACAACAAATGATATTTTACAAGCAATGGAAATATTCTGTTTTAATACATTTGTTGTAAGTCACCTCAATAAAATTTTTTTATCTTCCCCATTAACACATGCAACTGTTCAAATCAGTTCCCAAGTTTGAAGTGCCTGTGCTGTAGGACCCAGAAGTTGCATTGTTTTCTTCTTTCTCTTTCTCATTCACATTAGCTATCTCAGCCATACTTGATCCAGGGTGGGTGATATGCAACCATCATAACCATTCACAATGACTTTTATGCTCCTCCTGAACCACCTGCTCTGTGCTTTACTTTCTAAGATTGTGTACTTAATTCCAGTAGCACTTTGAGATTCACACTCCAGCTGTTGGGTCCTGTGTTTGTCCTCTTAAACACTACAAAAAAAAATTCACCTTAATGCAACTAAAATCTTTGTCAGAAGTCAAAATACCAATGGATGGATTTACAGAGAAAGCAACCCTTCAAATGACACGAGAGACATATAGGCTTTTAGAGTCATGTAACAGGCTGCACTTTATATCTTATATCTATGAAAAGTTATATGTACTGGGCAAAACAGTTCCATATTTTGAAAAAAAAACATATGAGAGGCTGAGATGCCAAGGTTTTTGACATTTTGATTACTGTCTTAACCTACATATCTACATCTATATGAGACAGATATGAGCATTTGACCATACCATAAAATTCAGGCCACCCAAATTTTACTAGATTCTCATAAACTTTGACAAGAATTTAAGACAGTTTCACAACTCATAGGGTGGACATTTAGAAGATATCTTCTTTCCATCTTAAAGAACACTTCTATTTAGTAAAGACTTGGAAGACATGATGGCAGTTAAAGCATTAGGAAACTCCACTGTTATATTATTTAGCTGGCAAAAGTGTAATGCATTTATGATTTGAACTCATCACTATGAGTTGAACTGACATGACCTAAGTAAGCATCATATGTAAACAAAAGCACAAGAAAATAAGACCCTGTCCTGCCAGACTCCTTGGGGAAAACGTAGCCAAAATGTAGTCTAAACACAGAGCAAAATTCCACACCTCCTTTCAATGAAACCTGTGTCATTCACAAAAAGAAAGCTATAAAATGAAGATTCAAACAGAAAATACATTCAAAGTGGGAAAAAAATTCTTAAAGAAGAAAGTTTGGTCTGATAAGGTCTAAAAAACAACTATCTATTTAAGCCAAAGAAGGACTGTGGCAGCATATATTTTTAGTACATATCTGCAAAGACTTAACAGACAAATTAATCATTTGTTTTAATAATGGAAAAAAAATCAAAAAATCACATGAGGATTCAGCTGAAAGTACCATATAATTCCATTGAAGAAATGAGAAAGATGCACTTTGCCCGACTTTACTTATGAATGTAACTAGAAATAAAGATGCAAGTCAAAAAACAATACTTATGTGAATGTGCTTATAGAGTTATGTAAAATTTTTGTGCCAATGTAAATTTTAAACCCAAAACATTAGTTCTCATTTGTTGCAGACATGTGTTGTATCTTTGTTACATTTCACTTATTTTTTAAACATGAACTAAGTAGTATATTGTAATTTCAATATACTTCAAAAGATTTAGCACTTCTGAATATAATATTTCCTTTTATCTTTTAAGCACTGTACTACTATACTACTTCTATGTGTGACTGTATAACGTATCACATAAACTAAAATTTCAAATGTATTCATTTTAAATGACTACGCCAAACTTTGACTTATTCAATAAGGAGAAGCATTTAACAAATCACACTAACATTAATAGAATCTAAATTGTTTTGAATTCAGTTATAGGATGGCATTTTAGCCACAAAACGCTACTCATTTGATAAACTTTACTATACACCTAGCTACATAAACATGGTTTAAGGAAGTTTGCATTTCCAAAAATGTAGTCACAGATCCCACTATTTAGAATCCAAAAGAAGCAGACCTAGCACATGCAAAGTAGCAATAGAATCAGTATAAAATAGTATGTTTACCATGCAAAGTGCCATGTACCTGCAGTTTCAGCTACTTAGAAGGCTGAGGTAAGTGGGTCAGAATTTCTAGGCCAGTATGAGAAATGTGGTGAGAGCCTGTCTTTAAATAAATAAGTAGAGTAGCAATATAGCTCATGGTTCTGCACTCAATCCCAGTACCCCACCACCAAAACAGTGCTATCTATATTCACTTTTCTATGAATTCTTGAACACTTAGTATTCTGTAAACATCATTATAATAGGCACTGCCTCTACAATACTGAAAAACAGACAGAATCTCTACTATAGTGGGGAGGAGATTCTTTCAGGAAATGCCAGAAAACAACAGGCAAAAATAAAATAGACAACAATTTGACAAATAAGTGTTATGGAAAACAAAATGTAGGACAAGGAAGTAGAGGGGAAGGAAGACAAAATTTTCAATGCAGCATCAAAATCAGCCTTTTATCTTTGAGCCACATGTGAAGTGAAACGAATCAGACACATTGGTTTAGATATCACCAGGTTTATATTCTTCGAAAATCTCAAAATTTAAATAAAGTGCAAAATAAAATCTAAATAATAGGAAACAGAGATATAGACTCTAAAGAGAAAGTGACCAACAGATGGAGGGGGAGGGAAGGAAGGTGAGAAGAGAGGGGAATAAAAAGAATGAATATATACAGCTTCCCTGATGAATGTGATAATTACATGCTGCAAATATTTACCAATAGAAATAATTCCTTAAAATATGTGTGTATTCTGAGGAAGCCAGTATGACTGCAATAAAACACTTCAGCAGAGCATCACAGGCTACAAGATCAAAAAGAAAAAGAGAATCTGACCCATGGAGGATCTTGCAGGCACTGGAAAGCATTTGGCTTTTATTCTGAGTGAGTACTGATACATTTTTTACAGAGGAATGACACAATCTAATGTATATTTTAGAAGGATCACTCGGTTGCTCTGTTGAGAATAGAAAGTACTCTACCCAAGTAAGGGCAGAAGTAGAGAGACTCATTAAAAACACATTCTAATAGTTCAGCTGATAGCTAATGGCATCTTAGTCCTGGATATCACAATGGTTCTTCTGAGAATTGGTTGCATTCTGGATATATTTTGAAACGTATTCAAGAGGATGCTTTTGATGGATTTGATGAGAACACAGAGAAAATTAGAACACAAAGGTGACTCCTAGGTTTCTTAGTTTCTTGAACCACTGGGAGAACAGAGTGGTGACTGATTAAGATAGAAAATAGTAAGACAAAATCAGAGTGGACAACGCAAAATTTTGATCACGTTACGGTTTAGATGCTATTAAACATGCAGGGCAGGTTTTGAACAAGCAGCTAAATAAAGATCAAGACTGTAGGTAGACTGACCTTAGATTTTGCAACTTGATGCTTGAATTTCACAAGGGATCATAAATTAGAGCTTGCCTTGAGTTTCAGAGGAAAATCTGGACTAGGACTTTTCATCAGGGACAGAACTTTTAAGGCTTTGGGAAAAGAATTAAAGTGGTTTTGGTTGTACATAATACAGTTACATTTTAGGTATAATTATAACATTGTGATTATCTCCATTAGAGCTTAAGTATGGTTTTAAAGACATGTATTTGGGGTTCAAATTAATGAGGAATGGACTTGTAATCCCTAATCTTGATTGTGAACTGGAATGACTTGAAAGATACTTAGGAGAGTAATAAACACACTTCTGAGTTGTCTGAATGGATCCTGGGGACAGAGGCTGTGTCCTCTCTGACTATTACTCTGCTCTGGGCTTTTAACCAGTCATAAGTTAAACAGCTCTCTTTCCTATGCTCCTTGATGTTTCTGACTTGAATCCAGCTGAGCACTGGCTGAAACATCTGAAACTACAAGCCAAAATAAACCTCTCTTCCTTTAAGTTGTAGATGTTCAGAGTTTTAACTCAGTGATGGAATGCTTACTAAGCAAGGGGACTATAATATCAAGAAAGGACATGTTTAAAGATTAATGAACAAAATCAAATACTGAGAAAAAAGTAGATACAAGAAGTGTGTGAAGAGACATTGTTAAGAATGCCTATTGAGGGGCTGGATATTTAACTCAGTGGCATAAGCACCTGCCTTGCAAGCAGGCAGTCGTGAGTTCGATCCCTGGTACCGATAAAAACAAAAAGGACCAAAAAAAAAAGAATGCCTATTGCCAATTCTCTGTCTAGACTCACTACAATATATGCCTTTCTTCAAGGGATTTCTTAGAAATTGTGTTTTCAAAACACTGAGGGAGTATTTTATCTTCAATAGAAACAAATGTTTTTGAAAAAAAAAAAGAATAAGAAAGATGCCCTGGAATAGGAAACTAAAAAGAGAAGACCTAGAGAAAAACACAGTGATATTGTACAGACTTGCTTAGAATCAGAAAGCAAAGATTTCACAGATCAGAGCTTTGATAAGAAGACACCAGAAGCAGAGTAGAAAATCAGAAAAGTGTGTGGGTTAAGGGGAAATGCAAAGACAAGAGAAGATACATCACTTATTCTGGGCTATGTGAAAGATACAGGCAAGTTCTCAATGAAGGGAGAGTCTCCTATCTGTTGTTAATTTTTACTCAGAGATGTCATGTGTTACTGAGTGGGAGTTGATGCTTTCTAGTGATTGCAGAGTTTAGGACACTCAGAATTTTTGCTGAATTTTTTCCCTCAGCAATACGAGGTCCAACTGACCCTAAATTATAAAAATAAGTGTATGGTGATGGAATTATTTTATTTAACCATCTCAGTAATTTTATGGCTGATTTTAGTGACTCCCTGTTTATTGTGTAATAACAAAAACTAGCAGCATCACAGGAAGATAAATCATGCAGTTAGCTTAAAGGGCATGCTAAAGTTTTATTAACATGGGTTTTGCACCAGGGTGTAAGACAGGATCGACTAAAGAGGGGAGAGATACTTGGGACATTGAAAACTCTGATGCATGTGAAATTAGGGCAGTGGGAGAGATAAACATAGGAGGCTATCCATAGGGGAGGGGATTTGCCTCTTCCTTTTTACCCAGACATAACCTATGCCTGGAAATATTAGTACACATAAAAGATGTACAGCTTCACCGAGTATCTGAGTTAATGGCAGTGAAATCCAGGAATATTTTGGTCTTATTTTTACATTAGGCATTTGAACAGAACTTGATTCTCTCTCAAAGAATCAACCTGAAATGCTGCTAAGAAACTTCAGCCTTTGTGATTTCTTTGGCTTACCTGAATTTCCACTGTCTTTGCTTGTCCACACCTCCTATTCTTCTATGCAATTTTTGAGCTTCGAACCCAGAACTAATGCCTTCCAGCTTGCTTGGAAGGCAGATTGTACTTTTATCCCCTTAGCCAATGTATGCAGCTCCCTGATTTCTGGGAAAGACGCAGATTATGCCATGCTCATCTTTGATATCCACCAATACGTTTTGCTGTAAGTTTTTTTTTTTTTTTTCCTCAAATGCTTGGCCATCAGCAACAACCAGACATGAAAAGAATTTATCAGTTTCCTCTAGATGTTGTCTTTTCATATATCAGGTTTTCCCCCAGGGAGACCCTTTACTAAACTTAAAAAAAATTTTTTTAAAGAATTTTTAAATTCTTCATTGTAAATGCTATCTCCTCCTCATATGCTGATTATGCCCTGTGGATACAATAACTTTGTTCTTTATTTGAATCTATTTATTGGCACCTACTTTGTGCCCAACACTGGATACCTAGTGTAATAAACAGTTTAAATGCATACTAGAAATGTCTCTCTTCATGAAGCAAAGATTTTTAGTGAGGGGAGACAGACAGTGAAATATAAAATGACACAAGACATTAGGTATTTAAAAACAAAATATAACCAGATATAGGGGAAAGAATTTTGAGTGAGAAGCTATTTTTCCATACAGAACAGATGAACAATGAGTGTGTGACATTTGAGTAAAAAAATCTATGAAAATAAGGGAATTTGTTTTTACTTACTTGACAAACAGGATACATTATTCCAACAATTTAATATTCTAAGACATGACAAAGGATAGCCTGTGGGTATTGCAGTAGTGTAACAATAGAATGGCAAAAAGTTGAGATATTTTGAAATAAAGAGGGAAAAGTGGATTTCAAAGTCTTTGAAGTTGATGCTATAGTGAATTCCTGAGAGGAAGAGAGAACACCAATGCTAGTGTCATCACAGAAGCCCTGTTGAACAAGTGTGTAACTTTAAATTGTTTGTACACTAAAATGTTTTGTCTTTGCCAACTTTTATTAGTGTATATGTACATTTGAGATCGGAGTTTGAACTCACAATCAATACAGTCCATTTCTATAGACTAAAACCATGACCAACCCTTCGATATCAAATACCTGGTTTTCTTAATAAATAATGAAGCTCTGGTCAGTGTACTGCAAAGAAGGGCTAAATTCATCTTCTGCCTTTAAATCAATTAACAGGGAATTTGCTTTTAGATAGAAGTTATTTCAACATTATGAATCTTATTTGATTCTTACATCAATTAAATGATGATACAGTTATGACCATTGTTTGATGAGCAAAAAGAAAGTTAATGCTGAAATTTGCTGACATGTCCACACTCAAAGAGAGTATTTAAAAGAGTCAGGAATTGAAATAAAGAGGAAATTAGGTTAGGTCTGCCCCATACATTTACCCTCAGAAGTAAATTGACACTTTCCATGTACCTTACTGACCATATCTCATACTGCCAAGCCCATAGAACAGTGCAGATGCTAATTATCCGTCAATTACAATTAATTATACATTAACATGCTTAAAACTAAGTCTGTGTCAAAATAGTTTACCCCTTTGGGATGTGGTAGGGAAGCAATGAGGCTCCTACTTCAGTAAAGTAGTCAAATGCAATTTACCACTGTTTTTTAAAAAAAAACACAATATTTTGATTAGTACTTTAAACTCAAAGCTTTCTATCATTGAAAGAAGTAACTTATAGATATATCCTCTCCCCTTTCATAAATTTATAGTTGGCTTCCAGAATAGAATGACACTTTTAAATAATTTTCCAGCCAAATCTTGAAAAGAATATTGTGATACACATACACAGTATTACCTACTTTTTATTTTAAAGGACATAGGGGAATTCACCAAATATTCTCCTGAAGAAAGAAGCTTTTGATATGCAAAATTTTCCCTCACATATATTAGATTCTTGATTTAATGTTGACAGTAGTAAACCATAAAAGAATATAAAAAGCAGAAACAAAATAAGTTCATTGCTACGTAGAGCTAAGCACACATATGTGTAATACTATTTTTACAAAGCATAAAAAATGGTCGTAATATTCATTCTGTCACCTATAGTTCTCAAAGGCTCAGAAAAGCACACCTCAGAAATATTTTTGTATTTCTCAAACATAGACTTTTATGGAATTTTAGGATTAAACAAGAAATTACATCACCTAATCCTTCCTCTTAGATTTTTATTTCCTTACCTACTAAAACAGATGACGTTTCCAACATTAAAACCTACATTTTTTTCAAGTCCAGCTGTTAAAGATTAAAAATAAACTCCTATAAAACCAGCTAATGCTGGCAACTTCAGTTGACAGAAATAGTGTAACACTTTGAGATTTACAGTGCAAAACACAATCTAGGTTATAGTTGTACACACAGGCATAGAAAATATTAATGAATAGCTTCTCTTTTTCTAAAGTTTTAGCTATTGAACAATATCTTTCTACTTACAATTTTTCTGTAAGTCAGATATGAAAAGAAGAGGATTTGGTTTAAATTATTTGTGGTTCAGCAGTGCAATATGTTTCTATATATGTCTTGAGCAATAATAAGAAATAAGGTGAATTAGGTGCTTATGATAATTGGAAAGTTTAGAATACCCCGTCCTTGCCTGTGATTCCAGGAAGTTAGTACCTTATTTCTCACTGGTGAGCAACTGCATAAGCATCATGAAACCACCACCAAACAGCACGGCAGCAGTGCAGGAAGTTCAGTAACCCATCACTGCAAGGACAATATGGATCTGGAGCCTGGAATCAGGAAGCATCTCCCACATGGAATGTGACTCACTTCCACAATCCTGACTGTATGAGTATCTGGCAAATGTAAACTTTAATTTCTCAGTCCCTGGAAATAACTGTTGGTGGAAACTCAACACAACGAACAAGCATACTGTCAGCACATACTTTTAAGTGAATTATGAGTTGGGCACTATTTTATGGTTTTAATATAAACTACAAAAACTCATGTTGAGGATGCCCATGAAACAACAACAGAATTCCTGCAACTTACTCCTTAGCATTCAGTTCAATGGATCCCACGGTAAGTGCTTTTGTAATGGCTTTATTAAACTGGTAGCTACAAACATGTTTCTCCAAATGAAACCTAACTGATATTTCAGCCCTTTTGGGCAACCCAAATTTTATACTTAACAGATAGCATCGGAAGTCATTTAATATGCAAATATAAGAATTTTTTTTAGCAGTAAATAACATTTTTCATGCCTGGCTATAGTAATGATAAATAAGGCCAGTGCCTTGGTATCAACATAAGAACTCATGCAACACATAGTTGGATGACAGGAATTTATCTCTATACGCTGCAGTTATTGTAATAACCATAGTTTTGGTGTTGAAGAGCAAAGAGAAAAACAACTGAAATATGTTATGATTATAATTTTAACCTGGAAAACGACATTCAACCTATCAAACAGTCAATGCTGAAACTGCATTAACTCTGGGAACACAGAATATTCTAAGTGTCTTGTCAGAAAGGCAAAATACAAAACAGGACTCTGTGCCAAAAGAATTTAATTTCCACTGGCATTTGGAAAGCTGAAAGGGAAGAATATACTCCATCATACGAGAAGTCTGACTAAATTTTTCTTATTAAAATGTGAAGTTTAATACTTTAAACTGTTATTTTCCATAATGCTTAATAAAATTATACCAGTCATCAGGACAATGATGAACTTATTTTAGTAAATGCAGCGTTATATACAGACGAAAGATAAAGTTTAGTTCTTTGCTTGTTTTTAATTTATCTTCCTTAGAGATTCCCATAAATATTGTGAGTGTATTTTTTTTTTGTTCTTTTGGTAGAATTTTTGTTTATAACATAATTTATTTTACAAATGTGAATGTATGCATCTGTATAAACGGTATAGAATTCTTACTCTACATTTTAATTCTTACTCTACATTTTTCATCTTTATCAACAAGCAAGAGATATTGCTAGTATATTTATTCAGTTAATATATGTGCAGGCAAACAACCCAAAACTTCTTGATGTCTACAGAGGTCTACTCAGTAAACATTTGATACCTTAAATGAAAATATTTTTGTCCCAAATTCTGAAATGTTAAACATACACAGCAAGAACAATGAGCAATAAAAACGGGAAAGTAGAGAACCTTGATTCCTAGAACATAGTTAGAGATTTATACCTCGACCCGTTGTTGATTTTTTATTTCAGTGATCACATTAGCTTGTCTCCTCATTGAAAAGCGAAAGAAAACAAATCAAAAGCAGATTATAGTATTTTAAACAAGATCCACTCTATTTGGTGCAACTGAAATCTTTTGTCTGCCACTGGCTGAAGAAGTGAAATAACAGTATCTCCTCAACTAACCCAACACCAGTGAAGCCACCATGAGAAGAATCACTTCCCTATCGCTTTGAATCCATTTCTCAAACAGAAACAATGGATTCACTGGACTTAGTTCTTAAATTAATATAAATAACTGCCATTTATCAAGTGCCTATGATTTATGTCGTGCTATAAGTAGTTTCAGCAAGTCTTTGCAACAGCCTTGCAAGCCAGACCTCGGGCAGCCCCCAGGCTGGGGACCACTGAACAGCTGAGTCTGACGCATGCACTGATGACTCCAGAGGCCAGGAGTCTTCGGGGCACCCAAGGTTTGAGAGCCTCTCTTCCTTCCTTCCTTTTTCCTTCCCTCCTTCCTTCGATTCTTTCTTTCTTTCTTTCTTTCTCTCTCTCTCTCTCTCTCTCTCTCTCTCTCTCTCTCTCTCTTTCCTTCTTTCTTTCTTTCTTTCTTTCGTCTTTTTGAGACAGGGTCTTGAGATGCAGGTCAGACTGGCCTTGAACTCACTTCACAGCCAGGGCTGGTCTCAAACTTGAACAATCCCTCTGCCTCAGCCTCCCGAGTACTGGAATGCAGGGATTACAGGCATGCGCCATCGCATCTGGTTCTCCTCTATTTCCTTACCCAAAATTCTCTTTTCTGAATTGTAGCATGATCCTAAGCATCGGAGAAACTTAGATGCTTAACAAGAAAAATAAATGTTGGTGTCAAGAAGCTATTATATTTTGCTGCAAATATTTTTAATGAGCCTTTGCAAGAAATTGCAAGATAGGCAATTTCCTCCTCATGCTTTTGTGGCAGATAGCAATTGATGAGCAAGCAATTGTTTAGTACTTTGCAATGTCTTCCTTGAAGAGGAAGCACTGAAAGCAGGCTGAATTCAGGCTCTCTTGGAGGCAGGCTGGCTGTAGTTGGAAATAGTTTTAACTGTGTCACTGGATTGGTCAGGTAGTTTCCCAATCTGCTATATATCTGTTTTGCCAGTAAAATTTAAGTGGAATATTGATCTTGTCCATGGAAGGTGATGATTTCCTCTGAAAAGACATAGAAACCAAATGAATCTTTCTTGTTTTGCAGCTATTATTATTAGAATTCTAATTTACAAGTATATTCCTCAACACTTAGTTGATAATGCCCAGTTTTTTTCTAAAACACCTGCTTTATTTCCATTGTAATACTACCCAACTTAGTAGTAATAGAAAGAAAGGGGGTCCAATGAAATTGGAACACACATGAGCAATGGCTATTCCTAACCTTATCAGTATATCACAAAAAAAAGATTTAAATAATATAACAAAAAATATAAACAGTAATTTTTTTTTTACTTTTCTATTTTTAAAAATAGAAAAGAATAAAAATGATACAGACTTTCAAAATAGGAGAAAAACAGTGGTAAATGTATTGCGTATTATCTTCAAATTAGTTGTTCATATTACAGCAGGATATATCATAGTAACCCACATTGACTTTCCATTATCTCGATTTAAAGCCCTGTATTACTCTCACCATCTTGTTTTTGACTGATGTTCCCCTATTCTGTTTTGCTGGATAGTATCAGGTTTGAAAGTTTAGGCAACAGCTGTAAATATAATGAGATTCATTATAACGCCCATTCTCGTTGACTTTTATCTACTTTTGAAGACCTACAATGTCTCCAATGTTTTGGTTTTGTCGGTTTTGTTCTTTACTGTTTTGTTCAATTTTATTATAACTAATGATATAGGCAACTGGATTAGAGATAGCGGGAGGCATTATGGTAACCATTGTTGATCACCTTGTATTATGTTTTTACATTATCTATTATGTCCACCCTTTTGATTTGACCGACTCTGTTCTGTTATGCCACATTTGGTTTTACTCTCTTCCAAAAAAGTAATAAGAACCGTGGGAGCAATGAAACCCAAAATGTGTAATAGTCATTGTACAAAAGAGGGAAAAGAAAGTGTTCTAAATGATATAACTGCATGTATATTTAAGTGTATAAGATAGAAAATGATATCACTGAGTTTTATTGGATCATTGAACAGAACTGTTTGCAGTATCATTGTTGGAATGTCCACTTTACAAGCTTTAATTTTGTGACTTGAACAATTATTTCTAAGATGACAATATGTAATCCATTAACTAGTGATTTCCTACTGTTTATTTTTTTTTCTGTAAATCTGTATAACTTGTACCCTTTCTCTGCTTTTTTTTTCTCCTTAAATAAAATTTAAAAAAAAAAGAAAAATTGATCAGTGGAAGCACAAAGCACTGTTGATGAGCTAATCGAGATTAGTAGTATAATTATGTATCATGTATATGTTTTATACATATGTATGTATAATTTTCCCTTCTTTCTTTACTGCATTCCCCCATCCAAGTTCTTTCCTTTTGAGCAGTTTTTTCCCCTTTAACTTTTACAATATCTACTGTACACTTTGAATATCATTTACTCTTTCAGTTGTACTTTTTTATTTTAAAAATAAAACAAAAAATAAAAATGATATTGAATTTTAAGAAAACAGGAAATTAACATTAGTTAATATATTGCATGTTGTTATCTTAAAAGCAGTTGTTCAGAATACAAGATTTAGGCATGAAAAAATTGATCAAACCATGGTACTCTTTCAGATTTTTAACTAGGAAGACAATAAGATGTTTACACTTACAAATCTGATTCATTGCACTTATGAGTATAATTTCAAGTTGCATCTGTTTACCTAAAAAAGCCTGGGGTTTATCCTTCTTTATAGCTGAGTAGTGGTCCACTATATAAAAATACTACATTTTTTAAAATCTATTTTACAGTTGACGTGCATTTTCTGTTGTTTCCAAGATTTAGCTATTACAAATTGCACTGCTATCAACATGGGTGCACATATATGGATGTTTACAATGCAGTTTCATTGAAAATACCCGGAAAGGAAGTAAATGGGTCAAATGGAATTTCCAATCTTAGTTTCGGATTCTCTGTACTGATTTCCACAGTGATTGCACCAATCTCCCTCTCACCAATTGTGGAATACAGTTCCTTTCCTCCCACATCCCAGCCAGCATTCGTTATTGGTTAGTTTCTTTATGATGGCCATTCTTTCTGGAGTAAGATGAAGTCTCTGTTTTGTGCAAACAACAATTTTATTGAATATATTCAATATGGGAATCTACTGGTTGAAATGATAACTTGCTGAGTGACACTCAGGATGGTCATTGTATAAACAAATGTGCTGCTTGACTGACATCTGGGGTAATCTGTGAATGTTTAAACTACAGATAACTGAGTAGTCTTTAGTTTACTTAACCAAATTTCCCTCTCCTTTTCTTGTTTTCTAAAAAAGAATTATTTGAAAGTTGATATATGTGATTTTTTTAAAAAGTTGAGATTAAAATATATATGCAGAGACTACTGTTACCATGAAATCATACTATCCATTAGGGAATTTAAATGGAGTAGGAATGACTCGGAGTCATGTGCACTGAAACTCTATTTACTTAAATGTACCACGTATAGCATCCCTCTTTCCTTCCCCTGAACTAAAAGGAAATAGTTCAAAATATTTTGGTGTAGTTTGTTTTTTAAGTGACCTTTTAAATAATTGATCATGGAAACTGGTTTTATTTTCACAGAGTACATGAGCTCACTTTGCCAAATTATTTTATTTGATGTCTGACTGATATTTTCTTTAGCATGGGAGAATGATGGGATTTGATAATATAAAATGAGTGCCAGACATTCAACAACAGGGAGGTAATCCTGCCAAAGAAGGAATATTTCTCACAGCCTTTTAGAATTGGAACTACTTTTCACAAAAAATTGCTTCATTTTGAGTTTATGCATCAAAAAGTAAAAATTAGCACCATAGATATTGAGGCACAAAATTACATTTTTTGAGAATTAGATTATGATTTAATGTTGCAAGCACAAAATATTTATTCCCCAAACACTACCAGAGAAGAGAGGTTAAAAAATACTGGAAGACACTGCCCTTATAGGATGGGAAGAAATTACATGAGTGCTGTATTTCTTGGGTATGTCTTCATTGTAGCACTCAATCAAATGCTTTACTTAAATTATTTTGGCGAAAATCATACTATAGGAAAACACATTTGTAGGCCCAAATGAATGAGTAGTTTTCAAGTATCATCTTGGATTCCAAAAGAATTTCACATGGGAGCTATGGAAATGGAAAGTGCATAGTCGAAGGATTAGTACTTTATAAGCTTGAACTCTTTTTTACATACAGTTTATAAATCCTGCTTCCCATGAACAGTCTTCACGGATTTTACATAATGTTTGCTATCAGTGAACTCCACAAAACACCAACATGTTAGAAGGATAAAAACTCTTTGGAGAAAGCAAAATTTAAAGATACGATTTTTAAAAATAACTTAAACAGGCCAGGTGTAGTGGTACACATCTGTAATCCCAGCAGTCAGAATGCTGAGGCAGGAGAATCACTGACTTTAAGGCCAGCCTGAGCTGCAAAGTGAGTTTAATTCAGCTCTAACTGCCTAGTAAAACTGTCTTAACAATCAAAAAACAAAACATAACAAAACCTTAAACATCAGAAAGAAGAGAGAGCACTACTTTAATTGACAGAGAATGCAGATGCGCACGCACACACACACACACACACACACACACCTGGAAATAGACATAAGCCAAGCCGCCATGAAAGCACTTGGAATGAAGGTCAGTTGTTCTCACCAAACACTGAGATTAAGCCTGGGGAAGTAAAGACATGCTTAAGCATTGGGTTAAGAGTGTAAGGCAGAAACAGGAGAGCAGCAGTGGGTTGCAGAATCTCAATTAGGAATACTTGAAATTTGGGAAGAAGAGGCCCATGGTTGAATAGGAGCCTAGAATAAGCTGCCTTCTTAGTGATTGAGACAAAGCAATGTGAAATAGAACAAGAGATGTGCACCGTTGTTTATTTTTAAGTCAGAATTTATGTGTTCTAAATGCCTCCCCTGTGTTTTCTCGCCTCATGATCACAACCAGGGCACAGGGCTGGCTTGCAGGCTGAGTTCACTGCTCCTGTGGATAACACGAGGTCGAGAAGGATGCAGTGAGCATCCCCACCGGCAAAGGCCAAAATGCAGCAAGAGCCAGATCCAAGTATTTGACTCTGGTTATTTAAGAAAACCACCAGTTATGTATTTTAAATATAACTAAAACTAAAATAAGAGAATTGAAAGCAATAGACTTCAGGATAAAAGGAAGAGACTAGAGGTAGGCACAGGGGTAAATGCCAGAAATACAGTACAGTGGAGGCCGAGGCGGCAGGACCACAAGTCCGAGGCCAGCCTGGGCTGCACAGCAAATTAAAGAGCAGCCTGGAATGTAGAGAGACCCTGTCCAAGGAAACCAAACCAAACCTAAGCAAACCCAAACAAAACAAAACAAGATGGAACTGGAATGATCAGAAGCCTAGACAGTAAGCAATGAGGACACCAAACTCCCTTCAAGGATTTCAGACTGCTCCTGGGCCTGAAATCAGAGATGCTGTATTTAGCAACTAGAAGTGCTCACCAAACAGTACAACTGGAATTTCTGAAAAACAATCCTTCTTTTTTTTCTATTTTTTTAAATGAATGTCTTAGTCTTTAGATACAATCAAGCTTTAGTCCCAATATGTCCCAATGTTTTAGCCATTTTTACCCCAAAATATATATTTGTTTTTCTGCTCTTCAAATGAACATTACTGTCTTGCTTTTTATCTTGCTATACAAAATGGCCTCTGGCTGACTTGGAAGATCCAGTGTGGCTGAGATCACAGACTAAAAAGCAGGAGGCTTAACAGCTGATTGCTGATTATTTCGTTTGTAATAAAATCAGGCTGATTTTTTTTTATTATTTAAAGAAAGACAAAACAAAATAGAAAATGAGCCGAAATAGTACATACTTTCAAAGAAAAGAAATAATAAAGGTAATAAACCACTAGTTAATGTATACATATTGCCCCACCACAAATAGTTGTTCAAAATACAAAAATGGAACATATAAATGGGAATTCAACCAGGGAGACTGCAAACAGTTCTGTTCAATTATCCAACAAAAACTAAGTAATATGGCTATCAATCCTATACACTTAGACATGTATATATTTATCCATATCTTCATTTATGTTGAGACCTAACAAAACTTATTAGATTAAAATCTTTCTGAAGAAATATTAATGATATTGCAGGATTTCACATCATAGCACTCCGGAATCAGCACTGGGTACTGCAGGGCCCCTTTCTTTCCTTCAAAGTATTTGTTTATTTCATCATGTGTCATAAGATCAGTTTTCATAAACTATTTATAGGTTTTATACAAGCATGAGCCTTAATACATATTTCTGTCCTTTCTGTATTAGAGGGAGAAACAGAACAAAGCAGGACAGAACTAAACATTTTCCTATAGACACATAAAACTGAAAAGACATATAAAACTGCTGTGAGAGGAGTTCTACCATGGTCACTGTGCTGTTTATTCTTATCATCAACAGAATTGGCTATGTCATGAGCTAAAGTATCAATACATAACAGAATTAACAAATACAACTTTGTAGATAGTGTAGAGCTACAAAAACAGGTAGTAATCAAATCACAGTGGATATCATAGTGAATCATTTTCATTTTCAGTATGGTTGTGTATACTCTCAACTTGATACCAGCAACCTAACAGTTTCGAATAAAATCTGTCAATAATAAGCAGCAATCAAACAAGTCAGATTTAACTAAGATCAGTCATGATACAACAGTATAAGTCACACAGGGATCCTGATTGAGTTAATAGGAAATTAAAGATGACCACTGTGCTATGTCCTGATATCTTCGGGACAGCTGTCTGTGCCCTCAGATCCAGTGCTTGTATACAAACTAGGATGGAACAAGTTCCAATCAAACAGAGCGGTGCGAGTAATAGGGGTTTCAATTTCCGATACACCATTAGCTATATCTTCTGCTGTTTTTTTTTTTTTTTTTAAAGACTATTCCTCTCCTGTACTCCCCCAGAATGAACTGTGTATTTTTGGGTCTGCCCAGCACTCACGGTTTTGTACTGGGGGCGGGGGGACTTGCTATTTACCTAAGTGCTTCCGAACTTTCTCACTCCTGTTATGTCCTGATCTCCAGTGAACTCTGAGACACGAAAGGAAGCATCCACACCTTACATCGTGGAAGAAGCAGACACCGAAGACAAATGGTGTGCCCAGCCCAAAAATAATGGAGAAAAAGAGAAAGAGTCCTTTGGAACCAAAAAAATGGCCAAGAGGACAGAGAGACATGTGGAGCACTCTTTGGGGTCTTCACAGTTATGCTTCGGCATGGGACCTCATGAGACTGGACTCCCCAAACAGAGCACAAAGATGAAGCTTGACTATCAGACTGAAGGAGTAGAGAGTCATGTGAATGGGTGAAGTTGCTGTTCCATATTAGTAGAACATTGTCTGCCTGATGCATGTGACAATGCTTATCCACTCCTGATCACAGTCATAGGAAGATGGGTGAAGCCACAGCAGGCATGTAATTATTTGTACTGGTGTTTATTATCTGTCTTCCTATAGATTACTAAGCTTCTTTATACCTGCAACTTTCTATATTAAACAGTAAGAATAAAAAGAGAAACTGACTGTATAGCTCACATTAATTAACATGATATGCATTTTTATAGCTGCCTATCTTGTATCCAGGATCGATTTTCTTCACTTATAAAATAGTAACAATCTACATATTGTAAAGGAGAATTGGAATATTGAAAGATTAATGTTCCCAAGGCACTAAAATGAAGCCCACCTCAAAGAAGACAATTCATTTTGAGACCTTTTCCTTTTTTAATTTTATCGCTCACTTGCCCCATAAATTCAGTTCCGACACTTCAGCATAATAGCTCTTAGTTGTGTTAGAAATAATGAAGGTCAGTATCTCCCAGCACACTTCCTGCATGACTCAGGTAAAGGGAACCTTCAGAAAATTCGTTTTTTACTGTAAAATCAATGCTGTAAATAATATCTCATCCTGAATTAGAATTTGCTCCATCTAGAGAATGATCATTACACACATACACACACACACAGAACCCTGAAATAATTCTACTGAAACAAATATTAAAGTATCATGAAAAATTTATATTTAGAGAAACAAAGAGAAAGACGTATGACAAAAACACTGACATGCATTAGTTACACATTCTTCTAACATAAACAAAAGAAAATATGCTGTAATTACCTAATTTTCCATCTGATTAAAGACTTTCAAAGAAAGATGTTTCAGTGCAAATGTTCTTGTATAACAAGAGAAATTGTTGGATTATTCAATTCATAGTTTTAAACTGTATAAACTCAAAGCAGAAAATGAAAAACTAAGTTGCTTTACTATATTAAAATCAAAAGAGCAACTAGTAGTAAACCAAATAACAATAAACATATCAAAAGCTGGCTACATGGTTGAAACTTCTGATAACAATGGAAAATGCCAAACCATTGTGGCATTTAAATATTTTATTGTATTTATTTCGTATAAAATCTATTGATAAGAAATGAAAAAATAAAGTAATAGATGATAGCTTACAGCAACTCAACTCAGTACAGTACCTTAAAAGTAACATATAATGACAAATTTGAGTTCAACTAATTTTATTTGCAAAGATAAAACCAATTCCATTCTTTTTATGGTGATATAATTATCTGTAAACATGCTATTTTTTTTTTTGCTGATGTGAATCTGCAATTATGAATGTACCTCGGAAAATTTATTCCTTAAACTTGATTAAGATGAAAAAAAATCATTAGATGATTTCAAAAGCCCTGTAAGCATGGCAAAACTACTTTTTCTTATGACTTTCAGTAACTGTTGTCAAAGTCCACTCCAGAAATAATTAATTTAATAAGGCTGGACCACTTTGTTCTTTAAGAAGAGTTGCTAAACGTTATAGCCAGATTTCCAAGTGAAACTTGGGGCATTTCATATAATGAAAAGATTTTAATTATTTAAAAATACCTGCATTCAATTATTTGTTCATGTGATTTTGGTTAATTTTATGATATACTAATGTTCATCATTTTAAAAAAAACACTACATTGACAGAAATAGGAATTTATGTGTCAAGAGTAATATTTTTTAAAATACATATTAACATAAAATATAATCCAATATTAAATTATATGTTACTTTATTGTTGAAATTTAATAGTATTCCAAGCTTAAAATTGTTGACAAATAGTAATACCCTTGATCAAAGCACACACAAATGTTGAATTAGGATGCCATGAATATTTTATTGAAGGTAGCAATATGTCATATATTATGTTAATCTATCTGTATTATCATTATTATTCTTTTTTCTTTTTAAAATAAAAATAAAGATACATTAAGGTTAAAATTTTATTTAATTTTTAATCCTAGTAAAGAGTGTTAATCAAGAAAGGTCGAAGAATGACTGAGGATGCAGTTACATGATCAGGAGCTTGTGTATCATGCATGAAGTCCTGAGTTTGATCTTCAGCAGAATCAAAAAAAAAAAAAAGAAAGAAAGAAAGAAAAGAAAAAAATAATTTTTCTTTGGAGAAAATTTTGCCATTGTAATAAAATACTTACTGGTAGAGAGAGTATTGAAGCAGCTCTTATACAGGAATGTTTATTTTTAAGAAATATATCACTTTGCATTCAAGTCTAAGTCTGTAAATGATACTAAGAAAACTGAACTTTCTAATTTTTATCTTAAAAAATCTCAAAAGCTAGTTTTAAATGCAAAAATGAAATCAGAGTGGATATTTTCTATTAAACATTTTGCCTATTTTGTATTGATGAGTCTTTCAGAAAGTCATAGCCATTATGATTTGAAAATTTGAAACTATGACACTCTTCAAAACAATTTTTCATAATTATGGCATAGGAAATTTTCCCAATAATGAAACTGTACACACAACTCCAGGTCATTATATTTACATATATTTCAAGGCCTGGACTCAACCCCTGTTTTCATATTTTACTTCCTAAGAAAATTCTTACCATTCAAACTATGACTACTGAGATTATTTTGAAATAATTTTGAAATATCCATGTTTATAGTCATCATCTCCTATGTTTATGCTAATAGGTTAGCATTTACTTAAGGACAATGTAAAGAAGAAAACACATAGTTTCATGTTTACTTACTAATGATTTTCCCTTTATGGGGTAGTTCACAGCATCAGTGTATCACGACTCTTAATAAAATTACAATCTGTGAAAACATTAGAAGATACTAAAATCTGTTTTGCCTGCATCTGCCATTTGTTTCTTCATCCAGGGCTTTGGTGCTTTTCCCACAAAGCAAAAGTTACGAAAGTCAAGAGAGCTAAGCCTAAGAACGCTGAGGGGTCTTCATTAGACAGTGTGGGCATTTGGGGCCGCCAAGGCAGTCAGGAGTTAATTTACCAGGGCTGCATAGAGCAAATGGGTGTGACAGGAAGAGGTCATCATTTCAAGACAACTGCCAGCTGTCACATTTCATAACTTTATACTAAATAGGGAGACTCTAAAAGCATTCCCCCTAAAATCGGAAACAAATCATTATCACCACTTCTATTCGTACGGTATTTGAAACATTAGACAGAGCATTTAGACAAGAGAAAGAAATAAAAGGGATATATTTAGGAAAGAAAGAACTCACATGAAGAGTTTAGTAGATGATATGATACTCTACAAAGAAAAATCAAACAATGCTGCCCAAAACTCTTAGAATTAATAATCAAATTCAGCAATGTAGCGGGACTCAAGATCAAAGCATAAAAATTGCTAGTATTTGGGTATACCAATAATCAACTCAATGAGAATGAAATTATGAAATTGGTATTATTCACAGTAGCCTCAAGAAAAACGAATTAACTAGAAATTAACCTAACTGAGGAAATGAAAGTTCTCTACAGAGAAAGCTACAATACTCTGAAAAAGGAGATTGAGAAGGACACCAAAAATATATGCCCTGCTTCTGGATAGGCCGAACCAATATTGTCAAAACTGCCATATACCCAATCAATTTATCAACAGCATGCTTTGCAAATTTACAGAAAACAATCCTAAAATTCACATGGAATTAGGAGAGACCTAGAATGGCAAAAGCAAGATTTGGCAACAAGGACAAACAAGAGTCCTTGTAACACCTGACTTCAATCTATACTACAAAGTAATAATAGTGAAAAGTCCATGATACTGAACAGAAACAGATACACAGATCAATGGAACAGAATAAAGAGTACAGAAACTTCCACAGACATATTCGGCTGTCTGATCTTTGACAAAAGGGCCAATAACATTTGTTGGAGGAAAAACAGTCTGTTTAACAAGTAATGCTTGAAAACCTGGTCATTTGTAGGTGCCAACCTATGAGCCTATAGCTGACCAACAGGTGACAAAGATGAGACACAAAATAGATTGAAATGTAGGGGTCAAGAAGAACTCCTTTGACAAAGATTCCTGAGTGGCTGGCACATCTTGGATTTCTGCACTCAGACATGGGCACAAGCAGTCAGATTCAAAGAGGATTCATCTGTCTCCCACCATCCGTGGTACATACCCAGTGGAACAACAGGATCCCAGCTACATTAAATTTCCCTGCCCTCCTGCCACCATTTTCCCTAGAGCACACAGAAGAGTTCAGTTAGGACTGCATCATCCGGTCTGGTTACCCACAATTATCTGCTTGAGAAGACTGAAACTGGGCTCTTATCTCTCACCACAAAATAAATTACAGTCAAAATGGACCAAAGATCTAAAAATTAAAACAAATATTAAAAAAATAAAACATTCTGAGATTAGGTGTAGGAAATTATTTTTGAAACAATATCAACTGCATAAGAAACAATAGAAATAATTAACAAATGGGACTAGACCAGATTTAAACTTCTATACAGCGAAAGAATCAATTAGAGTGAAGAGACAACCTATACAATGGGAAATTTTTTTCCAGCTACTTCTCAGAGAGAAAATAAATGTCTAGAATATATAAAGAACTCAAAAACATTAAACCACCTAAAACATTCAAAACCCAGTCAAAAAATGGGCAGCAGACATGAACAGACATTTCACAGAGGAAGAAATACAAATGGTTAACAAATATATGAAATATATGAAATATCTCTGGCCACTGGAGAACTACAACTTAAAATAATGCTAAGATTCTATCTTGCTCTGGAAGAAAAAGAATCCTTCTAATGTGTTGGTAGGAATGTATAATAGTACAGCCACTACAGAAATCAATGTGGAGATTTCTCAAATAATTGAAAATCGAAATTCCATATGACCCAGTTAACCCGCTTCTAAGTATCTTCCCTAAAGAATTTAAGACATCCTATTACATCAGTACGTGCATACTAATGTTTACAGCAGCACAGTTTGTAATAGCTAAGTCCTGGAAGCATCCTGTATACCCAGCAACAGATAATTGGATAAGGGAAACGTGGAATCTATATATAACGGGATACTACTCAGCTACAAAGAAGGAAAAATTTGAGAAATTTGTAGGAAAATGGATGTGCCCAGGAAACACTTGCTGAGATGACTGTAAACTGCATGTAACGTGAACACAAACTACTAAAATTTTTAAAAGTTTAAAAATTTCATAGAATCAAAACTTGAACAGCTAAGTCAAAAACCACTAAAATTCAAAATGTATATTTGGCAAACTTAAAGTGTTAAGAAGCCAAAATTGATGCTCTGGCCACAGAGGAGGAGTTGTAATAAACAATCCCAAAACAAAACAAACAAAAAGGCCAAGATCTCATTTGGGACTACTGGAGGTTTCAGCCTCTAGAGCAGGGCTGAAATGAATAGAATTAACGTCACCACGCTGCACACACGACTGAGCTCATTGCCTATTCGATGAAGGAAACTGGTCCCAATTAAGCTGCTTGCCAGAATTTAGGACCAACCTTGTGTGGAAGAAGATAAAATGCAAGACTCCACTCTTTTGTTACATTAGAATCACCACAGAAGGCAAGAAACAGAAATGACTAAAAATATTACAGAAAATCTAAATGGAAGATGCAGAAAAATCAAGGGAAAACAGATAAAAGGACAAATCATTGTGACCAAAATTTTGAATCAATAAAAATAGATCAAATATGCATTCTAGAACCCAAAATACAATATCTGAAATTAAAAATATAATGGATTGTTTTAACAGAATATTGAATGTGGTAGTTTTGAACTAAAAGTCATGCCAACATATAAGAATCTAAATAGAATTATACATAGGAAGGAAACATATTGGAAAGAAATGAAACAGACCAGAACATAAGATACTTTCTAAAGTAGAATATGCTAGAAGTGTTCACAATGTATAAACAGGGAGTGGAGAAGCGATCTTTCAATAACTAACAGCAGTTTCTCAGGATTCAGCTGCTGGAAATTGAGGGAACCCGAGGCAAAGGGAAGGCAAACAAGCCATGCAGGGAAGGGAAAGAGAAGAGAGAAAAAGCATACACCACATCTTAGGAGAAACTCTTGACTGTTCAGGAGAAATGGATACTTCCAGTAAGCACAAGTCTAATGATGAACTGAAGATCTGTTGCTATCCCTGAGTTTTTTCACTCATAAGCTGTGACTACGAGGGCACAGTTAACACAAAACATCAGTACATAGGCTGTCAGGGAAGCACCTGTGGCCTGTGGATCCTTGCTTCTGAGCTATCAAGTCAGAAGATACTGTAACAGAAACACCTTACAGAATCACTGAAACACGGGCTCCCCATGCATTCCAGCTTCGTCAGCTCCAAATGTCGCTTAATGTGCTGTCTGACTTTAGCAGAGCTAATGAAATAATTCTAAACTGAAACATTTTATAACATTTTAAAAAATAAACATTTTTATTTTCTAAAATATCGTCTTAAGCATTTCTTATGAAAACTATAAATAACATGAGTTGTAAAAAACGAATAGGAAGAGGTTGCATTGACACGAATTATTTAGTCTGGATTACAAATGAAAACAAGATAAATGGATTTAACAGAAACCCTAAGTTCAGTTGCATAAATTCTGGAGGTACACTCTGGGCTGTTAACCGGAGAGAGGATTTCAGCCAAGTTATTTTTTAAGCATAATGGACAGCTTAACGCTTCATTCCTTCTTTTCCAGCTGTTAGCTGCATGTTATTTTAGAAAGACTGTTTCCTTTATCTAAAACACTTAGTCTAAACCACTGAAGTACACTCTGCTGCTTAGAAGAGAGGATGATGTTTTGAGTGACCCAGTTTTTAAGAAACTTTAACTTGTCATCCAAAAAAGGAAAATTTGTGTAGGATTAAATGTAAATGGATGAGTCAAGAATGCCATGGTTTTTGTTCTAAAAATTTAGACATAAAACAAGTAGATTAAGATTAATAAAGCTATTTTTTCATACATAACTTCAGTCCTTGAAACTCAGTGCTTCTATAAAAATCTATTCTCTTTAGCCATGTTATTTATATGACGAACTCAGAAGGAAACCACTTCCATGTTGGCATTAAAATTCGGCAAAATGCCCCAATATTTCAGCCTTATCTGATGATTTAGCAAGCAAGGATGTGTTTTCTAAAAATGACTCTAGCAACAGCATGAAAAATGAATTCCAGATCCTTTTAAAGAGGCTACCACAAGCTCTCCAGTTACAGAGATTCAATTCATTTACAGTCATTCTCAGTCTTGACGCACCTGGGATCCTCCATTTCTTTTTAATGTAAGGGAATGACAAAGCAATTGATATATTTGCAAGGTCACTGGCCGAAGTTATGAAGAGCCAAAGGCTACAAAAGAATGTATAGAAGGTAAATTGATGTGTAGGTATAAAAATATTGCTACACTGGTCCTGAAAACAAACGAACTTGCACCAGGTAGGAATAGTGGGAACAGAGACTGTGACACATAGATTTCAAAGAGAGTAATTGTGTAGCTTCTTGGCACTGTTACTTGTATATGCGGCAGTATGTGAATAGAGACACTGTAAATGATAAATCATGACCTTCAGAATTTGAGGCCTAAGCACTAGTATCTACCATCTGATCATACGAAAAACAAAATATCTCATGCAAAGTATGAAAAGCAAAAAGGAAGAGATTATGCCTAGTTTTATGCAAAGTATGTTTGAAGTGTCTTTAATATTATGTGTAGGAATAGCAATAGGCATTTAGACATTCAATCCCAGAGCTAAGAAAAGAAGTCAATTGGGACTTGTCAGTGGGCACACCGTGGCCATATTTGTATAAAACAATGAGATCACACACAAGCAAGGACTCAAAGAGTACAATACACATTCAAAGAGAAGAACTCAAGGAAATATCTAAAAACAAATGGAAGAACTCAAGGAAATATCTAAAAACAAATGGAAGAATTTTCAGAAAGTGACAGTAACAAAATAAAGTTTTGGTTGTATGTCAAGGAAGCAAAGGAAGACAGTATTTCAAGAGGCTTTGAGCACAAATATATGAATTCAGACAACTTTACTCTGAGGGATTCCGTTTTCTGTGGGAGGCAGCAGGAAGATGTCCTCCCAGAAGGGAAAACAGAGACAGCAATATTCCTCAGAATGTGGATCACGAGTTCTTATTAAGGATCAGTTGGGAAGCAATTTAATGACTTAGCATCTTCACTTTAATAAGCCAGCCCAAATGATGCTTAAATACAATGAAGCTTGATAATGGAAAAAACAGGAGTTAGAAATAAATGAGCCACTTTATTCAGGGCTGCTTAATTTTCTTTAGAACACAGTCTGGAGATACGTGCTTTTAACATGAAGCCTTAATTCACTCTTCTCTGCTTCTTTACAAGTAGCAACTTTCTCCACCTTTCTATGATTGCCAAAAATAGCAAATCTGCACTTGTTCCTCAGTTCATCCATCATCCCTTAGGATTGTATTTGCAAAGAGAGCTGATAGCTGACCATGGTTATCTCTTTCCCCATCCTGGGAGATAGACTTTCTCAGCCTTACTTCGACTGACTACTGAACGAACATCTGTTCCTTTCTTTCTGGTTTTCAGTTCCTATAGCATTTCTAAAGAGATGACCTGAAGTAATATGCATACATGTGTGGATAGCTCAGGACTGTGCTCTGCAAAAGATATTAAAATAATCTCAATAATTTCCTTCAACCCCTGTTTTTCCCTTAGCATTGTTTATAAATTTTTGTAGTTACTACTCTCAAACTCTTACAAAAATGCAAATGCATTTTGACTGACATTCATCAACATGCAAACCACTTATACTGAATCATGAGTGACTCTACCATCATCTACACAAAGCTATTTCCAAAGTAAGACTACCAATGAGATGAAAAGCCCCCCTCAATGAACAAGACACCCTGTCTTAAATTCTTATTCTTTATTAACAATTAGTTTGAATTTTGGTTGTATATAAGATCAAAGGTTTTGTTAGTCACAGTTAAATTTGACATATTACCACAAGTTAATGTGCATTTTATATTTCAAAAAATTCTTAGAGTGTACAGAAAAATGATAGTTGGAATTATTTTATTTTAGAAAGCCCATGTGCTGCCGGGTGCATTCTCAGTCTTGCTGGCTGTGATTAGCAATCACAACATTTGTTGTTACACTGTAAGTCAGAATGAGTTATTTTCAATGTAACTAATTTTGTCTGTCAGTTGTTTGGTCAACACTCCCGCATCTAGGGCGTAATATTATATACATTTGCTTCTGCATAATGTTTTAATGATAATTTTCAAATAAATAGCCTTAAAATACACATGTGTTGTGGATCAAATTTAAATCAAATTGGTCATATTTATGATGTGATACGTAGCTAATAATCTTACTTATTCTTCTATGATAAATTTTCCAGAAATGTTTATTATGTAGACAACTTGCAGACTATTAAGAAGGAATACATAAAATTATTAAAGTTTATAAGGCATTCCTTTATTATTAAATTCTACTACTTTGATCTATTTTTTCTTGTTAATAATACTTTATTCACATCTTCCATTACGAAATACTTATCATTCCTCTTTCCAAATTGCTTTTATTCATTATAAATTTTTTCCCAAAGAAAGTAATTATTTCTCACTGTGTTACGTATTAAAAGAACTATTTTAATCCATGCCTCACAAATTAAACTCCCTAAGAATAGTCAGACCTTATTCCACTTCATTTTATTTTCTCCTCAGGGGTTGAAACAATTCTAAATAAGATAAATCTTCAAGTTTTGTCACGGACAGGTATGTGAGTGAGTTATTCCTTTGACCCATGTGTATTTGATATCTCTGGAGCAGAAATGCCTGTCTCAGAGTAATCATCTGTATCAGTTTTTCTTTGGCAAAAATTGAGGTAACTAAGCTAAAAGCACAACAGAGAAGCAACTAAGCTTCTAGATGTCCCATCCTTGAATCACATCTATTACAGAGAATGTGACCATAAGTGATCACATGACACATGGTAAGGAGGAGATGTTTAAACACAGCGGTGCTGGGTGTGGGATCACATGCTATCAAGGTCTCACTGACCACACAGAAAGAATGTAAAGATTGCATAAAAAGAAAGGAATCCAGGTTCCTAGATGTAAAGTTAGAGAATTCTCCAAATATCTACTCTAAAACCAGTGACATGAGCATGTAATAGAATTTTGGCTTGAGTCTATCGAAACTCCCCAAAATCCAAAGTGTCTGAGAGAAGCTCTTTGTCTGGCATCAGAATTGTACTATTTTCATCTACCCCTCCCCTTTCATATGTTGCAGTAGTTGATGAAAGTATAAATTGAAAATGCATAAGCATGTACATGTGATATCTTGGTTTAGAAATCTCATAAAAGATTCTATCATTTTAGTTTCAGACCATTTATTCAACAGTTATCACCCTAAGTTCCTATCTCTAATCAAATGCTCTTGAGTTAAAGTGGACCACCAGCTGGAAAAATATACCACACAATACAGTAAAAATTAAAAAGATCTTGGGTAAGACAAGAAAGCCACTTCAAAGAAACTTGCACATTGTAATGGTTGATACATTGTGTCAATTTGAGGACTGAGAAATTTAGAAGCTTAACTAAGTGACTCAGCAGGGGGTCAGGGTCCTCACTTTGTGAACATCCTGAGAGTGTAGGAGGAGGGCTAGGAGATATGTGGTTGGACAGCCTGCTTACAATTTAAGGGAGAAAGAGGCTTGTACCTTTCTGCTCTTGCTGTCTTTGCTTCTTTTGCCACCTTGAATTGTTGTCCCTATACCATGCCTCCCTGCCTTGTAAATGGCTGATTATGGACTGAAACTTCCACAAACTGTGAGCTGAATAAATTTTTGATTTCTTAATTTTGGGTGTCAGGTATTTTGTCTTAGCAACAAGAGAAAAGTAACTCAGCCACGCATTGTTATTAAAACATCTGATCCAGTGAATTAGATGCCAGGAAGTGAAATTAATAGGTATTAAGAATGGTACAGCTTCCAGTTAATGTACTGTGAAATCAGTTCTTCATCTACAATTAATACTCCTTACACTGTTTAATTTTACCAACTGACAACACCCACTTATTGTAATAAGCATATTTGACTAATTATACCTTTTTGTTGTTGAATGTGGTATAGTAATGACCACAAGTGAGTTTTAGTAATTTTTAAGTTGTTCACTAGCATACTAATCTACAAAGATATACATGTCTTCTTCTACATATCCACACATATTTGCATGTGTCTAAAATAGGCGGTATGAATTTTGCTTGAAATATTCTTTTTCATTGAAATAATTTTCTTTCATTTGGTGGACACAGAATTATTGTAGCACACTTTAAACTTTAATTTCAGTTAATAATCCTGTATTCCTAAAAATAGAATCATGCCTTGCTTTAAATAGGAGAAAATATCAACCAATAGAATGTCCTAATTGTGGAAGAAAAAAAAATGGATCCAAATATATTTGACAGGTGGGAGTTACTCCTAGATGTGACTGAATTAGACACAGCTGCTTTCCATAGAATAAAGCCCATGTGCTCAGTAAAAAGGGAGATTAGTTTTTATCATATAGTCATGTCGAGGAATAATATTTAAAGAGTGATGTTAATGCAAGCTAACACCGTTTGTATCTGGTGCACTAAAAATTCAACACAGAAAAATGTACCACATGTGAAAGGAATTACGTGCCTGAACTCCCCAAGCAGCTCCAGAAAGTGACATTTCACGGAGCATTGACATTTCCTATAAATCCTATTACTTATCCTAATTGCTTCATACCCTTTGGACAGCTATATCTGGGACCTGGTCATTAACAAACAATTGGTGTAAAGTTTCAATAAAAAATCTGAAGATTGGCCTTTTCCTTTTTGGAACTAAGGAATTCAGTACAAACTCATTGTATTCATTGTGATAGGAGCAAGTGTCCCTGGCATGTGGCTTCACATTTTATTCCATTATTTTCCAAACACTCATAATTATTTCAATAATTAGTTCTTCTTAAACATTAGTTGTTGTGTAGATTATCATTTGCAGACATGCTGTTTTACAGTAAAACCATTAGCTATGATATAAAAGAATAGCCCATGTACAATCAAAACACTTGTTTTTCTTACATAATATAACTGTGAAATTAAAATGTAACATACTAGGTGGAGTAAAATTTTACTTTAATCATCATCATGAAGGAAGCATTCAAATTCCTTCAAGTATTAAACGGTATTAAAATGAGAGCTTTCCCGGGGGCCCATGAGCTCTACTTGTAGGGATGATCCAAAAAACAAAGGTTGTAATAGTGCCTCTAATCAATGCAGTCCAGTGTGTTTTCTGTATAAAACTGTGTTACATGGATAATCAAATGAATAACAGAAAGTATAAAATGAACTCATTCTAATTTCTGAAAAAATGTTTTCCTTTCCACTTAAGAAGGTTTTGGGAAACTGACGTTCATCATCTTCTATGGCCTCTAAAATTCTGCCTAGTACTTCTAGGAGTCCACAGGAGTGGTAAGATCCAGGGGCCTGAAGTAGCAATAGCAAACCAAAAGCTTTTTCCAAAGCTTTCTTGGAGACCTGGAGTCCTGGAGTCAGTGCTGCTCACTGTTATGACGTGAATCTAATAATAACAAACACCAGATAGTTTAGTTTCATTAGAAAGCATTGTCTGTCCTTTGTAGACTCGTGAAAAGAATCCCAGTAAGACTTTGTCTCTGGTGGATCTCCTCATTCCTGCACTTCCTCCCACAAATAAATCTATTATGTAAGCAACGCAAGAAACGTTATCCAAATCTTAGTAACAAATCTCCAAGTCTATCTTGTAGCTTTGACGTTATTTATTCATTCAGGGGGTGTGATAGACATTTTGCTGTTCTTATTAGTAAAACATGAAGCAAGACCAAAATATTTTGAATTGTTTTTACCTATGTAAGTTCATATAGAGAAAAAGGAAAAAAAACAAGTGCAAATATTTTAACTCATTTAATGTATTTTTCCTACATTTGGGATTATTTTTCAGAGATTTTTCTAAAGATTTTAGCCAAAAAATACTTAGAAATGTTTAAAGAATAAAGTGTCTACTAGATTTCTGGTTTTTTGCATAAATTCCCAATCTCTTTAAATCATAAAAATTTATTTAGTGAAAAGATAATTTTACAACAAAATATACATATTTATGCAAATACATTCATTCATACTCTTCATAAAATTTTAATAACAATTTCAGTCCTGTTAAAAGAAGAATTTCCAAGAAAAAAATAACCTAGATTTTGGCTTCTAAATTTTGTTCCAAATGAAAAAAATCAAGGTCATTATTGCACAGATAGGAAACTTTTTAGCAATTTCTACTCTAAGACAGATTCAGTGTTCCCTACCACACCCATAAAAATGCTTTTCGATTGCGGTTGGACATAAAAAGGCCCATTCATGCCCGCAGATTTAATAGAACTGGTTGAGACCTTACTTATAAACCTGATAGAATCTCCCTAATGTCAGAAACAGATGTACTGTTCTTTATTGTCTATGAAGACACCCGAAATGACAGTGTAAAGAGAGATTTCTTCTTCTGAGAAAGACAAGTTTCAGAGACAAAATTCATGACACATCAATATCCTTTGTGTTATAGATAATTGCAGCGTAGGTACTGCAGGGAATTTTATACAAAAAGCCTTCGTTTGTTCCTCAAACCACATTTTTAGAGAGTAGAATTAAAACTACATTTTTTTTTAAAGTTTGAGTGTGACCCTCTTTCCAAAAATGTGCTAAAATACTCTAAGTAAGCTTTCGTTGAGTTTTGTTGTAAAAATAAATTTGCAAAAATCAAAATAGGAAAAAAATTTACAAATAATAAAGTGATAAAACAATCTGCTTTGACTAATACAGAAACAGATTACAAAGGTAAGGTTCAGTACACAGCTGAAAATTATCATTCATACAAAATACGTCTGAAGATGAGAAAATCTCTCCGTTGTAGTCCTCCGTGATGAGCCTCAGTGAGATGAGCATGCCGTGTCAAGGTAGGCCTGCAGGGAACATTCGGACTTCACTCACAGAGTAACAAACTCAGCGGCAGCCTGAAGCCCGACCTCCTCTCTCAAGGTGCACTTTTATGCTTAAGGAGGCAGGGTGCCAGGGAGCACTTTGTTCTGTGTCAGCCACAACTGAGTTTGAATTCTGATCTCATCAACCATTAGCTATGGTCTTTTGGCAGTTTGCTGAAAGTTCTTGGTCATATTTTTCTCAAATTTCAAGAGAAATAATCATATTTATCGCATAAATATGTCGAGGAGACTAAACAGAATGAAATTGGTAAAGCATTTAGTCTTCTCTCAGGCATGGTATTGGATCATTCTATAATTTTTTTGATATTTGATACTTCTTCCTTTTTTATTCTTTTAAAACTATTTTGCCTTTCTTATTTGTATACCCTTTTTCAATATTTGATTTGATTTCATGGCAGTTACAATTTTAATTTTCCTAATGAGACAGTATGAATTTTTATAAATTCTGTAGCAAAACTATGTTATCTTAAAAAATAGCAGAGGTGTTGCACAAATTTTCTAAATTCTGCCATATAGAAGAAATTGTAATACTGACTGTATTGGACCATGTAAACTGGAAACCTTAAATAATATGTCAGTTAATCATTACAAAATGGTTCTAAGGAAACACTATTATCCTTGTGTTATATCTGAGGACCCGAAAATTTCACGGAGATGATATTATGATATATTAAGAGTGCACCACTACCTCTGAGAAAGCCAAGATTTGAACCTTGACCACTTAGCTCATCTACTGCAGTGGGTTTTCCAGGCAGGGAATTTTCATGCTTTAGACTGCTAGGAAGCCTTCAGCTCACTGAAGAAATGCTCTATTTTTAATCTTACAGAGAAAAAGAATAAAACCACAAAACAGGGTAGTAAGAGAGGTATAATAATTAATTTATTATGTATTGCCATCTTTGATGTAATTATTAGGAGTATAAGATACAGGCATGTCATCTTGCCTAAGCAACATTAACACAAACCTTTCTTTTCAATGAACCATGAGAATTAGATGGATAACGATCTTAACTGTCATGTGCAAGGACATTTACTTATTTTTCACTCACTTCCTTTCTCCTTTATCTCACCAAAGTTTGTCTTTTTTATAACAGTTTCCAGTCAGTTTACAGTATCTATTGCACATTTTGGATCTTATTTACTTATTTTCTCACATTGGTTAGACAATATGATGTTTACACAAGTGAGTCTGATTTATTTCACTTATGAGTATGGTCTTCAGTTACTTTCATTTACCTATAAAAATCTCAAGCTTATCCTTCTTTATGGCTGAGCAGTACTCCACTGTTTAAAAAATCACATCTTTTTATCCATTCCTCAGTCAAAGGGCATTTTGATTGTAAGATTTAGCTATTACAAAATGTGCTCCTACAAACAAGGGTTCACATATATCACGGTGATATGATGTCTTTAATTCTTCTGGGAAAATACCCAGCAGGGAAATAACTGCATCCAATGTGATCTCCAAACCTAGCTTTCCAAGGAATCTCACTGACTTACATAGTGGCTGCATCAGTCTACACTCTCCCCAACAGTGGAGAAGAGTTTATTTTCCCCACAGCCCTTCCGGAATTTGTTATCAGTTGATCTTTTGATGATATCCATCCTTAGTGGGTTGAGATGGAATGCCCGTGTTGTTTTAATTTGTATCCCTCAAATGACCAATGACATTGAATATTTTTTCGTGTATTTATTTTCAATTTGTATTTCTTCATCTGAGACGTGTGTGTTCATGTCATATTTCCCTTTTGGGATTGAGTCTTTGAATTTGGGGTGCGTGATTTTTTCAATTCTTTTTATGTTCTGGATATAAATACTTTGTTTTTTTGAGGGAAAACTGGCCACAATTTTTTCCCCAACCTGTGGTTTTTCTTTTCACTCTGTTGGCAATATCTTTCATTGTGCAAAAAGCTTTTTAACAAGGTGAGGTCCTATTTGTTGATTCTTTCTCTTGTAATCCTCCTGCTGTTCAGGAAGTCTCTGCCTACACCTATGGCTTTGGCCTTTCTACCTATTTCCTCTTCAACTAAACTTAGTGTTTCTATTTTAATATTTAGATCTTTGATCCATTTTGACTTTAGTTTTGTGCATGGTGATGGACACGGGCTTGACTTTAGTTTTGGCATGTGGAAAGTCAGTTTTTCCAGAACCATTTATTAAAGAGGTATCTTTCTTCAAGTGAACCTCTTTAGATCATCTGTCAAAGACAAGTTGGTTAATTGTGTTTGGAGGTGTGTCTGTAACTTCTATTCCATTCCTCTGATCCTCAGGTCTGTTTCTTTGCCCATACCATGCTAATGTTATCACAGTAGCTTTGTAGTGTAAAACCTTGCCTTGCCTTGCTTTTGTTTTCCAGAATTGTTTTTGCAGACACCAACTCTAGGTGTCTTCTGGTTCCCAATGAATTTTAGGAATGTTTTCTCTAGGTACGCTAGTGAGGTGCACTATTGGTATTTTGATTGAAATTGCATTCAGTCTGTATAACAGTTTTGAGAGTAGGGTCATTTTCACTACATTGGTTCTTCCTACCCAAGAGCAAGGGATACCCTTCTATTTTCTGATATACACTTTGATCACCTTGTTTAAGGTGCAATAATTTTCACTATACGTATCTTTTACAACCTTCTCTAAATTGACTCCTGTTTCATTTCTTTAGATTCTATTGTAAAGGGTATGATTGCCCTAATTTCTCTCTGTGAGTTTGTTGTTTGTGTTCAGGAAGGCTATTGATTTTTGAGTGTTGACTTTGTATACTGCTACATTATTGAATTTGAATACTGAATGTACAACGTTTTTGACAGAGCTTTTGTAGTCTTCTGTAAAGGGCATCATGTCTTCTGCAAATAATGATAATTTAACTTATTCTTCTCTTATCTTTATTCTTTTTATTTCTTTCTCTTGTCTAACTGCTTTGGCTAATGCTTCCATGCTTTTGAAGAGAACTGTAGGACCCCACCTCTTCCTCATTCTCTGTAACACTCCCTGGCTTATGACATAAGGGCTTTGCTCTGCCATATCCTTCCACCATGAGATACTGCCTCATCTTTTACTCAGTGAATCAAAATCATGAACCCAATTGATCAGACATTGGTACCTCCAAAATAAATTTCCCTTTATATTATGATAACTGAAGGAAACTTGTTACAATGATGGAAAAGTGATGGATTCAGATAGGTACTACCAGAAAATACTATTCCCATTAATAATTGACAATAGTATCCAAAAAAAGGCTCAACAAGGATGATCGTTAATGATCGTAAGGTTTACAATAGTATTATTGTATATAAAAAACACAGACCTAAGCCATAATCTTCAGAAAGGTAAAGATATTTTGTAAAAAAGTTAATTCTGTAAAACATTTTAAAAATTTAAAAAATGACATTTATTATTTAGAGACCTAACAGTTACTTTGGTTGCAAATCATTTATTAAATACATTTTATTTGGGGATAGCTTTAGATTTACAGAAAATTACAAATGCTGTGTAGAGAATTTATGTATGACCCACATCCTGTTTTTGTTATTAATATTTTGCAGAAATATTAAACATTTGTTACAGTTAATAAACCAATATTATTTTCTAATGAATAACTAAAGTCTATGCTTTGATCCTATGTTCTTAGTTTTTATTTAGTACTCTTTTTATATTAGAGGATCTCATATGAGAAAATTACATTACATTTAGATGTCATATTTCCTAGGCAAAAGGCCCATTTGGCTGTAAAAGTTTGTTGATAGGAATTTTCAAGAAACATCACTTATTCATTAGAGACAGAATATTTTTATGCTTTAAGTGACCCTTTAGAAATAAATATGCCCCATTCTATACTAAACTGTAGCTATGAGATGCTATATTGAACACAAAAACACAGATAAATAAAAATAAAACCCTAGATCTTGTAACCTAAACAACTACTTCTAAGATAACAGTATGAAATATATTAAGTAGTGTTAATTTCCTACCTTTTTTGAAATTCTGTATCATTTCTATTATTTTCTGTTTTACTTTTTAAAATAAAATAAAAAAGTAAAACTCTATGCTATTAATTTCTTACTTTTGAAATGCTGATCACAAACACAGACACTTGAATACAGGAGAAATTTGTATTGCACATACCTTTTACATAGAAAAACAACAGTTGAATCAAGTGTCTTGACATAACAGTTAAAACAAATATAGAAAGATGTACAAAGTGTTGTTTAACATAGTGCATAAAGGAAAATCTCCCGTGTGTGTTTAATACTGAGCTTGGTTTTTCTAGAGCCTATTTAAAATTATTCATAAAACCTACAATTGTACTCAGCTTAAGAATGTAACTAAACAAAAGCAATTATCATTACAATGACTAAAGTAAGTGCTCGGAATGTAGCTCAGTGGCATAAGTGCCTGCCTGGCAAGTGCAAGGTCCTGAGTTCATTTCCTGGTACCAAAGAAAAAAAATAGAAAAAGAATTACTAAAATATATGTGGATTAATATGTTCATATATATGTAATATTATATGACATATTGCATAATGTTTATAGATTTAAAATTAATACTATGTTGGGGTTTTTTGACTATTAGTATCTGCAGAGCATATTGTTTCTAGTCCACAAGATAATCAAAATTTAAAATATAGGGCCAGGGATTTAGTTTGGTGGTTTAAGCACCTGTCTGGCAAGGATGAGGTTCTGAGTTCAATCCCCGGTACAAAAATAAAGTAAAATAAAAGAAAATAAATTCTTGCTGTCATATATTATTGCAAAAGTAAATATATTTTTGCTGCTTTTTAAAGAATGTTCAGCTGTTCAGCTAACTATAGACTTTTGAACAGAAATATTTTAATATTTATAAAATAGAAATTGTATTTATTACATAATGACATTTGATCACACAATAGCTTTTAAAGACATTTATTTCACCTGCTAATTTTAAAGAACTCAAATGTCCTATATCTAAATATATTTAGTTTCTTTTCTAACGGCAGAAATTCCATCATGTATATGTGCCGCCTAAAATCTGACATAATAGATATTATTTTAAAATTATTTCTTAACAATCTATTGTTTTTTACATGTGAAGCACATAGTGTTTTTTTAAATTTCAGCATCTCTTTCATGCTCGGTATTTCCTGAAACAATTCTATTAACAAACAGTCTGGGGGTGGAGGAAATACAGTGTTGCTACACAGAGAGAATATGCACAATCATAGGGATTAACTTCACACAGTAGATCGGATTTACTTGCCCCAGGCCAAATTTAATTCTTACAGTTTTAGAAACATGCTTTAGACTGGACATTCTGAAAATATACACCACCTTCTCTTTCTGGGTTTATTCCTGCGTTTGACTTTGTGCTGTTCCTCCAGCCCTGGTATGCTTTTACCAGCTTCTCTGGACTTGGCCTCTTTGCTGATTTCTGTGACCTTCTTTAAAAGACTTGAACTGAACTGGATCTGTAAAAGCTGGGTTTATCTTTACTCCAATCCTTCCAAGTAGCCCATAGCCAATAGCTCTACTGTCCTGGAAACCAAATAAACTCCCTTTCTCTGAGAGGAGACATACTTAGTTATGGAGACATACTGAGTTATTTACCCTCAGAGCCCTTGGTGGGATTACATTGAAAATGAAACACTAATAGAAAACTTCACCTTTTCTTGATTTCTTCCTCTTCTTTTACTTCCTTGCTTGATTTTCTTAGGAAAACTGGTATATAAACTCACATTTCTTAACTGGTTTTTGAAACAGCAATCAAAAACTCCTATTGATTTAACAGCTTTTCAAAAGAGGAAAGTTAGTTTTACTTATGGATTTCAATATGTCAATCATGGAGCCATAGGATCTAACAGTAGAATTAAACAGTATTGACTGACCATAATTTCAGGAAAACAAGCATTGTTCTGTAATAGAAGTCTTACTAAATATGATAAGGAGCATTAATTTTTCAAAAAAATGTCATTTGCTTTGATATATAGAAAATAAAATATGGAAAAATTCCTTCCTTAAATTTTGAAAATGAGGGTCAACTTCATGCTTAATTTGAAATGCCCAGTAGTATTTAATTTATAAGATGTTTTATAGATAAGAATTAGCATCTTTACCCATTTTTTAATTCCATGATGGCTTCTCATGTAAAACCTATAAAAACCAACAATCTTTAAAAAAAATAAAAAATCTTATGCAAAATAAATATGTATAACAAGATCAAAGTGAGATAATTATGTAAAATAGAAAATGTTAAAATGGCATATAAAATAGGAAATACAAGGACTGTAAAAGAAGCAATAATTAGCAAAATCTACCATGATTACATTTATTTTAGAAAGTTCAAGAAACTCCAAGATTATATTTCCTGGACTTTTTCAGACACTTTTAGAAAATATATTTTCATTCATTGTTACTTTCCAATTTGTGCAATGAGATTGTCATTGTGTTTTCTGAGTACAGGAAATTAACATTTTTATAGCTTATATCCTAATTAATTATACAAACATTTGACTTAAAATTCACACCACACACAGCAGAAAAAGCATTTTTAAGATTTTAAAAAGGACATCTGTGAAAATGGCCATCTTGCCTACCCCATTAAAATATTTTTAAATGATACAATTGAAAAATGGTCGTGCTCTAACTATATTTTACAGTCACTTAGAAGCAAGATGAAAATGAGGTTTCTAGCCTGGGAGGTTTCTAAACCTATCTGCGATATGATTGAGAATAAAGCAATCCACTGAAAAATGACTGTTCTTACTGTAAAATAATAAGTTTTCCACAAACTCACTTACTGATTTAGAACATAGAGAAATCAGAAATGAACAGGGAGGTTTGTTCTCAAACTTGTGAATAGATAGAATCATACTACATTACTACCAACCATTGCATGATGTGAATCTATACCAAGACACCCATAGAGTATGATTAAGAAAAAATCAGCAAGTTCTCCTACATGCACAAAAGAAAACTGATCTATAGGTATTACAATTATCAGTTTTCAAATCAAAAATCATAGGCACAGAGATAAACAATTTATAATTATTAATTTCTGCTATAGTTCATACCTTTAATCTTGAAGTTTTCTCAGGGCTAAAAGGCTGGTTCTTGAAAAACAGCCATATTTTCTCTCTCTTTCTTTCACTCAAAAGCAGATGGAAAGGAACAGAAGCCATCAGAGCAACAGACTGTTTTCTAGAAGAACAAATACAGTCAACTTCAAAAACAAGAGACATTATGGTAGCCACTGTTGAATTTCTGTTGTCTTGTTTTGAAATCCTGTGTTGCTTGCAATGCTTTGTTCTAATCTGATTTGTTCTGTTTTGCTTTGTTTTGCTTTATTCTCTTTAAAAATAAAAAAAGAGGTTCCTGGCTGTGCTTGGAGGACTGTGGAGTTCTAAGAAAGCAGGTGGGTTCCAGAGGCCCAGCGGCCTGGCATAAGTACCCCATCCACTTTCCCCTGAGTCTGTCTTGTTTGGGACTCTTGTTCAGCTGGGCCAGGCAGGTAACCTCACGGCCTCAGGGTGCACTGGAGCAGCACAGTAGGTCCTGGGAGCAGGCATCAGCCTCCCCTCTCCCAGCTGTGCTTGGTGGACTGCTGAGTGCTAAGCAAGTAGGTGGAAACCATCAGTTCCAGAGGCTGGGCTTGAACCGGCTTGCTCCACTCCCAGTGACCCTCTATCAATCCAGGGAACTGGGTGCCAGAGGCCCAGGAGCTGAGGGCATGGAAGAGAATTTCCAACAGACACTGAGAAAGCCTTAGAATAACACTCAAAACACTTGAAATACAGAAATACAGGAATATGACAAAATGAAAGACCAAATTACAATCTCAAACCTCCAGCCCATCCAAAAAAACTTTGAGAGTGATGTATATAGAAGAAAATATATGCAATGCACCTCAAAAATCAGACATAATAGCAACTGAAGTAAACAAGCAACTACAGGAAGTTTTAAGGAATTCAAACTAGAAATAATCTCCCAGGTACAAGAATAAATGATAAAAGAAACGAAAGAGATGCTGAATATATCTAAAGAAGACACAGTTTAAAAAATGGAGGAACTAAACAAAAAGATAGAATCCCTGGATGAGCAATATAAGAAACAAACTGAATACATAAAGCAGATGCACAGAGATATACAGGAAATAAAAAAAACTCCACTGAAAACTGTAAAAATCACCTCAATGAATGTGAAGATAGAATTTCAGACCTTGAAAACAAACGTGCAGCTAGTGAGCAGGAAAGGAAAGATCTTTTAAAAATAACAAGGAATCAGGAAATAACAATTCAACAACTGCAAGATGAAAAGAAAAAACAACATGAGATTGATAGGGATTTAAAAAGAAGGGGATGAAATAAAGGATGTCAAGAGGATATTTAGAGAAGTAATAGCTGAAAATTTCCAAAACATGAGATCAGAAGCCGACATCAGGATCATTGAAGTATATAGAACTGCAAATAGTCATAACCAAAATAAAACTACACCCAGAAATACAATAATCACCATCGCAGAAATTCAACATAAGAATAGAATATTAAACACTGTCAGAGCGAAAAGACAGATCACTTATAAAGGAAAACCTATCAGAATCACAGCAGACTTCTCAGCACAAACAATAAAGTCAAGAAGAGCATGGAGTGAAGTATTCCAGATCCTAAAGGAAAATGATTTCCAACCTAGACTGATGTACCCTGAAAAACCGTCCTTCAAAATCAATGGTGAAATAAGGTACTTTCATGAAAAAGAACAGCTGAAGAACTTCATGATCAACACGCCAACCCAGCAAAAACTATTGAAAAACAGTTTATATACACTTAGGAAAAAACCACTAAGCAAAGCAGATAATTAAACAGAACAGAAAGATAAAGAAGCAACAGCAGAAAGATAACATGCCAACAATAAATTAACATATAACAGCTTTAACCATGAATGTAAATGTTCTCAATGCACCAATTAAAAGAAACGGACTGGCAGAATGGATTAAGAAACAAAATCCAACCATGTGCTGTCTGCAAGAAACCCATCTAACCCAAAAGGATACTCACAGACTTAAAGTCAAAGGATGGAAAACAATACTTCACGAAACAGGAACCACCCAAAAAGCAGGACGAGCCATTCTATTTGCAGACGATGTGAACTTTAAACCAATAATGATCAGAAGAGATAAAAAAGGTCACTACATACTTTTTAAGGGAAAACTTCAAGAGGAAGACATAACTATCTTAAATATATATGCACCAAATTCCAGAGAACCAAGTTGTATAAAACAAGTATTAACAGAAATGAAAAAACCAAATTATCAGTTACACAATTGTAACAGGAAACCTTAACACACCACTGACACCAAGGGACAGATCAACTAGACAGAAAATCAACAAAGAAATAACAGAACTGAATCACACCTGTGAACAAATGGACTTGATAGACATACACAGAGTATTCCATCCAACATCAGAATACACATTCTTCTCAGCAGTACATGGTTCATTCTCTAAAACTGACCATATATTAGCTCACAGAACATATTTAAATAAATTCAAAAGTGTTGAAATCATCCCTTTCATGTTATCAGATTAGAAATTAGAAATTAATGATAAAAGATACTGCAAAAATTCCACAAACACATGGAAACCAAATAACATACTATTGAGTAATCAGTGGGTCACAGGGGAAATTAAAGAAGAAATTAAACAATGCCTACAAGAAAATGAAAATACAAATACAACTTACCTGAATCTGTGGGATGCAATGAAAGCTGTCCTCAAAGGCAAATTTATTGCACTGAGTTCCCACATGAGGAAAACAGAATGAATACAAATAAATAACTTGATGCTAAACCTCAAACAGCTAGAAAAAGAAGAGCAGTCAAACCCAAAGCCAAAAGAAGAGAGGAAATTATAAAAATCAGAGCACAAATCAACACAATAGAGACTAAGAAAACAATCCAAAGAATCAGTGAATCAAAGAGTTGGTTCTTTGAAAGAATGAATAAAATTGATAAGCCCCTAGCCAACCTTATTTTAAAAAGAGAAGAAAAAGCTCAAATTCATGCAATAAGAAAGGTGAAATCACTACAGACTCTGTAGAAATACAGAAGATCATCAACACCTATTTCAAAAACCTCTACTCTCAAAGGTTTGATAACACAGAAGAAAGAGACAGATTCCTAGAAACGTACTTAGTACCAAAGCTAGGTCAAGAGGATGTAAAACTGCTGAATAATCCAGCTTCTATTAATGAAATTGAAAATGCAATTAAGTCCTTACAAAGAGGAGTCCAAGCCCAGACAGATTCACTGAAGAATTCTACAAGAAACGCAAACAAGACCTAATGCCAACACTCCTCAAACTCTTCAATGAAACTGAAAGGGAAGCAATTCTTCCTAAGTCATTCCTGGGAGCAAACATTACTCTAGTACCAAAATCTGAGAAAGACCCAACTAAAAAAGAGAACTATAGACCAATATCCCTGATAAACACAGATGCAAAAATCCTCAATAAAATATTGGCAAGTAGGATGCAGCAAATCATCAAGAAAATTATACACCATGACCAAGTGGGATTCATCCCAGGTATGCAGGGATGGTTCAACATACTTAAATCAATAAATGTAATCCACCATATCAATAAAGCTAAATGTAAGAATCACATGATCATTTCTATAGATGCAGAACAAGCTTTAGATAAGATCCAACATTCATTCTTGATAAGAACTTTACAGAAAATTAGAATAGATGGTATTTACCTCAATATAATAAAGGCCATCTACGACAAACCAACAGCCAGTATCATACTAAATGGTCAAAAATTAAAGGCCTTAAATTAAAATCAGGCACAAGACAAGGATGTCCTTTATCACCAATCCTATTTAATATACTCCTGGAAATACTAGCCAGAGCAATTAGACAAGATAGAGAAATAAAAGGGATAAAGATAGGAAAAGAAGAAGTTAAATTATAATTGTTTTCAGATGACATGATACTCTACATAGAAGACTCCCTAAACTCCATTGAAAGACTCTTAGATACAATAAATAAATTCAGTAATGTAGTTGGATAGAAAATCAATACTCAAAAATCAATAGCATTCCTATACACTAACAACAAAATCACACAGAGAGAAATAATAGAAGCCATACCCTTCACACTAGCAACCAAATAAATGAAATACTTAGGAATTATTCTTATGAAAGTAATTAAAGACCTATACGGCAAAAATTATAATGCACTGAAAAAAGAAATTTAAGATGATCTAAGAAAATGGAAAGACATCCTTTGCTCATGGATAGGAAAAATAAACATTGTGAAGATGGCCATTCTCTCAAAACTGTTATACAGATTCAATGTAATCTCAATAAAAATACCATCCACATACCTCATAGATCTAGAGAAATCACTCCTAAAATTCATCTGGAGCAAGAAGACACCTAGAATAGCAAAGACAGTTCTAAGCAACAAAGGACAGGGCAAGAGGCATCACAATCCCTAACCTGAAGTTACACTACAAAGCAACAGTAGTAAAATCAACATGGTACTGGAATCAAAACAGAGCCCAAGACCAATGGAATAGATTAGAAGTTACAACTACAAACACACTCAACCACCTCATCTTTGATAAAGGAGCCAAACAAGTTCATTAGAAGAATGACAGTCTCTTTAATAAATGGTGTTGGAAAAACTGGCTCTCCATATGCCGAAAACTAAAACTAGACCCATGCCTATCACCGTATACTAAATTAAAATCTAAATGGATCAAAAATATGAATATTAAAACTGAAACACTAAATCTGTTGGAAAACAAATTGGGTAGAAACCTTGAAGACATAGGGGTAGGTAGAGAATTCATGAACAGGACTCAAACCGCACAGGAAATACTTCCCAGAATCAATAACTGGGATCACATCTTATTAAAAACTTTCTGTATGTCAAAAGAAATCTCCAGCACAGTGAAAAGAAAACCCACAAAATGAGAAAAAATCTTAGTGAACTTTCCCGCAGACAAAGGACTTCTGTCTAAAACATATAAAGAATTAAAAAAAAATCAGACCCCCAAAATTCAAAGATCCAATCCAAAAATGGGCATCTGAGATGAATACACACTTCTCAAATGAAATAAAAATGGCAAATAAATACATGAAAATACGTTTATCATCGTTAGTCATTAGAGAAATGCAAATTAAAACCACACTGAGATTCCATCTCAGTCCTGAAAGAATGGCCAGGATGAAAAGCATCAACAACAAATGCTGGAAGGGTTCTGGGGAAAAAGGAACTCTCCTACACTGTTGGTGGGAGTGTAGACTGGTGCAACCATTGTGGAGGTCAGTCTGGAGATTTCTCAGAAAGCTGGGATTGGAGGTCCCATTTGTTCCAGCTATCCCACTTCTAGACATATTCCCAAGAAGAACTGAAAGCATCATTCCACAGTGATATATGTGCACCCATTATAGCAGCACAATTTGTAATTGCCAGATCTTGGAAACAACCTAAGTGTCCATCAACCTAGTAATGGATAAAAAAGTTGTGGTATTTTTATATAATGGAGTACTACTCAGCTATAAATAATGATCACATTGAGATATTTATAAATAAATGGGCGCAGCTTTAGTCTACATTCATAAGTGAAATAACTCAAACTCACATGTATGAATACCGAATAGTTTCCATATTGTAAGAAATGATTCAAATATATAAAAGTATGTGGTAATCATGAGTCCCCATAATATGGCTTTGAAGCCTTATAAAGTTTTCACTCATTAATTGAAATGGCTTTATTCTGGACTGTTTGATATTATTGTCTGTGATGATATGAACAGTTATTTTAAAGAAAACAAGACATCATAATGGCTAGTGCTTATTTAATATCATCATTTTTTGAAGTCCCACCAAACTGTTGTTCTTCTGTCTTTTCTTCTGGTTTTATCATGTTGTATCTTACTGGATTTTATTATATGTGATAGTTTAAACAAAAATTTTTATAGACAAAGAGATAATATAGAAACAATTGTTTGTTTTCTGTTAGCTGGTTACAAATACCCTGTAATACTTTCATCCTCTTGAATGTTTCACACTGCCTTGATATGATTGATGCCATAATATACAAAGTTTTACTCAAATATTTCAAGGAAAGGGACACTATGGTAACTATTATTAAGACAGGTTATCTTGTGGTAAAGCACTAGGTTGCTGAAATTGTTATGCTTTGACCTGTATTGTTATGTCGTTATGTCCTCTTTTATCTCAATCTCCCCCTTTTTAAAAAAAATAATTTATTTTTAAATTATTTTTTAATTAAGAAAAAAATAAAAAATTAGCAGGAGATATTATAGTAACTTTTTTGATTTCCTCTTAACTTGATTTGAAGCCCTGTATTGCTCCCACTATCTTGTTTTGACTGATTTTACTCTGTTCTGTTTGATAGTATCAAGTTTAAGGGCATAGGCAACTACTTTGAAGGCAATAAGATTCACTGTGACATCCATTCTGGTTTACTATTATCTTCTTTTGATGTCCTGTAATGTCTCCAATGTTTAGGTTTTATTGTTCTGTACTGTTTTGTTCAATTTTATTATACCTAATGATATAGGCAATTCTTTTTAAGGTAGCAAGAGGCATTATGGTAACCATTGTTGATTATCTTGTATTCTGTTTTTACATCATGTGTTATGTCTATCCTTTGTTTTGGCTGACTGCTTTGTTTTGTCATATTTGGTTTTATTCTCTTACAAAAAAAATAATAAAAACTATGGGAGTAATAAAACCAAAAATGTATAAATTTTGTTGTAAAAAAGAGAGGAAAAAAAGTTCTCTAAAGGATACAACTCCAAGTGTGTCTAGGTGTGTTAAGATAGATGACCATATTACTGAGTTTTTGTTGGATCATTGAACACAACTGTTTGCAGTCTCACTGTTTGAATGTCCACTTTGTATGATTTAGTCCTGTAACTTGAACAACTGTTTCTAAGATGACAATATGTATCTATTAACTAGTAATTTCTTACTTTTTTTGGAAATTCTGTATTACTTGTACCCTTATACTGTTTTGTTTTTTCTACTTTAAATAAAATTTTTAAAAGATAAAAATAAAAAAAGAAATATAATCAAATCTTAATAATATTGAAAGGATTTGCTTTTGCCTTTCATGATCTTGTCTTAGCTTATGTGAACTTCTCAAAAGGCCACTTAGAGAAAGCTAGAAGCGGTGAGGTGTTTAAAAAAGTAGTTGACATTATAGAGGCTAACGTCAACAAAAATCCATGCAAGATTGTTACCAACATTGAGCCCTCTTTTAGAACTATATTTTTTAAAGTCTTATTTTGGGGGGTTGGATTGCATAACATTTATGTTGGGTTGCATAACTTTCTTGTATATAAAGTCAAATGGCATAGAAGTTAGCAAATTGCAAAGGACCAACTAGTAAATATTTTAGGATTCCACAGTAAGAGGAAAAACAGAACTTAGGCATAGTCTGCCCTCTATATTTGTGGGTTCTGCACCTACAGATTCAACCATAGAGCATAAGCATTCAGATAAATGGTATTTATACTGAATGTGTGCAGGTTTTTCAAGTTTTTATTTCCGTAACTATACAATGTAACAATTACTGACATAGCATTTTAATTGCATTAATTTTATAACTAATATAGAGATGATTTAAAGGCTATAAGTGGATGTAAATATATTTCATGCAAATACTATGCCACTTTATGAAACGATTTGAAAATCACAGATTTTGGTGTGAAAGACAATGGAACCAATCACTCATGGATACTAGGGGTGACTGGATAGACAAGTAGATATGTAGATAGATAGATAGATAGATAGATATAGATATAGATATAACTCATATGTAGATATCACTCATATATATATATAAATATATATATATATATATATATATATATATAATGTAGAAATTTAAACTTATAAAAATATAATCAACCCACAGGTCATACTAAAACAGTCAGTTAACTAGATTTGGCAAGAAGGCTTTATTTTTCTAAGTCCTGATATAGGAAGTAAAATTCTAAATGTAGATCTGATAGGAATTTTTCATCTGTCATAATACTGAATTTGAATATGGATGAGACATTGATTTGTTTCCATTTGAGAAAGACTGAATATATTTCACTTTAATATCAGCATTTTTAACATGAATTAAGAGTGAATCAAGGTGACATCTGTATTGTAACAGATGTTGGGCTTATTTCCGCTATCATAATTCTCTTTTCGTTTCTAGTGGTCAGGCAAGAAATGAAAAGTTGCACAATCCCAGTCAATAAGATACATGGAGGAAGTCTTCTTATAGGTATAGTTGTGGCTTACATTAAGAATGACCTCCAAGGCTTCATGTGTTCATATGTGGAGCATTTGAATGGTGATTATATAATAGTGCACCATTGCTAACTTGCTTTCTGGAGGTGGGCTCTGGGAGAAAATGTGGATTAGTGGAGGCATGACATGGAAAAGTATATCTCTTCCTTCCTGTCTTTGCTTCACGTTACCCACAATATGAGCAATTTTGCCCCTGGTGTGCTCCTCTCCTATGCTGTGAATTGTATCAATGAACCAAGATAACCTCCACTTTTAAGAGCAGTGAGAGCTGGATATTGTATCTCAGCAATGAGAAGGTAACTACGAGAATATCTGAGAAAGGTTTTCTTTGTCAGAAGAAGATGATCTAGGAAAGAGATGTTCTCCATTTTTAATTTCCTTATGGACCTGTGTGAATATAAGATGTAATGTCAGGAACTACAACAGCCATTCTGGTAGGGTAACATAGCAAAAAAATATATATGTATATGTATATGTATACGTATATCTATATCTATATATGCATATATAGATATGTGTGTGTGTGTGTGTATATATATGGATATATATGTATATCTGGATCTGCATGCTTCTCTGCTCAGACTGAAGTACAGAGAGTGATACAGATCTTTTCTGAACCTCTTTATCTGTTAATTATGATTTCCAAAAATACTTGTCTTGTGTTATATTATGTTCACTTTAGTTTTAACGTATCATTCCTATAAATCTAAATCATTCTGGTATTTTGAGATACTTTAGTCTTTAGTTTTAATGTTTATCATAAAAACCTATATTTTAGCTTTCACCTAGCCTATGAAATACTGCAAAAAATAATACTGGGGGAGAATTAAAGCATGGGCATCTTGACCTCAAGTTCCCAGGTTTGTGTAGGTTTGGAATTCATACACTGATTTACTGATCAGCACAGTTCATGGAAGCCACTTTTGAGCTAGTCTGCTGCATCAGACATGGCATACACTGGTCAGTCTGGGGATGTTTCTCTGTCCCCTAACTGCCGGTTCTCCCTTGATAGTGGAAAGTCATGTTGCAATTAACTGTGGTCATAGTTGAACCAGTCAATATAAACCCTGGGGAGGAAGCAACCATGTGTGGTTGCTTCTGTCAGAAGTGTGCCTCATGTGTACAAATATTGCTAAATAGAAGGAACATTCAAGCCTGTCCTGAGGGAGAGACCTATTCCAATGCATGTAAGTCTTCTCTGCCATGCCTAGGGAAATTCACTGGTGTGTTATGAAGAAGTTGTGTGGTTGGAGCTCTGTAGGTTTGAACCATAAATGTAGAGTTCACAGTGCAAGAAAATCAGCCAAGGCAGCATGAATAAATACAGATTTATGCTTTCAAAGTGAAAGAAAATGTCAAATATGCATGGAGAATCCCGTAAGTGTAATCACAAGACTGAGGAATATGTCCCTTGTCTTCACAAGACAAAACCACCTTATCTTAGATGTTTGTTTTACCCGCCCCCCTTGCACATTCTGCATATGTTTTTTCTTAGTGGTGCTGCATAGTCATTTTCCATCAGACTCATTTAAGCACAATTGGAAATGAAAGGAAAGCCCCCTCCACCTTCACTCCTTCTGCCAGGTAAGAGAGAAAGGCACTCCCTAGCTGCAGTCTCGTCCAAGTAAAGAGAGTACATTGAAACTGAGCTCTTGGATTTGGGCAAACATTTCCAATCTATAACTATCAACCTGTCACTGAAAAGGAGCAAGCAGTCCTCAGTATCTGGCAAGTGTGAAAGAACGCTGGGTGAATTAACTTTACTACTACCCTACCTCATGGGAGGAGGATAGAATCCCAAAGCAAAAGCATGGGCTGGTTAAGTCTCTGTGTTTATTGGCAGAGCATCCATGAGACACTCTACCACACACTCCTCAGGTTTATATTATGTTGGAGATGTCTAATATGTTTTTAAAATCCATTATTCAGGAATAGGAGGAGAAAAGTCTAAATTTTTATGTGCCAGGCCATGAAAGAAAGCAATCATTGAAAAAATACAAGCAGCCTTTGTCTGAGGTGAGTTTCATATAAAATTCTGAATGCTGGAAATTCAAATTGCTTTGGGACTTACCAGGCAACACCCCATGATGTGACAGAATAAAATAAAGAGCGACATGTACTCTGTACGTTTGATTAATTTAATGTGTCTGCTCCTTCAGATAAGTCCTACCTAAAATAATTCTGAATGCATACCAGTAAGATCTTCTCCAAATAACTTTTGAAGATACTGTTTAAACTTTCTGGATAAAGAATCCTAGGTTAAAGATATCACTTAGGATGGATTCCAGAGAGAAAATATTGGTATATTAAATTGGTTAGTTAACAAAACTGAACTGAAATATTCTGCCACTATCATATTAACAGAGATAAGTTCATTTACTGAGTTATTCTGGACGAACTGAATTGACTCATTGGTATTTTTGGAACAATCCTTTTATACATTCATTTGTTCATTCATTGATTCTAACAAGATGAAATGTTTACTGTATGTGAAGACTTGCCTGTAATGTTGGGAATACAGGATTAAATAGTTCTGAAGCTCCTGGAACACATTCCAGGGCATTTTATGTTCTCAAAGTTAAGTTTCTGCATATGCATAGGAGTTTTACATCTGAAATAAGTCATAAAATAGCGAGTGTTCAGAGAGACTGTATCCTTATACAATTTGTAGAACAGAATGCTGTGTAGTCAGATGCATTTTCTTGCAATTTTATGATGGCTCTTCTCGTGCCAAATTTCAATCCATCCAATAAATATTTACAATATGAAAGCTGAAATGCAAGAATTTTTTCCACCAAATGTCAAATATAATGACTGTTCATACCTTTTATATTTCAGTTGTGCCTACTTTGTATAAGTTAGAAACCCATGCATCATGTTTGACATTTTCTATTCCTTACCAGCCCTTCCACCTGTCGCCGCCTAAGCAATCTAGGCTATTGATTCTATATACTGATAGATCTCAGATTCATCACCTACTCTCCCATTATTGCTGCCACTGTCCTAAACCAGATATCCTACTTCCCACTAGATTAATTAAAATAGTTATTGTATGTTTTTCTGCTTCCTTTTTGAATGCTAGAACAGTACATTCTGAAACTCATTGTTCTTAATTATGGGGGCCATTCAGTACACAGAATGTAAGCTGAGAATGTGTTAGCACGGCAAGCTCTTCCATCTCTGGTCTGTGATCTGCCTGCTATGGGCATTGCATTATCTTATAAAATTTTTATATCCTATATAAAAGGAGATAACTTTATGTTAGTTTGAGATTTCACCCCTAAACAAAGAATTGGGCATCTAAAAAATTAAATTCATACAACTTACTGAAATTTTAATAAATATGTAGTAGACTATCAAATAAATTTTGATGGAAAAATTCTAAAACATTTTTTGATAAGATACACATATCAGCGTATATGCTTATGATCATTCTAATGAGAGCAAAAGTGGCGTTTGGCAAAGAAGTATCAGGCATGGGGAGGAAGAAGAAGAATGAGACCGTGCCCTAGGACAATTTTTAGGGCAAATACTTTATGATTCTTCAAGTATCTGCCTTAAAGATTCATCCAAGTCCATGTAACATATAACAGGAAGAGTGAACACCACTGTACACATCGACTTTAGAGGAATATGATGTGTCAGTATAAAATCACTAATTCTAAAAACGTATAGCATTGGCATGTGCTACAGATAGGCAGGGATACCACGCATGTGTAGGGACAGCTGTATATGGTGAATCTCTGTCACTTCTCAGTTTTGCCCTGAACCTAAAACTGCTCAAAAGTACTGTTTAAAAAATAAAATCATACTCAATTGGAAACTCATCTCTAAATGTCCAACAAGTTATTATGGTAGGAGATATTTAAATAGTTACATGTTCAATGTCATTATATCATGGTATCTTGATCAAGTATGAAAAATGTGAATGTTTTAGGCTGTAATTGGTAGTTTGATGGTAAAAATAACAGTATTAGAAGTATTTCCTGTCATGTATGGAAAGAACTACAAACCCTCTGAGGCTTAGATGAGTTTTTAACTGCATTTGAGGTAGTGAGTGGTGCTGAATGAGTATTTATTTGAAACAGATAAAAAAACAAATATTTTATTTTGGTCTACATTTGAAAGTTTTTATTGCTACATAATAAATACATTGTTCATGTGCACAAAAATGGCAAGTAATGCCCCATTTTTGCTTTTTGACATCTCACATCTAGATTTTTATAATGATTTTTGCCAGTGTAATGATTTAAGTGATGTACACTAGACTAAATATGTGTATTGTACAGTTTCATAATTTCACGTAAGCCTATACTTATGAAATCATCCAAAGTCAGAATAGTGAGCATATTCATCACCACAGTTATGTCAGAGCTCATGACAGTCAAAGAATTCTCTTATTTGCTTTCTGGTACTCTCGTTACATTAGGTTTTCTAGAAGTTTATAAAAATCCAATCAATATGTACGGTTTCTTTCACTTAGTGTAATTACTCTAAGATTCAGCTCTTCTTCTTTCGTTAATTTCTTCTTTCTAAGTAATATTTCATTTTGAAGATATACCACAATGTGTTCATTCATTTAACTATTGAGTTGATTCCAGTTATTTTTACTTCCAATAAACATAAGAGGAGATCTTGGAGGAATGATTGAGCCATGAGGATTCTGTCCTTAGAATGTTCTCAGTTGAATTCATACAGGAGTAGATTCATTATAAAGAGGACAAGATTGGCTCTCTTTCTGTCTCCCTCTCCTTTAATTCTCCTGCCATACATGATACACTAAGGTTTTCACCAGGTGCTATCAAACACTAGCACCTCCATAGCAGACTTTCTAGTATCAAAAATATTAAACAATATATTTTAGTTCATTTTTAATTTCTCAGTCTGTAGCATAGAACAGACTAAAACAGTAGGTTTTCATTTTCCTTTAATTCCATCCCTTTTAGTTTTTCTTTCTATTTTTCTTTTGATGCAAACATTGCTTAAAACTTAGTTTTCAAATATTTGAATATTTTCCAGGTAAGAGTCTGTTCTTCAGTGTTATTTTAATTCCACTGCGTTAGGAAAATGTTATCTTTTCTTTCAGGCTCATATTTTCATATGAATCTGTTGTATCTAACTATGTAAATTGAAATTATCATATTTAAGTTTATGTAACTAATTTAATATTTGCAAATTTATTGAATACTTTTAAACTCTATAACATGGACCACTTTCTAAATTTTGTATATTTGAAAACAACAGATAATCTAAATTTAGTTCTCAGGAGTTTAATCAAGTAAAACCTCTACTGTACCAAGTACCTTAATCATCAACAGAAATTAACGCTTCTTATTCTATGTTGCAAAGGAGTAAACCTAATTAGTTTCAAAATTAAAGTGAATTCATCTCAGGTCAGGTATACAACTCGTCTGTATAGTGCCTGCCTGGCAAGTGTGAGATTTGATTCCTGGTAACAAAATAAATAAACAAATGCATAAATAAATAAACTGAAGTCATCTCTAGCCTACTATTTTCTTTAGGGACAAACAGTCATGGGAATCAGTACATAATATCACACTGTTTGCATTATGGCAGAAATTACATACATGTATACAGAGAGAGAGAGAGAGAAATGGAAAAGGAAAAAACGAAATGATTCTTGCAGTTGATAGTCTCTTCGAAATGTAATTTTTCTGGATGACATTTCAGTGCATATAAAGTTCACTGGCTAAAGAAACTTACAAAATTTAAATTATTACTAGTAAGTAGGATACGTCTTCTCCTTTAGACAACTTTAAATGCTTACCAATCTCAAAAATGTGCACAAATACAATCAAGTATTTAATCATAATATTCTTTAAAAAACAGCATGCAGCTGAAACCATGCTAATTTTTTCATGTTTGCTGATGATGAATTCAAGATGTCTTAACCACACATTACGGAACCCTTGCAAACTCTGTATTGTCTGTAGGACAGCAGACACGCACTTTCCAATTATGTTTTCCTCCAAGCAGCCTCAGAGTGCTGGGATTTTCCCACCCTTCCAGAACCTCACCAAGGAATGACTCAGTCTGGGTGGAGGGTGTGAGATACCGCCCTGCATGAGCCCACCAATGTGGTCTTGGCAATTATTTGAATCTACTAGGAAAACAGGATATAATGCAGAGAAGCTGTCAGTTCGTATTTTTATGAGACACAGGAACTGATCTTCCTTAAAAAATACTGCACAAATGCAAAAACACAAATCTTAGAAATTATGTGAAATCTATTTTTGATGCTCTGTTTTATATAGATGTTTTTTCTATATTGGGGATTCATCTTAAAAAATCAGTAATACATATAACTTACAGGAAATTATAAGGATCCTCTAAGCTAGACTAACAACCAGGCTCATCCATATTTTTAAGATTATTAACTATATCCTAAATCTCATGAAATCTATTTGTTATACACTGTGAGAAAAGTCATTTTACTGAATATTCAGGAAAAGAAAAACAAATAATTTTGCACTAAACTTTTCTCAGTCTTTCACTTTACTTGCAATGACGTCAATGACTCCTCCTTCCTCATCCTGTGACCGAAAAAAAAACAACACATAAAACAGTGACAATAAAATTTTTATATTCACTTATTTAACACTCAAAAGGTCAACTGAAAGTGAATTGACTGAAAACATGTCAATGAATAAAGAGCCAAGCATAAAGTTTTAGGTTGTTCTCTTAAAGACTTTTTATGGATTTGTATCAAACTTCTGCATATTTATTTAGACTGAGTTTATTTGTGAAGTTTATTATAAAGTTTATTATGAATTTATTATAAAGAAAACTTGAATAGAAAAAAGAAAAGTAATCAATCATTGAGCATCTGTTTACATATTTTCCAGTTTTATCTCTTGATAGTGTTTATGGCTGACAACCTTTATATTGCTCCTTTATTAAATTTAGAAAGTCTATTTTGGTGCTCTGTTTTGCATAGATGTTTTCCTATATTGGGGATTTATCTGAAAAACCAACATTAGGTGGGAATATTACTACTAATATTGTTAAAATCAGATCAAACAGAAGACTTGTATGTGTGATCCTAGCTGAAACCCTGATGTCGAATTCACTTTCCCCCGGCTTTGCCTGGGAGGAAAACATCTCCCCTGTAGGACTGGGACTGGGCTAAGTTCATGGAGCTTGCTTTCTCTGATTTCAACAAATTGTGAGGTAGATATTAACTTTCTTCCCCACCACAGTAGCGGACATATTTAACCACAATGGTTAAAAAATTGGAAGATACCTGTTATTTTAAACCTTTAAACTCTGTGTTTCAACAGCACACTGGGGCCATGAAATGAAAGCTCTATTTGATCCCTCCCTGTTAACTAGAGACATTGAATAGAAATGTATTTACTTGACATTTCTGTAAAGGAAAAAATGGATTTTAGAGCCAGATAGCTTTTAGTGATGTCAAATACAAATATCATCCCCTATTAAAGAAAGAAATTGCAATTCAGAAAGGTTAAGTGACTCGCTCAACTTTCCCCAAGCTCTTAGGGGAAGAAGTGGCATTGAAACACATACCTCTTGAGGTCTACTTTTTATGACCTTGCATTCTCTTTCACATCAACTATTCCACTAACTTATTCATTAGAGGGGAAAAAGACATTCCTGTGCTTTTAGAATAATCTCTTTGTTGATCTAATCTATATTTGGCCATTTTCCTTATATCCACAAGGTGCTCATACTTTATGGAGTTCCGATGGGCTGGCTTCCAAAAAGTGTTAAAGCTTAGGCAAATGGGACTTGCAAAACTGGCTGTTCTTAATAGCCACTTCCAAGAGAGTTTCAGGCTATTAAAATTCACCTATTCTGTTTTACTGGGCACACAGCCAATCATAGTCCCAGTGCTAGTTTAGTATCAAAACCCAGGTTCCATTTGATACTTTAGGAAATTTTCTTCTTTTCTCATTTTGTTCCATTTCCCAGTCAAGTACACCTGAATTTATAGACTGAGTATAAAGAATCATTAATTTGAGAGGCCACTTTTTCATAGATAATAATTTACTAGCCTGGGTTTTATTAAAGCAAAGGAACTTAAGTACGAAAACCACTATTGGTACTTGTGCAATTGGCCTCTGTTTGTGGTATGTTCATGTGTGTGTGTATGTGCATGCGTGCGTGCGTGCGTGCGTGTGTGTGTGTGTGTGTGTGTGTGTGTGTGTATATGGTGTGATGGAGTAAAATCAGTAGTAGAACAAGCAACAGTAGAACAAATGAGAAACTGAGTTTCAATGATGTTTGCTTGAGCTGGTCCCTGCCAAGATCATGGGAGAAGTCAGACAGTAGGTTCACATAACCAAAAAGTAGATTCACCTGGCTATAAGCTTTTGTAAACTTCACAAAAGTAATTTATTTTCAATGTGGTTGTTAAGAGGGTCTTGTCTGTCTACAAATGTAATCTTCATCATGTTTGAATTTGGATAGAATGTTCTCAAAGTAATTATGTGAATCCTAGGACCCATGAAGAGGAAGTTGAATAGGGGATGTTCTCATGTGTTTCCCTGCCACCTGGATAGCAAGTTTGTAGGTTAGTTATCCACAGTGTTAGACTTGTCCGGAGTATAACAATTTTCTTAACAATATATGCAGAGATAAGCAATCTCTTTCTGTAATGAACAACATAGTAAATACTGTAGGCTTCTTGATTCACTTGTGAGATGAAACTTTTTTTAAAAAAAAAAACCATTAAAACATGTAAATCAATCTTCACTCCAGGTAGTCAAAGAGTGCACGCTGGATATTGTCCCTGGATACAATTTTCTATTCCTGCTCAGAAATGTTGTATTTCATATGCTCATTGACCTATAAATAAGTTTTGGCATTTGCAAATTAATGGCATCATACACTACCTTAGGCACTCGCCAGCACTCAATACTCTTTCTCACATCGCTAATTTTTTTTTTTTTAACCTATAGTCCACTGCCGACCAAGCTGAACTTTGTTTAGTCAAATTGGCTCCTTGGTGTTGCTGCAGCATGATTTATGTTTTGCCTTTTACCTAAAATGGCCTTTTCTGATGCAGAGTTGTACCAGGTCTTATTACAAAATGTTGATTGTTGTGAAGGTAATTTAGCTATGAAAACAAATAACTACAATAATGCTTGCCCATTGTCTTATTGTCAAATACTATTTAATAAGTTCATTGTTATGTAAATAGGAAATACACTGAAATTATTGAAAATCCGTATAGGAGGAAAACAACAGATTTTTTCCAAAATTGCTTGTAATAATAAAAATTTCATATTATCTTGAACAGTTTGTAAAGAAGAAATTTACTATGTCATTATCAAAAACTTCAAAATAGTTTCTACCATGTTAGAGAAGAGATTTGATTATTTTTTCACTTGCAACATTAAAAATGACATTAAATTTGCAATGAGAGAATGCACCAAAGAGTATACATCTGTATGAAAAATGCACATTATTGACAGATGCCCGGGGGATAAGAGGAAAGAGATACACATCATTTTTCTGAATTTTTATAACTGTAATATTTCTTAAGATTTTCAGAAGCTTTAAATAGAATGTCTTAGAAACTTCCTAAATAATTACCTAACTTTATGTTTCATTTTATTCAGAATTTTAAATTTGTCTTTTTCTTGCAGCATTCCACAGTTTCAAACTGGATAAATTTTGGTCTACTTAAGTCTAACTGACTCAAAGCCAGGTAATTCTCAAAATTCCTCTAATTTTTTATCTAAATAGTCAACATTATTACATAAGTTGATTTTTCAAAAGCTCATTTTTTTAAGAACTCAGGAAGTTTTAGTTTTGAAGATTTTATTCCATAAAATTTTGAATTAACTAAATCACATACTCTTACATTGGTTTTCTTCATTCATTCAAATGTTACATCTTATGGGAGACTCATGTAGGAGTGCTGTGTCTTGTTTTATTCAATTGAATTGTTTTGGTTTGATTTGGTTCTCATGTGGGGGGAAAAGATTGAAAATTATTGAATACATTCCATTTTTTCAGAAATTCCTCCTATATCAAAAGTTTGAGCATACTATTTTATTTTCAGATTTATTAGGTTTGCAGAAACCTGATACAAATATTTTGATGTGGAAAACAAGGATTATGGTTTCAAAATTTTCAATCTATCTAGTATTACATATTTTACTACAATGTTATTTAACTATGAATTGCTATTTGCATTCAACTCACTATTATTAAGCCTTGTGAAATTATACAGTTACCTAATTCTGAGACTCTCAAACTTTTTATAGCAATTTTTAAAAAAAATCACTACTTTTTAAATGAACACATTTGCATTCGTATGAAAACACAGAACATGATAAGCCCAGTACTCAAAAGGCTGACACAGGAGAATAAAGTCTGAGGTCAACCTAGATGTTATGGCTCCTCGATATCCCCCAAAACCTCATTTGGTCATAGGTGACTTTCTGGAGCTGGCTAGATAGGATGTGAGGTCCTGGCATTACAGAGCTATGGTACTAAAGTAGTCCATTGATAGGAATCAGCATGGTTCTGGGTGTGGATAATGAGAAGGTCCATCTGGAGTGTGGGTGACACCATCCAAAAGGCTTGAAACCTGGGTGGCATTAAAAGACAGAGAGCCTGCGTCTGCTGCCACTGTCTGTGCTCCTTGCTACCTTCTTGCCATGGCATGGGTTACTTGTTGCTCCTATGCAGGGCCCCTCTCTGCCTTGCCACCTTGCCTTAGAGCTAGCTGACTGTGTACTGAAACCTCTATACCCTGAGAGCCAAAATAAGCCTTTCCTACTTTAAATGTTGAGTATTTTGTCTCAGCAATGAGAAAAGTAAGAAACTGCTGCATAGCAAAACCCTGTCTCAAAAACAAACACTCCACAGACACCTGAAACACCATAAGTATTTGTTAAACATTACTTTTATTATTCTGTGACTTTTATGCTTATTTCTCTGCAGAATGGAAATTACAAAATAAATAACAAATTATTCTTAGACATAAAAAGCTAGATCCCTATTACATCAACATTACAAAACTAATAGTTTCACTGGGATCATTTTTTATGTTTAGCATTTATTTTTCTGGTGTCTGTAACTTAACTTTTCTCTAATACATTAAAATGGGCTTGAATTTCATGAGAACTGAGGTTAAGTGCATTTCTGGGTAGCTCTTGGAAGAAGCTGCTGTTGAGTATTTTGCTTGTAACGTGCTCCAAATTCCTGTTGAGGCTCACAGATCTTTAATCTAGTAATGTACCGTGACTTAAGAAAAGTGCTAAGCTATGATCTTCAAAAGCACTGAATCTGAGAATGTTCACATCAAGAAAGAAAGGATGCCGACACACCACAGTTCTTGTTTACTGTATGCAAATACTCTGCACATGATCAAAAAGGACTTGGGTGTGTGCGTGGAGCACAGAGCAGACATACTCAAAAGCCAGCAGTGAAATGAATTTCTGTTGGCACTAGACAGACCTCTGTGAAATTTTGGAAGTGCCAGCTGTTTTGACCTTTTGTAAATTATGTAACTTTGTTCAGCCTTAACTTTTTCCTCTGTAAAATGTGTAAGGTCGTTACAAATCCAAAAGCCTTTCATATGAAGTGGAATAATGTATTTACAACTTTTAAATACCTGTTCTCACTCTGTGATGCCTCAGGTTAAGCAAGCTAGACTCATTCTCACAGCCAATTTTATCATACCACATCTTTTCAACATTGCCAAAACTTTTCAAACATCACTAACGCAAAAAATGTGAATATGCATCTCATATCTTCAGTAATTCCAAGACAGTTATATAAATTTCAGCCTTCATTTATACCAAAACAGTCGTATATTTGAAAGATGGCTTTGGAATGTTCTCTGTATTTCAGATTGTCAGGATTCAATTTTTAGTCTTAAAAGAGGAGTGTGGCTTCTGATTGAATAATTTACATTGTTTTCTTCTTCACAGATGTGTGAACAGATTTGCTGAGAAGGCCATCATGGTACAAAAGCTTGATTTTTTTAATTGCTAGTGCCTTAATCATGGTGTAAACAAAGCTCTAACAAAGGAAAAGCCATTCACTGTGTCCTTCATAGTCTTTGGGGTATTCTCGTAATGACGGAGAAAATTAGCACCATTCACAATAGAAATACTGTACTCAAACAAATTGTAAAGTGCAACTAAAATTTTCTAAATTATTTTCTCTATTTAATAGGGAATCCTTTCAGAAATCTCTTTTCACAAAATTCTTTTCATTTGGGAAAATGAAATGAGGCTGTATGTCAGTTCAAAGATAAACAGTATACAATATTTTATTGACTATTCATTTTTTCATAAATTAATATTTCAGATAAACTGAAATGAAAATATACCCTCAAGTTATTCAAGAAGGAAGAAACCATTGTTAACAATTCACAAACTATAATATAATATGTAAAATGTACCCAGTTTATGACCAAAAAGTTAATTACTACTACTGATTTTCTATTGCAAATATTCAGAAAAATGAGTCACAGATATCATTCATACTTGCTATTTGAAAATTACAGCTATTGACATAATAAGGAGAGGGGTCATATTAAATTTTAACTTCACTAGTTGGCAAGGCAGGCTGTTTTATTTGCATTATGTTTCTAATATTTTATATTAATTAAGGCAATCCATTTTAAATATATGTGATATTTTAATGTTTTAGTAAAAGCTGTTCTTCCATAAAAAGAAAAAATGTGGAGAATTAAATTGAGAAGGAAAATCATTAGTCTATATTCCATAAATATTTCCTCTAAATACATTGCTTCTTTGGACAAATCTGATTAATAAATATTATGAAATTAATGCACTTCTCCTGCCCCTAAATTCAGTTCCCTGCCCCTGAAACTGAATCCTTAAAGTGATGGCATTTGAAAGTAGAACCTACGAGAGGTACATTTGGAGGTTTAGCGTTTGGGAAGTATCTACCCTCATGAATAAGGTCAGTGTCCTCCAAAAAGCAACCTTGGAGAGCATCCTAGCCCCTCTGCCCTGTGAGGATACAGTGAGAAGATACTGTTTCTGGGCTAGGAAGCCAGCCTGAACCAGACATCAAATTTGCTGGCTCCTAGATTTTGGACTTCCCAACTCTCCAAAATATGGGAAACAAATGCTTGCTATATATATATATATATATATATATATATATATATATATATATACCCAGTTTATAGTAAGTATTCTGTTATAACAGCCCAAATGGACAAAGACAAGGAAAAAATTATCAAACACATCGAGAGTTTTAACATTAGCACGTATTACCACACATGCATTTTACATTTTCTTTAAGAAAAAATGCAGAAATGGACAGACAATAATAAGTGTTATGATTTAGTGCTTCCACACTCCCCATCAGATACAGTACTCAGTGATGAGCTTGTGTTACTCAGAACAACACTGATGGTTATCACTTTTCTAATGTACCCAAAATGTACTCAAATAAATTATGTCCTTTGTACCAGCTTCACAACAACAGTGAATCTTGGAGCCAGGGAGCACTTTTTAAAGTCTATATGTCCCCACTCGGGCATAATGGTAAAGATTCATAAATTACTGCAATGAAATTTCAGTAATTTCAAGAAAAGCATGGGAATTATTCATGATGAAGAATTTCAAGTAAGCATAATACACTCTCTAAGGGTACAGTTACTACAGAAGTATATCCCTTCCCATTTCCGTGCTTTCATTCTTACTGTGACTTAGTGGGACATCAGCAAAGTCATCATCAGAGTGAAAGAACCATGTGGAAGCCCAGATGAGAAAGTGTTCACTGATAGAATGGCCAACAGAAGGAGGGCTGAGCAGAGTCTGGCCAGACAGCCACTTGCCCACAGCCTCTTTTCTTCTCATGTAGGAGTGGGTAAAGGGTTGTGCTGCAGATACACATCACACACCCATGTGACTTTAATAAAGTCACCATCATACCCTTAGGTCAACAAGCCCGAGCTCTTTCTCATATACTTAATTTCGGACTTAGTGGGATGTAGTATGTTTTAGATATTTGATTGGGCAAGTTTACTAGAAAATTAGATTATATGAGGTGGGCATAAAAATGTAAGGATCATCTCAAAGTTTTACCTGTAAATTTATAAGAATGAGTAAGAGAGTACAGTAGAAGAAAGCAGTGAGAAAAAAGAAGGCGTAGCTTCTAATCTTGATTAATATAAAGCTGGGCAGGACACGTGAGGAAGTGCTGCAGAAACCTTTTTAGGAAGTGTTGCAGTGGGAGGGATTCTTTTTAAGTGGCAAACAACCTTTCATATAGTTCAGAAAATTGTCAGTATGCATCAATTTCATAAAATAAAAATGATAAAATATTGGATAGAAGCAGTTGATCTAGTATAGAAACTATAAAAAATAAGTCAACGTACATTTGATTTCCTGTTCAAACTCTCATGCTTTTTATCTTACTCTGTCTCACTTTCTTTGCAGTTTATTTGGATACACTGTTGGTAAATCTCTTCTCTGCTTTGATCTAAATCCTATATTCCATTAACGAATGTGCTAATCAAAGTCACTAATCCAGCACTGCCCCTTGTTTTCTCTTACAGTACAAGTGTTTCAGTAAAATTCAGTATTAAACTTCACTAACCACTTTTAGGTAAAAATAATGGTCCAATCTGAATGTAATCAAATAACAAATGTTCCTATGACTACTATGTGTCTTTTAGGTGCTTATTCTGGAAATAGCAGAAATGCCTTTCTGTTTTTTAAATTTTTTTATTTTTTATTTAATAGAAAAAAAAGAAAAACAAAATAGTATAAGGGTACATGTAATACAGAATTACAAAAAAAGGTAAGAAATCACTAGTAAATGCCTTTCTTGATAAAGAAATGGTTAACGCAGAAGAAACCACATAGTGTTCTTTTTATGGTTAAAGGTTGTTAAGATTATGCATAGAAATTAAAAATAACAGGTTTATTCCAAAAGAAGACCTCATTCAAGCTATTTTCCATTTCTCAGCATCCACAATATTGAAACAGACATTAAAAAATGTCTATATAGACAAACGACCAGACATTACAAAGAGCAAGGAGAATCATTACGGTAAAAAGAAAAACAGTGGAATGGAAACTAAACCAAAATCAGTGTGGAATGCTTGAGAGAACTGATGGGCTCAACAGTGCAGGTTGTTTTGCTCTTTAAAACATTATCTGCCCCATTGCAAGCCCATGTTGCCTGACTAATTTACCTTCATCTGTTCTGCCCTCATGAAATAGATTCAGAATTTACTGTATTTATAACAAGGCCAAGCACAGGGGAGAAAAAGGCAGTTAAGTTATAGCCCTTGCTTTTTTCAGTTGCCACAGTGAAGAACGTTGTGAAGAATATCCTAAAAGCGTTGATTAAATCAAGTATTGGCTGAGCAGATGCAGTGCTGGGGGAGCACATTTTTCTGCCTTAATCTACTCCTTCAGCTATAAATAATCCTTTCAAATCTTGTTTTATTTTTTATTTAAGAGAATAAAGACATGAAAAATAAAAGCAAAAAGCAAAAGACACAAACGGCACCAACAAACCCAAAACAATAGCAATACAGGCTTTCAAAACAAGATGATAGGAAGTTAATGGATGATGTTATGTTGCATATTGTTATCTTCAAAAAGCTTGCTTAGATTATCAGATACAGACATGCAAAATTGATCTAATCACATGAGTATTAACTTTTCCAAGAACTAATAGAATTAATAGTATGGTCATCTTAGCTGTCATATATATATTTTATTATATATATATATATATATATATATATATATATATTCAAATTTATGTCTTCTTTTTCCCTTCCTTCTTTTTACTCATAAGTGAAATAAATCAAACTCATGTGTGTCAATGCTGTACTGTCTCCCTAGTGTAAGACACTGAAAGAGTAAATAAGCCCTAAAATCTATAATAAATATTGTGTCAGGGTAAGAAACTGACCAAAGGGAAAAAATAAGTGGAACAGCGAAAGGTGGAAAGAAGGAACAAGATCTTGTTCTCTTTAAGAACATTTTGATGGCTAGGTTATAATGATAAAGGCCAAAACTGATTGCTAATACAATAATCTTCCTTGAACGTACTAACCTACTTAAAATGAAGTTAACTTGACACTGCTAATGTGAGTTCATAGCAACTACAGACGTCACAGAGAAAAGATTAAAGAGGCAAATCTCGACACAGATTTTTCATGTTCATTGCTGCTGCTGCTATTGTTACTATTGTCATTATTTTAACTTATTGAGCTAAACATCAGATCAGTAAGACACATTTATTTATACTATATAGCATGAAAAAATTTAACATATGACATTATGGAAAAATTCAATCTACCATTCTGTATACATTCATAATTATATATACTTTGAAGTGACTTTAGGCATCAAAATGAGTGTAAAGGAATAATTGATATTTTAAAAACTTCAAGCTAATAGAATAACAAGTTTTATCTGATAGAAGAAAAAAGGACAAAAGATTATTTTGTAAATAATGAATGAGTGACTCGCTAAAACATTAACAAACAGGTATCATGCCTAATGGACTCAAAATAAGGTCCACTTACGCTTAGGAAGTCATCTGAAAGTGTATTTGTCTCCTATGAAAAATGCAGTGTGGTAATGAAAGTGATAAAGGAAGATCTAATCCACACTCAGAAAGAAATCCATAGAAGTAGAGAGAAAGCTCATTTTGATAAAAAGAAAACCATTAACCAAACTGAAAGGATTCTTCATGTATTTTAGTCACTCTACAAAGTAAAAAAATCGCTTACTACACTGGAAAGACTATTAAAGATGAAGCCAAGAATAATGTACTTGGCCTCCAGGCAAGGAACCTAACTCCAAATCTTATTATTTTAATACCATAGGTTGTGCTCTTCTGTGCTGAGAATTTTTCGTTTTCTTTAAATTCTTAAAGCCACTATACAATGTGAAGATTACCATTTTAGTTCTCATGTGTTATATATTACATATATATATATATATATATATATATATATATACACACACACACATATTTCCTCATTGACAATACTGAAACTCAGGTAGACTTTTCAAGTGATATTAGTGTGGCATTAGTGATTGTTCTTTTTATTTTGTTTTAAAGAAAAAAATAATAAAAATGATGGCATAAAATTTCAAAATAAGATGATAGGAGAGTAACAGTGGTCAATACATTGTGTGTTATCATCATCAAAGTAGTTGCTCATATTACAAGACAGAGACAGGAAACATTAATCAACATAGGCACAAGCCTTTCTTTTCAATGAATTAATAGCAATTAGTGGTGTAAAAATGTTAAGTATTTTTCCCTTTCCCCTTCATTGTTTTCTACTTTCACTCATCCCAGTTTCTCTTTCTTTTTGAACAATGTCTTCCCATCTTACCAGATCTATTGTACATATTGGATCTTTTTTATTTTATCACCTTCTTACACTAGGAAGACAGTACAATATTTATGAAAGGGAATCTGATTTATTTCACTTATGAGTATGGTCTTGAGTTGCATCCATTTACTTGCAAAAAGTCTTCATCATTCTTTATAGCTGAGTAGTACTCCATGACATAAAAATATCATATATTTTATCCATTCTTCCTCTGTTGATGGGCATTTGGATTAATTCCAACATGTAGCTATTTCAAATTGTGCTGCTATAAACATGGGTGTACATATGTCACTGTGATATGATGTTTTTGGGAAAATACCCAGAAGGGGAATAACTGGGTCAAATGGAGCTTCTATTAGTGTTTGAGGAATTGCCACACTGACTTCCATAGTGGTTGCACCAGTCTACACTCCCACCAACAGTGGAGAAGTGTTCCTTTTTGCCCACAGCCCTCCAGCATTTGTTATGGGTTGATTTTTTTTATAATGACCACTCTTCTGGAATGAGATGCAATCTCAGTGATATTTTAATTTACATCCCTTAAATGATCAATGATGTTGAACGTCTTTTCATGTATTTATTTACTATTTGTATGTGAGACATGTATGTTCATCTTATTTTTGGTTTGGGTCATTGAATTTGGGAGGCCTGATTAAATCAGTTTAAAATTATTCTTATGTTCTTGATAGAACTCCCTTGTCTGAAGGATAGTTGAGTAATTCTTTTTTCCATCCTATGGCTGGTCTTTTTTGTTATTTTGATTATTTCTTTTGATGTAGTGAAAAAAACTTTTTAATAAGATAAGATTCCATTTTTTGATTCTTTAAAGTACTTCCCATGCAGTTTAGGTTTTGTTAATGAACTCTCTGCCTATATCTATGTCTTCAAGAATTCGATCTACTTTTTCTTCTAGTATATTTAGTGTTTCTGTTTTAATATTTAGAACTTTGATCTAGTTTTACTTTAGTGCACGGCTATAGACAACTGTCAGTTTACTCTTCAGTGTATGTAAAGCCAATTTTTCCAGTATCATTTATTAAAGTGGGTTTCTTTTTCTAGCAGTCAACATGTTTGGCCAGTTTGTCAAAGATAGAGTGGGAGAATGTCTTTGTATTTTTGTTAACTGTTTCATTGATCCTGAAGTCTGTTTTGATTTGTTCTTGCCAGTACTTTGCTGATTTTATCACTGTAACTTTGTGCTATAACTTCAAGTTAGGGTTTGTAATGCTTTTGTTATTTTAGGACTCTTCTGTTTCCAAACAAACTGTAGGAATGTTTTCTTTAGATCTGTGAGATATGCTAATGCTATTTTGATCAGAGTTGCATTAAATCTGTATAACAGTTTTGGGAGCACGGTCATTTTCACAATGTTGGTTCTTATGTATGAGCAAGAAATATCTTTCCATTTTTTGGTATCCTCTTTAATCTCCTTCTTCATAGTACTCCGTTTATCAATATATCAATCTGTTCTATCTTATATTATACAGTCTTAAGTATTTCATTTTCTTGGAAGCTATTTTGAAAGATGTTTCCCTAATTTCTCTCAGTGAGTTTGTTCTTTGTGTATAAGAATGATAATGACTCTTGAATGTTGATTTTGTATCCAACTGTGTTGATGAATTTGCTTTTAAACTCTAGTAGTCTTTTTGTGGAGTATTTGGGGTCTTCCACGTAGATATTATGTTGTCTGCAAATAATGATAACCTAACATCCTTCTTTCCTGTCCTTAGACCTTTTGTTTCTCTGTTTTGTCTAATTGCTGTTGCTCATGTTTTCAGGACTATATGAATAGGAGGTGACAGTGGACACCTTTGTCTTCTTCCTAATTTTAGGGTGAAATCTTTCTGTTTTTCCATTTATTATGATGTTGACTGTTGATGTATCAGAGATAGCTTCTATCAGATTGAGGTAGAGTAAATCTATTCCTATTTTCTGGAGGGCTTTTATCCCGAGTGAGTGTTGGACTTTGTTGAAGCTTTTACTACATATATTGAGGTGATCATGTAATTTTTGTCTTTGGGTCTGTTGATATGGTATATTATGTTTATTGATTTGTGTATGTTGAACCATCCTGAATTCCTGGGATGAATCTCCCATGGCTATGGTATATAATCTTGATGATTTGCTGCATTCTGTTTGTCAGTATTTTGTTTAGAATTTTTGCATCTACATTCATTAGGGAGACTGGTCTGTAGTTCCCTTTCTTGGTTGGATCTTTCTGTGGTTTTGCTATTAGGGTAATAGTTGCCTACAGGAATGTGTTAGGGAGTATTACTTTCCTTTCAATTACATTAAAGAGTTTAAGGAGTATCCACATTAAATCTCTAAATTTCTTATAGAATTCACCCATGAATCCATCAAGCTTGAGCTTGTCTTTCTAAGATTTTAATTACAGTCTCAATATTGTTAACTGATATTAGATTATTCAGGATTTTTATATCTTCTTGGCTCAAATTTGTGAACTTCTATATACCAAGGTTTTTGTCCATTTCTTCTGTTTTCCATCCTACAAAAGTAAAGAGTTTTGAAGTAAGTATTGATGATCATTTCACCCTTTCATTCCTCAATTCATCAACCTGAGGGATTATTTTTCTTTCTTTCTTTCTTTCTTTCTTTTTTTTTTTTTGTTTGCTAAGGTTTTATTAATATCATCCATTGTTTCAAAGAATCAACTCTTTGGTTCATTAATTCTTTGTACTGTTTTCTTGATTTCCCTTGAGTTAATTTCTGCTCTGTTCTTTATAATTTATTCCCTTCCATGGGCTTTAGTTTTGTCTTGCTTTTCGTTGTTCTAGAAGCCTGGAGAATAACATTAGATTGTTTATTTGTGCTCATTCTATTTTCCTGATTTAAGAATTCACCACTATAAATTTCCTTTTCAGGATTAATTTCATTGCATTCCATAATTTCCAATATGTTGTATCTTCATTCTCATTCAGTTGTAGATATTATTTAATATCTCTCTTTATTTCTTATGTGACACATTGATTGTTTAGGGGAGTTTAATTTCCATGTGTTTTTGGATTTTTTGCAGTGTTTCTGTCATTAACTTCCAATTCCATTTTACTATGGTCAGATAACATGCAATAGATATATGCACATGATTTCAATTCCTTTGCATTTATTTAAGCACCTTCTGTGAGCTAGGATATGATCTATTTTAGAGATTATCCCATGTGCAGCTGAGAAGGATGTGTATTCTGATGATGTTGGGTGGAATACTCTGAAAACATCTACATCTATTTGTTGACAGGTTTGGTTTCATTCTGATAATTCTTGTTGATTTTTAAACTAGCTGATCTATATCTTTCTGACAATGGGTTATTGAGATCTCCTATTGCGATCATGTTACTACTTACTTGATTTTTCATGTGTTAATAATTGTCTTACATAATTGGATGGTCTTCTATTAGGTGCATATATATGTATGCTTGTTATCTCTTCCTCTTGAAGTTTTCCCCTTGAAGTATGTAGTGATCTTCTTTATCTCTGTTGATAAATCTTGGTTTGAAGCTCACATTGTCTTCAAAGAGAATAGTTATTCCTGCTTTTTTCTGGGTTTCTATTTCATGGAAGATTGTTTTCTATCTTTTGACTTTCCAGCTACAAATTTATTTCTGGGTTAAATGTGTTTCTAGTGTACTGCATTGTTGGATCTTGTTTTTAATCCATTCTGTCATTGTGTTTCTTTTGATTGGTGAATTAAGGCCATTTACTTTGATGGTTGCAACTGATACGTATTGGCTTTTCTTTGCCATATTGCCTTGCTGTTGGCTTTCTGTTTTTCCCCTCTGTTTGTTTGCCCTTGCTTTTTAATTTTTTTTTATTTAAAGAGAAAAAAATCAAAACAGAAAAAGGGTAAAAATAATACATAATTGCAAAAAAATAAACAGTAAGATATCACTAGTTGATAAATTACATATTGTCTTTTTTGAAAAAGTTGTTCAAGTTACAAAAGTAAATCATACAAAGTGGACATTCAAACAGTGAGTCTACAAACAGTTCTGTTCAATAATTCAACAAAAATTTATTAATATGGTTATCTATCCTACACACTTAAACATACATGCAGTTATATCCTTTGGAGCATTTTCTTTTCCTCTCTTTTTTACAATAGCAATTACACATTTAGGGTTATGTTACGCCTACATTTCTTATTACTTTTTATATTAGACACACAATGTGATATTTATAAATATGATTCTTATTTATTTCACTAAGGAGGATAGTCTCAAGTTGTCTCCATTTTTGCCTTGCTTTTTTTTTTGTTCTTGGAATTGTCATAATTTTTATTCCTGTCTAGAATATCTTTTAGTACTTTTTGTAGATTTGGTTTGGTGGTCATAAATTTCCTCAGTTGTTTTTGTCATGGAAGTATCTTATTTCTCCATTAATGTGGAAAGATATTTTTCAGGTACATTAATCTGCGTGAAGGTTGTTTTTTTTTTTCAGGACTTGGAATATTTTACTCCAAGATATTCTTGATTTGAGGGTTTGTGCTGAGAAGCCTGCTGCTATTCTCATGGGCTTTCTTTTATGGGGCATCAGTTTCTTCTCTGTAACAATCTTAATATTCTGTTCCTGCACTGAATTTCTGGAATCTTGACTGTTCCATGTCTTGTTACTGTTTTGTTTTCATCCTCTCTGTTTGGAGATCTATATACGTCATTTATGTGCATGTGAAAATCTTTACTCATACTTGGGAAGTTTTCTACTGTTATTTCTGTGAAGAAATTTTTGTGGTATCTCTGTTGTCTCCAGCTTTCTCAGTTACACCAGTCAATCTTATATAATTGTTTGCTTCATCTTGTAGTTATTGGATTGATATTTCATGATCTCTTGTGGTTTTTAAGGTATCTTTCTTTTATGATCACTAGCTGCAATTCTACCTTAAAGATCTGAAAGTTTATCTTCTTCTTTCAATCTATTGCATGTATATTCAACAGAGCATTTAATCTTTTAAATTTCCATTTGAATTGTTTCATGAATTCCATTTTTTTCCTGTTTTGGACTTCTTTTTTCAATGCTCAACTGTTCTTTTACTTGTGTTTTCTCTAATATCTTTAATTTTAAGAGTCATTTCTTTTTGTTCCTGAGAGATTATTTTCTCTATAGCCCTTTTCACTTATTCTTTTCACTTCTATTGTTATCATTTCGGAAAGTTCCAGTATTTGACTTCTGATTTCATCTATCTCATTGAGTTCTGGACTTGTTCTGGGTGGGTTGGGGGTCTAGGGTTGCACTTTGCTTCTGCATCTTGTCATTTTCTATTTTTATTTTATTTTACTTTCTGTGTTGATGTTTGCTGATTTCTTATGATAGATGGCTTTATCACTAGTATAAAGGATTCCCTAGGAGATGTCTGTTCTTTAGCAATATCCTCTACATGTAGGTTATTCTTTAAAGCTATCCCAAGAATTTACATTATCAATTTATAAAGGATGCAAAATTACTATTTGGCTCAGCTCCCAGTCCTTTGGTACTGGGTTGTGGTAATAATTTTGACCCTATACAATCACAGCATTATCAAATAGGAGAGCAAATTGGTTATAACAATGTATGCCATCCTGGTACAGCTTAACTACAGACAAACTATGGAAACAATTAACTTGTTACCTCTGTCCACAGTAGCAAGCTGTAAGTTTATGTAGCAAAATTAAACATTTACAGTGCACATGTATGTAGGTACTTACTTTCCTCTAGTGGAGTGATGTTTCCCTTCTGTTGCGGTGGGGAGGTTAAAATGGGTAGGAAACAGGTTAAATCAATGAAGGAGGTCAGATATAGTAAAAGCTGGAAGCCAAAGCATAGTCACTTGAGTTTTGGGGAATTTGAGGACACAGGAAAGAAAACTAAAATAACATGCTAAGGAGTAATCAAAAGGGCAGAAACAATCACTACTCACTTGAAAGTTTAAAGTCAAGAAGTAGTTGAAGAAAAATGGAATGTGTATCAATAGAAGAAAATGAAAAAGAAAGGTAAGAAACCTAAACAGTGAAATAAAGAAGGAAGAAAGAGAAAGAAAGTGAAAAAGAAAAAAAAGAGAAGAAAGAAAGAAAAAGGATACCAGAGAAATACAGAAGAAAGAAAAAATACAAATAAAAAATAACCACAGAATACAAAACCATCCCAAGATGTTAACCAATCAGATGAAAGAGATAGTCAATCAGACAGATAAAGAAGAATAACAGTAATAAAGTGCCTCTGGTGTGTACAGCTCTGTATGGGTCTCCATGTTGGGTCCTAGACATATTCTGGGAATGGAGCTGATCTTGGTCTTGGATGTGAGAGCTGGGACTGGTTATCTGTTGATCGGGTTCTCCAGAGTCCAAGTGCTGGCTCGTCACTGCTGCTTCAGAGACTTCCAAGTTGCTGGTCTTGCTGATTACTCCTCCTTCCAAAGGCTTGGGTGCCTCTGCACATCTGGGGCTCAGTTGTTGTCTTGTGTCTTGGCGTTTGGCTCCACCAAAGACATGTGCCCTTACACTCTCCTCACAGGTGCTGCCCTCCTGGCAAAAATGGAGAAGGCACAGAGCACGGACTCTTGTCACAGGCTCTGCTGTACTGGGGCAATTTAGGAAGCGAAGAGTGCCAACTCAGGCTCTTTTCACAGGGTCCCGCAGACTGTCCTGGGGACAAGATAGGAGATGATTATTGTTGTTAAATGGTATTTAGCAAAATGTAACAAGGGTTTGGGGACAGTATTTGGAAAATCTGCCCAAGTCATTGAACTAATATTGTTTACGTGAGAAAAACTCATGATTTTATAGGTAATGATCCACTAAAAATGCCAGAATAGTCAATAAGTTTTAAAAAAAATAGAGGATAAAATACTCACTAATTTAGTTTTAGATTCTGTATTGAAATTAATGTGTTTGAATCCATAATCTATTTCTTTTTGGTAACAGTACATATTATGTCACATCAAGCAAAACTTCAGAAAGTACAGTAAAATATTGTTACCGTTTCCAGTCATATGCCTGTATGAGGGTGGATTTCCTTCATACACTTCAATAAAAACAACACATTTACAAACTATGGTAAATACAGAAGCCAATGGAAAACCCAATTCTTTTCTATTAAAATTCTTAAAGAGTTTTTCAAATATATGTGTAATATCACTTCTTTTAAAGTAGAATAGCTACTTTTCAAGCCAATATATAGTTTAAGACATATTCATTGTTGTTACTATTTTAGATAAGTTAATACCCATATGATTTTTAAAATCTAATATGAGTATATTGATAGATACAGCCTTCATCAACCAAAGACACCATGAAGTCATTCACTTTAAAGAGTGTGAAGGATTTGGAGGTGGCATTTATTATGAAAATATTAAATTACAGCATGATACTGAACCTCAAATCCAAGGAATTAATTGGTAAGCAGATGCAAGTTATTAGAAAGCAGCTCTTACCTGTCGTTCGTGAATGAGTAAACTTAGGAAAGCTAACGAAAAGTTTTATAAAGGTCATACTTCCTGAATGATGAAACTTACTTAATGTACAGTGCCTGAAGTCAAAGTGAATTTTTTTTTTTTGTTTCATTAGTTTGTAATAGAGCTTTAGGTCTGAGCAGGGAAAGAAAATTAAAAATTGAAAAGAAGTAATGGACAAATGAAAAGTGAGTTTTCTAGTCCTTGCTTTTATCCAGACTGAACAGTAATTTATCAGACCACTTGGCAGCTGATGTAAACTCCCATGGATTCATCAGAGCAGTGGAGAAGTGAGCATCTGCAACTGTGAGGTGAAACTTTAAAAACGCTGAAATACACCAAATAGAATTTGAACTTAGTACAATGTTATGTAATATGCTTTTGGCAGATTCACCCAGAAAGAAACACAAAATTCTTTTCATATGTAAACAAGTTTCTAAACTGTTAAGTATCCCATAAATATGAGTTGGAATTTAAAAGGTCTGTAATTGCTTAAGTAATTATTTTTATTTTATTTAAATAAACATGTAAATATAATCATGAAATTAACTGGGTCTTTTGTTATGGAAATTATAATAAAGCAAGTAATGAAAAACAAGGAGTATACAAAAATTATAAAGTGACAAAAGTTATATTGTTGGGATAAATAAAGCATTACTCGTTATTTTCAGATACGGTTTCTAAATTCTTAAATTATTTTAACTTAGCTGTATTTTATGTTAAAAAGCCATTAAGATACAGTTTTTGAAAACTATGTTTCTGGATTTGAGTTCTTTGTACATCTATAAATGTTGAATATATTGGGAGTCATGTTTAAAATGTATACATTACTTGACCCCAGCAATTTCCTTGAAATATTTTTTCTTAAAAGATAACAAATTAATGTTTTATAGTAAAAAGAGATTAGTTATGCTCACTGCAGTATTGCTTATATTATTAAACTGAGTATACTTAGTGAATATCTATCTGTAAAATAAATTGATATTGTAAAGGCATGACTTTTTAGAGAAAAGCATTAATTAATATTTATAATAATGCTGAATAAAAAAGCAGCTTAAAATTGAAATATCATGTCTATCTAAATAGCTATATATTTTTCTTTATGTACACAAAAAGATGTTAAGAATTTACTGAGTTCAAGTGTGAGGGAGAGAGCTCAGTGGTAGAATGCATGCTTACTAAGCAGGAAGCCCTGGGTCAAGGTCCAGTTCCATCAAAGAAAAAAAGGAGAAATAAAGAAAAAATGAAAGTGGTTACTTATGAATAAAGGTTTTAAGTGATTCGTCCTATCATTTTGTACTTTGAATTGCTTGAAAATTGCTATTGATTGGTTATTTACAATAAGGATAAAGATGTTTCCAATTTTAAATATTTAACATTTGAACAAGTACGTGGAACAAATGGTAACGTGATATTGGCATGTGCAAATATGACAGCGGAATCAGTGTTGTAGTTCCAGCCTTCATAGAAATACTTGCAGTCATGAATATAACAAACAAATAATGCTAAGATTTTAGATTGTTTATATTATTACTCTTGTTTTCTGGATATGTTTCATCAAACAATATTTTTAAGACCTTTTGCACTAAGTTTAGGTGGCAAACTATGTTTAATATTTGGATAAATTAATATAATATTTAATATAATTTCAGTTTTATATCCAAAACTTGAAATATACAGCTAAAATATACAGTGTGAAGAATTTGTTGTTTAAAGGGAACCATCAATAAGGGGGTTAAAAACTATGCTCTTTACTTTGTATATACCATTCTACTTTCTTTGCTTTCCTATTTCTAATTTATGGCACTTTTATCTACTCAAAAGTATTAGATCTTTAAAACACCAGACATTTCTCAATCATTCTCTGTTGAAGTCTCTATTAACCCGATGTTTTCTACCTATGTTATATAGTATCCTATAGAAAGGTTTACAAACAATGAAACCGAAATTTTTAATTTCATTTTAATTTCCTTCAAACAAAATGGCAGGCAATAAACTTTTCAAGTAGGCATATCTTCTTCAACCAATTCAAATAAAAATTGTATATGTCTATGGGCTTCAAAACACAGCCTATTTAGAAAAGCTTATCATTTCTTGAACTACTGAATACAAATGATTGCTTTTGTTTGGCTATAGTCTCTATTACCCAATATTAATTTGTTCTCAACCACCAGAGATCTAGTCTCAAACCTACAATGAGCCATGTTATCTTTTCAAAGAAAACCCACATCTTCCTTTTACTTTGCTCAGAAAACTGGATTTAAAATCTTTGCCATGAGCCTTCTGCTACCTCCATGCTAAGCCAACATCCATCCAATTCTTTCTAGATAAAAAAAAAATCTCTTCACATGCACAAACGCGTGCACAATCACACCGACAAACGTATACAGTAATTATCACCCCCTCCATCCTCTTGAACTAAGGCATGCAAAGCTGGGGCAGACCTGAACACATGGTGTGAAGCACTGACTCAGACAGACTGCAGTGTTGTCCCGTTTTGACTCAGCAGTTGTGCAATCCTAGGCATATTACTCAATATTTACAGCTTAAATTTCTACAGCTGTGAATTACAGACAACAAACTCACTTATCTTACAGAGCTGTCATGAGAACCAAACAATATAATGTATACAAATCAAATTTGCTGTCTGCAAAACAGAAGCAATATATATATATATATATATATATATATATATATATATATATATCATACGTATCCATATATCTATATATCACTCTATCTCTATCTCGATATATCTTATCATTTTTCTAACCAAAATTCTATAGTTGCCATAGATATATAAAAAAATTTAACTTGAAGACTTATAATTTCTCTGGTATTACTTTCTAAAACTAAACAATTTAAAAGAAAAAGAGGCTGATATTGGTGTAACTTGCAATGTCTATCTCCTTACCTCATTATGATCTTGATGAAATGTTTGCCAGTATAAAATCATGACAAAGCTATTTTATGGGTGTTAACCGTGAGAAAACTACTTCAGTCTCAACTTTTTTGGCTTGGTTATCTTCATGGGACATGTTTTTGGTTTTTGGTGGTTTAAAAATTTGATGATATTTCCACTAAATAATCTAGCTTCCTTGGCATTCATAGCTTTTTGAAAGTCCCTCAAACTATTGATATTTTTACCTAAAAATGATCAGTGTTGTTAACTTTAAACTTCCTTTATTTTCAAAGTACTCTTATTTTTTTGAAAAATTTCTTCATTGGTTTCTTACGTATTTCATCATAAGAGATATTCAATAAAGAATTCTGAAAAACCTTTCTGTTTTAACACAAAGAACAAGTATTTTAAGTTTTAGTTTAAAAAATTTGGTCATGTTTGATGTGAACTTCATTTAAAGTAATAGGATACAGAATAAAATGTGTATCTTATCAGTAAAAATAACAACTTTCCACTTTTGAGCAGAAAGTAAAAGTTGTTTTCAAGTTTATATTTTAGAAAACTCCATTGTTGCAACATTAATACACATTTAAAGATAACACATTTAATGGAACTTCTTACACAAAAGCAGTATCAAGTCTTAGCAATAATTTAAGTGCCTTTTAAATAAAAATATCTCATAGAATTAAGTTCTTTTAAGGAAAACAATAATACATAACCCTTTCCAAAGTAAGATACAATATTTCAATAGCAAAATTCAACATAAGCTCAAATGTATGCAATCTAAAAAGTTAAAAACATTTTTTTCTGTTAAGATTTTTCTATTCTTTCTTACCTCTAGCTATAAATTAAATTACAATTAGTTATAAGTTAAAACACAGTAAGATTTCATTTTGGATATGTATTTACTGAAAACTCAAATCAACTCAAAATTTACATTATACTGTTTTAGAGTTGAGCATCATATACATCAAAAAGCACTACTTCTTAACTCAGAGTTTGTAACAGAAAGATCCAGACAGGAGGAATGCCCTGCCCTACCTTGCCCTTGTCAGTTCAGGTCAAATGGTGAACTTTGCTCAAACACAGTGTTTTTCAAATTTCAATTTCCATTCAGTTCCAGTTTTCAGAAGAGCAGTGGTGCAACATGGTTACAACAGCACAAAAAATCTCAGCCACGTGGTAAATGTTGAGCCAAAAACAGATGAGTAACATCAAATCCAGGCCAAAAATCATATCCAGTGAAACCAAAAAGAAAGAAAAAAATCAAGTAATTTCAATGGAAACTTCTACATTAGTTAAAATCTTAAACACAAAATTGAAGGTGAAAGTTTAAGATTTTATTAACCATTAAGCACTGAAGTTTGGGGAATATGTTGAGTTTTCTAGACCTCCACAAGGAAGGGAAAGAGTTATGAAGCTCAGGAATACACGTTGCTACTTAGTAATCTCCAAAACCGAGAGTTATTGAAAGGGCAGTCATATTTACAGTTAGGTAACTTCCTGTTTACTTAAATCTTTTAAATCAGCCTTAGCCTCAATAAGTCTAAAGAACATCTTTTTGTAATTGTGTCATTATCTATCCCCTGAAATCATCTAAACATGGGATTATGGTTAACCTTTGTGGAGGAAGTAAACACTAATACTTATTTTTTCATAAGGAATTTTAGAAAATCAAATATCTAAGCATTCAAATCTTAGGCTTTATGTTAATTTTCATAAATTGAATTTTGTTTTCATGGTGTTGCAATAATCTGACCAGAGTCGACATCCAATAATCACTGTCTGACTTCCACAAAACCCAGTAATAAACACACTTAGAAAAGAGAAAGCCCAACATGTACTTTCTCATTCTGAAGAAACAATTATTATTTTTTACTTAGGCATTGATATAGCCCTGATTAAACCTTTTAAATACTTTATACTTTAATTTTTGTCGATCCCAAAATAAGCATGGATTATTTACACCATGTGGTTTCTTAATACTCCATTTAAAATATAATATCAAAGATAGTACAACTGGAGCAAAGAGGAACATAGCATCATAGGACCCATGTGAAAGTCTGTGGAGGAGAATACCAAATAAAATGGGATCAGACACAAGGATCTCTGTACCTACAGTGGTGGAAACTGGAAATGAGAGAGGGGGAGGGGCATCAAAAACCATCCAGGAAAAGGTTCAAACTATTCAGACCAGAGAGGAAACAAGACCTGGTGCAAAAGTACCTCCATAATTTTTTTCTTTTTAATTTTCCTCACCTTTTACTATACATTTTCTTCCAAACTTCTAGGAAACACATCCAATATCAAAATATGTCATCCCTGAGCCATATTTTACCTAATTCACACTTTTGTAGTGTAATTTTCTTTCATTTTTTGGATAAATTTTTCTATACCATTTTATTTTTTGTTAGTACATTTTGCGATATAGATAGATGGCAGTCCTCATGGGGAGTTGGAGCATGCACTTGATACAGCTTTATTCTTCTTTTCAACCTCTCCCCCCCTCCCCAAGTTCATCTCTTTGTCCTCTCCCCTTTTGCAAAAGATTTGTCTTCATGTTTTCTATTTTTTAGTTTGCTCTTTATTTCTTTTTGGGCTTCTCATATAAAAGGAGCCATGACATATGTCAGGTTTATTTCACTTAATATTGTGGTCTCAAGGCACATCTGATTTCCTACAAATGACTCAAGTTTGTCTTTCTTTATGGCAGGGTAATACTCTATCATATGTGAATGATGCTATGATGACATTTTATGATGAAGAGTGAAACTATATAAAAGAAGCCATGAGCACAAAAAACAGTGATCTGAATTACACAGCTAATACCTCAAACCAGAAACAAAAGTTATTTTTTAAAAATTGCATCTCAGTTTTGCTTAGAAGTGTCTATTTCTGAATAAAATATGATGTAAATTTAATAGGAATTTCAATATTTTAAAACTTAGTCAGCAAATAGGGTGTTATTAAAATAATGGTACTTATGATACACGGTTTGGTTGTTTTCAAAAACTAAAGGAAGCAGCTACAGTTATTTTCCAAACACACATTCATGTTTTCCTTGATGACAAATTGTAAGATTTTGACAATAGGAGCATAGATTGTCAGGCTTGGATATAAAGGAACTGAATTGATAAAGAGTAAGAAAACATATGGCCTCAGACAAATGTCTTAAGTGCATTCATTGATCAACTATTACAATAATAAAATAAGTATTTGGTACTTATCATAAGTTAATTAAAATACCATGTCATAATTTATTCAGAATTCTGAGAGACTATCTTAATCTGTGCATTCTCATATTACAGAAGCCTCTCCATATAGTACAGTTCTATTGTTAAGTGACTGTAAAGTGCTAGCCCTTAGAAAAAGTATTCACATTCTTTTATGTCATGACTGTTTGATTTAGGCAATGGTTTTCCCATTCTACAAGTGTTATGGTTTGTATTTAAATGTCCCCCCAAAGCCTCATGCAGTTATGGAGGTTGTTAAATTTAGCATTTTTGTTTTCTAGTGCTGGAACTGGCAGTGTGAGTGCTGCACCCACACAGGGAAGACAGGCAGCATACAGTACAAGGAAGGGAAGAAGGCTTCCCTTTCCCGCTTTTGCCGTTTTGCTCTTGTGGCTTGCAGCCACCGTGTAGAGTTGACCCTTAGCCACCCCACCCTGCCCTTGGAGCCAGCTGAGTATGGACCGCAACCTCTAAAACTGTAAGATAAATAAAATTTTCCTTTCTTCATTTTTGGGTGTCAGGTATTTTGTCCCAGCAATGAGAGAAAAGTAACCATGACAACAAATGAGGAAATTCAGTCTAAGAAAGTCTATGTGGTATGATCAAACGATGAATGTCAGATCTGACATTCAAACTCAGACACCTCTGCCTAGACAGGAGTCTGGGTCACTTTTCATTCTCTTAGGTGTAAATCTTTCTAATGTTTGTGGTCTTTCTCTTGTTGACACAGTGTTTTGAACTTTACATGTCTAATCATTGCTTCTTATCTATAGTGAGTTACTAAACTTACAGAATATTTTAATGATGTAAAAACATATACAAATAAAATAAAAATTTGATGTGATTTAATATCGTTGATGTTTACTGTATGATTTGTAACATGTATTTTAGCTCTGAAGTGTTCTTTTTTTTTAATCCATAGCTTGATTTTGCTTTCCACAGACAGAATAGCCAAATGGAAAGAGCAATTTCTGTACGAGAGAGTTATTTCCAAGACTTATGAAAGAAAACTTTTACTCAATATTTAGTTTTAGCATGCTTAACATTATTTACAGATGCTCTCTTTAGAATAAGACAGCTGAATGGTTTCTTTAGCAGATAGCAAACTTCAAAGCTCATGTATGTAGTCAGGTGATAATGCTATAATCTCATTTAGAAACCGGTACTTGTATATCATCTTGTTTCTGCACTTTATATTATCTTGTTTTATTTGCTCTAAGCTTTTATATTTTAGCTTATATCTAATAATAATTAATGTCCAGGATAGATTTTTATATATGAAAACTGTTTGATTAAAAATAATTATGTTAATTAAGATTGGTGAGAGGAATGGAATCACTAAAAACATGTGCATATTTATGCAAAAGAGTTGGTTAGGTAGACCTGAAGATCAAATGTAGAAGAGTCCACAATGCTCTTCTGCCTGGAGCTGCTCACCCCAATGAGAAGGAAGCCACAGAACAAGACAGATCAAGGATACGGCATAAGTCCTCGGTAGAAGACCAGAAAGGTCGTTGTAGTTACTGGTGTGAATCTGTTTTGCAGAAGAAGCTGTAGAAAGATAATTCTGTCTGGCCTACAAGCCTATTGGTTGTTGCCACACATATCTGGCCTAGCTGTCAGTCACCCACAGACATATTCAGTGTTTATTAATCTGCTTGCTCGGTGTTTCTCAATCCACGAAAATTGACACATCATGATTAATGGTCACAATAATAAAAGGACAACTATCAGACATATTGATTGCAATTTTCCCAGACTATGAGTACCTGGCACATCACAGAAACTCAGTAACTGTGTATCCAAGTGCAGGATTAATAATTTTATAGATACATTTATTATGGATGCATCCTGTTAAGGCATTATGAGTTTGAGTTTCTTTTTAATATGTGAAGGGGGGCTATTTCATGAGGTTCAAAAATAGTACATTATTCAAAATATAGCATCATTTCTATCACCTGAGATTTTTCTTTTGCTAAAATTTCACAGGAGAAAAACTAAGAGCTATAAATTATGATTTCATGAGAAATGTCATCAGAGATTGAGATTTCATCTAGAAATACAAAAAACAAGATTAGTATACACAAATTATTAAGGGAAAAAATGAATATTTTTAATGATATTGGCAAAGTCAGCTATAATGAGAAAAAGAGTCCCTTCTTCAGAACATATCTACACCTCATTGTATAGATATACATTTATCACACCTGTATAAGTAGTATGCAAAATACCTAGACAAGTAATAACATGTAAAATATGTACCATACCTCTAAAAATAATTTGTTAAACTTACTATAACTCTTTAGATAAAAATGTGAGGATATATCTGATGCAGATTGAAAATGGTAAAAAAAATGGAATGTGACTAAGTGTACCACACCTCAACCAAATAGGAGTGATCTGCTGAATTTTAAATGTTAGTTATTACAACTGTGTAGTATACCAGAAGTATCAGTGTGGTAAGAAATTTGATTTCCCTCAGTACCTGTAAAATTCCATTCTCTGTTAAAAAAAAATCCAAAGAGCAGAAAAGTACTTCTTCCTATATGACATAATCATAAAACCTTTCTGTGCATCTCATAACTATGCTCAGTATAAAATTCTGTCACTATGTAACCTGTTGTCTTAAGAACAATTACCTAGTTTTAGAGGGATATGTGCGTCAGAGGGGTCAGGTGACAGGAAGATGGAGAGGATAAGCAGATGAACCACCATTCCTGCTGAGCACAGCCACCCATGCCAGGCACCATCAAAACTAGACAACAATGTCATGCAACCAACAGGAGCAAATAAGCATTTGTTATATAAAACTAATTCCCAGGTACAACTGCAAACCCATTTTAGAGAATCTAAGCAAACTCAGTTTGCCTTGAAATATTAACTGCAAACAACTGATGAACAATTCTTAGCCCTTCCAAATTTACTTAATTTGAAATCATCTTTCTTCTTTTTACATTCTAAATCAATGAGAATTAAACAATAGACTAAATAATCCTAACTGACAGATGAAAACATTCTCACTGTGAGTTGTAGAAGTGATGCAGTTGAATTGTAAGATTTCAATAAGCGGACACCTCCTACCTTCCTGCAGGCATCAGAGCTTCCTCCTGGCAAAGGGTGGGAACATTTCCTATATCTCATAATATACAAGATTGCTATTGCCATCCACTTCATAAAATGACGTACTTATCTTCCTCAGAACTTAATCTTAATGCATGAATCCCAGAGGTGAAGTATACAATGAATCCCATTGTACAAAGGCCTGGACCTTCCGTGGGGGTTTCTGGAGTTGCTGGTCATGAAGGTGACCTTATCTATTCCTGTGTGCCAATTCCATTGTTTCATACATTCTAAGTTCTCATCTTACTTGTGGATATCTTTTTTTTGTGTGTGTACAAGATATTGAACTCACGACTTTGCGCTTGCCAGGCAGGAGCTTGTGCCATTGAGCTAAATCCCTGGCCTCTACCTGTGGTTATTTTATACCGTGTTATTGAATATATTTTTTCCAATATTATTTTGTCCAACATAGGGGGAAAAAAGACAGGATTCTTTGAAACTAGGCAGCTCCAATTTTGTTGAACCGCCAATTTCTGGGAGTGAGTTTCTTTCTCTTTTTTCCACTTAGAAATAAATGACCTTTCCTATTTTATGACAGGCTTGTAAAGTTTTAGAAAGTACATCATGTTATTTATTCATGGAATGGTATAAGTTTACCTGACTTAACAGAAAATTAGTTTCAAATAAATTCTATTAATAAGAAATATTTTCTCATTAAATAGGAAATTACAGAAAGCTCTCAATCATTTTAGGTTATTTCATGATGACAGAACATAATTTCCTATAAGAAAAACAATGGTCTTTTCCTGTTGCTTTAACAAAGTACTGTTTTCATTAGGAAAGACCCACTTTTATATTTCAGTGAGAATGTCATGTAACCATTTTGTGAACAAAATGACCAGAATCCCAACCATCTTTGGAGGAATTTAAATAAGATACACATATCTTATTTAAATAAACTTTCCCATAAGAAGTGAATAATTCACTACCTTTACTTTAAGTCTTTGTTGTTCTCTGTCAAGTTTCTATGTGCAGCTCACAAACATACCCTTATAGAAGTATCAGTATTTCTGTGTCATAGTTTTCGAAAGGACTTAAAAGTCTCAAAGTTCTGTGTCCCCCTTGGCTTGCTCCTCTCTTGATTCCAGCAAGGCTTTATTAATGGTCTGCTTCATATCATCATCTCCACCTTCATAAGTTTTCTTTAGACATGCATTAATCCCTCACTAGGATCTGTCTCAGCATCATAGGATGGCTTTTTTTTTTAACTGCCTTTGGCTGAGATCGATTTGATGAAATTGTTCACAATCATAGAGTAACTCTTCCCTATTAGATTCTTTACCAAAAGATCAAGATGACCTCTCTCTGGAATCCACCTGCACATTCTGTAGGAACTCAATAAGCTCCTGTTAAGCTACTGTAGATTTTCACAAAGTTATCTGACCAATTCCATCCATAATTACCAATGTTCACTGGGTAGCCTGTTTTGATGGATCAACCACAGTAGCCAGTTTTCCATCATCAAGAAGGTCTGGTTCTTTTGTGATTTTTGTTAGTCGCATTTTATTCTTTATTTCTGTTTTGATCCTGGATTTTTCAGCTGTTGGGGCATCATGTTGTCTCTTCCTAGTGACCTTTTCCAGCAACACGTTTACCTTTTATAGATCATTCTGCAATGCCATGGTCAGGGGTGGTGGACCAAAGGCCTGGGCTGCAGGCATGCATGTGAGGACAGGCACCACTGTGGGCGTGAGTGTGGACCTCACCAGTGCAAGCCTCTGTGCATGCACTGGATCTGTGTGAGATGGTGTGCTCTACAGACAGAGTCAGGTTTCCATTAATACATCTCTCTTAAAACTATGCTGCACTTTATGAAAGAAAAGGTTTTTTGTTTAAAAAAAAGGATTTTACATAAAAATCCAACTTTATTGAACATGGGATTAGATGGATTTTCAAATGACCTAGTTTAAATTTATTTTATACTACTTCAAAAGTTAGATTTAAAAAGAAAATCTAACAAATTCACAATAAATTTAACAGGGAAATATTTTAATTCAATTGATTTCAAACTTCAAATTCATTTTTGCATTTTCTACATCACAGATTGGTTTCAAGGCAGCATAGTGTTTCTGAGCCCCTGCATTGTGCTTCTTCTGGTTCTCTCTCACCTGCAGGGGATACATTCGAACACCTACACGATTGTTGAGATTCACAGCTAAGATGAAAACAGAACAATTACAAAACCTACTAAAATAAAATTTTCTGCATCACTGAAAGAGGAGTGCATAAGAGGATTCTGGCACTATTATTAAGTTAATTAAAGATTATTTCAGTACAAACAGTGTGAAATTACAACAGTTGATCTGACAAATAAGATAGCTATTATGTGACTAATGGTAAGTAGCATATACAGGATGGGTTTGCTGGATACAGGAATGCTTTATGTGCTGGGTGTAATGAAACAAGGTAACACGAGATTTCATCACACTTTTCAGCACAATTTAAAACTTTTGAATTATTTATTTCTGGATTTTTTTTTTCATTTTCTATTTTCAGGTAATAATGTACTAGCTTGTGGGGGTTTTTTTCCCATTACTATAATGAAATACCTAAGGCTGGGTAACTTTAAAAGGAAACAGGACTCATGTAGTGTCCAGTTTTGGAGGCTGAAATTTCAAAAGTCAAACCACCTCTTATGGACCTCCCTCAGACACCTTGACAGGAATTTTGACAGAAGTAATCATGAGAGAAAGATATTGCTTGTTCGAGACCATAGTGAGATACAGAGACAGAGACAGAGACAGAGACAGAGAAAGACAGAAACAGAGACAGAGAGAGGAGAGGAGAGACAGAAACAAGGACACAGAGACACAGAAGAAGGGAGGGACTTGAATCCCAAAGTCCTTTCCAAAATCATGCCCCAATTGACTTAAGAGAATTTTATGAAGTCTTTGCCTGTTAAAAAGTTGACAGTGCTTCCTGTGCTTCTACCTCGGGAACTAAAATTCTAGTACATGAATGCACAGAGAACAAATAATAACTAAACCAGAGCACAGGGTTGACACTCGGTAGCTGAAACCGTAGGAAGCAAAACTTTAGCTAAGAAATGTCTACATCGAAGTTTTCTTTTGAGAATTTGAATTTTTACAAATACCATTGGATAAGCTAAAATAGGAAAACTTTCGTTAATGTTTTATATTTGAAAGAGGTCCTGCCTGTAACTGAAGTGTTTGTTTTAATACTATGAAAATGACTGTGTATCTCCTAAAGAAAGCAATTCATGAGTCAGGTATATACAGACCGAGGGGAGGGAAAGAAAGAAAATTTTTACTATTTTAACTTGATCATAAAGTCGTAAAAGGACTCTATGGTTTGATGGTATAACAAGCTTTGCAGCAGAATTGGAAACTTTCAGTTCAATCATTTGATTTCATTCTTTTGATGAAAAGAAATCATCTTTTGTTCAAGCTGGCTGTAAAACATTTAGAGAAAAGTAGAAGCTTATAATCAGGAATTTGTTTTAATAATCACATCAATCTTAGCCTATTCAAACATGTTTTTCCTTTGCAGATTTATGAACCCGCTCAAGGGGAGAATTAGGAGAAAGGGGGGAGTTGGATGTACGTGGGCAAGGAAGGAAATGACTCAGGAAGAATTCCAGCCACGTGGACTTTCTAGCATGTTTGAAAATAAAACTTATCTTCTGGCCATGTGGCAGTAAATAAATACAAGCTGTTACAATGGAAGATGTTTTTAAATCTCTTCCTATGACTTAAAAGGTGATTCTGTTTTCCTAGCCAATAATGTGGTGTTTGAGTTAAGATTCAAGTATATAAATAAGTTGGGAAACAAAAGCAAGCCAGAAAAACAGCATTGTGTATTTCCATCTTCCTGATAGCTTAAGTTTGCAGAAGTTATATTCATTAACATAAATACATGTATGATTTCATGTATACATACGTATGTATGTATATGATTTTATCTATACATGGTTATACACACAAAACAGAACTTACAAAGTTTCTAAAATGCCTGTTTAACAGAAAAAGAAATGAATACACTTTCCTAAAAGGGTGCTGCTTTTTCTGCTTTGTTGTTTGCTTGTTTGTTTGTTTCTGTGCTTCACTACGTAGTTCTGGCTGGCCTCAAACTCAAGGTGATCATCTTGACTCAGCCTCCCAAGTGCTGGGATTACAAGCATGAGCCACCTTGCCAAACTAAGACTGTTGCTTTCAACCACCACTGAATATGCTTATTCCCCCCACAGGTTACAATTCTGTTACATTTTCTTGAAGGTTTTTAGGAACTATCAATTGCTATTTCCATGACTGAAAACTATCAGAAGTTGAGAAACCTGGACCACCTTTCCAGCTCTCACCCTCATTCCGTCCACCATGACATGTCTGGGGAGGAAGTCAGGTTGATCTACCTTTCAATGTGGCTCTGTCTACACAGATGTTCAAACCTAAAACTGAATCAACCATAGAGGTCCCTGCACACACACAAGCAATCACAGTCATTCCAAAATTTAGGTTTGTGCTCTGGCCGTAAATGTGTAATGGAAATGTGTTATTCAGTGTTGGCTGAATGAGGAAAGCTCATTCATGTGGACTTTTTAAAACTGTCCATTGTCTCTAGAATCTAACACTATTATTTTAAAAGATTTATAAACTTTTAGGAAGATGCACTTGGGAATGTGCAGAAATATAGTCAAAAGAAGGCATACATGTCTCTATGTATGTGGGCCCAATCTGAGTAAATTTCTGTAGACATGTTAAGATATTAGATTTCTGGTTTGGTTGGTTTGGTTTGTTGTTTGGTTTGTAGCTTCGCTGGTCTAAATGCCTGGGGTCTCCCCAGTGCTTATGTTGAAACCTAACCCTCAAAGGCATTGAGATGAAATATTAAGAGATAAAAGTATTAAGGTAGCATTTAAAGATGAGAGCTGTAGTAGGTGTTTAGGTCATAAAAGGAAAAACCTCACAGAATAAATGCCTACTATGGTTTGGATATGCGGTGAGTCTATGTCTAAAAACTAAGGTGCTATAAACTCAGTCATCAGTGAAGCAGTGTCTAGACTTGGGGGAACATTAACGAGGGGATCCTACTGCAAGATGATAAGGCCACTGTACACTCCGCCTCAGACATAGATTCATGCATGCTTGACCTTTAATCAAAATGAGTTTGAACTGCTGGGTCAATTTATGCATATTTTGTGTTTTCTTTTTCTTAAGATTTGTGCTAAAAAAGAAAAACTCTCCAAGATAGACTATGTAAAAGTTAGGTATGTCATAAATGTATAAATTGTATAGTCTATTTTATTGGTATTATAAAATATGTACAAATTGTTACAAAAGTTTAAATTTATCAAAGCTCACGAACACAAAACCGACAAAATATATGGTACCATTTGAGTTGAAACATCAACTTAAATACAGTATTAAATCACAAGTGCAAAAATATTTATTGTAATGTCTATTAGAGCACTAACATCATCCATGTATTAAGCCTTGATAAGTTCATAGCTAAGGGGCCGATACCTGGGAAGGTGTGTAGCTGCAGGGACAGTGCTGCAGAGCATGATCTTGGGGACCTTATCTTGACTCTGTCTCTTTCTTCTTCTGCTCACTTTCACTTTCTGCTTCCCAGTTACCATGATGTGAGCAACTACTCCCCTCCATGTCCTTCTGCCTTGCCCTAGGCCCAAAACAATGGAGCCGAAAGATCATAGAGTACTATCTCTGACTCTGTGAGCCTGTATAAAACTTAACTCTTATGAGTCAGTTTTCTCAGATATTTCATCCACAGACAGAAAAATCTAACATATCTGGTAAAGTGTAAAAGTTGACATAATTCTCTCTCATCCTTCTCAAATATTTTTCACCATATATTCCCGTTGTAGTCAGGGGTTGTGAGGAGAACAATTAGAATCAGGGCATGGAATTTATAATATTATTTTATGATGGTCACCCAGAGTTAACACAAGAAACTGCAGGAAATCTGTTCACATCGAAGACATAGAATATTCAGTCAAGGGCCTGAATCCCACAGCAGTGTCCTACATGAGTCCAGATGAAAACCTAGAACATATGACAATGCCTCCCACAAGTCCAATTGGAGGTCTAGAGCCCAAGAGAAGCACTCATGCCAGTCTCTTTTACAGATCAGAGCTGGGAAGGCCCAAAGATCAGTGGTGGAAGCTAGAAAGTCTATACCAGTGAGGTTAAGGAGCTGTGCAAATATGTTGAGGGTTCTACGTTAAAAACGAGAAGTCACACTTAAAACAAAGACCAGGGCTTTCCTGAAAAGCACCATAGCTATCCTCAGCTACATGGAGGTCCCTAGTTCTTCCAACCATAAGCACAATAGAGTATATGCCAGGAACCCATTGTGTGATGACTTTGTCCTGGAGATTAAAGGGCACACATTTTCCCCTCTGGAGCCATGAAGTGATGCTCAGTGTAAACTTCCCCAAAGTGAACCATAGCCACTCTCATCAACAAGATCCCGAGCTCCTCTGATGACAATGGTCGAACTCACAATGGGAAAGCTAGTCATGATGAGCTCCTCCAGGAGAACCAACAGTTTAAACAGCAATGTATAGGAGAACCCACAAAGGCTAGCTTTGCCTTCTCCATGTCTCTATTTATGCCAGCAACTTTCCTCAGGCAGAACATCTATGCTTAGCACCATGCTGATTTAATCCAGCTGCTAAGTTGATCATCAGTTTTTAACCCATAATAATTATATATAAAGTGCAAAAGATACTTTATTTGACAGTTTATGAGAAATTAAGCCTCTGGACAACGATAGGCTTTTAGTAGTTAAATTTTGGGGAACTCAAAATTATACATTGATTTCTAACTCCAAGATAAGGCATCACTGCCCCAAACTCCAAGTTATTCAAAGATTACTGTCATCCCTAGAGTTCACATCTTGTAACCATCCTGTGATCTCTTATGTATATACCCTTGCCATTGTGATGACAAATGCCAGGAGACTCTCATCACAGGAAGAATAAATGTGAGCCAAATCATCCTCCTTTCTGTTTCAAATACACACTCTGAAATAGTTGGTTACAGTAAAAGAAAATAAGTTAATCCAGTGTGTTAAGAAGAAGCTTGAGAATCTAACCTGTTATTCCCTTCTGTCAGGTGAATATATTACAGGAAGACTTCCTCTGTGATGTGAAGATGCTCACCAGATCCTGCATCTGCTGCTGACCAGACCTTAGACATCTTAGCCTCCTTAAGTACATGAAATAAGTTTCTATTATTTAGAACTACTTGATCAGTATGATTTTGTTATAGCAGCAGGGATATACTAAGAGTGACCACATGAACAGTTAATGTCACCCAGCCTCATAACCCATTTTCCAAAACCTAGAGTCATTGAGACATATTTCTTAGCTAGGTATAGTGTAACACACTTGTAATCCCTGAACTTGTGAGGCTGAATCAGGAGGATTGCCAGGAGTTCCTGACTGCCATGAATTGAGTATCTTTCCTCCACCGTACATTGCCACCATGACGTTTTTGTCTTGAACCCAGTCAACTGTGGACTGAAACCCCAGAAACCATGACCCTCACACACACCAAAGAAAAGTTTTGTTCTTTAAATTGAATGTGTGGTATTCAGTCAGAGTAATATGACTTTGACTAACACAGCACAGAACTCACTATAGAATTTGCCAGAAATCTTTTGGTTCTAAATCTCTACTGTAAAATCTTGAGTCTGATTTTCTACACATTCCATGACTAACATGAAAGATTGTGAGTGACTTCAAATGCTGGAAAGAATAGTTTTTGGCTTTCACTTTTCAAGCTTTTTGGACAGCTTCTGTTTACTTCTGTGAGAGCCTCTTTGGCTACAAACAACTGCTAAGCAGTCCCTAACTTTTAATTAATTATTTACCTCTTACATTTCCTGTGAAGAGGTACTACCAAAACCACACTTTTCCTCTTCACTTGTTCTGAAATGTGTCACAGATAATAGTGGTGAAAACAGGTGTTTGATAAACTCAGCCAGCCTTTTTGGATTTCATAAACACATACCACACTTGAAGACATTACTTCATGTCCTACAATACATGACTCAGAGGCATGAACACAGCATCAAGCTAGATGGTCAGGCAGAATTTTCAGGTACTGCACCCATAGGCCACCATGGGAGGCCCTTGGTTCCCTCAGGCAGCCATCACCCACTAACAGAATGACACAAACACACTCCTGTGTGTCTGCCACCATCGTCGGAGCCCCAGTGTAGAAACACAGCCTGAGAGAAGCAGCCCTACCTCTATGCACTCTTGATCATCAGCAAAGCCTCAGGGTAGCTGTAAAGGTCTAGAGAAGCCTGCTCCATGCCCTGCTACCTCCCTGTAAATCTGGAATTAGAGCAACCTAGTCACCTGTCTCATCCCCCTACACTGCCTAGGGGAAGCCAACACAGGAAGTGCCTGAGGCCTCACAATCAGCTTGTTGGGAGGAACCCAGGAAAATGTCAAGACTAAGGAGAAAAAGGCAAACTCAGACCTCTAGCTCACACAGAATAAGTCTGGGAGATGTAGTCATGAAAGAAAACAGAAGTCACACACCTGAAATCTCTGAGAAGATAGCAACTGAAGTAAGAAAACAACTCCATGAGATTGTAAAAGCAGTCAAATCAGAAATAATATCTCAGGTAAAAGAAGAAATCATGAACACACTGAAAGAATTGTTCATCAAGTCTAAAGAAAATAGAGACAATAAACAGGAGCACAGGGGAATGATAGAAACCTTGAATGAATGTAGAAAGGAATTACAATTAATGAATTCAAAGATTCAAAGAGAGATGCAGAAAATTAAAAATTCAATCAAAAGCTGCAAAATTGCTTGAAAGAGACTGAAGATAGACTCTCAAACCTTGAAGAGAGGATTGCAGCTAGTGATCTTGAAACAAAAGATCTCTTAAAAATAACACAGAATCAGGAAAAAACAACCCAACCCATCTTGCTGCAAGATGATGCAAAGAAGAATAACTTAAGAATGATAGGTGTAGGTAAAGAAGCAGGGGTCAACACAGATGAAATTAAAGGGATATTCACAAAAGTAATAGAACAAAACTTCCCAAATAAGGGAAATGGATCTGGCATGCAGATAAGTGAGGCATATAGGACTCCACTAGCCATAACCAAAATAAATCTATACCCAGACATATAATAATCAAGATCCCAGAAATCAGCACAAGAATAGAATATTAAAAGCTGTGGCAAAAGAGACAGATCACCTATGAAAGAAAACCATTCAGAATCACAGTAGACTTGTCAACACAAACCATAAAGTCAAGAAGAGTTTGGAGTATAGTATTTCAAACCCTGAAAGAAAATAATTTCCAGTCCAGATTGATCTACCCTGCAAAACTATCTTTCAAAATTGATGGAAAAATAAGATACTTCCATGATAAAGAACAACTGAAGGAATTCAGGACTACCAAGCCAACCCTATAGAGAGTGCTAAAGGATATTCTAGAGAGAGATAAAGATGACCATGGTTCAGGAACATCAGCAGAGAAGGATCACCAAACAAGGCAGGCACTTGAATGAAGGGGAAAAGTGGAGGGCCAACAACAGGAGGATAGCAGAGCAGAGACAAATCAATGTATGTCAATTGTAACCATTAATGTAAATGGCCTCAGGTCAGCAATAAAAAGAAGCACAAGGAGAGTGAATAGAGAAACAAGATCCATTGATACACTGTACACAAGAAACACATTTAACTGGAAAGGAAATTCAGAGACTGAAAATCAAAGATGAGAAAACAATTGTTCCATGTGACAGGAGACCAAAAAAGAAAAAAAAAAAAAGAGTAAGTTACCTATCAACTGCCGAATGGATAAGAAAGATAAAGTATTTTCATGCAGTGGAAAGCTACCCAGCTATAATGTAGAATGATCTCAAGGCTTCTGTAGGTAAATGGACACAACTGGAGATCATGTTCATAGGCGAAGCAATTCAATCTCATATGTGTGAACATTTGCATAAGAAACAGAAGGAGTTAGAGGGATCCAAAAGCAAAATAGTTAATATAAGAGCAAAGAGGAGGGACTTCAAAACCAATTAACAAGAAATGAACAATGGCTACTATAATATCTCATTTTCCTCAAAAAAGTTGGGAGCAAAAGGTGAAAGCTACTGTTAATTTCTTATTCTCTTGTGTTCCATTCTTGCATTGTTTATAAAATTTTATTGGGTTTGGCTTTGTTCTGTTAGGTTTTATGTTGTCAGATGGTACAGACAGCTATTTTGAATATAATGGGATATATTATGGTAATCGTAGTTTCCTATTATATTGCTCTGAAGTCTTATAATGCTTTCATTCATTGGTTTGATTGATTTTATTTGGTTTGTTTATGTGTGATTTTATTTGGTTTATTATGTGTGATGGTATGAACAACTATTTTGAAGAAAATGAGACAGTACGGTAGCCATTGCTGATTTACTATAATCTTGCTTTGAATTCCCACCATGCTTTTGTTCTTCTGTTTTAATTGGTTCTATCCTGTTGTTTTATTTGGTTTTATTATGTGTGATGATGTAGACAACTTTTTTGAAGAAAATGAGATATTATAGTAGCCATTGTTCATTTCTTGTTAATTGGCTTTGAAGTCCCGCAATGTTTTCATTCTTTTGAATGGTTTTATACTATTTTGTTATGTTTGATGTTATTGTGTGTGAAGGTATGCTCAACTATTTCAAAGGAAAGAGCCGTTATGGTAGTTATTGTTGATGTCTGGTTGTCTAGTTGTGAAGTGCTGTGTTGTTTGCATTAGTCTGTTCTAATTTGCTTTGTTTTGTTCTCTTTTGTTTTATTCTCTTTAAATTTAAAATTAAAAAAAGAATTTTGAGACATTGTTAACAGTAGCTCTGCCTTTTAGTTCAAATGAGTCACAGATTCCATGGCACAGAGCTATTTTGGGTAAAATAATGACTTTATATCAAATTTATGGAGAGTCATAAGGAATAAAACAGAATAGAGCTAACCAAAAGAGAAATGTAGTATTTTTGGAAAAAAATGTGAAAAGAAGCAGTGAGCCTCACTACAGAGTAAATGCCAGGATATGAACTATTTCGTGACTATTAGACAGAATGTCCATCAAAGACTGAACATTGTTAAAGCAACCAAATATAAATTAAGTCTAATACATCAGCATATATGATACAATGGAACCAGCATGTATGAAACTGCATCTAATAAATTCCAGGAGGCATGAAAAATTTGTACAGACAGTTTCATGAGACTCTTTATCCTCCATATGTCTTCCCCAACAATCATCCTTGCTTAAATCTGTGGGTACGGGATGGATAATCTATAACTAGATGACAGAAAAGGTGGAAAATCTTGTACTGAGTCTTAACTTGGTCAGGTAGATATGTTTCTGTGACATTAAGCACGAATTGTTGACCATTAAGAAGTAAATACCACATCTTCATGTAGGGGGAACTCCTTGCAAGATACCACTGAAGATAGAACTTTGAGAAATTCATTTGGTCACAAACTTTGCATTGGAACAGCAATATCTCAGCTGAAAACAGAGACAGTTCTGAGCCCTGACTAATCACTTGTTTGCACAGTTAGTTTTCTGGAAGCAGCAAAATCTTGAATACACTAAAAATTCTAGTAGTTAGGATAACCCAGCCAATATTATACTCATGGAGGTGAAATAATGGAGGTGAACATCAGCTACACCAATATGTATAATCAGGCCATGAATTATTTTAGATAAAAAGGATGGAACAAATGAATGGACACTGACACAGCCTTTTTCATCCTAATAAAAATTTTGCTGCTCAATGTTCAAACCATCAAGAGAAAATCAAAAAAGCCAACAAACAAAAAATACCTGGAGAAATACCAAATCTTGAAGAATCCAATGAGCTCTTTCCAATGATATTTTCATAAAACATAAAAGACTTGTGTAATTCTGCATGAGAATACTGGACAACTGCAGGTTGTCATTATAGTGACTGATGTGATCTGAATATGGATTTATTTTCATGTTCACATTATTTTAGTTCGAACAAAATTCCAAAGATGGATTACAGATACAAGATTCTGCACAATAACATAGTATTTCCTCAGATGAATGGGCCAAATTTATAGGAAGGACCAGTGACCTTGGGCACTTGACCATAGGATTGAGTCTTTCTAACATATCATTTATTGTCATGAAACTGCCTGCATAATAGAGCATTTAAGAAATATTTAAAAGATATAACTAAGGAATGTTCATCCTGTCATTCATTAGGAATGACATAACTAAGAAATGTTCATCCTGTCATTCATTAGGAATGACAGTCTACAAGGCTGGATCATGTTCCTTAAAGGCATTGTATACACTTGTAATCAGCAGGCACATCTTGGTGTCATACCAAATAGCAAGAATTCAGAAACCAAAAAGTAAAGGTAAGTATGGTACTTTACACCATCACTCCAGTGGCCCACTGAAGAAAGCATACTTCCTTTTCAAAAACTATAGAGTCCTGTGACATAGTGTCATGGTTTATGTCAGTGGCCCCCAGGCCTCATGCATTTGCATCATACAAAAAGTAGCTAAGACAGAATTTGGTACCAGGAGTGGGGTCATTTGCTGTGACTAGACCTGACCACATCAGGTATTTTGTCTCAGCAATGATTATGCAACAAATCAAGATAAACTAAAACCTCCAAAAACTGTAGAGTTAAGAGTTTGCCATAGATCTTGGACTTTGTCAACTCTTAGAGATGGAAAAAATATTTTTTGTATAAAAGATGTGCATGAGTCCTGGGGGCCAGCAGTGGAATGTCATGGTTTATGTCAGTGGCCCCCAGGCCTCATGCATTTGCATTGTGCAAAAAGTAACTAAGACACATAGTAATCATTATTCTTGTCTAAGTTTAGAGTAATAAGGAGAACCTCTCTATTGGAAGAAATAATTAGATTTCTCCCTAACTTAAAAATATGAAGACTGCTCTGCGATTGGACTCTTCATTCCTATAGACCTAAAAGAAAAGTATTGCCATACTGAAAGATATCGTTGACTTTGATTATTATAAGGGTGTGCTGTTAAAAAATAAATGGAGGCATGAGTATTAGAAGGTTCATGGGGGTAGTGTTAGGTTATTCCTAATTCATTGACTATTACTAACAGGCAAGTAATAATCACAGTTTCACAAGAAAAGAGCAAGCAATTATCTATTTGGAGAGATCTGCCCGTGGGCAGATACCTACACATCAATGTCTGTAAGACTACCTTGAATGAGGTAAAATATGTGTGTTAAGTACCTCAGGTTGCTGTACTAAGTGACCATAGACTGGCTTAAGCAACAGCCATTTATTTTTCATATTGTGAAGCCTGGGAATCCAAGCACAAGTTGACAACTGTCTCAATGTTTCTTCAAGGTTTTCTTCCCAGCTTGTTGATGGCTGCCTTCTTCGCCGTATCCTCACCTAAAGGACAGAAGAGGCTCTAGTGCCTTTTTCTCCTATAGGGATATCCAGTCCATTATGTGTACTCTGCCCTCATCCATCATGACTCATCTAAAATCAATTACTTCTCTAAGGCTCAACTTCCGAATGCTATCACCTTGGGGGTTGGAGACTCAACACAAAAATATTGGAGAATACAAATCAGTTTATAATAAAAGTAGAGCTACATTCAAGTTTTGGCCCTTCAACAAATGAGCTGGGTGATCAAGGAACCAGGGCGAAGTATTTTCCTTCTCTGTTATTCATTATAAAAACATCTGTGTCATTTTCCCCTTTCTGGCACAAAATACTTGACATCCACAATGTCAAGGAGGAGCGGTTTATCTTGGCTCACAATTTGGGGTTCAGTCCATGGTCACCTGGCTCCAACACAGCACATCATGGCTGAGAAAAGCTTGTAAGGTCATGAAAGCAAGGAAACAGAGTATAATAACTATGTCAGAGAGGAATAAACCCTCAACCATGTGTAATTTCAAATATCGCGCCTCCATAACCCGCCCAGATACAACCTGACCTGCATTTTACTAATCTTCTCTGTGGCTCTCAGACCAATCAATTGGACCTAACTCTCCTTCCTAACTCTCACTACATCCCTCTCTGCCTTTCTTCTTCCATATCCTCACAAACAGTAAAGCTTTGAGCAAAGGGAATGAAGTCAGTCGCCAGATGTGTGGGACAAAAGAGCGATGCCTTCTGCATCTTGTTAGTAATACTTGTGCCTCCATGACAGTTCTTTGATCAAGTAAATTAGACAAAGAAGATGCTTGATGAGGGTAGTAAAATCTAGTCTGGATGATGGGCAAAGGAACATTAGTACACTGAGATCAACTGCAGTGGTAGAAAATAAGTCTGGTGGTTTGAATCTTCCTGGTTCAAACTTTTCTTGTTTTTGTTTCAATAAATTTTGCATTACCAGTACCATATTACTTTTGAATTAATTTTCTACTGCTACATAAGAAATTAGCACTCATTTAGAGGCCTTAAAAATTTATATCATAATGCTAGAAATCAAAAGGGAAGTAAGACTGCCGCAAAAGTAAGATACTGGCCAACTCAGACATTTACGTGGCGGTTCTGAGGACAATTATCCTCAGAGCATATTTAGCTTGTTCAACTAGAATCTAGTTTGCAGGATTTACAAGCCATTTTCTTTGCTGATTGCTGGCAGCTAAAGGTTTGTCTTAGGCTGGAATCACCTCTAAAATTCTTATGCTGGGATTCTAGCCCCAAGTAGTATAGGATATAACAGTCTGGAGATAAGAGTCTTTAAAGCTGGAAATAAAATTAAATGAGGTTGTATTTTGGCCCTGATCCAACATGACTAGTGTCTTACCAAAGAGGAAATTTAAATACAGACATGCACACAAGGAAGACTGCATAAAAATATAGAGAGAAGATGACTGCCTATCAGCCAAGGAAAATACATTTCACTTTCCTATCACTGAGACACAGCATACCTAACACTCACAAATGAAAGGAGGGGAGCTTTGACGTGCTGATGGTTTCAGGACATGCAGTCCAGAGGAGAAACGTAATAGGAGAAGTACCTGACAACATAAAGATATTTAATTCATAATGGCAGGAAAGCAGAGCAGGTGAACAGCATCAAAGAAGAGAGGCCACACATAGACCCAAGGCCATGCTGTTCTGACCCACCTAGACACCTGCAGAAACATAGTCCCCCAATCTTCCAGCTAGACCCAAGCAAGTCAAGCTGACACTTTACCCTAACCCCCACAGAGATGAACCTTGGAACAAACTGACCGTGCTAACATCAAAATCTCAGAATTCCACCTTCTAGAATTGTAAGAAAATATATCTCTGCTATTTGAGCCACTTAGTCCATAGGCATTTGCGATGACAACCCTGGAAAACTAATGCAAGCTGCTCCCTGGTCCTTGTGTGTGGCGCTCTCCATCTTTGAACCAGAACACCAGCAACAGCCCATAAGACCCACATGTACTTTGCATCTCTGAGTTTTCCAACACAAGCCAGGAAACAAAGAAAACAAGCAAGCAAACTAACAAAAAGAAACCACAACTCAACTGCCCACATAACCACACAACAGGAAAATGATACACTAAACTTTTTTATGGTGCCAAGGATGCACCTGAGGGCCTCGTACTTGCCGGATAAATATTTTTCCACAAACCTAATCTCTACCCATTCACTAAAATTCCTTCCACTGCATAAAAGAACTTTTTCTAGGAATATAGCCTTACTTCTGAGCCCTTACCACAAAAAAAATTATGTAATTTGTATTTCAACTTACAGTCAATTGAAGAGACAATTGTCTTTACATTTTTAAAAATTTACCTCACATTTACACCAGTTTCAACTATTTGCCTGTAAAGCCAACTCAACATTTTTACTTTTTGTTATTATAAATCTTTTTCTAGGCACCAAAAGTGTGTATGCCAATCAGAGTTCAACTAGGTGCATAGAAGCAATAAAATTATAGAACTTCAAATATTATATTCTTTTAGCAACATACACAAAATATTCTCCAGCTTTGAGGGCTGGAGAATATAATCCTACATCTACAGAACCATCAGACAAGAAAAGGTCATCTCAAATATACATGGTATCCACAAAAAAGGATGACAAGCCACCTGGAACTCCGAAGTGTTGCATACAAGAGGAATTGATTCTCTCTCTCTCTCTCTCTCTCTCTCTCTCTCTCTCTCTCTCACTCACTCTGTGTCTCTCTCTCTAAAATGTTAATCTTCCTTCTAAGTTTTTCCAACTAATTCACCAAGGCCTATTTGCGTTATCATTACCTGGCATGATCTCTCCATTAAAAGAAAATTTTATTAGAACCTTTAAGACATTTTCAGAATCTCTGTAACAAGAACTATACCTCAATCAAGTTCACACATCTCAGAGAGTACCAAAGTACAAGGGCAGATCAAAGCACTAGGTGTGTGTTTAAAACAATGTGACTTATTACAGTGAAAGGCACATTGTCATCAGTTCCCCCTCAGAATACTTCACTCACTTGCTACATACTTATTCCATCATTCTGGCCACTTTCTGAGGCATTTCTGCAAGTCTTCTTTTGTGAGTGACTTTATAAGTTATAACAAAAAAATATTGCAAATGCTACCATTGAGGGCCAAGCACTATAAAAATTGTCTCACAAAAACACAACTGTGTCCTCATCCATCTTTTACACCGTATCTGATGCCACAGGAATTCTGGCTCCTACCCACAGTCAAAATGACCATAAAAGATCAACTTTTTAAATCAATTCAGAACATCAAGGCAGTCAAGATGCTGCAAATAGGCCATTATGAAAAAAGAGCTCCAGAATTGCTTCCAAAGGAGGTAAAAATGGCGGTGCCAGTGTGTTAAACTTGAAGGGCAGTATTTTGAGACGTTTTGAAGGCCATAAATCTTTGACTGCGATAACTTTTTAATTGAAACGATCACTATCCTATATGTTTTGATCATTCCTTCTGTTAGCCTTTCTGAGTAAGTGCTTGGTACTCTCTCATCCCACATGGGCAGAGTATCACACTGTAAGCATTTGTGGGTCTCAGGCCAAGAGTCTTTCTCCACCTGCGCTCTCATAAGACATAAATGTACAGGAATTAAAATAGAAAATGTTCTCCTCTCAAATCAAATAGAACTTGTAGGATAACAGGGCATCTCATACACACTCAGCTGATTCTCTTCCAGCCAGGATGAACTCTGGTTGCCGTCACCGCACTCCTCTCATTAGGTCTTCTCTTCTGAGTCAACTATCTCTCCCTTTATCATTGATTACTAAAGTCCCCTTCCTTCCAAATAAACCACTGGCCCTGAATTCCAGCCTTATGGCTTGCTCTGTGGTGACTCTTATGACACATTTTTATTGGTATTCTCTTACCTACCCCAAACCAAATTAGTCAGCCTTCGTGACTGCAAATAACAAAAATCGTTTCTAGAAAATGTGATAGATGGAAGTTATTTGCAGCAAGATTTTCAGCCAGTTCCAGAAGTGTATGGAAGTTTTGAGACCTAAGCTCAGAAAAATAATAGAATAAAGAGAGATGAGTATATAAAATGTCATCATGACTGTCATGGTTTATGTATGTGTCCCTCAGGCCTCATGAGTTTGCATTGTGCATTTGTTATTTGTTCATTGTCTAGTGCTTGATGGTGTCAGTGCTCGACCCACAAAGGGGTGGAGCCAGGATGTGATGTAATGGCAGGAAGAAGGTGTCTCTTGCTCTTTGCCAGTTCCTGTTTGCTGTTTGCAGCCGTCATGAATGGTGGCCCAGCCATGCCCGCCTGCTGGGAGCCAATTGAGTGTGGATTGAAACCTCCAAAAACTGTAAGAAATAAACCTTTCCTTTCCCAACTTGGGCATCAGGTATTTTGTCTCAGCGACGAGCATAAAGTAACTAAGACAATGACTAAACCTTAAGTATCGTCTGCTTAGAAAACCATCAGAACTCACCATAGTACCTTGGACTCTTGAGTGATACTTTCTTGACAGATTTGTCTGCTTTTATACCTTTGTGTTACTTTTCCTGGTTTCAGAACCTCCAATCAAACATCTGACTGCCAGACTGTGTGTCACCCTTGTGATATTTTGGGTCAAGAACAGTACATAGCTGCTTTCTTGAGAAGGAAAGTGGCATTCTGAGAAACAAATGTTTCATATAGAACACCCATTGCAATAGACAACTTGTAATTGGATAGGTCTTAAGATCTGAATTGATATACTGATAATAGTATGAATATTATAGTCTTAGGCAAGGAATTTCAACATTCATTCAGCTTATCTCTTCACTTCCAGGGTATACCCACATGAGTTCTGGGTATCTAATATTTGCAGGGATTGTATACACACACACACACACACACACACACACACACACACACACACACACACAGACACACACACACACACACAATAAAACCAGCAGGAACATCTTAGATAAAAAGTTTTGCTACACAATTCAACCAATGACCAGCTTTTTTTCCTTTCTTTGTTAAAGAATGTTGAAGAAAATTAAATGCAGAGGACAATTGACTTAAGAATTGTGTGAGTTCCCTACCAAGATGGAACTGGTTAAAACTTGCAGGGCATTTTGGAGTTCCTACCAAAAATTGAACTTTGTATTTGACTTTCATATTAGTGCTAAAAGGGAGCTAGCATATGTGAGTGATAGAAACAGTGCCCAGCTGAAGACCCTGGAGGTCATGGGGTGAGGCAGAAGCCAGGATGAGGAAGAGTGTAAGAGGATCTTTTGGAAACGGAGTCCTAGCCCTGACACCACCCCAAAAGGAGTCGTTGAGCAGAACAGTGACTTATGGTGCTTCTCAAGCATAATGTTAAAATAAAAAGTAAAAGCAAAAAAGGAGAGACACAGACTAACAGGACCTACATTTCAAGCACATGGAAATTCTAGGAAAGTGTATTTTGTTTAGCGTATGTTTATGCATTTCTTTCACCAAAAGCTCAGAAGCTTTGTAAGTAGTAACTATAAGTTCCCCATTGACTTTGTCTTAATATTTACCTTCAGCTTTTCCACATCTCTCAAACAGAATGCATTTGACTTAAAGTCTCATAAAATACTAAATCTCTCAGAGTATTTCACTGGCTCTCTTTTTATAATTTGAAGCAGCTTATGTGTACTTTACTCATGAATTCATGTAACAAAAAGACAGACATTAATATGACAAAGATACACTGTATTAAGAATTCAGCTAAATAATGGGGCCATAAAGCGAAATAATGTGTTGCAAATGCTTACAGTTTAGTAAAACATATATGCAGATAATTACAGCACAGTGCCCTACCTGTTATTACCAAGGCACAACCAGACTCAGGATGAGAGAATCACACAGCAAGGAACACAGTAAGTACAAAGTGAACCACAAGCAGGAAAATGAGCTCTACAATGTGTAATAGGAAGTTGTAAAATATATGTCTGTAGAAATACTTGGAGACAAGATCAGGAAGAGCGCTGTGTGCATTTGGAAGGAATGTGTTTGATGATAGGCCATGGGGAGATATTAAAGGCTTGACAATAGGAACCATATCATTGCATATCATTGCATTTCTATTTCACATGGAACTGTAGGGAGTATATGTGAAGAGACAGGTTTGGGGACCAGAAGTCCAGCTGGAGTGGAAGTTCAAATGATAATGAATAGTACTGGAACCAGGAAAGAAGAGGAAAAATAAAGTGGACATTTAATGTATTTAAGAGTAGTCTTAGTTCATTCCAGCTGCTATGACAACCTGTCATAGGCTGGGTAATTTACAAGGTAGAGAAATTTATTGTTTGCAGTTCTGAACATTTGAAAGGCCAAGACCCACTGTCAGTCCTGTCAGTGTTTTGCGACAGTGTGTCTGCTTCAAAGACACATCCTTCTCACTGTGTCCTCACGTGGTGAGAAGGGCAAATCAGGGCTTTCTGATCATCCAAGCCAGGAACACAGATCCTTCAAATTTGTCTTTCCCTCTGTGATCTCTGCTACCTTCTTCCGAGCTCCTTCTCTGATGCTTCTGTTCTCTGTCTTTTCTTATGGCGACCTTGTATTTACATTCTACCGCCTGGGTATCCTAGGATAATCTCCTCACCTTAAATTTTTAAATTCATCATATCTCTGAAATCTGTTTTGTCATAGAAATCAGTATATCCACAGGTCCTGGGACTGTCTGATGAGGAGGTGTTGTTCTGCCTATTGACGATGACTCCCAGTCTCTCTCCGGCTGCTAACTCTTGCTTAATTTTCTAATTTCATGCATGTATACAAAATATAACAGGCTCCGCGATGACTTTTTCCTCTCCTTTGTCAAAATTGACTGCCTCAATTTTATTAGTATCTCATGCACACTAAAATGTGCCCGCAAATTCTCATACAGTCACAGGAATATGAATGCACCCTTCTAAATCACATGTCCACTGGATCAATACATTGATAAATATAGCATCCTTATGATCCAATCATCTTCCAAAATCCCATCTTTCTGGCTTGGAAGACAGAAGCAGTAACCACAGTAGGCACCTGTAGAAGGTGGGAGAGATTAGAGAACAGAATCTCCCCTGGCATCTCCAGAAGCAAGCCTGTCTTTAGAGATGCCCTGACTCACAATATCTGACATCTGCCATGCTTTAAACCACTAACTTGGTAGCAATTTTGTACAGCAGCAATAAGAAACAAATACAAACTCGGTGTAAAAGATAGCCAAATCCACAAGTGTGGTTTGGGGGAGGAAGAGGTAAACATGGAGACAGAAGTGCTTATAAAATGGGACATTGGATAGCACAGTTTTAAGGAGAAAAACAAAATAAGAAAGGTGAATATGCAGTTAATACCTTCACACATTTACGTATCTATATCTACATATATTTTAAATTCAGATTCAGTGTGGAAGAAAATGTAGAAAGAAGAATAGGAGATTTAGTTGCTCTTTCCATGTAACATTTTCTCATGTTCATTTGACAACCAGAACATTGTTGTCAGGGGAAGTTACTTGATTTTACACTCCTCTCTTCTTTTAAAAATTAAATAGGAAAGTATGCCTACAAAGAAATTCAGGAAATGTTCCCAGTTAAGCTTGCTGGGCAAAGTGTCTGTTGGTCATGGGTCCTTGCTGTGTACTTCCCCCACTGGAAAAGTACTAGAAGGTAATTTACCCCCAAGGAAAAATGCATGACGTCTCTCTAGGACACTCTGTCTTTCCTCCAAGAGTCTATATTTAAATAAATCCTCTCAGTTAAGTAAAGGTCAGAAGTCTGTGGTTGTAGCTGCAACGTTAAATATTGCTTGTCCCAACAAATGCATGTGTGAAAGAATGTCATGTTAAAGGAAACGAGACACACCACACGCTTCTCAGAACTTTTTATTTCTTGTGTTCCTGCAGTTGAATCCAAACATTTAACCTTCTTCTGCCAGCATAGGATCCAAGCATTCAGTGTGAGAATACGCAGAGTAAAATCCCAGGAAGCCAAGGAAAACATGAACTAATCCTGTAGGTTTCCCAGTCATTTCCAAACTTGCCTTTTAAAAGAAACTGTCAGGAAGGCAGGGATGGGGTAGTGGTTTCAGTAACAACCTCAAATGAAGAGATAGGGTTGTTTTTTCTGAAGTTTGACATTTGTTCATTGGTGAATTTTTTAATGGTACAATGAGGGAATTTATTTAAACACTTTTTTCTCCCCTTCCTTCCCCAGTTAGGACTGGGCCATTGAGAATGAAAATCCATTTGGTACAGGTCCACAGAATTTTTTGAATGGGATGTGTTTGGTTGCAGTGATGTAACAAGGCTTTCTGCAAATTTGGTCTCCGCTGTGTTCTCTCCTTCTCTACTATTTTCCTCCATTATAGATAGGACTATAGGTAGGACTCAAGGCTCTTCCTACCAGTCTGTCTCTGGAGACTTTGTATAATATCTGTCCTGGTTCGAAAGTCATCATATCAGTGAAGCATTCCTGTTGAGCAATTAAGTGACAACTTTTCCTTTCTGGATTTTGTGATACACTAAAGACAAATTCTTGATGGTCAATAGTGTACATTGCAAAGTAGATTGCCCATGTTAGAATCCTAGTATGGTCACTAACTAGTTGTTTGCCCAATTCATTTATCCACAGTAAAGTTCTTATTTCTCTGTGCTTTGGTTACTTACTTCTTAAAATGAAGATATTTTATGCTAATTGGTAGAGGAAGTAACCAAGTAGTTAGAATCATTCTAACTATAAAAATACTTAATAAATGTTGTTACTATTGCTTTGTTAAATTAAATATTTTTAAAATACTAATCTATAAGAAATAGCTACATTGTTGGTGAAATGAAAATGAAATGAGAGGCAAACTATGAGATATTGATAACCAATAGGAAGATGAGATTCTCACATTTTCATATTTAAGTTATTTAGCAGAGATCCAATGGCCACCAGAGTAAGAATAAACTCACTTAGAAAGTGAGAAGCAGTTAAAAATTGATCTTCAGTTACATAGCTACACACTATCATTAAAAAATTAAGGTGCAGTTTGAGGGCTTAAAGTTATTGAATAGTGACTTTTGGATGAACAGAGCACCTAAGATCAAAATCAGAATGACTTTACAGTTATATTTAAAAAGCCTATTAATTTTCTTTCCAATGGAAATCATTTTCAAAGAAATGCTTTTGGTTTATTTGATCATAACCTATAAATTAGAGAATACACAGAGCAGAGCAATCAGAAAGATGTACAGATTTAAATAATCATATTCAACGATAGAGTGAACAAGATTAAAATAGTTTTCCTAGAGATCTTGGATTACAGGAGAAAATAAGACAATAGCATTTGAATCAGGCAGTGCAATCCTTTGCGAGTCCAAGTACAGCAAAAGGGAAAAATTATTGGCCTCTCAATTCCTCTCTCTCTCTCTCTGTCTTCCTGCCTCCCATCCATCCACCTTCCCCTGACCCTGCACGTTGGAACAACTGGTTCTTGTCCTTTCCTTTCAGTACTCTGAACACAAATGGAATTAAAACACCAGCTTTGCTGGGTCTCGAGTTTGTATGTTATAGGACTTTTCAGCCTCCATAACTGTGTGAGCCAAATTCCATGATAAATCTCTGCTTATTTTCTTTCTCCTTTTTTTTGTTTTTTTTTCTGTCTCCTTCCTTCCTTCCTTCTCTTTCTTTCTTCCTTCCTTCCTTGTCTCTTTCTTTCTTTCTTTCTTTCTTTCTTTCTTTCTTTCTTTCTTTCTTTCTTTCTTTCTCCTTCTTTCCTTCCTTCCTTCCTTTCTGGAAGAATTCATGTTTTCTCTATGGTTCTGTCCATCAAGAATCTTTTCCGCTACGGTCACTTTCCTAAGGCCATGACTAGAACCAAGGCTGGAAATTACAGGAGTAGCCATACCAGTTAACTAAAAGCAAGAATTTTCTGGAGGTGACCAGCAAAGTCAAGGAATACCTGTAAAGAAGCAAGTTCTTTTAGTCTTTGGAACTGTAACAGAGAAACCTGTGTAAAAATGCCTTTGGTAAGGTTAAATTCAAGATGATTGCCACCAATGGCCACATTTCTACTAATCAGAATGGGAAACAGCAATTTTATCACGCTGCTTAGATAATTTAGCTAGGCAGATATTTCCTGAGTTATAAAGGTGAATTAGTGGAAAAGCAACTTAAATTTTGTTAGTTACATTAATTCTTCTTGAGCAAGTGTGAGTTGACAGAAAATAACTTGAATGTTGAGCTTTCTGACTACTCTGTCTTTTGTCTTCTTAACTTTCAATGACATAGAGTAGCTCCTTGGTGATTTCTTCCTGTCCCAATACTTTAATAACATTGGGACACTCATAATGCTGAATTGCATACCTCTGCTCCTAAATTCTCCAGCTTGATGTTTTCATGATTGACTCAGAATGAGAGATGAAGAACTTATAATTGCCTGGAAGGATGAACACAGCAGGTTCCTTGACACTCTTACCCACATTTCCTTTCTGACCTCCTCTACGACTTCTGTGCACCAACTTGTGTGCACCGCAGCTCCACTCAGTTTGGCTCCTGTTCTTTCTTCAACAAGCCTTGACCCGACATGATTTTCTTCTAAATATTCTCAGGGTGGCAAGTACCCTCTTATCATGAAATATTTGCTCAAATCCTACCTTTTCAGTAAATCTTATACTTTCTATACCATTTAAAAATTTATCTTACAACATACAAATGTATTCTTTATTATTTTGTTGTCTGTCTCCACACAGCAATGTAAGCACCACAAATAGGAATTTTTAGTCCTACTCTGTTGTTATGTTTTGCACATTGTTGTTAATCTTTACTGATAGATTCATGCTTGCTGTTCAGCATCAATGGACGACTCCTCCCCTGGAGGATGTGTGTACTGTCCTGGTCCATTCACACTGAACTTGTCTCTGTGGCTTTCTCTGTTCGGTGGAATGTGGAGAGAAAGGACAGTGTACCACTTTTTAAACAGAAGCTCTCCTCCACAAAGAGAGCATGACCAGAGTTGCTGCTACTTCTCTGGGTATCTTCTGAAGATGATAGAGGATGACAGATATAGAAAGTATGAATTCTTCCACATTCCTGAACCCAAACCCCACCTAAGCTAGAAAAGCACAGAAAACTGCAGAAACTTTAAAGATTCATGAGCAAGACAGAGATGTGCTTATAACCTACTTCTGACTGGACAATGTGTTACAATAGAACCATGTATGTGAAGGTATGTTCAACTATTTCAAGGAAAGAGACACACGGTAGCTACTGTTATATCAGGTTGTCTTGTGGTGAAATACTGTGTTGCTTAAATTATTCTGTTCTGATCTGCTTTGCTGTCCTCTTTTACCTTATCTCTTTAAAAAAAAAAATTCCAACTAGTAAATAAGGCTGACTGGTAGATAATGCCTAGAATGGGCTCTGACATATAGGCGTTGTCCAAAAAATACTTCTAATTAATTAATAACTTAGTAACAAATTATTTTTAAGTAATTTCTTTACTTCTAGTCTAATAGTAGGTGACTAGTATACCAATTATGTCCTAGAATCAACTTAGGTTCTTATATAATTTTATAGCCTCTTTAAGGTCACCTAAACATCATTTAGCAAATCATTATTCAAGATGCTTAGCAGTATTTCAGTAAACTAAAAGAAGACATGTGTTTTATAGTAACTGTTTATCCAAACAAAGGCCACACAAACCAACTGTTTGACTGCTTTTAATTTTTTAGTTACTGTCATCAAGTGCTTCAAACACCAGTATTATTGATTTTTTTAAGAAAATAAAATGTTGAGGATGTCAGCAGTTTCAATGGTACTAGAAGCCAAGATAAATCTAATATTCTGTAATTAAATTTGGTTTATTATGATGCTTGTTATGATATGAATTTGTTTTCAGTAATTTTTACATTGGTAAAATTTAGTTTAAAGGAAATGATACGTTTTGTAAGATGTTTGCATTGTTTGCTAATGCACGAAGTAAATATGTATCTGTATATTGATATAAGTAAATATATATATATATATATATATATATATATATATTTATTTTTTATCATTTTTCTTTCCAATCTATTTCTTCTTTTTGTATTATCTTGCCATTTTTCTTCTTCTTACACGTTCCTCTGAAGAGGTCTTGTTAACACTCATCAATGAATGTCCAAAGCAAACAGGAAGTAGAAGAAAGGGAATAAGAGACCTAAGAATTCAATTTTCCTTGCAGGTTTCAAATAGATCTCAACAGTAGCTGGGGTGCCAAACAGTTCCCGTAGAAGCTAATATCAGGTCGCCACCCTGCTGCACGTAGCTGGAAATTGCAAGAACTGAGCAAACTTCTTGAAGAGTCAAATATTTTCCACATTGTTTGTCGACAGCTTCAAAAAGTGTACATATTATCTGAAACCACTACATCCTCCCATTTTGCCTTTTTCCAAAAGATGGTCTCTCTGAAATCATCATATAGAAACATGTTTAGTTCTCAACATCAGCAAAACTGTAACAGGAAAATCTTGAAGAAAGAAACTGCCATTTCTAGCTGATTCACAAGAAGGACTGTATACGCATTTATTGATCTTGATAATCTCTAGAAAAATTGAAATTTTGGTTTTCTGATCATGAGGATGACACCTTAATTCTTTTAACATTTGTATTGTTTAGCATAAGAAGTAGCTTTAACATTATGTGTATATCACAAGGTCTATATGGAAAATTAATATCTTTACTTAGCAAATTGCTATGGAACTCAAACCATAAATCATACAGTATTGTAAGTGATGGTCTACAACAATGGACAGAATAGGAAATAATCTGGACATTCAAGAGGCATATATTTTAGTTAGGGAAACAATAAATATTGTAAATAAATGTATGACATGTTGGTTTTAAATGCTGATGAAATCAAAGAAGGAAATTTATTTCTTCTAGAGTTGAAAGGGTTTCAAAATTTTAACTTACCACAGAAAACAGATAAGTTATCTTTAAAACAAAGATTTAAAGAACTAAAACTTTCAAAATGCATTTTCTGATTTAAAAAGAAAATATATCCACCAATGAGCAAAGATTTTTCCAGAAAATCCAAGAGAAAATTAAAGCAACTTAAAGATCACTACTAATCTTTCTCATAAATTCAATATAGACTTGACTTAATCATTGGATGTGGGTAAATTTATTATGTTAGGGAGAGGAAAAAAGAGTTTGGAGAGTGTAAAATGGAGAAAGAGAGACAGAAAGGGACAAAAAAGAAAAACAAACAAACACGCAGAAAATGTACAGGCTATTTAGAAAATGGGACCATACTTAGTTTTAACACTGAGTGTAATTATGAAACAAGTCTTTGAAAACATTTTTTATTCTTTTCAAGTTTTGGCAAAATGATACTGTAAGGAAAGTAATTTTACATACTTGTATGCACTTTTGATGTAACTCTTCAAATTATTAAAGTATAATTTCCACCCTAAGTATTATTTACTAATTATAGCCTGTTAGAGTCTAACTTAATGTTGAATGTTTATGCACTGATAGTTTATGAGATATCTTTCATCTAAATCATACTGTGGACAAAGTTGTATATTGTTATAACACTTTTGAAGAACTTTTATTATGTGTCTTTTTTCTTTATTTTCATCGACTGAACTGTTTTATTTCAAAAGGAAGGGTAGGACTTGCCATAACCCCAAGAGAAGTGGAAAGTAAATTTAAGTCACTTGGTTATTTCAAAAGTCTTTTTTTACGATCTTAAACTTTAAAACACAATCATATTAAGTCATTGAATAACCTAGCAAATCTCACAAGGAACGATGCTGTAAATTTATTTTATTAATATAGTAATATGTAGTATTTTTTAATGCAGTAAATTTTTAAGGTTTTTTATTTGGATATGTTCAGCATTCACAACAATACTATTCACTGAAATTTAATTTGACAGCTCACTTGTATGACTACTAAAGAAAATGCAATTATAATTTTCCTAAAAGCTACAAAACTAAAAATCTTCTGTTCATCCCCCAATTCTTTATGTGTAATTTTCTGGGAAAATTCATTATAATGATTCTCAGTGCTTCTCACATATTCTAACTGCTTTTGTGTTACAAGTAAGTGTTATCTAAAAGGACTATAAGAAATGAAAACAGACAATGAAAGACGTGCTAATGGAAAAGTTCCAAAATTTTAGAAAAAGACAAGGAGTAGAGAAACCAAAATCATCTTACAACAATACATGCATAAATTCATAGTCATCTTAGAACTGTATTATTGATGTCCATATGCAAATTATTTTCCTTTTGCAGAATGACTTTGTTAATTGCTAAATTTTCCTTTTTTTTACAGTAAAACATCTATAATGCAAATTTTTACAATTCCTTTTTTATTTAATGAGATGTCTTGTCAGGCCAATCACAAAAATTCAGTTAACTGATTGAATAAACTCCCTGTTGGAAAGAATATATTTAATTCTGGATGATGAAATAAATCTATTTTCATATTTATTGGACATTTTCTCAAATAATTTTCCAAGTTGGTCACATCACTTCACACTCTCACTAGCACAATGTGAGATTTCTGATTGCTCCTCATTGATTCTAAAAATGTTAAAATCTGCTTTTCTATTAGAGGAATATAGTTTTTCAATTATTGTTTTTCAGAGCTTTTTGTATTTTATTTTCACCAATAGAAAAAACATAAAATATGTTCACAGCTAACCGATTGGGTACAATATGATCTTTTGATGCATGGATATACAGTATAATATTTAATTTAAACATATCTATTGCTTCAGATATCTAACATGTAATTATGGAGAAAACATACCTTATTTCTTTAAATGCATAAACTATTTCATAGTCATTTCTATTCTTAATTGACAGTTTAATATCATGAAGTGTTAGATTTTTCCTGCATCTTATTAAATCTCACTCTGATATATGTTCTCTTCTTATGTTTTTGTTTTGTTCTGTATTGTGTTATCCATTTTTAAAATATTTTTAAAATATTCTATAGAAATAAATAAAAATAAAATATGCTTTGCAATAAAAATATTTTAAAGGTTTATTAGGAGTAGCCATTGCTCTCTTCTTGTCTAATTCTGAAAAACTCTTCCATATAGGCTTTTCTCTCTCCATATAATTTTTCAATTTCTCTGGAAATTATTTTTCTCTAAATTGAAATCTCAGCCACACCAATATGAATAGAATTCCCAAATGCAGGCTTATTTTATTATAAAAGTAACAGTTGAGTTCATCAACATATTCCAACGTTACATTTCTCCAGTCTTGGGGCTGGGGATTTAGCTCAGCGGCATAAGCCCCTGCCTTGCAAGCAGGTGGTCGTGAGTTTGATCCCTGGTACCGATAAAAAGTTTAAAAAATCAAAAAGAGTGAACATTTCTCCAGTCTTTTGTGTTCACTGTCTGATTTATTCTTTCCAAAACCAAACTGTTTTGCAGTTCTCACAAAATACGCTCATTACTTGTAATTTCTTCAAGTTAAATACTTTATAAGTGGCAGACTGAAATTCTGAACTCAGATGTGCTTATTCTCTGGTTTCCTACTTCTCGCATGAAGACAGATTTTTTTCACAGATTACTTGTAAACATCTTGTAAGACCAGTTTCCTGCAGACAACAGTTGGGAAAGTATTATTCTAATTCCAAATCCAATCAACTTTCCATTACACCACACATGTCTTTAACAAGCTATGATTGAACTGTATTTAAAACAGCCCAGAAAATCAGGCCTTCAAAATTGAATTAGTCTCGGTATTCCATTCTATTACTCTAGGTGAAGGACATGGCTAAAAGGATTACCTCAAAAATGTCCATATTTAAATATTTTTAGCTATTTTTATCTCAAACATTAACTTTCATAATTTGATTCAGAAGTCACTAAGTCTTGTATATCTAATTCATGAAGACTTTTTAAAAAATCTACTTCCCCCGTATTACATCTCTGTTTCCTCAGTCATTAGGATCAGACGCCGTGGCTGGCAGCCAAACTAACATGAATTGTTACAAATGCATGCAAGATGGGAAGAAATAAATGCATCGCTTTGGAAAACAAGTGCTTGAGAGAATGTACGAAGTGAACATGAACACAAATGCCCAACTTACATCCATACTTTTCCAGGAAAATGACAACTTACAGTCATCTAGTGTTGACTAAATGTCATATGATGTTTTCACTGCTTTCTGTTTAGTAATGTATTTTATAACACTAAGCAGTGAGGCAGAGTCTACTACCACTTGTGACAAATGAAGATACTAGAATACAAGAGATCAAGTAATATGAGACAGTTTGACAATCAGCAAGTTCCATTTGAACACGGGTATTAGAACCCTCTGTTTACTCCTGTCCATGCCTTCGAACATAGTTCTTTGAGGACTGTCAGGGAGTTCATTACCTCTTTCCAGGCAGGAATGTCTTCCTTTCCAGAATTCAGAGTTTTCCTCTCTCTCTCTCTCTCTCTCTCTCTCTCTCTCACTCTCTCTGTCTCTCTCTCTTTCTCTCTCTTTCTGTATATACATATATATATGAAAGATTTCAATTGACATCACTTCTGCCTTTATTTAACATTATGAATGAATGAAAGATTTGACAATTAGAACTTAAAAAGCACTCTTACTCATCTCTTCAATGTTTAAGGAATGTTTTGTTTTGTTTTGTTTTGTTTTTGCATAATGAGTTCCAGAGGCATTGGAATTAAAAAACTCAAAGAGGGCTCAACTTTTGCAAAAATATTTTCATAAATATTTCATAAATTGTAGGGACAAAAGCAAAGATAGTAAAAATCATTTATGGTGAAGTAATTAGAAATTATGAGTTTTGGTTCAGTTACTTTTCCTTCTTCTGGAGGTCTTTGTATTCTTGAAGTCAAATTTATCTTTAACACCCTTAAGATCAATTCTTGCTTTGAGAATACCACAACTAAATCCTCAAAAATCCAGAAACAGAATCAGAAGGTTAACATCATTATATGCAAGCGTGACCCACCAGTATTTGAGTGTTACTTCTTTTTCCATGAGGAACCTAGTATGGTAACATCACAGTTATAACTCCCTTCCCTCATACACAATGAGATAGGGGATTGGGCACTTAACTCAGTGGCACAAGGGCCTGCCTGGAAAGTGCAAGATCTTGAGTTTTATTCCCAGTACAAAAAAAAAAAAAAAAAAAAAAAAAAAAAAACAGTGATATACATTCAACCAATTTTTGCTGCATTTCTAATTTATTTTAATATGCAAATAGCAATTGTATGTTTATAGAGTACAAAGCAATGTTTGAACCTATATATAATGTAGACAGATGATGATGATGATGATAGATAGATAGATAGATAGATAGATAGATAATAGAAGATTCAGTCCAGTTAATTATCATATTCAGCACCTACCAAGTTATTTGTTTGTATCTAGACTCCTACCCACAGGCAGCAGTCCTTACCTCTCCATGCCAGGGAACTCCTCCCCTAGCCTGCTCACTACTCTCGCAGTGGCTTCTCCCATAAGAGCTTGAAGGTTCTACTGTTAAGAACAGTAGCAAATCTGTGTTATCATAGTAAAGTTTCCCCACTTTTGTGAAGCATTTCAACAAACAAGCTGTTTCCAAAGTAAGTTTGTTACAAATTTCCTAAAAATAAAGTACATTTTATTTTAAATGTTGAGAAGTTTCTCGACTTTGTTACAAAAGCCTGCTGAAACTGGGCATACTGGCACAGACCTGCAATCCTAGTACTCAGACCTGCAATCCTAGTACTCAGGAAGCTGAGGCAGGAGGATCACACATTCAAGGCCAGCTTGTTTGAGCCACATAATGAGTCCAAAGCCAGCTTGAATGTTACAGCAAGACCCTGTAAAAAATAAACAAACAAAATCATAAAAAGCATGCCCAGAGTCAAAACTCACTGACATTCTGACAAAAAAAAGGAGTAAAAAATGTATCCTCCTAAATATGATCAAGAAATTCTTTTTCTTTTATACAAAGTGCCATAATGTCAAAGCACCTATTGAATCCCCATGAAAAAATTGAAAATCATGCCTGTTTTTGTGATTCTGGGTTGTCTGTGTGTGTGACGTCAAGCCACTGAACAAATGCATTTGCTTATAAAGAAAAATCTTGTGTTTTCCCTCACTGCAGCCTGAGAACTTTATCTTAGCTTTGCCTGGGTTTCATTGCGTGTTTCCCTGTTGTCGATGTGTGTGTTTTAATGTTCGTTTGTTTTCCTTTGAAGCAGTGTTTCCTCCGTGCTCTTACTGCTTTAGCTGCTCAATGCAGGCCCCTTATTAATGTGGTCAGAAATGCTGTGAGGCAGGCACTGAAGTCCCCATGCTCTTCCCAGATGAAAGAAAAGGTGTGGAGCACAACCAGTAATCTGCTCTAGGCAGCCTGACTCATAGAGGACCTCTCAAAACTCAGGACCACTCATCTGTTTACCTTGTTGCATTGCACCTAAAATCTTGTGCTTGGCTCTCAAAATCGGTCACTCTTCCCCTGCCTGGCTATTCCTAGGGTGTACTCCATCCACCCTGCCATCAACAACCCACTGCCAGGCCCATCTTAGTCCAGGGCTTGTGTTACCCCACAGCTTCTGCTGCCACCAGGGCAGCCATCACCACCAGAGCTCCAAAGGGAAAGGAATGTTTTCCCACAGAGTGACTTTAGGCTTATGTTCAACTGCCTATATTTCCTGCATGTTTCCCCAAGCAATATATTTTTCAGAATAGCCTACGCACGCCCTCGCACACGCGCACACACGCAAACACATGAAATAAGGGCAAAATATCACAGCATTGTCACTGAATGGATGCTGCATGCTCTGTTTGAGCTCAGAAACTCCGTAAGTTATGTCATCAGCTAGCAAACAGAGTGTTAAGAAGTGAGCGCAGAAATGAAATCAGACCTTATTTCATACTTTACAAAAGTGCTTCTCCACCCATTAAAAGTTCTGTTTTTGTTGGGAACATATTTTCAGCCACTCCCTCCTAAGGGCAGGCTGCCTTCATTCCTGGGCTCTTGTCCTCCTTGAAAGTTGACTTGAACCTTGTTTTCTCCAGGACTGACCATCCTCACTTTTCAGGAGCCTCCCTGGACTTACCCTCTCCCACCAAATGAAAATAAACAAAACCTATAACAATCACCTCTTGCTAATACAAGAAGCACTGAATATTTTTAAAAGATATCTACAACTTCTCCAAAATCTAAGAATGAGATTACATTTATCTTAATGAACTCTGGATTTTTACAAGTTATCAAAACTAGCCTAAAGCTTTGCTTGAGTCTGCTTTTACCAGCGAAATCTCTGATTCCCAACTGGACTTTTCAAATATCTGAGCCACGTGGCCAGTATTCCACAAGTTTGAGAACTCTGGACCCTTTAAAAGTGAATTCTCTTTGCCTTATGCTCTACAATTTCTAAAACACCTTTAGTTTCATGTAATTGTCATATGTTTTTCCAAATCTTTATGTCTCATGTTTTATTGTATATTTAATACTTCACTTTAAATTAACTTATATGTTAAGGCAAAAGAAAAATAAAAGGTTCTTGGGACAACTATTTAAAATATGCTTTTAATTTGACAATTATATTTTCTCAAATTTATAATTAATAATCACATAAAAAAGTTAAGTGTCCATCATTATGCTATCTCAAATCACCCCAGGAACCACCAGCTGCAAAGCATGCATTGTAAAACATAACTAAATCATATAAATTAGTCATTAATCTCTTATACAATGAACTAGGGTCATATAGTTAACCATAAACCCTACAGAATCTGAATTCCTTGGCCAAATTTATATTTACAAACCATGAAATGTGAATCTTTACTATGATCAGACTGGAAGCAAACAATTATCCCTTTATTATTTTTATGTAATTTCTCAATTTCAAAAATTTTATAGGAATAAAAGATCTTTAGGCTTTGAAAAAGATCTTCATAGTCTAGACTGCAGACAAGAACCACCTAATCTGACTTTATTGCTTAGGTCTCCCCCAGCATACTAAATTTAGTGTTTTCTTATACAGATCTATTAACTTTTTATCAATTTAAATTTCACATTATCCATAATTTACTTGAAATTTACCCCAAAAACATGTCATCAATGTGTTTGTAGAAGAGGTTTGAGCTTTTACTGCAGAATCACTGAAACAGGTACACCAATAATCAAGAATACATATGATGCTATCAGTTCCTGGAATAAACAGAGTTTCCACACTGGTGTAGAAATGCTCAAATGGTATCGAGTATGAAATAGACACAATAAAAAAGTAAAAGCCAGAACACAAGAAATACAAATCAGCCTGAAAAATTAAAGCCAGTCTGTGGGATTTACTGAATTCACAGGTGAGATCTTTATGAACACTGATTTGAGGAAAACAAAAAACAGTCTCATGACAAGAACTGTCAGCTATAACTTTTTAGCTCAATTAGTACATATGGAATTTGCCCAGAACCCATCCCAGTTACCCTCTCCCTTTCCCAAACAACCTAGATTAGATTGTGTTAACGCCTTTGAGTTTGATAGCTCTCAAGGAAGCTCCAGGAATACTAGCCCCTGCCTTTTTTTTTTTTTTTTTTGTCTTCTGATTAGCTCCAAAGTTTAAACCAGTAGGACTCTAAGGCCAACTGCAGGAAAGGAGCCTCCTTTTTCCATTTGAAAAGGTAAGAAAACTCAAATGGTTCCACATTTGGGACATGAAAATAGGTATTTCTTTGAAATATCTTAGCACTTCATACTGCTGAGACCTTTGCCTGGGATAAGTCCACAATTTTCTGTCATTCCACAACTTCCTGATCGCCATCACTGGAAAGGCTGTCACCCCACTTTGTAACCTGTTCCCTAGGGAGCCTGGATTCCTGCCTTGAGGCCCAAGGAAACCAGTGTTAGGAAACCAGCGCCTGGATACATAATTTGCCTCTGACTTCTGATCTGCCACGCAGCACCAAATCCTTCCTTTTTAGACCTACTAATTGGCTTTCTCTCCTAAGCAGACAGACCTCCCAGAATCCTGACCTCACACACACTGACTGGATTCCTGGACGTAATGACCTACCCGCAGTACTGGTTGACCTTCCCAGTTGTGACATTTCCTGGAATGAAGTCTGAGACATTTTTACTGTCTCAAAATGATCCCACACAATGAAGATGTTCCCTACTAAATAACCTTCTCCAGGAACATCAGTTTCTCTGACACCCAAAATTCACAATGCTCAGTTGCGAATGCTCACAATGCTCTCATGCAAAAGATGTACTTAATGATTGGTGTATACAAAACACATACATCCACATACCCATGCTACATGCACGCACACACAAACACACACACACATTCATAAACACAATTTCTTCATATTAAGTTTCTAGTGTTTTCCTGTAGAATAAACATCCTGAAAGAATTATTTCTAAGTTTAATAAAGATCACTATTTTTATTGTGTGTATCCATATAATTTATACTTGGACAATTTATACTCATACACAAGCCACAGGTTCTGCATCCACGGATTCAGCAAGTTTCAGATGGAAAATACTATTAAAAATGTACCTGTACAAAACATGGACAGAGGTTTTATTTTTGTGAGTATTCCCTAAGAATTATAGGATAGCAACTATTGCCATACCATTTACTTTGTACAAAATTTATAAGTAATCTAGAAATGATTTTTTGAGTAATCTAGAAATGGTATATTCATGTACCAAAGCATATGAACAGATTACAAGGAAATTCTATGCCATTTTGCATAAAATGCTTCAGTATCTATGGAACCTCATATTTCAAGGTGTTTTAGAACAAAAACTCTATAAATTAAAAGAGAAAACTATTTTATATAACTTATGTCCCGTATTTACAATTGTATAATTAGTAAAAATAAATCTAATTTTGGTACTAAAATAAGTGATTTCAATAGGTCAATTTTTCACTTCATTTTGAAAAATGGAAGCAAGGTGTTGGAACATCATTAGAAGACCATGCTGAGAATAGAGTCAAGACCTCAGTTTGAGGATGTGTATTACTATTCAGAGTCTCCTTCAAATCTCCGGATCTCTCCCCAAGACCTGGGAAAACAAATCTCACCTGAGCATTAGAAAGCAAGCGACCTTCATTACTACTATATCTCCACATTCTGTTAAGAGTTACTGACTCAAATAAAAAAAAATAAACCTATACAAATTATTGTTCATTTTATCTTCTACAGATGGAAGTGAAAATGTGATGTATTTCTATTGCTAGAGAAGAAACAGACAGAGAAAGGTAATAAAATATATTGTATATTGTTTTCTTTTGTATAGTAAAATAGATGTTAGCACACTTCTTTGTGAAGCAAAAGACAGTAAAACATTTAGGCTTTGTAGCCATAAGCACTTGGTTGAAACTAAAACAGCTGCTGTAGTGTAGCATGAACGTAGCCACAAACAGTGTATAAACCATACAGTTTGGACATGGAGGGTCCCCAAATTCCCATGTATTCAAGGCTTGCTCCTCAGATTAACACTCATAAAAGGTGGTGGAAATACTGAAGTGTTAGGAGCCCACTGGAGGTTTTGGATTATCAGAGGGATTCCCTTGAAGCAGTTGAGGGACGTCAATTTCCTGCTTGCTCTTTTCCTTTCCTAGACACATGAGTTGGCTGACTTAGCTCTGTCATATGCTTCTTGCCATGATATGCTGCCAAACCACAGACTCAAAATCGATGAGGCATGTAAATCACTGAACAATACTTTCCAACATGATAAGCCAAGATAAACTTTTCCTTTTTGTTATGGTTTAGATCTGAAATATTCCTCCAAAGACTCATGTTTGGAGATGGGTACTGGCCAGAGTGGCTGGTCACTGGAGACGTGACATGCAAGAAAACATCCTTGTATCTTTTCTGTCTACTTGATCATTATGAGACAAGTCTTTGTCTGCTAGCCCCTGCTACCATCCTGCTTTTGTCTTGAAACCAGCCAGCAATGAGCCATATATCCGAAACTGTGAGCCAAAATAAGCCTTTCCTCCATTAAGTTACATGCGTTGGGTATTTTTCTCCAGTAGTGCAAAAGTTGACTGATCCATGAAGCTGGTACCAAAAAGGGGATCAATTGCTTGAATGTACCTGACCATGAGGTTCACAAATCTTTGGAACATAGTTATAAGAGTTTGGACAAGTAATATAGAGAAGCCCTACTTCACTACAAGCAGAGCTTAACTGATGAATTTGGACTGCGTTCTGAAGACTACAATGCTGAAAGGAATGTGAACACAAAAGGTCAGGCCCATGAGGCTTCACTGGTAGTAAGGACTACATTGGAAACTTATCCAGAGGTGATGTTACATTATGGAAACAAAGTTGTTTTTATTTTCCCATGCAAGGAGATTTTGTTTGACACTGAACTTAATGATAGTAGACTAACTAATTTGGTGGAAAGTTCTAAGGCAGCTCAAAGTTCAGGCTGTAGTGTGAGCTCTGTTGGCTGCTGTTATCCACATCCTGGTAAAAATCAGGAACAAAATTTAGAAATGAAAGATGTGAAAAGTTCTTATATTTACCAAAAAGAAAGAACTTGCAAGTGAAGGCAAAAGAGAATACGATTGCTGACATACTTCCTTTACACTGTAGGTGTTGAGAATTTTACCCCAGGAATGAGAAAGCTGAGTGACATATTTCTGTAAATGGATTATCTCTGGCTTTCGTTACAAGAATCCAAAATTGACCAACATAGTAAGAAAGCCCCATGCAGCAATATTTCAATGATACTGTATATGCAAAAATGAAATGGTCATTTCTTCAAGGGCATAGTATATTAACTCCTGATATAGACTATAAAACATTTTAAAATATTAGGAAACATATAATCCAACCCATGAGGTTGCACAGATTTTTGCTATGAAATAATTTAAAGTGCTTTTATTAAACAATGTATAATTAGCTGTGAAGGAATGTGAATTAAACATTGTAAAAGAGTTCCAAGTAATTGTGTTACATACTTTTCTAAGTTTCTGTTGTTTTCTACTTCAGTGGTAGAGTAAATTAGATTCAAAGTCATTACATTTTAAAAAGCAAATAAGGGGCTGTTTTAATGAAGATCACTGAACAATTTCAGTTGTTTCTTTTTTAAACATTTCAATTAGCTATATGATCTAATTAGCAAATTAAATAGATAAAAACATTTATCCATTTTTTGTTTCAATGGTCTATTTACCATTCTCACTTGCTTTTCTCCTTTTTAAACAAAAAGAATGCATTAAGCAGAGCTCAATAGACTCAATGCTAACAGGAAACACATCTGTGATCATTACACAGTGTAATTTAATTACCAATAAAACTACAGATTTGCATTTCTTATACAATCATTATGTTTCCATGGTACCTGCATTCAAGCCTTTATCCTCATTAAGAGCTCTGAAATGTCTCGCAGGTAACAGAAAATAAGACTTTAAATACAAGAACTTCTAACATTCCTACTCAAAGTGTTGTATAAAAGGAGTTGGTCCCTAAAGTTGACTTCTAAATGATGTTGAGAATATATAGGCGTATGGCTTTTTAATCACAAATTGTAGGTTTTGTAGGCTATCAGATGGACATGACAATGAAATGCTGTCATTTATTCATTTCAGTCTGAGGCCACCTAAAATACTGCAATCCTTCTGCTTTCAAAACACGTACAATGCTGCAAAGATTGTTGCCCACATGTTTTTAGACAAAACTATCATAATGAGTCATTTAAAAAATGGGTACATACTTACTGGATCCTCTCAGTAAAAGAAACAAGACTTCAGGTTCTCTCCTGGGCAAAGCTCTCAGAGAGATTTATATCATTTGTCATTTCCCTTAGATAAAGGGATACTTACATTACCTTTTCTGTATTTCTGTTACAAACTTATCTTTTCTACCTTGGTGAATAGCTGTACTTGATAAGAATGGAGGGTAACATTATGGATAGTGGGTTGAGAGTTACCACTCTTCTTTTCAAAGAAAAAGGTCAGTGATAAAGTTGTTTCCAAAATGCTCTTTCATTTTACAACGTTATACTCTGGGAAAAGGTCTAATTCTCATAGTTTTCACTAAAACTTTAAATACCATATCCGTATAAGAATTCCTTGTTTCTAAAAGAAATATGAAAGGATGGATTTACATATTCACAACTCTCATTCCCTATGTTATATTCACTTTGGAATTTCACAAAGTGATAATCTGTGCCTCTGGCATTGAGGAGTTGCGGTTTCAGAGAAAGTTTAGGTCATGATAACTACTTGTGAAGTCCAGGTGATATGGCTTCTCATGCATGCTTGTATAATCTGTCTGCAGCAGAGCTCAGCAAAAAATTTAAAACATGCTTTGCCAGTGTAAATAATTCCTGCTGAAGATGCAATGAACAAGCTTTAGCATACTAAGAATTCCATTTCAAGGCTTCTTATGTCTTCTTGTTTTTGTTTTAAACCACAAATACTTCTACAACCATAAGGTCTGTGTGATCATATAGACAACAACTATTTTTAATGGCTTCCAAGTTATATTTTCTTTGGTGCATACTTCTATCTTATAACCTTTCACATCACTTGAATATGTGCAACTTAAATAATACTAAAATAAAGATAAAACTAATAATCATAAATGGTTAGATTGGTATTTCCAAATGTAAATTTGAATCAGTCTTTCAAGTATATTCTTCTATTTTACTGGAAGAAGATACAAAAGAGTTCAGAAAATGCTCTAGTAGGCTTCTGAATCTTTTAGTTTATTCTTGTGTTCTTGAGTGCATATTTGTCAGCAAATAATGCAAAAACTGGCCTTATGTGCTGATAAGTTAAATCAATATGACATGACCAAGCCTGTACCAATAAAAGTTCTATGAACACCTACCTGCATCAGGGCTCACTGGACTCAGTAGTGTGACAGAGAGCAGAAATGTAACAGTAATGACACAAGATAGCGGGATAAATGTCATTAATTATTACACATGAACTATAGATCCTGCCATTCAACGAATTTGAAATTTGATGCATTCAATGGTTCAATAGCTATATTATTGGTTGTGTTAACTGTCTTTGTTAAATTGTTACTGCTGACAAGTAAGCAGAATTTAGTACTATTACCTAAGTTTGTAATGGTAGCTCCTGTTCTCATTTTGAGGAGAATGGAGTGTACAGATAGACAATGCTTTTGGAATATTTATATTCTCTGCAGACTCATATGCTGGACCCCTATTCCAAAGGTGATGGTATTAAAAGGTGAGGTTTAGGGAAAGTGATTAATTCATGAGAGTGGTATCAATATAATTGGGCTTTGTAGTTTTACAAAAGAAAGCCCAGGGAGACACCTCAGCCTCTTTGCAAAGTAATGTTAGAATGAGAATGTATGTATTTATGAAGAAATGAACATCATTAGAAATTGAAGCTGCCAGAACTTTGAACTATGAGAAATAAATTTATGCTGTTTTAAGTCACTAGTCTATGTTACTTTGTTACAGCAGTCTGAATGGCTGAAACAGGCAACACTGTCTTTTAAGCCCCTAACAGATTTGAAGGTTTGGATGATCTTTCAGGCTGACAGATAGGGTGCAGTTGTATCTTTCAACAGGGGGAAGAAAGGGTCACTTGCTCAGGCCAGCAAATCAGATTTGGAAAGTTCAAGGGTCTAGAAAGTACATCCACTCATACACTTCATTTTCTGGCTTCTTGCTTATGACAGTCTTTTCTCTGGCATATATTTGAAAAATGCACTCAGTCATCTGATATTCTTCTCCTCTTAATTTAGGTTATAAGGCTCTTATTCAATTTCATCTCTCAGTTAATGGGGTAAAGCCTTTTAAAGGATTGGTAGTGAGAACCCTTGACATTCATGCGTCTTTTTGAATGCATGTCTGAAGAGACTGAACCTATCATTTTGAATTTTCACATCTCAGTTTTGAGTCATACTCAGGCTTCAAATTACCATCTCACTATAGCTCTCCAACTTCTGACGTGCTATACAAGCCAGTGCGCCTGCCACCTGCAATTCTGTTTCATATCACCACACATGCAAAAGCTTCGCGGTTTTATCTGTGTGGTATTCCAGAGAAGAGGGCACTCAGAAGCTCCGCCTCCCGTTGGTTATGTGGTCCCCATTGTCATGTAGCAATGGGAAACTTAACTCCAGAATCCCATCCTGAGAGACTGTTTCCTAAGGCCACTCAGGAACAAGCTGTTTTGTATCAGATGTCCTGGAAGCAGAGGCTAAAACAGACATTTGGATTCCTCTGTGGGGTGTGATGGATTAAACCTCAGGAAAAGAAAAGCTGAGCAAGGACATGGTTTCAGGCAGAGTTAGACCTTGGTGTGATTCACAGAATGCTCTCAAGCAAAGCTCCCACTAGTGACCTGTCCTTTCTTAGGGATGAGATGTCCATCTGTAGTAAGAGGGTGAGGCTTTGAACCCACCTATAAATGAGTCATTTTTAAACTGTCCAGGAAGGAGATAAGTATGGGGGCAGGAGTTCACATACATCATCAAAATATTTTTCCAGAACAAAGTAAGTTTATACCAAAAACGACCTACGTTAAAGTATCCTGAAATGTTATTTATTGTATCTCAATAGTCCAAAAGTTAGAAATAGAAACATCAAGTAGTCAATATATTTTGAAGAATATATAAATGATGGAATATATTCATGCTCACTTAAAATCAGAAAATCTATTTCAAATGAAGACTTGCTAAAATAAACCAACAGTTATGTTTACAAGGCCTTAAAGGATATTAAACTACAATTCTAAAAATTATACATCAGAAGAAATATACAATCATAAGAGGTAATAAATTTTTTAGGAGAAAATAGAGATTCAATTGTGTTAGCTAATTTTAGATATGTATTTAAGAAGAAAGAAAGATAACATAGCATTTATTTTGTATAAAAATGTATTATTCAGGATTATGGTATATTAAGGTTTAATGAAATATTTCAGAGACTTAGAGACAGAGGGTTAACTCTCATGGGTGCAATGTGGATCAAAGGTACTTCTCGATGGTCTCCAAAGTTGACCAAAAGATTCATTACTTTGTTAGAATTTTGAACAAACACAGTTTCTATTCCCTTTAATGGAATAGATAAGAAAAATCTGAAAGTAAAAAGTGCCACCGTCTGTAATCTCTTTCACATTGTGTGTCATGTTCCAAGTATTGTCTCTCATGTCCGCAAAGCACACAAGTGGTTCATGATAAATGTCCCTAGGTTTTAAAATGGGACATACAATACAACAGATTTTGTAATTTTTTTAATGAGAGCAAAGAAGTAACTCATCATGTTCACACATGTGTGACACTCAGCAGACTATAGTGCTTAATTGAATTTCCCACTTTAAATGACACCTGTGTTACCTGGGAAAATATTAGATCAAGGTCTTAGACAGAAAATGTACAAGGGATCACAAAGTATCTTATCTTGCAAAAAGTAAAAAATGTTACTAAAGACCACTTCAATTTTTCTAAAGACCACTTCCATTTTTTTTTCCAAAGGAAACAATTTCTTGTGTCAAATTGAACATCAATAATGCAAAAACTACAATGAATTCAAAAACAGAAAATATGCTAAATTTCGAGAGCTCCTAATAATATTCAAGAAAAAAACATACATTTGGAGGATTCTTAGAAACCAACTCTCCCATCCATTAACTGGTTAATGAAAGAAAAACAGGGTATTTAGCCTGACTTTTTTATGTGTCGTAGCTCGAGTAATTTAGTAGTATGAAGAGGCCTGTTTTATATGACAGTCCAGTAAATAAAAACAAAATGCATGATCAAGTTAGAATATCACCATTCCTGAATTCTAGTAAAATGAGGCAAATAAACAAGGATTCACAATGTTCCTAGTGTCACAAAAAAGAAAAACAACTGAGCATACTTCCTGATAGAGGTCTCACAGCTATGGAACAGATCTCCTACAAAACTGGAAGCTGAATCTGATTGTCTACACTGAACTAGGAACCCAGAGAAACATGAAGAAGTATCCACAACTTCACAAGACATAATCAGCAAAGTTTAGGATGTAAGAAAATGCTACAGGTAATGAGCCTGTTTCTTGGACATGTAATTTGCCAAATACGAAAGCCTGTGAGAGGAATCCAATAGATGAAAGACTAACCATCAGATGCAAAGTGTGTACTATTTTTGGAACTTGATTCAAGTCAACTGGCAAAAATGAAAAAGTGAAATTGTGAGATCATTTAAAGAAATTAACACTGAATACAAGGTGACATCAAAACACTGGTAATCTTTAGTAAAAAGTGTTTAGAACATACTATAGAAATTATGAATAAGAAATTGTTCTGAAGGCAAAAGCTAAATTAAGAGTTTAAGGATTTTCATTTGACTCAGTTTGCTGGGTAAATTCATTAACAAAGTGATCAAAATATTCCTGCTTTTTCAATTAGCTGAGTCTGGATATTCAAATTTCCCTTTTTATTCCATAGTTTATTCTTTTCAGCTTTAATTTTGAAATATCTCTTGTTCTCCATAAATAGATCATTTCAAGATTTAATTACCAATAATTTCAAAAGGAAGTCAAGAGTTTTCATTGAATTCCCAAGTCATGTTATACATGCAATTTGATCTGTGAAGGAAGACATTCTGCTTTTGACCACGAGCTCCTTTGGCTTAAGGCAGATTACATCTTATTTAACCTTTTATTATAACTCACGGGTGACAGCGTTCAATACTTATGGCTCACGTGTGATGTGGTATGGTTATGGTGGGGCGGTGCAGTGTGGCATAGTGTAGTAAACTAAGGAACAAAGGACGGAAAATCGAATGAATAACTGGAGTTGATAAAACATGGTCAGAGGACCATTTGTCACAATAAATGACCAATTAACAGTTGTCCTGAAGATTTGGTTTCTTTTCCCCAAATCTCTGCTCCATTTTGTCTCCATCTTCCACTTAAGAAAGCCAGAAAGTTAATTTTAAAGTATTCTTTCCTTGTAGTACATTGATTCAGAAAATTTTTAAAAGCTAATGAAACTCTTCTACATTGCTATACACATTTAAGAGTTAAAGACTGAGTCAAATGTAAAAATGAGATTTTAAGAGAATGAGCACTGAAATGAGTATTACAAATCGTGAAAGATTGTGATGTATGAGAAAAGTGTCAATCAAATTACAGTTTCTATAAAGCACTTTTTAATGCCAAACCTGAATAATGGAAAAGGAATTTCTTTTTTAAGAAATGTTTAAACTTCAAGCATTGATTATGAGATTACAAAATTACTCACTAACTTTATAAACATTGTTTGCTTTATAATGATCAAGCCATGTGTTGAAGTTATTTAATCATAGAAGACAGTGCATCAAATCAAGATTTTTAAAAAATGATACATGTTTTTTCTCAGCCAGCCTTCACCAGTTTGTGATTCTAAGATACGCTGAACTAAATAATGTAAACATTAAATGTGAATACAGAGCCATAAGACATTTACTTGTTAAATATTACAAGTTTTTCAGATGTCAAATATGTACACACAAATACCTAACTAATGTCTTAGTATCAACTAGTGTATGTTTTGACTTTTCCCCTCAAAATGTAATAGAGTGACCATTAGGCAGTTCCCTTTGGAGACTGTAGTATATCCACACCAGATCATGCTATACCTCATGAAATGTTAATTTCAGAATATGATTGTTATGCTTTCTTTTATTCAATCAAAGTCTAATTTTAATAATTATTTTAATTGCATAAATTGGAAAAAAACTTGGTAATTTTCCAAGTAAAATCCTCAGCTTAATTTGACAGCATTGTTGTTTGTCTCCACTGAGATCTAAAATTATTAGCATTTTTTCCTCTGACCTAAATTAACTGATGACTGAAATCAATCAGAAGGATACATACAAGGAATGAAAATGAGTTCTTGGCACCACAGTATAGGGACTCAAACAGGATAACACATTGAAATCTTCATTGATTCTATGGAAGGAAGTGGTATAGAACAGCACAGGACTATTGGGACTATTGATAGGAGCACATCAATTAACCCCTAGTCATGGTGACAAAACATGCATAGAAATGGTCTGCCCTGTCAACACCCTTGCATCTGAAAAGCCGAGGTTGAGAATATTGAAACACTGAAGCTATGTTCAAAGCATGATTGTTCTCCATCATGAAATAGCGCTATTGAACACTATTGCTCAAGTTTTACATCTGAAATAGTGATATTCAACAATAAATTTAATCAAGAAATTTCTGCATAAGAAGAAGAAGGAACATTAGATAAGAAACCATAAGTTTTTATATGTATAAAATCAATCCAAGTGCCACATAAAGAAAAGTAATGTAATATACAGTATATGAGTTTAAAGAAATTGTTACATCAGATGTTGATAAGTGATGTATAACAAGAATGGTCCTTCTTTGTATATAATTCAAAAGGAACATCACTGATTTGTATCATGGATGTGCATATATTTATTTGAATATGGCAACTAGAAATTCTAGTTCTACTTGATTGATTATGCTACTTTTAAACAATATGCTTCATTGATTACATTGCTTTTAAACAATTATCTTTAGTAAAGCAATGAAACTCACAGAACTTAAAAACTTATAATAAATTTCAATGCAGCAAATTTAACTCTGAGCTTCACTGATCTGAATCAATCTTGTATTTTTAGCCTCCTACACCCATAAAAGTGCCCATTAGCTGTGTACAGCAAATGTTTCATGTTCCACTTTCTGGTACTCACTTCACCTAGGTTTACCATTATCATAAATCAGATTTAGATTTACTTAAAATCAGTTCCATAAGTTTAATGTGAAAATGAATTTCAATGCGTTCTTCAACTAGATGGGAAAAAAATCATTCCAAAGGAACATCACTTATATTTTTCTTCAATGAGTAAACTTTCTATGGACCAAGACCCTGCACGGACATAGAAGACTGACACCAGTGTTAATATCGTCATGCCCTCAGCTAGGAGTATTTGCATGTGGGCAATGCCCAGAAAATTATTTTATTTGAAAAAATTTTCCAGGAAAAATTCCTCTCAAGAATGAATTATGAACCAAAAGGTTTTTCTGTGATGAGCACTTTAAAAAGTCTGCACAGGCCTAATGAAGGAGCTGAGATAGGATTATGTGTAAAAACCACAATCCAGATGATCGGTCCAGAGCTGTTTTCCTCAGAAATATAGGACATTGAGACCTAAGCACAGACACCATTTCTGTAATCCAGAAAGACGATAAGGACTTGTGTTAGAAAGCAATAGAATAAAAGGAAAAAGCATTTTCAGGAGCACTTTTGCAAGAAGGAGAAATATCTTGAAGCCTCCAAAGATTCAGTTCCCTTCCTATACAGCAGACACTCCTTCCATGTAATCTTCCAGAATGCTCATATTAGTTGAAACTATTTTGATTGTTTTGTTTACAAATCTGTATCTGACCAAATACTGACTCACAGAATCAGTGAAAATGGTAGATCATGCTCTATGAAATTACTGTAACTGCTCCCACCACAACTGATGACTTATCTTCAGAACTAGATTTTTGTTGTGGTACGAACATGAAAAATGAGCTCATGACACATGAATGTGATATGCCCTAAAACACTTCAAAGGATCATCAAGAAGAGCATTAGCTGGAAGAATGGTGTCCTTTTACTCAAGGTAACATGTTTCATCAGACAGAAAAAGTTCAAGATTGTCAAGTGCCCAAAAGTGATCTTGCAATCTGATTTGTTCACTTTGAAGAGACATGCTTGATTTAGAATTTTGTATCCTTTTTGTAATTTTATAAGATTGCTTTGCCTGTTTCCTATGTTCCTTATAAAAATCCTGGAATAGTTTCCAGTGGGTAATGTCCTCATTTTGTACAAGAGAAAAGTGACAGTGGTACAATCAATACAGATTTAAAAATTTAAATGTTAAGCTATTCATTCTAAATTAATTATTTTGTCACCCTATAATCATTTTATATTAGACAGCTTTCTTATTGGTGGGGCAAAATACCTGACACTTGAAACTTAAAGCAGAGGTTACTCAGCTCACAGCTACAGATGCTTTAGCCCATGGTTGGTTGTCTCCATGGCAGAAACCTTGTGGCAGAAGGTGTTGTGAGCAAGTTTGCTCTCTTCATGGGGATCAACCAGCAGAGCACAGAGGAAGAGGACCTGGGAGAGATTCACACTCAGGTGTAACCTCACAGAGACCTACAGCTTTGTTCCCCACCTCCTCACAGCACATTGACCTCTGAACATCAGTGAATTAACACATTGACTATAGCCCCCATGATCCAATCACCTCCCCAGGAGTCTCTTCATTTCTTTTAATCCCATCAATTTAACTCCTCAAATTAGCTGGCACAGTCTTTCATTTGTTATCTTTTAACTGAACCCTTGAACCTTCAAGACCTCTAAAGACACACTAAGTTTTGTGAATTTGATGCAATACATAGTATAAGCATCACATTCTCCTCTAGGATTTGGCATTGAGAGAGGACAGACTCCTCAGATGACACAGTCGGCAGATTTTAAAAAAGTATAGGCAAAAGGATTTTAGGGGGAAAAATTTGAAAACTAAAGAATATGAAATAGTTCTAGTGTTTCAACAGGCTTCTGAGGGTTCTGCAGTGACTGAAAGGAGGATTCCCCTTTCTGCAAGCTTTAGCTATTCAGGAAATCTTTGCAGAAAGTCTCTCCTACGTGCAGAACTCTGGGCACGTAGAAAATCCAAATGAGCTCTTTATTCTCAGAAAGCTTAATCCCAAAGTGATAAGGTAGTAAACTTTATGCGTTTTGCAGACTTTGATTACTTTTTTAGAAAAGTAATTTAATTGCTCAAGTCTCATTTTCTTCTTTTGTAGACCAGTTTTTCTCAAATTCTACCAAAGACAGTCCTTGTATGACTCATGCTTGCTAATGACAGTGTCAGGAAAACAGGAATGCAGAGCCAAGAAAAGCAAAACAGAAGGGGAAGAAACAAAATAAAAAGTAGTAAGTTATTGAATTGCCCAATGTTTTGATTGTTTTGTTTTGTTTTATCTGTTTGTTTGTTAGTTTCATACCATGGTATTACTTAAACATGGTGAATATCTCTGGAACAGCATTTCATCTCTAAATTTCCAAAGAGTCTATCAATCAGTTGGAGGAAAGATGATCATATTTTTAGGTTCTTTCTGGTTGCTTATAACTCACTCATGAGAGTTTGTCCCCAAGGGTATTTATGGCTCCTCACTTTCAGGTATTATATACTGATCTATCTGACTCTAGCAAAACGTCAGGTATTACTGTCTATGGAGATACTTCTGAGCTCCGCATGATAAGGGAAGTACATCCATGTGGATGTAGTTGGGTGAGACTGGGGTGCTGAGGCAGTGTAATCCCCATTTCTGCAGGCACAATCCTGACCCTCCCCCAAGAGCACATGGCAAAGCCAGAAAGGAGTGGAGCCATGCATACTTAAATCAGTTCAGATACAGCAGAGATGACATAGCAGTCTTTTTACCAGTTTCAAAATTCTGGGACCATATGGGTCTCTTCAGTTCAAATCCCAAAGTGCTCAATAATTAATCAACTAAGACTATTCAATAATTACAGAAAAGGCCACTAATTTTCCATTGGCACCATTCCAGTGAAGAGAAAGAGTTGATTATGTTTTTTTATCCTGTAGTAATTTCTGAGTTCATGAAATCAAGTAAAGAAGGGAAATGTGGAATCATCCATTTAAAAAAAGATGTGCTACAGAGGCAGATCTGGCCTCCATCCTGAATTCCACATAGAGCCCTTTTATTGCTAACAGCTGTGTAGATCTGGATTTACAGTGTGGCTCCACATTCTCCTGTATGTGAAGTGCTGTAAGCCGCAAATGCATGCATAGAACTTTCTTGAGTCCCCTCTACCTTTACATAGAAAAGAGAGTGTCACACTCCTTCATCAAGAAAGAAGACTATGTCTAGATTAATGAGATTTTTTATAATGTCTTTAGTTTAATAATCTTGCTATAAGCAGTCTTTATGGCTGCATGTAAATCCAGAATTCTAAGAAAGCCTCAAAAGCCTGTCCATTCAAAGGTTAAGTGGTAAAAACAGAAAATAAATCTATTAAGTATACCTAATGCCCTGGTGTTCTCTTAGTTGTTTTCTTAATGTGCACAAATCAGTTCTTTAGTGGACCATGCTTCTTCATGCAAGGCAAGGGGCAGTGTGACTACCAAAGAATACCATAATCCAAGAAGTCTTTTGGGCAATGTTGGGAGAAACTTCACAAATCCTTGGGTTCGGCATTTTTTCTAAAATAGAAGTTACCAATTTGTAGCGTAAACTGTTGCCATCCAGAAAAACTGAAAGACATGTTTAATTAGAGAATAACCGAGGTCCTCTTATTCTTGTTTTGGTATTATTTTGTAGGTAACCTTACGAAGAAAGAAAATGAATGAAATCTTTCGTGCTAGTAAGACATGCAAATGGATTCGCTTGAGATAGTACATGTAGCATTGCTTTCCCTGAAGAGTTTTCATTTATGAGTTTGCACAAGAAACAGCATTGTAAGCTACAGTAAGCATTTAGCCCAGTCACTGCCAAGAGCTGCACATACTCTCCATCGACAGTGGAAACTGCCTTTAAAAGAAGACATTTTTGACTGTTCACATTTCAGCTGTGATTTATATACTGCAGCCATAAGATGTGCCACAGATCAGAATGCTTTGTTGATGTCAAGACTAACGTCAGTCCAAGTCATAGGAATATGAATAAACAAAGCCCTAAACCACAAAAAAAAAAAAATTAAAAATTAGCCCAGTTCTGTGTTCTTAGTTAATGAACTTCCCATGAAAGTCTTTACTAGGGAAAAGTTTGAAACCATTAATGAAAATAATAATAATAAAAGTAATAGGCACAGCTAAATAAAAGTAAAAACAGCTATTTATAATTAAAAGCCAAAATAGATTGAGTCTTCAGTTGTTACCTGGCATGGGTCTAAGTGTTTTAAGTACAATATTTTATTTGGTTCCTTTGAGAAAACTGTGAGATTTAGACCATTACTCTTATTTAATACACAAGAAAGAAAAGCAAACAGCTTTTTTTGGAGGGGTTATTACAGTTTGACCTGCCTTTACGAAACAGCAACCCCAAATTGACTGTTGTGTAAGACAAAGATAAATGAGACAGACCCAGCTCTCATGATTTCAGTGCAGAGGATCAGAGAGCTGTGAACATAACTACCGGACTGTGGATTTAATTGATTCCCATCCTCACAATCCCTCATTACCAGGGAAAATGAATGGTCCAAATATAAAAACTAAATGAACTACAGTTAAACCCAATGATGGTTAAAGAAATAAGGAAAACTAACGAACCCATTAAGGAAAAACTTTAGAGAAAATTCCATTGGTGTTTCAATAAAAACATGCTAATAATTTCTCTTTACTTTTCATATAGAAAAAAAGAAAACAAAGCAGGGTAAAATTTAGATATTCTTTTCTTTTTAAGTCATCTCCCATTTAGGATCCAAACAAAGTTGCTAAACAAAGGGAAAATGGGCATCAAAAGGGATTGCACATTAAACTCAGACAAAGCAACTTCACCACCATGTAGCAGGGTCACATGTCTTCTGGAAGGTGTGGGTTTAAGAAGCTGATGGCTAGTGATAATTACTGAGCAATCATCTTTATTCACTTGACACTAAGCTTCAACCAAGAAGCTGAGTTGGGAAATGACTCCAAGTAGAAATCTGTACTCTATCGGAAACTTTAAACAAACCACACAGCTTCCAGCTTAGTGTTGCTTGTATCTGAAAGATTATGGCTGGGTCTTAAAATATCTAGGAAAATCTTGGCATCATGGGCTCAAGGCAGTAATAATTCTCTGACAGTCGGATAAGAGCCTGTCCAATGTGAATCTATCAACAGCCCCAACAAACTTGTTCCATTACCTCATTTCTTTTGATATTTACAGAGAGTGAGACAACTTTACAACTTTTTAAATTGGATGATTTTAATGTTGTTTTATTATTTGGGGAAAAGCTAAACCATGTTTAAAAAATCAGAAACAGGATTAATACTAGTAAATAGCAGGATAGCTTTCTTTTCAGGAAAGAAAATTTGGACTCAACTTCAGTTACTGGAAGCTATTTCAGCTAAGCTTTATATAGTTAGCATGATGATTAAACATATTCTTTAATTTACATATACTCATTCATAATTGAATGAGTGAAGTTTATTGTGATCAGCTAGTAACAAAAATGGCAATTACCATTTCAGAGCAATGGTTTTCATTGCTCTGGTGACCCCAACATTAGATATTACCACGGCCCATTCTGGACCTTCCATACCAGACACTGGAAGATGAAGTTAGCAATCTGTATCTTATGAAGCTCTCTGGAAAAAGGAGGGGGAGGAAGAGGAGCGGGAAGAGGAGGAGGTAAGAAGGAGGAGGAAGAGCTCTCTTGCAGGCAGGCCGGTAGCCTGTGCCTATTATCTCAGTATTTTGGGATGATAAGGTTGGAAGACTGTGAGTATAAGCCAACTTGGGCAGCTTATGTATTTGGTCCAGTTAGCAGGAGGATACTTAAATTTTACAGGACAGTGGTAAATGGCATTGTGTATTGCATGTTCTGTTGTCTAATATCTCCTATAAAACATAAACTAAAGAAAAAATACAAATTTCTACATGGGGAAAAGAGAGTGAGAACTTTCTGAACCTAGGGACTGATTGTGTGCCAACCTCAGGTCTAATGATCTCTTCTATACCTACTATGAATCTTAGTCATCTCTGCTATCTAAGAATGGATAGGGAAAATATAAGGCAGGGCTAAAGGAAGAACAACTAAGAATAGTTTTTCACAGTACAATGTGTGCTAATGTTGACTGAAACTTGAAAAAGTATTTCAAAACCATAAATGAACATAGATAGAAAACCTTTCTTAACATTTCCAATGACTTTGCTTTTAGTCATATTTATATGTAAATTACCTGTTATTAGTTTAGAATAAGAATGTCCCCCAAAGGCCCATTGCACTTGTGTGTGAGGCTTTGGAAGGTGGCTGGATTATGGCAATGATATAGTTAACTTGTTAAGAAGCCGGGTCCAATCAGACAAGGTGGGTCACTGGGAGTGTGGCCTGGGAGAGCACATGTCTCTTCATGGTTCCTCACTTCCCTTTCTGCTTCCTGATCCACATGAGGTGAGCAGCTTTCCTCTGCCAGACCCTCCCATCATGCCCTTCACATCTTGGAGCCAGGTAACCGAGGACTAAAACTGTGAGCCAAAATAAACTTCTCCTCCTTGGAACTGTGAATGCTAGGTATTGTGTCTCAGAGATGAGAAGTGACTAAGACACCCCCTTAGGCTGCAAATTTCCTAAGTATGAGACTCTTATGGGGAGAGGGAGGTGCAGAGGAAAGGAATTTTAAAAAATTGAAGTATGTTACATACATGTAGCAATCCCTACAGAGAATGTAAGCATTAGATACTACAAGCACATACTAATAAATGCAGAAACATTTTAAAAAGAATGTCCTGACACTAACATATATGAAATTATTTTCAGTACAGCATTTGGTAAGCAGATTTTCTAAATGAAAAATTTTAATAGTTCACAAGTTAGTGTACTTTCTCAGGCCAAATGGATACCATAGACACTGCTCATGTATAATCAGAGCAATTTCCAAGTTTCTCAGTACTTTCCATATAACTTTTGGGTAGAATAACGTTAAGGCATTGCCTCATATTTAATCAGAATAAGTACTTTATTGCCTGTTTAATGAGATTTAGGAGAGTCCTTTTAACAGATTTGTTTAAGCTCAGTATATGACATAGCTTTGTATGTTGCCTGGAATTTAATCAAGGAATCACATTCTCAACAAACAAAATCATCAGGTCTCATAATGCCTAGAAAACTTTTATTTCAATATTGGGTAAATACATAATTTCACAATAGCATCTCAATGCTCTTAGAACAAAGTCTAATTATGTTATGGTATCTTAAAGATTTGTAAATGTAGGCTCTTCCCTAACTTGTCAAAATACCTCATCATTTTAGGATGTGTAGGTCTTTCTCTAGATATACATACTGAAATATTTTGAGATTTGTTGCCCTAATTGTTTGTTTAACTGGTTTCTGTTGAGTGTTCAGTGCTAAGAAGAAAACATTTAGAAAGCCTTTCCTTGTTCCGATCTATATGATACCTCTATCTTCTTCCTCCCCGCTACAAGCACAAAATCAAATAATACTCTTTCATCACAGCAGCTAACTCCTACTATGGCAAGCATCACAATCAGTTCTATTCTTTCTTTTGTATTTGTTTACTTATTTATCAAGAATGTAAACTGCATGGAAACAGATACCTACTGACCTGGATGTCCTCAGTTACACATTGCTTACCTCACTGTTTAACTCAGAGTCGATCCCGAATGAATACTGATCAATGCTGAGTGAAATGCTGCAAAGCGTATCTGAATTAGTGAAGGAGCTGAAAGGAAGTGTGTCATGGTAATGAAATGTGGGTGCAAAGACGTGTTGCTATGTTACTTGAGGAGGGAGAGAGTATACGAGAACTGAGAAGAAAGGACCCTGTGCTGTAATCCAGGAGCAGGAGACTCTGGGCATTTAGGAGACAGGAAACATCTGAAAAGAAAATATGACAAGAACTGGAAATCTTTAACCGTCTTACAATCATTTGTGGGCTTAGTAGTACTAAATTACGGAAGTACATAATTATAAGCATATATTCATAAAGCAGTTTTTTACCTGGTGTTCTGGTGCATGTCTGTAATTCCAGAATTTTGGGAGGCTGGGGCAGAGCTGGAAGTCCAAATCCAAAGGGAGTAAGTAAGCAACTTATCTAGACGTTGGCTCAAAATCAAAAAGTCCTGGGGATGTAGCTCAGTGTGAAGGACCCAGGTAGAATTCCAGCACTGGAAAAAGTATGTTCTCATTCTGAAAATACTTTTGATTTCCTTTGATCCTAACATTCAGTAACTTAAACTTTTTATTTATAACTAACTAACTATATATATAGCATGGCATGGTATTTTGAAACATGTATATATTTTTAAACAGCTACATGGTGTCAGTTTACTAATTTAATTTATACATCACCTCCCTTCCTATGTTTCTTTGGGGCAAGAACACTCAAAATCAACTCTCTCCCATTTCCAAGATTATGATACATTGTAATTAATTAGAATACATCTCTTAAAATTATTCCTCTTTTCTAGGTGATATTTTATCTTCTTGGACGAATATCTAATGGCAATTTACTGTTAGATATTAGTCATATTAGCATTTAAATATCTAATGGGATTCACGTATATCAACGCTCTATATGACTACATAATTAAAAATCTAGTATTGATCATGCTCAGAAAATTGACAGAAAAATCAAGATTTAATTGAAGCTTGAAGTCATGGAAAACATTGGTAAGTTGGGCTTGTAGCTATTTTCTAGGAGAGGATATTTTATCAGGATTTAATCTCACAAGACATTCTTCATCTATCTCCTTTACACTCAATCATGTCTTTTTTTAAAAAAAGCTCTTCTGGGGAGAAATTTTCCATGTTTAGTCACAACTTGGAGCAGGCTATTTTTAGTTTCAACCTAAATCAAATAGAGCAGAACCATAAGCATTTTTTTTAAATTAGAGGGGGGAGGGAGTGATAATTTTTCCTATTTTAAGAAACTTGAACTATATTTGCACTCAGGAAAACAAAACCTCTAATAACTGAACATGTAAACTTCAAACTTGGCAATGGAACAATCTGATGAAGAAAAAGAAATATTATCAAAGCCAAAAAACTATGAAAAAAACATATCTCATGCATTAAAAGTCACCTAGATTTTAACAGTGTGAATTGACATGAAAGGGAACACATTTCTAATTTTAAAAATGCATTTTATCTCTGATTATAATGGTTCAGTGAATGGCAGTGCATCTGGAGGGCTTGGATTACCATGGAAGAATGATGACTATGTAAGTCGGGACACCAAAGTTAAGATGCTCAAAAGGATTAACACCAATAAAGGGTCTCTAACTAGTTAGAGACTACCTTCCACATTATCCATTTCCATGAGCAATAGGAAACAATGAATATATTATGTTGATTGTGGTCCCTAAAGTCTAACTTCAATTTGAAGTTATCAGTACATTAATTAGCACTTTAGCAAACCTATTCAAAATGCCCTATAATTCACTATCACAAGTTTGAGATTTTTGTAGATATCCAAGATTGATGCTATTTTAATATTGCTATTTAACTGCTGATTTATTAAATAATGTTGTGCATGCACTATTTAAAGTAACAAAAGATTGAAAATAAGTTCCATTTATATGTCAATGTTTCTTCTACCAAGGCTATAAACAAGATGGGGTATTGCACTTTGTTCAACTAAATTGATACATGTTTTAAAATATAATCAGTAAGAAAAAATAATGTCTCCCTAGTTAATTATGGCTTTACTGGTGAGTATCTATACACTCACAATGAAGTCATTATGATAATTAAATGATGAAGAACTCAGAATTCAGCATGAAATATTGTCCTTACCAGTTCCATATTAGTTACATTTGGCTGTGTTACTGTAAAGTTTCCTTTTCTTCACTTGAAAAGTGGAATGAAACTAGGCACAGTGGTGTGTATGTCTGTCATCCCAGCTACTTAAGAGGCTGACTCAAAAGAATTACAAGTTTCGAGGTAGCCTGGGCAACTTAGCAAGATCTTGTTTCAAGTTTTAAAAGCAAGATACAAAAAAGGAAACTGGAGATGTAACTCAGTAACCTAGTGGTTCAGTCTCCAGTACTGAAAAAAAAATGGAATGATGAAAATATTTATATCATAGGATTCTGAAACCCAATAAATTAACTGATATTTTGAAATACTTAAATTAGGTTTAATCATCCTATGAAACTGTTGCATATCAGTGAGAGTAACAGTGAAAAATGTCACTGATAACAACAGCTAAGGAAGTAACAAAAAATTTTTCATATCATTAGCTATAATATGTAATGTTGTTACTATTAAGCCAAATGGTCCACTTTAATATAGTACAAGACTCCTGGGAAGGTAAATGGACCAAGGATCATCATATTCATCAGTGAATTAAGTCACTGATGCTCATAAGTGAATGTGGTGTTAACGGGTAGCATCCAGCTGAAGGCCAGTCACTAACATTGCCTGTAGAAAGTGTATCTGTCACTGCCACTCTTGTCCTGCGCTCTGCTTCCTGACTGCATGAAGTGAGCAGCTTCGCTCCACCACAACCTTCTATCATGATGCTTTTGCTTTGCAGTCAGTTGATCATGACTGTGTCATCCTAACAGTAAGCCAAATAAGTCATTTTTCCTTCAGTTTGTGAGATGTCAGGGTCCATCATGGGTACGTCAATAAATATAGAAAAATATTAGAGAGATGAGGTAATTGGTGTGATCGTAATAGATAGACTATGTGCTTGGGAGCAGCTTTTTGGGAGATGTAAGGAAAAGCTGGAGATGTGGGCTAGAGAAGCCCTACAATATTTTAAGCCAAGTCTGATATGTGATTCTGGGTCAGAGCTCAGAAGACCACTTTTATGGTTTGTGTCTGGATGCCCTGCAAAGCATCATGCAGTCATGAAGGTCAGGTTTTTTCAGAATCTAGTGTTTCTGACTGATTTGTAGTGTAATGCTGGGGTTAAGGGTTCTGGGATTAAGGGTGAATGATTGCTGGATCACTCCATTTACTGTATTGACCCTACCCTAATCCCAGCAGTCTGGATAAAATAAAAGGGGCATAAAGAGGCTTTTTTTGCCCCTTTTGGCTTTTGTTTTTGCTATCTTCTGCCACCATGAACTGTCGGCCCTCTGTCATGCCACCCTACCTAGGAGCCAGCTGATTATAGGATGAAACGTCTATAAACTATTACCCAAATAAAACTTGCTTCCTTTACCTTGGGTGGGGAGTATTTTGTCCCAACAAAAAGAAAAGGATAACTAAGACAATCACAATGTGAGTGGAATGTGGATCCTAAAGACCAAGATCATGAGATCTCATTAAAACTTCTACTGAGATTGAATGAACAAGTATCCTTTTTTTCAGGGAAAGTATTGTTTACATTTTGTCCATTGCCCTGACTTTTTATGTCACTTTAAGAATGGCAGATCAGTTGATCTGGTGAAGAAAGTTTTAACACAGTTCAAAGCTTAGCTGTGGCACATGTTCAGATGGCTGATTTTAGCCAAATGTATAACAAAAATGAGGAGCAAATTGCAGGGCAGAGAGATTTTTAAAGCCTAAATTTTGGCACTAGAATAACTATAAGTAAAGTCAGGGAAAGAAAAAATATGTTTACTAAATACATAAACTCCATGGGGGAGGGGAAAGGAAGGGAAAAGAGAAAAAACAAGAAAAAAAGATAAAATGGAAACAAATAATTGGAAATAACAAGAGAAAGAAAGGGAAATGGGAGGGGATGAGAATGGGGGAAAATAAGAATCAAAACACATCATGTACAGGTACAAATTTCATACGAATTGTGATCATTATGTATACCTAACCTGTACTTAATTAATTTAGTTAATGGTAAGAAAGAGACTACATACTTAGAGCCAGGACGAGGAGAATGATGTCTTGAAACATCTTAGGAATCAGCAATACCACATGCATCACAGACTCAAAGAGGCAAAATTCCCGCCTCTTACTGGAGAATGAAGCTCCTGATATCACTGCTTTCCAAAGGCTGTGGAATTTCAACCTCTGGACGCATTTCACTGTGCTCAGCCATCTAAGCTCTCAGAGGTGCTGCATCCATGGTCCACATGAAGACCCAGCAACATTTCTCACAGTGGCAGAACTTGGATCAATCACAGGATCATATTTTTTTTCAGGACGCAGGTTACCAGACTTATGAGATTAAAGAGACTTCTACCTAGATTTTGAACAGGCTTGGCTATCTAGGCTATGTACCTCTGAAAGAAGCGGAGGAAATGAAGCCAAAAGTACATTGGAGATTAAGTATAGTTTAAAATGTATATGGAATGGAAAGTGAGTGCTAAACTTGTCTATTTGGCTGAGTTAAAAACTCTAGGACAGGTGCCATACTCATCAGTGGGTGAATCTACTTACGTTCACCGCTGAGGAAGTGGACCAGTAGAACTGTGCTTTGGGAGGGTACATCTTTCCTTTGTGCTGTTTGTCCTGTTTTCTGACAGCCTTAATGTGAGCATCTTTTTCCTACCAAATTCTCCAACAGTAGTGTTTCTGCGTCAGAGCCAGCCAATCATGTACTGACACCTCTGTCTCCATGATCAAAATTAAATTTCTCCTTGTTTAAATTATAGGTTTTGGGTGTTTTTATCCAGCAATGGAAATGATGATCAATCCATATATAACTGCAAAAAAAAAACACATTTTCTTCATAGATGCACTATATCAAAAAATATCTCATTACTAGTGATGTCACTTGATTGACAAGAACTATACTTGAAAAGCCATTTTAAGAGGTTTTACTGTGTTCTAATCTGCCTACCACATCTACTTACAGGGATTTTGCTTATCCAATTCATATTTCCATGTGACACTATGTTAGCAAAATATTTTTTGGGAAAAGAAAAATAAAACAAAATAAAAATAAAATAAAAGCAAAAATAGGTCATCTCCTATAAGAATTGTAATTGTGAAGGTTACATAATCTCTGCTGCCAAGAAACTTTAGTTCTCAGAAAGTAAAATGACAAAGAAATACAGAAACAAGGAAAAAGTACTAACTGACCCACCTGTCTTGTGTATATGAAGATTAACTTCACTGTCTTCTTAAAGGACATAAATAGAGTCACATGGTAGCTTAAAAGACATAAATACAATTACATGGTAGAATTCTGAAAAAGCTCATAAAAAAGAATTTTGGATGACCTTTGAACACTACATCAGTAAAACGGAAATAGTGTGCTAGAGAAGAATCCTGATTGGCTTCTTATATTCTGCATGTATTGGACTTAATTTTGTTCTGGATGATCATTTTAAGAATGCTCACAGCTTGGGAAAATGTATTTGCTTACAAAGCAGCATAAAGATAATGTTTTCCTCAAGAACACACAGATTTGCATGCAGCTACTTAGAGGAGATTTGGATCCCTAAACATGGGTTTTTCCAGTCATTATGCAAAAGCTCTGGGTAGGCAACATTCTCCTAAATCTCTTCACATGATTTCTGTGTGATTTTGGGTAAAAAAATCAACATAAGCATAAAATTAATTGTTGCACCATGAGTAATAAAGCCTTTGGTCGGGCTTCTACCCACTGATATATTTCCAGAAGTTGAACGTCACCCTGTAGCTAAGTCAGCTTTTGTCTCAAAGTTGTAGGGTTTTTTGTGACATACTAATGCTACACTCATTTCTAGCATGAATATCTGTAGTAATCAGAATGAGCTAAATTATGCTGAAGTAGCAACATGCTCACACTCTAAGTGACTCAACCCTTTCACAATTTATTCCTTACTTTCACAAAATTTATTTGGTTTCAGTGACTATTCAGGAAAACTTGTCTCCACTTGGTGACCTAGAAATCAGGACTGTTTCAGTGTTGTGACACCATCGACTGAAACCTAACTCTGCACCATAATTGCAAAAAGATTGAGTTCCACGTGGCACAATTAAATGACTTTCCTTGGAAGTGATACTTATTACCTCAGTTCCATCCAACAAAAGAAGACAGCGAAGCTAATCTTCACATACACAATGTATGAGGAGAGAATATTAAATGACTATCTAGTTCTATCTTACAGTCCTACCTCAAATTACAGAGAGGGAAATGTAGCCTGAACATGAGTGTTTGTAGTGGTAAATGTAGTAATTTGTTGTCAAATAAAATGATTTTTCTCCCTCAGTTCTGATCAATAAAAGCTAGTTATTGTGATTCTCCCAGTTTTCTTCTCTTTCTTTTATGACTTATAAAAGCCAGAATTTATTCTACTTCTTACAGGAAACTTCAATAGATTGGTAGTTGTGGACCAGGTGTTGGTGTAATGAATATTTTTTACTTGCTACGTTGGCAGTAAAGAATTGGCACATATTTTCTAAAAGAAAATAGTAGGAAGCTATGAACAAGAAGAAATTTGATGTGATATAATTTAACCATTGTTAGAATTCTTAATTGTTTAAAAAATAATCAACTAATTTCTTCTTAAATAGCATACAAGTTTACATCTCATATAACAACATGAGATTTTTTTATTTACTAGTAAAATTTAGTCTAAACCTGTTTGCATTGTTTTCCTCATATATTCTTTGTATCTATAAATCTAAAAAGCAATTAAAAGCAGTAAATTACAATAAAAAGATGTAATTTTATACTAAATGTTATTTTTAAATATTTTTTCAAAATTATGTTTGGTGATACAACAAATCTAGAAGACAGTATAACATTTGATAATGTGGGTGTTTATATACACCAAAGAATAGAACACTGTATCTTATAATACTTAAACTTGAACTTAACCTTTAGTAAACATTTTAATTGCATATTGAGCTTGAAATCAAAATTCTCTATAACTAACAGAAAAATATGGAAGACATTTCAACATTAAAAAGCTGAAATTACGCTTTAGTAGAATGACACTCAGGGAAAAAAGTTGTGGAAAATTAATTAGAATGAATGAAGACATAACCTTTGACAATCTGTCTCCACCACACCGCATGGTTGCCTGAGCAGTCACTGAAAGAATCTGTCATTGACACTGACATCTCTTTCTTCGCAAGAAATTAGAAAATAGTAACAAAGACATTACTGTCAGCAGCTGCCATGCTTTCATTTCCAATGATATCTTAATCAGACTCTTTTTACTGATTGGTGCACTTTATTGTCAATCTCTTCCAAATATAACTTATTTACCATGCCTCTGAAAGTCAGTGTCCACATCAGCTATGAGGAAAGTTTGAGGCAAATGCAAACATCCTTTCCACACTGTCTGGTTAAACATTGCAATGCCACAACTATACATATATGCAAACTCAATTTCATCATCATCAGTAAATTATATTTTCATTTTCTGTTCTTAAAATCATTAACGTAGCCAAGGATATATCTCAGTTGCACAAGCCCCTACCTGTAAAGTGCAAGGTCTTGAATACCATTCATGGTACCAGAAAAAAAAAAAAAAAAAAACAGATTAACATAGTGGGCCATGGGGATGCACAGTTGTAATCTGAGCACTCTGGAAGGTAGGAGGATCATAGCTCTGTAGCTACCATCCAAGGGACACAGGGAGGCTATGATCAAAAGAAGGAAAAAGGAAAGAGAGAGAATGGTAAAGGAAAGCAGAGAGGACCAGCGAGAGGAAAGGAAGAGAAGGGAGGGGAGGGGAGGGGAGGGGAGGGGAGGGGAGGGGAGGGGCAGAGAAGACAAGAGCCAGGAGTGGAGGTGAGGGAAGAGAAGGGAAGAAAAGAGGGCTAGGATATAGTTCAGTGTAAAAGTCCTGAGTTCAATGCCCAATAAAAACAGCAAGAATAAAAAAAGAATATATTGATATTGCCTATCACAGTTAAAAGGGATGATAATCTAGGGAAAGTGTAAAGATGTCCCCGAAATTCACTGAACCGTGTTGAATTTGGTAATCACCTTGGTAAAAACATAGCTAAGTTATTCACCAATTGAATTCATTTATAAAGCAAACAAGCCTCTTATACATTAGTGCTTGAGGGAGCTCTGAAATAAATCAAGGGATAATTGGAATACAGATGAATTGTTTTTATGGTGGGGGGGTTGTTTGTTGGTTTTGTCTTTTTTGAGACAGGATTTCATGATGTAGTTTAGGTTGACCTTGAACTCATAGCGATCCTCCTGCATCATCCTCCAGAGTGCTGTGATTACAGTCATCTGTCACCACAGCTGGTCTGTAATTTTCTGGGTTATTTTCTTTTATTTTTATCAACTCTATTAGAAATTAGAAATATATTTCCAGTTGTATAAATAGTATTATATCACATAAATTTTTAAGTTTTAGATTTAAACTTTAATGTGTGTTGCACTGTTCTTGTTTTATGTATCTTGCTAGTATAAAGACATGAGCCTTAACTTGTGCTTGACCAGCTGAATCTAAAGCCAACACATCTTCATTCAATTTTGCAATCATTTATCTTAAAGAAAAATAGCATTTTAAGGATGTAACCTACATATCCTCCATGATTAGAGCCAAACAAGATCTAGTTATTGTAGATTACTGTAAAAGTTATGCCTCCTAATGAAATGTCAAACCTTCGGAGATCCTAATGGGCCATACTTCCTTCTGGTCTTTAGTCAAGATTTCACTTTATGAGTGAAACCTTGCTGACCTCTCATTTAAGATACATACCCATTTCAGTTCCCTTTCATTTTTCTCACAGCTTTACGTTTCTGTGTGAATGTGTGTGTGTTTTTTGTTGTTGTTGTTTTGTTTTGTTTTGTTTTTTTTCCTTTTAAGTATTACTGGGGATTGAACTCACAACCTCAAGCTTGTTAGGCAGGCGCTGTGCTGCTGAGCTGTATCCCTGGCCCTCCCTGTAACTCTTACAATTGCAGGCCAAAAAATCACAATATGAGCCTTGGACTTTGTTTTGCTCACTATCTTATTTCTAAGTACTAGAGCAGTGCCATGAGTAGAGGTACTGAGCTTCACTAAGTTTATGAATTAGAAATGAGTATTAAAAGTTTAAAGAAAAAATGATAGGACAAATATTTGAGGGTCTATCTGTGCAATACTATTTTTTTCTGTAAATTTCTCTCCACATGGTTCACCCATCTCCTTGGGCTTTAACATGAGTCTCCCCCTCATCAGGCCCACAGTGAATGTGTCAGTCATCATCTGACCCAGGGGAGAGCAGCAGCTTCCCCATGATCCCATACTGGGGCACACTTAACTGCCCAAGGGTATATATCAGCCCTAAGCGAGAGTATTTAGGAACTGTGCCAAGCAGAGGGCCTCAGGCTCTCTTGTGCTAAAATGTTATTTACGGCTCCAGATGTGTTGACTGCTCTCTTTTCTGAAGAAAGCTGGTCAGTTATGAGAAGGCCTAATGAAGCCAAAGATCTAGAAAATTTACAAAATGATGCAATCTTGCACAAAATCCTAGATTCTTGACTTCCCAAGGAGTCCCTCTGATAATAAAAATAGTTTTCCATGAATTCAGAATATAAATAAATTAACATCTAATTCTTGAGTGGAAAAACAGCAAAATATTTCATTTTTCACAGTGCTTCTAGAATTTGTCTTTTTAAAGATGACAACAATGTATCTATTTTAACATGGGTGTGATATTTATACAACTTTCCCATTAACATGCAAGTCTGGAGTCAAGGAATTAGGTCTACTCTCAAAGGGAATATCAAGACCGTGTATTTTATTGTTGTTCAGAAAAGACTTTTGAAACAGTATCTGATGTAACCAACTGAATGCCAAACATACTGAGGTAGATTTCACTTCATAATGATCTAGTTATTCATGGAATTTTGTTTAATCATGCCCTGACTTAGTGGCTGTAAGAATTTGATTAGAATGATCAGAATCCTTATTTGGTAACAAGAAAAAAAAGTTATAGGTAATTCTATAGCCTAATAACCACATCCTGAAAGAATGGGGCTATAAGTCATTTTTGATTAGAGAATTTATAAATCAAGATGGGTGGAGAATTGTTCTTAAAATGATCACTTCAAATCATAACAAGGGAAGATGTGTAATACAAAATGTTTTCTACTTCATAACTTTGCCAGAGCTAAGCCCTATTTTGTTAAAGATAATGTTAGTCCTGTCTTCTAGGCATTTTTATCTGTTTTATTTCTCTTCAGAGGTCAAATCTATATGAGTTAATTGTGCACAACCAATATGTGCTTTTGCAAATCTTAGACTCTCCCTTTCCACTCTTCTCAACTCAAATCAAAATTCATATATTGAAGTCCTAACCCTAATTACTTTAGAATGTGGCCTTATTTTGGTATAGGGTCTTTGCAGAATAATCAACTTAACAGAAGATCGATATAAATGACACTCTTATAGGGAAAAAAATTGTGAACACAGATATACACAGAATGAAGACAGTTTGAGGACATAAGAGAAGGCTGGACATCTGTTAGTCAAGGGGAAAGAACCAGGCATATTCTTTCTCCGGGCCTCAGGAGAAATCAACCTTGATAACTGCTCTCACACAAGCTTACATTATATTTCAGTAGAATTCCAATGAACTAATGCACTTGGTGAAACTTTTGCTTATCTTTCAAGTCTCAGATCTCTTTCACTGGGTTCATGATCATAAAATCTACAGCTGTCAGATTAAGAGAACCCCTTGCTCTTAGGATATGATACACACCCTTATGAATCATATAGCCAGTGCTCAGTCCTCTGGCAACTACCTGCCTGTTCAGACTTTTCCTAAATTATACTCCACTGTTTTTGACAATATCACCTACAAGTATTAAGCCACTGATATTTTAATACACAAACATTCATCATTAATTATTATCAAGCTGGTAAACATGTTATACCTCTACTAAGTAGCCTAGTTATTTTATTCGTTGCTGTGACAAAATATAGGACACTCAAAATTAAAAGAGGAGAGGTTTATTTTAGCTCATGGTTTCTAGATGTTGAGGTCTGTCTTAAACTGGCTCCAAGCAAGGGTGACACCGCACAGAACATGGTGTAGGAGAAAGTTTATGCAGATCAGGGAAAGCAGGAAGCAGCAAGCCTGCCTTCTTTCTGTCTCTGTGTTGTACTCAGGCCTCAAATCCATTGGCTGGTGCCACCCACACCAAGGAAAAGGTTTCCCTCTTCACTAAATCCTTTTAGCCACACCCAGAACTACACTAATCCAATTAGAGGACTAATCCATTTATCATGCCCCTAATAGTGCTGTAACCAGCTACATATTGTACGAATTTTCCTAACAATTTAGGAATATGTTGTTTATTATTCATTTGACAAATATGATTTATGAAAGTCTGCTTTTATTGTACTAACAATTATTTGTAAAAGTATAGATGTTTATTTCATTGTGTTTATAACACTCATTTCTAGATCTATCCCTTTGTAACTTTTATGATCATGAAACAAACACGTCCAACACCAGACTTACCATACCAACTTAAATTTGGCACTTCTATACAGAGTGGTCATTTAAATCCAATATACATTTTTAAAGCCTGCAGCTTTGAATTGCACTTCAAAATGTCATATGTAATTGTCTAACTTTTCAAATTGTCTAACTTTTCAAAATGTCTAAGGTTTGTGTCTAAGTGCGCCCTGCCAAGCCTCAGGCAATTATGGATGTGGCTGAATCTAGTATTTGTGATTGTTTCATTTTCTAGCTCTGGGACTGGCGGTGGGAGTACTGCACCACCCCCAGGCTATGCTGAGCATACAATGGAAGGGTGGTATGAAGACCTATTTTGCTCTGTTCACGCTGGCTGTTGTAGTGGCCATGAATGACCGCCCTTCAGTCACGCCAGCCTGCTTTGGAGCCATGTAAGTATGAACTGAAACCTCTAAACTGTGAAAAATAAACCTCTCCTTCCCTCATGTTGGGCATCAGTTATTTTTGTCTCAAAAATGAGAAAAAAAATGTAACCAAGACAGAATTTGGTACCAGAGGAGTGGGCTCACTGCTGTGATTATACCTGACCATATGGTTCAAGAGCCTTTGGGAATGGCTTGTGAGGAGAGTTTGGAAGTTTGGAGATGTCACCTGAAAACGGCACTGGAACAATTTAGGATGCTCTGTAGGGCAGATTCTGGTCAGAGTTAAGGAGACCAGAAGGCTGATAGAAAGCCTGCTGACAAAACCCAGGCTCAGTGGTTTCTGCTGGGAAGAAGGACTACAGTGGTTGTTGGACTCCATATGATGCGTGTGATGGCTTAGCAGAAAGTTTATCTGCATTCAGCCCATGTCCAGAGGCTTTGCCTGCGACTGAGATTAAGGACAACGGACTGATTAATCTGGCAAAAGAAATTTCAAGGTAGTCAAATATTGAGGCGGTGGCATGGCTGTTGCTGAGAGCTTTTAGCCAGTTTTATGTTGTTAAGAGGAAAGAGCCCAGCAAGGTTATTTAAAATATTGTGAGTTTTTCCAGAAAGAAAACTCTAGTGAAGCTGTGGACTATAAACACAGAGCTGAGACCTCGATTGCTGAGAAGAAACAGAGAAATAAAAAAGATGACCTATGCGCATCCAGTAGGCAGCAGGTCTCTACCTTTTGCATTCTCAAAACTGCAAAAGTGAAAGACTTTGCTAGAAGGAAAAAGTCACAGACCACTGTGTTTCAGAGAGGCAGTGGAGGCCATAGGAGGTTCCAAGACGGAGGCCGCCACACCAGATTCCAGAACCGCAGCAGCACAGTGAATCTGTTCCTCACAACCAGGTTGACAGTGCTCAGCAATCCAGGCACGACCTCTACAGCCAAAGCAGAGGGAAGCCTGGCTACTGCTCCAGCTGGCAGCAGACCTCAGCAGCATCCATGTGGTGCTGGTTTTAGGCAAGTGGAGAATGCACATATTCCAAAGTTAAGGCAGCTTCCACCTGGATTTCAGAAGACCCGGGAGGCCAAGCAGTGTGTCCCTGAAAAGGCCGTGTGAGAAGCTGTGAGTGTGAAGCCAAAGGTGCGGTGGAGACCCCAGAAGTTTGGAAAAGCCAGGAAAGTGGGTCATCTAAGGAAAGCTTCAGGGACTGAGCAGAATGGGCTTAAGAGAGAGGCTGTGGGAGCTGAAACCTCTGGGAATACTGTGAGAGTGGAGTCATCCAATCCCTTTGTAGCTTGCAACTAGATTGCTTCAGATGCTGGGCATGGAATGTTTGCTCTGCTGGATTTTGGACTTATTTTGTTTCCAATGCTTTTCATGCCCCTGTGTGCAACTTCGGGACTAGTAATGTTTATCTTTTGAAGTGTTTAATTTTGTTTTCATTTTTACAGAAGCTTGCAGCTAAGAGTTTGCCTTAGATCTCAGAGGAGTCTTGGGACTTGGACTTTTCATCAATGCTGAAACTGTTAGCACTTTGGCAATTCTTGAAAAGGGACTAAATGTATTTTGTATAATGGATGTATGTGGATCTTTTAGGGGCTGGGTGGAATGTTACGGTTTGTATCTAGGTGTACCCCCCAAGGCTTATGCAATTATGAACACAGCCTAGTCTGGTGTTCATGATTGGTGTGTTGTCTGTCAACGGGACTGGTGGTATGAATGCTGCACTCACCTGGGGGTGCAGCCAGCACAGAGTTTAAGGACAAGAACAAAGTGTTTCTCAGATTTTTTAAAAATTTTACTTAAAAGGAAAAATAGAAAAAAACAAAGCCGTGTAAGGGTACAAGTAATACAGAACTACAAAAAAAAAAAAAAAAAAAAAAAAAAAAACAGTAAGAAATCACGAGATAATAGATTGCAGATTATCGTCTTAGAGATAGTTGCTCAAGTCACAATATCAAAGCATACAAAGTGAACATTCAAATGGAGAGACTGCAAACAGTTGTGTTCAATAATCCAACCAAAAACATTAATATGGTGAGCTATTTAACACCCCTAAACACACTTGCAGTTGTATCCTTTAGAGCACTTTTTTTCCCTGTCTTTTTTACAAAAAAATTTACACATTTTGGGTTTTATTACTCCTTAGTTCTTATTACTTTTTTTTTGGAAGAGAATAAATTCAAATATGGCAAAACAAAGCTGTCAGTCAAAACCAAGGATAGACATAGCACATAATGTTAAAAACAGAGTACGAGGTTATCAACAATGGTTACTATAATGCCTCTTGCTTCCTTAAAAAGAATTATCTATCTCATTAGGTATTATAAAGTTGAACAAAACAGCAGAGAACAAGACCAATAAAACTTAAATATTGTTAACATTACAGGACTTCCAAGGAGATAATAGTCAAACCAGAATGGGCATCTTAGTGAATCTTATTGCCTTCAAAGTAGTTGCCTATACCCTCAAACTTGATACTATCATACAGAATGGAACAGAGTCTAATCAGTCAAAACAAGATAGTGGGAGTATTACAGGACTTCAAAACAAGTTAATAAGAAATCAAAAAAAGTTACTATAATATATCCTGCTAACTTTTCTTCAATTTTCACCTTAATTTAAAAAAATCATAAAAAAATAACTAAATAATTTTTAATGAATAAGAGAGAGATTGAAATAAAAGAGGACATAACAACATAACAATACAGGTCAAAGCATGACTGTTTCGGCAACCTAGTGCTTCACCACCAAATAACCCAACTTAATAGTAGTTACCATAGTGTCTGTCCTTTTCCTTGAAATATTTGAATATAACTTCATATACTATAGTTTCAAATATTTCCATATCAAGAAGCCCAGAATAAAGTCTTTCCAATTAATAAGTGAAAACCTCATAAGGCTTCAAGGCCACATATGGGGAATCATGCTTACCACATACTTTTATATATTTGAATCATTACTTACATTAGGGAAACTGTTCGGTATTCACACATGCGAGATTGATTTATTTCACTTATGAGTATGGTCTCAACCTGTGCCCATTTATTGATAAATATCTCAATATGATCCTTTTTAATAGCTTAGTAATACTCCATTGTGTAGAAATACCACAACTTTTTTATCCATTCCTCAGTTGATGGACACTTGGGTTATTTCCAAGATCTGGCGATTACAAATTGAGCTGCTATAAACATAGGTGCACATATATCACTGTGGTATGATGCTTTCAGTTCTTCTGGGAATATGCCTGGAACTGGAATAGCTGGAATAAATGGGACTTCCAATCCCAGATTTTTGAGAAATCTCCAGACTGACCTCTACAAAGGTTGTACCAGTCTACACTCCCCACAGCCTCTCCAGCATTGTTGTCATTGGTTTTCTTGATCCTGGCCATTCTTTCAGGAGTGAGATGGTATCTCAGTGTGGTTTTAATTTGCATTTCTCTAATGACCAATAATGATGAACATTTTTCATGTATTTATTTGCCATTTGTATTTTTTAATCTGAGAATTGCGTATTCATCTCAGATGCCCATTTTTGGATTGGATCTTTGAATTTTGGGGGTCTGAGTTTTTTAATTCTTTATATGTTTTAGACAAGAGTCCCTTGTCTGAGAGAGAGTTCACTAAAATCTTTTCCCAATTTGTGGGTTTTCTTTTCACTATGCTGGAGATTTCTTTTGACATTCAGAAACTTTATAATAAGAAGTGGTCCTAGTTATTGATTCTGGGAAGTATTTCCCATGTGGTTTGAGTCCTGTTCATGAATTCTCTACCTACACCTATGTCTTCAAGGTTTCTACCCAGTTTGTCTTCCAATAGATTTAGTGTTTCTGTTTTAATATTCAGATCTTTGATCCTTTAAATTTTATTTTAGTACATGGTGATAGGCATGGGTTTTAGCTTTTGACATATGGAGAGCCAGTTTTTGCAGGAACCATTTATTAAAGAGACTATCATACTTCTAGTGAATCTGTTTGGCTCCTTTATCAAGACAAGGTGGTTGAGTGTGTTCGTAGTTGTGGTTGTATCTTCTAATCTATTCCACTGATCTTCGGCTCTCTTTTGATTCCAGTACCATGTTGATTTTACTACTGTTGCTTTGTAGTATAACTTCAAGTCAGGGATTGTGTAGTCTCCTGCCTTGCCTTTGCTGCTTAGAATTACCTTTGCTATTCTAGGTCTCTTCTGGTTCCAGATGAATTTTAGGAGTGATTTCTCTAGATTTATAATGTATGTTGATGGTATTTTTATTGGGATTGCATTGAATCTGTTAACAGTTTTGGGAGAATGGCCATTTTCACAATGTTTGTTCTTCCTATCCATGAGCAAGGGATGTCTTTCCATTTTCTGAGATCATCTTAAATTTCCTTTTTCAGTGTATTATAATTTTCCCTGTATAGGTCTTTCACTTCTTTTGTAAGAGTAATTCCTAAATATTTCATTTTTTTGCTTGCTAGTGTGAAGAATGTGGTTTCTCTTATTTCCCTCTCTGTGATTTTGTTCTTTGTGTATAGGAATGCTATTGATTTCTGAGTATTGATTTTGTATCCAGCTACATTACTGAATTTATTTATTATATCTAAGATTCTTTCAATGGAGTTTAGGGGGTCTTCTATGTAGAGTATCATGTCATCTACAAACAATGATAATTTAACTTCTTCTTTTTCAATCTTTACCCCTTTTATTTCTCTCTCTTGTCTAAATGCTGTGGCTAGTACTTCCAGTACTATATTAAATAGCAGTGTTGATAAAGGACATCCTTGTCTTGTGCGTGATTTTAAAGTAAAGGCTTTCAATTTTTGGCCATTTAGTATGATGCTGGCTGTTGGTTTGTCATAAATGGCCTTTATTATATTGAGGTAAAGACCATCTATTCCAATTTTCTATAAAGTTCTTATCATGAATGAATGTTGGACCTTATCAAAGGCTTTTTCTGCATCTATAGAAATGATCATGTGATTCTTATTTTTGGCTTTATTGATATGTTGGATTACATTTATTGATTTATGTATGTTGAACCATCCCTGCATGCCTGGGATGAATCCAACTTGGTCATGGTGTATAATCTTCTTGATGATTTTCTGCATCCTATTTGCCAATATTTTATTTAGGATATTTGCATCTGTGTTCATTAGGGAGATCAGTCTATAGTTCTCTTTTTTAGTTGGGTCTTTCTCAGGTTTTGGTAGTAGAGTAATATTTGCTTCCAGGAATGACTTAGGAAGGATTGCTTCCCTTTCAATTTCATTGAATAATTTGAGGAGTGTCAGCATTAGGTCTTCTTGTATTTCTTGTAGAATTCTGTAGTGAATCCATCTGGGCCTGGGCTCTTCTTTGTAGGTAAGGACTGAATTACATTTTCAATTTCATTAACAGAGATTGGGTTATTCAGCAGTTTTACATCCTCTTGATCTAGCTTTGGTACTTCATATGTTTCTAAGAATCTGTCTCCTTCTTCTGTGTTATCAAACCTTTGAGAGTAGAGGTTTTTGAAATAGGTGTTGATGATCTGGATTTCTGTAGAGTCTGTAGTGATTTCACCTTTTTCATTTCTTATTGCATGAATTTGAGCTTTTTCTTTCCTTTTTTAATAAGGTTGGCTAGGGTCTTATCGATTTCATTTATTCTTTCTAAGAACCAACTCTTTGATTCGTTGATTCTTTGGATTGCTTTCTTAGTCTCTATTGCGTTGATTTGTGCTCTGATTTTTATAATTTCCTCTCTTCTTTTGGCTTTGCGCTTGACTTGCTCTTCTTTTTCTAGTTGTTTGAGGTGTAGCATCAAGATATTTATTTGTATTTGTTCTGTTTTCCTAATGTGGGAACTCAGTGCAATAAATTTTCCTCTGAGGACGGCTTTCATTGCATCCCACAGATTCCGGGAAGTTGTATCTGCATTTTCATTTTCTTGTAGGTATTGTTTAATTTCTTCTTCAATTTCTTCTGTGACCCACTGAATACTCAAGAGAGTGTTATTCAGTTTCCATGTGTTTGTGGGATTTTTGCAGTATCTTTTATCATTAATTTCTAACTTCAGAGTGCTATGATCTGATAACATGCAAGGGATGATTTCAACTCTTTTGCATTTGTTTAAATATGCTCTGTGAGCTAATAGATGGTCTATTTTAGAGAATGCTCCATGTACTGCTGAGAAGAATGTGTATTCTGATGTTGTTGGGTGGAACATTCTGTATATATCTATCAAGTCCTTTTGTTTACAGATGTGATTCAGTTCTGTTATTTCTTTGCTCATTTTCTGTCTGGTTGATCTGCCCCTTGGTGTCAATGGCGTGTTAAAGTCTCCTGTTACAATTGTGTTACTGATTATTTGAGTTTTCATTTCTGTTAATAGTTGTTTTATATAACTTGGTGCTCTGGAGTTTGGTGCACAGATATTTAAGATAGTTATCTCTTCCTCTTGGAGTTTTCCCCTAAGAGTATGTAGTGACCTTCTTTGTCCTTTAAGATCATTGTTGGTTTAAGTTCACATTGTCTGCAAACAGAATGGCTACTCCTGCTTTTTTTTTTTTTTTTTTTTTTTGATTCTTGTTGTGTGAAGTATTGTTTTCCATCCTTTGACTTTCAGTCTGTGAGTATCCTTCTGGGTTAGATGGGTTTCCTGTAAACAGCTTATGGTTGGATTTTGTTTCTTGATCCATTCTGCTAGTCTGTTTCTTTTGATTGGTGCCTTCAGACCATTTACATTAATGGTTATAACTGTTATATGTTGGTTTATTGTTGACATGTTATCTCTCTGCTGTTGCATCTTCATCTTTCTGCTCTGTTTAATTATCTGCTTTGCTTAGTGGTTTTTTCCTTTGTGTATCTAAACTGTCTCTCAATATTTTTTGCCGGGTTGGCTTGGTGTTCATGAAGTTCTTCAGCTGTTCTTTGTCATGGAAGTATCATATTTCACCATCAATTTTAAATGATTGTTTTTCAGGGTACATCAGTCTAGGTTTGAAATCATTTTGCTTTAGGATCTGGAATACTTCACTCCATGCTCTTCTTGACTTCATTGTTTGTGCTGAGAAGTCTGCTGTGATTCTGATAGGTTTTCCTTTATAAGTGATCTGTCTTTTCTCTCTGACAGCTTTTAATAATCTATTCTTGTGTTGGATTTCTGGGATGGTGATTATTTTATGTCTGGGTGTAGTTTTATTTTGGTTATGAATATTTGAAGTTCTATATGCTTCACTGATCCTGATGTCGGTTTCTGATCTCATGCTTGGGAAATTTTCAGCTATTACTTCTCTAAATATCCTCTTGACATCCTTTAGGTTGTCTCCTTCTTTTTTATTAATCCCTATCAATCTTATGTTATTTTTCTTTGCATCATCTTGAAGTTGTTGAATTGTTATTTCCTGATTCCTTGTTATTTTTAAAGGATCTTTCCTTTCCTGTTCACTAGCTGCAATCCTGTCTTCAAATCTGAAATTCTATCTTCACTTTCATTGAGGCGGTTTTTCCAACTTTCAGTGGAGTTTTTTATTTCCTGTATAACTCTGTGCATCTGCATTATATATTGTGTTTGTTTCTTATATTGCTCATCTAAGGATTCTTTTAGTTCTTCCAATTTTTTAACTGTGTTTACTTTAGATATATTGAGAATCTCTTTCATTTGTTTTATCATTTCTTTTTTTACCTGGGAGATTATTTCGAGTTTGAATTCCTTTAAAGCTTCCTGGAGTTGCTTGTTAATTTCAGTAGCTATTATGTCTGATATTTGAGTTGAATGGCATGTATTGTCTTGTATATACATTTCTCCTAGGGTTTCTTGAGATGGGCTGGAGGTTTGAGGTTGTAATTTGGTCTTTCATTTTGTCATTTTCCTATATTTCTGTGTTTCAAGTGTTATTTGAAAGCTTCCTCAGGGTCTGTTGGAAATCCACTTCTATGTTTGCAGCTCCTGGGACTCTGGCACCCAGTTCCCCCCAGCCACTGGGCCTATAGAACCAATGGCCCTCTTCTGCCTGTTTAGAACTCTGTAGTTACAGATAAGCTGGGCTCCAGGGACACTGTGCGCCCACCTGCTTGTTGGAAGCTCCACAGTTCTCCAAGTGCAGCCAGAATGGGGAGGTGGATGTAGATGCCTCAAATCCACTTATGCACTTCCCTGCACCCAAAAGCCTGGAGGGTCCCGAACAGTTTGGGCTTGGGGCAGAGTACACTGAGCTCTTACCGCAGGCAGCGGGGCCTCTGGAACCTGCCATGCTCGCCTGCTTGCTGAAATATCCACAGTCCTCCAGACACACGGGGAGGCGGATGCAGGCACCCCAGATCCGCCCAGCCCTTCCTCTGCACCCAGATGATGAGGTGCAGGAGTCGCAAATAGGCTGGGCTCCGGGGATAGTGTGTGCCCGCCTACTTGCTGGAAACTCCACAGTTCTCCAAGCGCAGCCAGAATGGGGAGGCAGATGTAGATGCCTCAAACCCACTTATCCACTTCACTGCACCCGGAAGCCTGGAGGGTCCCGAACAGTCTGGGCTTTGGGCAGAGTGCACTGAGCACTTACCGCAGGCCACAGGGCCTCGATCCTGCGATGCTTGCCTGCTTGCTGAGATATCCTCAGTCCTCCAGACACTGGGGCAGGCGGTTCCAGGCCAACAAAGTGTTTCTCCACTTTTGCCCTATTCACTCTCACTGTTTGCAGTGGCCATGAATGGCTGCCCTTCAGTCAGGCCACCCTGTCTTGGAATCAGCTGAGTGTGGACTGAAACCTCCAAATTGTAAGAAATAAACCTTTCCCTTCCTTCATATTAGGGGTCAGATATTTTGTCTCAGCAATGAAAGAAAAGTAACCAAGACACAAAAGGATAGTGAGTCACCTGGAAAAGAATGCCAAAAATAAATCCAGCTGTGCGGAAATGTTGAAAGAGATGTATTTTTTGATTGTAGACTTTTAACTGTTCCTACCTTCGGAATTAAACTTCCCTCTTTGCTTTGTGCTGTTTAGTGACACACAAAAAATGATCAATTAATTCTAGAAATCTTTCGGTTTCCTTCATTCTGTTCTCTTTTGTGTCTGCTCTGCTTTGTCTCAAACATTCAGTAACTTCTAATCACTTTACTCAGTATTTAATTATTTAAATGTTAAAGAAAAGATATCTGGTTTTACTTCTCATTGGTAGAAAGAGACTGGAAAAATATACGTACTTCAGAAACAGTCTCCATTGTTCCCCAAATTAATGGCCATACAAGCCTATGAGTTAACAATCAAAGGAAAATAACCCTGCTGTTCATGCAACTTACTGTTTTCTAATCAGATCATAGGGTGATATCATGAATTTCTCGTGATTATATGATAAAAGGTATATACGTAAAATAAGCAAACAGAAAAATGTCAAAGTTTGCAGAGTCTATGAACTCTGCAAATTGTAGCCAAGGTTTTGTGTGTTATTATGAAAGTACTTTAAAGGTAATAATTCATCATTTGTGGGTAAATTTGAAAAAGAAAACCCTCATTAGATAAATAAAAAGCCAGTTAGAATGTGGCATGAGTGTACTGAACCAAGAATGGACCATCCAGGTGTATTAGTGACAAAAAGAATGTGTATTGGATGTGTTAGAATTAACATGGGAAAGAGAATTTTTAAAAACAGAAAGAAGTCTACGTTTCTGGAGGGAAACTTCATTGAAACAGACACAATCTTGAAACATGTCTATGAAATGAGCAGTATTTTAATTGGAATAATAGCATCCAAAGTGATGAACAAAACACAGGATTCTAATACCTTACAGTAATTGAAAATTTTTACTTTTTCACACAATATAACCATACACACATTCCTGGCATTGGAGCTATTGCTTTATCCTCTTGTTAGGGAGCCAGATCATTTCTGTCCTTCATTTTTAATAGTTGGCTTTCTTGTTCATTTTAAGCATTTATATCAGGTAACTGTACAAGAAAGAAAATGTGGAGACAGCATACTTTCATGCATTGCTGAAACCTGACCCACTGTTTACACAATTCACATTTAATTGGTTAAAAGCTAGACACATGACTCCATCAAAATGCAATGTAGCCTGAGAAGTGAAATGTCACTAAATAAGAAGCTGTTTTCTTTCATGGATCACAAATTACAGTATTGGTGAAATTGTGCCTGCTACCTGCAAGCTAAAAATGAGTTATATTTAATGGTTACTATTAAATTCCGTGCATAATGTCCATTATTTTGTATTCTGTTTGGTAACATGTTAAATGTTTACTTTTTGGAATTTGACTAAATTTAAATTGCTGGTTCTTGCCTAGACTGTGGGAAAAAAATAACTTGAGAGGCAGATTATTATACTATTCAGCCTTTCAGTATCTAGAAGCCCTTGTGTGGACTTCTTCACATACAGCGCAGCCTTTTACTTCTTTCTGAGGGAGGTGCTCTACCTGTCATCTAGTTATGATTCCTAAGTCAAAATCTAGATCTGCATTATTCAGTCAACATACTTACCCTATTTTCATGCATATTTATACAGTCAACACAAAATGATGGATCAGAGGTAATTGGTCAATATCAATAACACAAAAAATAGGAGACTCGATAATAGAGTAAATGATAGTGCAGGACTAGGAGGTATAAATCCTGAGTGCACCTATGAGTATTTAACAACTCTTATTTTGCTTCTAGGAGAAATACCTTGATTCATTGTTTTTGGTAGCTCCAAGTTGTGCCCTCCGGAAGGCTTGTCCCCCAAATATCCTCAATAATCACATGTGAAGTCAGCATTAAGAAATAATGCCCTTTGGTAGACTTTTCAGATTTCCGAGCTCATTTCCTTCTCTTGCTATTTTAGGGGCCCGATAATATTTTAAAACCCCAACACAAAAGATATCTTTGTTGGACTCATGGATTCTTCATCAGATAGTTCCACTGAAAAGATTGAAAGCTTCTGACTTGCAAATACCAGATAAAACACAGGAAATCCAGTTAAATTTAAATTTTAGATAAGGAAAAAATGTTTGAGTGTAAGAAAGTCCCAAGGGCCTGCTGTTATTTTGTAACAACCATAAAGAAATGAGTGTAAGAAGAGTAATAACTTGTGTTTTATTAAGACTAAACCATTTATTTACACCCAGATATCGTCTTAGTGTATCTATGTCCCTTGGGACATGCTTACACTGTAACATTATTTTTTGTCTGAGATTCAGATTTAACTGGGTGTCCTGTATTTTTATTTTCTGTATCTAGCAACCCTAACCTGACCTATTTGCATCTGTGTTTCAATAATCGCACTCAAAATTGCTTCTAGGCATTATTCCCAAGTCTGATTTTTTTTTCCTTGTTGGTTTATTAGTAAATTTTCCCTTTCCAGTCTGCATCACTGCATTGCTGCTGTACAGTGAGATGGATGGGAAGACCCACACTTAGTATGATCTCCTGACACAGTGATGAGTCTTAATAGGTCTTTAAAAACAAAAGGTTTTAGGTCTTATACTCCTCACCCCACTTTGGCAATGGAAGCCTGTCTTACCCCAAGAGGCCCCAGATTCCTATACAGTTTTCTTCTCATCTGTGTACACTCACAGTCACACCAATTACTGCCTGAGCTCATCTCTTTCCTTATAATAACTTGCTACACTCAGCAAATGACAACCAAAATAAGCTATTAATATCTGACTTTTTCCAACCTCTTCCCATACAGGCGTGGTAAAAAAGTATTCCAACATGCTCCAGGCAGTTTTACCAAATGATTTGCCACTAAAATCATGGTTCTATCTGAGCATGAGTTTCATTTATGACCATTGCTTTTCTGCTAAACCAGTACCATATATTTTAGGCTTTTATTTTAGGAGCACCCACTGCATGTAACAATTTCTGCACAACGTAGGGTAATGCCAGCTGACCTGTAAATGAACTGCATGATGTCTGTGGTTTTGGGTTAAGTTGCAGTCTCATGAAAATGCCTGGTCCAGAAGTGTGCCTCTTTGCAATTTTCTCACTCATAGGCTTGGTCTGATTGAGACTTCATGTTCCTGGGCATCAACATCCAGATGGGAAAGACCAGGAGAAGACATGTATGATTCTTCCATCTTTGGTCAAGAAGAGGCAGCCATCAATCATTCACTGTCATAATCAGCTCTGGTTTGAAAATGTCCCCCAAAATATCATGCTTTGAGAATTTAACTCCTAAACTTATATGAGGGAGCTGGGGTCCCCGTGGTCCAGGAGTGATGAGAAGAAGAGGAAGAGACTCAAGGTAACACACTGCTCTATTTTACAGTGTGACTATCCTGGCCATCTTGTGACGTAGAAAAACAACCTTGCCAAGTGTCAGCAGCATGTTTGTGGCCTTGCAAGCCTCCTTGCAAGTCAAATCAATTTCTTTTTTTTATAATTATCTGTTTTCAGATTTTTTATTATAGTAACAGAAACTATAGCAATGCATACCTTGATAAGAAGCATCAAATAGTCCACCTGGATGCAACTTAGATGGGACTGAGAGACCCTGACTAGGAAGGGATGGGAGGAAAATTTTAATGGATGTCTTCTGGTCTATGCTAAAAGAGCATATGCATCTGTAACTTAGCACAATTCTCATATATGTGCTACATGTTCTTTAGCCTACTAGTTGGTTTTTAATCTATGAGTGCTAGTTAACTCTATATAATCTTATAAAATTAATCTGATGCTGGAAACATAAAAGCAAGTGGAAGGAAGAAAGAGGAAAAAAAGATTTGAATTGTGTTATAAACATGTACCAGTTCTCTATGGTGAATGTAATCATTATGAACTGCTAACATGGATGAATAAAAGTCAAATATCATCCTTATAAAACAGTAAATGTATTCTGTTTTCTCTCCCCAAAGTGTCATATGCAATAACAAAAATATTTACTGGATATCTGATGCTTACATATTATTATAATGAGTATTTTAAAAATCAAAGAAAGTGATATATATACACTGTGGAATACTATTCTGCCATAGGGAAGCATACTTTTGGGCCATTTTTCGGAAAGCGAATGCACCTTGAAACCATAGTGTTAAATGAAACAAATCAGATACTTTGCTTAAATATCAGATTGTTTCTCTTATATGAGAATAGAAAGTTATAGGCAATTTAAAGAGCAGAATAAAAGACAGAAAAGAGGAAATAGGAGGTAGATCTTTTGAAAATGGGAAGAGGACCAAGATACGAGGAAGTTTGATAAAAGGAAAGGACAGGGGAAGTAGAAAAAATGAAGATGCGTTACGTATGTGTACCAACTCCTCAAAACAAATGTAATCATGATGTACTAAAAACGCGTATTAATAAAGATAATAAATCAAAGAAACAGAAGGCTATGGTTTGTTCTGTTATGATTTACATCTAAAACTTCCCCGCATGTGTCCCAAGAGGCAGGGGTTTGCGAAGATGATCACGTATCGGCATCATTAAGTTCATCAGTGGATTAATTCACTCACGAGTTCCTTATCAAAAGAGCTGTGAGAAGGTTTGGCTTGCACTGGAGACAAGATCTGGAATGGTGTGTTCTTGTTCTTTGTGCTTTTGCATCCGTTTGCTTCCTGGCTCCTAGAGATTGAGCTGTTTCCTTCCACCATGGCCTTCTACTATCCATTTTCTGCCTTGGAGCCATCTGACTATGAACTGAACCCTCTGAAACTGTAAGCCAAAATGAACCCTCTTCCTTAACTTGTGACTTTCATCTATTTCACTTCAGAAACAGAAAGATGAGTGATACAATATCAGCATCAGTCATATGTTGTATCAGTTTGCTGAAGCTGCCGTAAGAAATACTACAGACCAGCAGAACTAAACAACAGAAATATATTTTCTCACAGTTATGGAGACTAGAATTCCAAGCAAGTTATTGGCAAGGTTGATTGCTTCTGAGGCCAGGAGAAAAGATTTATTGCAGGTGACTCACCTGGTCACCCTCTCCCTGCATCCCTTCACATGATCACCCATGTGTGTGTCTATATTTATTCTGAATTCCTTCTCTGTATGTGCATCAGTCCTGTTAGATTAGGGCCACCCTAACCCATTATTTTATCTCAGTCTCCTCTTCAAAGCCTTATCTCCAAATAAAGCAGGTCAGGATTTTAATAGGCAAACTTGAAGGGGAGGACATGGTATTTTAATATTTAACACATATTTTAGAAAATATGCCTTTTGGAAAATGATTTACATGGGCTACTTCTCTTGTCTGATATCTGAAATATTATTTTTATTGATAAAATTTATTATTATTATTATTGTCAAAAACTTCTTAGGAAAAGAATCACCCTCTTAGACCAGAATAAGTATGGTATAATCAACTAAAAAAACAGAATTGGACATAATTATTTATATGCCCTTCAAAAATTATAATTATCTTGTATAACTTTAGGATAAGAAATGCCACTAAAACAGGATAAATACATAAAACATTCTGTAAAGAAACAAACTTCAACTGGTCCCTATGGAAAAAAATATGAGTAAGCAATACATTAAAATCACTTTGTTTAACAAGACTGATTTTCTTTTAGTTTATGTGTAAACAGAAAATCTTCTAAAAGTCTTTAAAAGGTATAACAAAAGTTTCTGCCATGTAGACTCACCCTCATGTCAAACAGCTCGCATGTTGAACAGCCTGAGTCCCCAGATGATGTAACTCTCTCTGAGGTCTGGGTTACCTGATGTACACAAAACAGAGTCACTGTAATAACATCATGAAATCACTTTGTAACATTTAAAGGGCGTTATGAAGTCTATATGAAACCCATATGTAAATAAATTGCAAGCAAAAAAATGAGAATTCCTTAAAAATAATGTAATTTAATTGCATTTAATCCTTAAATCTTTCAGGAGAGTGATAAAAAGTTTACACACCAAGTGGGAAGAAACATCGAGGGAAAAATCCCATATTATAAAATCAAACTTTGAGACAAACTAGTCTTTCTCACTTTTCTCTCTCACTTCTCTCTCTCTCTCTCTCTCTCTCTCTCTGTCTCTCTCTCCTCTTTCTCTCTCTCTATTTCTCTCCTCTTTCTTTCTCTTTCTCGCTCTCTCTCTCTTTCTGTCTTTATCAGTCCCTGACTGTCTCTCTCTCTCTCTCTCTTTCTCATCTTCATAAATGGAGTGATTGTCCCACATAGTAGTTAGCAGCTGTGTTTAAAGTCGCTTTACTGGTTATGTTAATGAGCCTCCACTCCCCATCATCTGTCTTCTTTTTGCATCTCTGATCATACTTGTCCACATTTCTGACATGACCCTTAGATGCAGGTAATAGATCTGTAGCCATAAAACAGTTTCCTTGTGGCTGAAGTAATCCTGCCTATATAGGGAGAAAACCTACAATTTTGGTCCATGTAAAACAATCTCCATCAAGCAAGGGTGTTTAACTCAGTCTCTATAATCCCCCAAAACAAATGAACAAAACTACAGGGCAAAGAATTGAAAAGGCCTGTTTATGTACTATAGCAATGATTCCGAAAAATTTTTTAAAAACTCTGCATCAAACAAGGCATTGTTTTAACCAGTGAGTATAAGAGAATAAGATGTTTTCTCTGAGCTAATAATAGGAAACCTACCCAGAAGTAAACTACAGCAAGAAGCAGGATTTGGCACTTTGAAAAGAAGCTTTTCCAACTGCTCAGCCAGAATTCAACTTTTCATGGCCAGATTTTAAAAATAAGGGTCATGAGAGTTACACAGGTGCTGCTGCAGGACTAATTATCCTGCCAAGTGATATGAGTCTCCCTGGGTATCAAGTTGGTTCAACTTTATGACACCTTGAATCAGATATAAAAATGCATCCTTCTATTAGCTGAAACATTATAGACACAGTGTGCAACACAATATTGTATGAAGCTTCATTCCTCTGAAGCTTAGATTGCAACATCCCAAATTAGGTAATCATAATACTGTCCACCTGTCCACAGATAAATCTTCATGTAAAACTGCCCTTAGGATAATTAGCATTTCCTACTCTCAACACTATGAATATTTTAGGAATTTACCTGTGCATGATAGGATGTTGACAGCATCTCCGGACTCTATCTAGTAGTTGTCAGTAACACACTCCACTCCCACTTTTGAAAATCAGAAAACAATTCTAGACATTGTCAAATATTCTGAAGATGGGTCATAGATGGTAGATGGGAATCAGTATGGTTAAAAACCACTTATCTAAACTAAGTGCACTACTACTACAAAATGTCTAGGTCCCAGTGAAAATAAAAATACTCCTTTCTAAAAGTATTAATAATTCCAAGCAAACCATTAAACTTAAGTCCAAGTGTTTCTAAGTCCATGCTCTTGTACCGGTTCAACAGATTGTAATCTCAGAAGTTGGCTTTGGTGCTATATATTGCATCTCATTTTTCAGTGTCACAATGCTAACAAACATTTTTATAGCTTATTACTTCTAGTGCTATCTTAGTTATTTGTCTCTTGTTTCTGAGACAAAACACCTCACCCTCAACATTAGGCAAGGAAAAGTTATGTAGCTTACAGTTTCTGGAGGTTTCAGTCCATACTCAGCTGGCATTGTTAAGGGGCAACCATTCATGGCAACCACAAGTGACAAGAGCAAAGTGGGCAAAAGAGGAAAAGCACAAATCCTCCCCACCTTTATATTTTATGCCATTTACCTATCCCTGGACAGGTAAAGTACTCACACTACCAACCCCAGTGCTAGACAATGAACTAATCATAAGTGCTAGATTCAGCCACCACCATGACTACATGAGGCTTTTAGGGGACATACAGACACAGATCATAACATTTCACCACTGTTCCCCCAAAGGCTCATGTACATCCTTTATGAAAAATACATTTAGTTCATCTCCAAGAGTTCCCAGAGTCTTGAGGTTTCAGCATTGCTGAAAAGTCCAAGTCCCAAGACTCCACTAAGATCTAAGGCAAACTCTTAGCTGTAAACTTCCGTACAAATGAAAACAAAGTTGAACACTTCCAGCATCCATTGGCACAAGATAAATATTATCATTCTATAGGGTACAGACAGGCAGGTACAAAAGAATGGGACCAAAAGAAGTCCAAAATCTATTAAGGCAATCATTAAGTCCTGGATTTCCAGACTCAGCATCTGAAGCAATCTGGATATGAGCTCCAAAAGGCTTGAGTGACTCCACCCCCATAGAACTTCTGGTGGTTATAGCTCCCACTGTTTCTCTCTTAGGCCTGCTATATTTTCCTTGCAGGTTTCCTTACACAACCCATGCTCCTGGCTTTTCCAAACTTCTCTAATTGCACCTTTGGCTTCACCTTCACAGCTTCACATACTGTGCTCTCAGTGACACACGGACTGGCCTCCTGTATCTTCTTAAACCAGGTTATAAGCCATTTTTACCCTCAGAACTAATGCATTCTGCATGTGCTTAAAACCAGCACCATGTGGATGCTGCTGAGATCTGCTGCCAGCTGGAGCAGTATCCAGGTTTTCCTCTCTCTTGGTTATAGGAGTCGAGTGCTTGGATTGCTGGGCCTGCTGAACTTGAATCTGAGAACCAAATTATCTATGTCACTTCTATTCTGGAACCTGCTTTGGCCACTCCTATTTCTGTCACTGCCATTCTAGAACATAGTGCTCTACATCTTTCTCCTCAAAGTAAAATCTTTCACATTTGCTATTTTGAGGCTGCAAAGCTTGGGGGCCTGATGCTACTTGTAATGCCCTAAGGCTATCCTTTATATTCTCCTGTTCCTTCTAACAATAGAGATCTTGGTTCTATCTTTGCAGTGCACAATTTTACTGCAGATTTTTTTCCCAGCCAAATTCATAATATTTCAAATCATCTTGACTCTTCGCCCTTGATTCACAACCTAAATCTGACTAAAAGCCCTAATATAATAACCATACCCCTGTCTCAACATTAGACTGCCTTGGCATTTCTTCTATCAGATTACTTAGTTAACTGCTCTCTGTCTCAGGCAAAGTGTTCGGACACAAGCAAAATTCAGACAAACATTCTGCCAAGCTGTAACACATCATCTGGAGTCCAGCAACCAATGTAGTCCTACTCAGCAGAAAGCTCCCAATCCTGGTCTTTTACCAGAATTTCTATCAACCTTCTGGTCTTCTTAACTCTGAACAGAATCTTCCACAGAAAGCACCCTAAGGTGTTCCAACTCTATGCTTTCAGATGACATCTCCAAACTTTTCCAAACATTTCACACAAGCTATTTTCAAAGGCTCTTGAACCACAAGAGCCATTGTATAGTCACAATAACAATCCCACTCCTGGTACCAACTTCTGTCTTGGTTACTTTTCTCTCATTGCTGGAACAAAATGCTCAACCCTCAAATTAGGCAAGCAAAGGTTTATTTAGCTTACACTTTGTAGGTTTTAGTCCATAATCAGCTGGCTCCAAGGCAGAGTGTCATGACTAAGGAGCAACAGTCATGGAAGCCATAAGCAAGAAGAGCAAAAACAGCAAAAAAAAAAAAAAAAGGGAAAGCATGCCTCCTTCCCTCCTTATATTATATGCCAGCTACCTGCCCCTGGGCACATACAGCACTCACTCTGCCAATCACAGTGCTAGACAGTAAGCCAATCACCAACACTAGTTTCAGATACCACCATGACTGCATGAGGCTTGGGGGGACACTGAGACAAAAACCCTAACAAGTGTTTAGCCTCCTGGCTGTGTATATCTTCACTTGGGTTATGGCTTAGTTGCTTCTGTTACCATGTTAGGTTACAGTCATTTCTTTCCACCCTGTTTATCATCTTTCTGGATATTAACATCTTTAGTCACCCTGTCATTTATGCACTCAAGTAGTCATTAGGATAGGACAGGATCTTATTACTGCTTATATTCTGCAGCCAAGCTTTTGCCAACTAACTATTCAGTGTTAATATCCAAGATAAACCACAGTTTTGGGTTATATACGGCAAATTTTACCTCAAATATATTTCCTCAAATGGCCAAAGAAGGTATATATGTAACAACTTTTTAAGGTATATATGTAACAACTTTGTGCAAAATTGATGATTGCTCATCCTATAACTGAATGGCATTTAAAAAATTCTTGTCTGTTCTCTGTCTGCTTCCCTACCATCTTCTCCAGGAGAACATGTATATGTCTACATCCTACTATAGCCCTGCCCTTGGAAATGAACAATCCAATAATGTGGCATGTTTGTTTTCACAAAAAGCTATCATTTATGAATATTCTCAAAGGTAGTAAACTTTAGTGTTTGAAATGCAATATCAGCATTTTACACAAGAAAGTTCAAGACTATGAAAAGTTCAAAGGAGTCTTTTCTATCACATCTATTAGTAGTAAAGATAAGTCTAAAAACCAGATGAACACCATGTAAAAATTTTTAGCATGATATTTAGTAGGTTAAAATTCAACAGGGAGAAAAGACTACACAAGGCAAGTCTGATATTAATACTTTCATATCTTATTATATTTCAAAATAAAAAAGTCAGAGTCTCAAAATTTTTTTTGAAGTTATCAACTTTTTTAGCACAAAAATGTATTTGTTTCTCTTCCATAATGTACCAGAACTAAAAGGTGATTTCCAAGTTTATGTTACAATGATCTTACACAGGATATTAAAATGATATTAATAGTAAAAGAGAGATGATTATTAGAGTTATCTTGCTTTGTGACATATTATATTTTCTAATATATGTTCACATTTATTTGATTAAAATTATTTTGCCTATGTCTTCTTTTTCTACTCTTGAAATTTTCTAAGCAAATTTTGCTTTAAATTTCTTTCATGACCAAAGGGCACCTTTTCTAACTTTAGGTATGTATATAACAACTCTGTGCCAAGACTGATGATTCCTCTTCCTCTAAGATAATGGCATTTCAAAAGCCAGTTCTGCTGAAATACAGCTCTGTATGTCAAGCTCCTATGCCAGAATGTATTTGTGATATATATTGATCCTTAATTTTAGCCATGATCTAGCCATAAGAACAGAAAGAAAAATGTAGGATAATGAAATAATAAACATCTTTGTAAGTTTTTTTTTTCAGTTTACTGAGTCTGCCACAGTGATCTATAGGTCACAGGGCACCATGGGAAAAGTACTACATGATCCAAGAATGTGTGAGAAAGTAAAGCCATTCAGTGGCCAGTGTCAGAACAGTCATTTGTTTTGTGCATGTAACCATTCTGTAGTCCCTAACCCTAACCCTGACAGTGGGGGAAACTCTGAAAGAAAAAGAAACTCTTTTGTCAATTGAAATAGCTGAATGTGAAAAGAATCTATATGGTTCTAATGGAATGGTGTCAGCTCACATATCTCTCCACTCTAATAAAAATGCACTGTTGAATGTATAGAAAATAAAGAGACTATTGATCAAGCACTAAGAGAAATTTTATAGACAAATTGCTATCAATAAGGGAAATGTCATCCAATGTATTATTATTCAGAGAGTTAAAAGTCATAAAAAAGGGAAGAAAAAGTAAAAAAAAAGTGCTCAGGGCTATTTATCTTTTTAAATATTCACATTAAGTTTAAACACAGAAAAATAATTGAGTATCACTATCACAGTAAACATGTTAGGTCATTCAGTTTCCTTCTGAGTCTGATATACTTCCACTTCCCAGAAATTAACAGTCCATCTTCCAATAAATCAACTTTCTGCTTTGCCTATTAATTGCATTCTGCTTGCATAAGTTTACCATTATGAAATTGTTTATAATCTCTCTCCCTGTTTCTATCTCCCCCTCTCTGCCTCTATTTCCTTCTCCTTCTTTTTGTCTCTCTCCTTTTTTTTTTCTCTTCTACCTTCAGTTTTGTTTCCATGATCACCTCTGTTTTTCTTTCCTGATCTTAAAATATTGGAACTTAACAGGATTCTGACATTGGGTATCTTCTTCAACCTGTCCACACTCTTCATGGCTCTTAAATTCTATCAAGTGCCCAGTGCCCAGGGGCTCTCATGCTGATGCCCCAACCCTAACCTTATTCTGAGATTTGGTTGTATGTATTCAAGGCAGTGACTGAATCTCCATGAGCTCTTCTGGAAGAGCATAACCAGGAAAGACTCCAATCCACTGTCCCTCTTCACAATTATAGACTATGCTTCCTTCTATCCCTGTTACCTTGGTGTGGCCTCTCCTCAGACTTGCCCGGACAATTGTGAGTTTTATCACCTGTCTGCTTGTATCTGATCTAATTCTCTTTCACTTCATTGCAGCCAGAAATGTTTTCAAAGACCCAAATTAGATTATAACATTTGCCTCCAGAATGGTTTTAGATGTCTTCTTATCCCACAATATGGCATAGCAAGTAAAGTCATTTCTGGCCTGAGCTCTATTAAACTGTCTTCTCTTATTTTCTGTCTATCTTCTAGCTCAAAGATGATCTCATCTATGAAACTGGATTCATCTTCGTAGGATTAGCGAGACTCATATATTCCATGTCCCCCAGCTGACATGGAAAGACCTCAGAAGATTGAGAATCTTGGCTGTAATACTAACCAAATTACTTAATCTAAGTCTCACTCTTCATTTGTAAAACTGACACAATAACATCATATACCTCATAAAAAATTTTTTCTGAGGTGTAAATAGCATAATTCATATAAATGATTAACACAGTGGATAGCATTTATTAAGAGTTAATCAAATGTTATTTATGATAATTATTGTGATGGTTTATGCATACATTTTCTCATTAGAGAATTATTCATGTAACCTTCATAAGTAACACACTATCTGGATCCTAACAGTGACTTACTGAGTGTTTTAGAGCATATAAATGATTGAATGACAAAAGAAAAAATACACAAATTACCATAATGCTTGAGCCCACAAGCATGAAATCAAATATTTGCTTGATATTTAATAAATCATTCTTACATGGCCACTCATTTAAATTTTAATGTTTATAAAGTTCCCTTGCCTGTCTAATAAAAACTGTGAATATAAAATAACGAAAAACAGATGCCATCATTCTTCTTCTATGTAGGGATATGGTGACAAAATGAGGGCTTAATTAAGATGTGTGAAATGTCAGGAATCTTGCTGTTCAAGGCTGTGTTAATCAACATTTCTCAGAGAAACATATCAATAAAATGTGTGTGCATGCATATGCATATACAGACACAGACACATACTCTCTGTCTCTCTGTCTCACCTCTCTCTCTCTCTCTCTCTCTCTCTCTCTCTCTCTCTTTCTCTCTCTGTTTAAAGGAATTATCTCATGAGATTGTAGAGGATAGAAGGTCCAAAATCTACATGGCAGGACTTTCGACATGAGACCCATGTCAAAAGAAATGATACTGTAGTTCATATCTAAAACCTAGTTAAGTGGACTCTACCACCCTCTTAATCCAGGTGTTCCAGATGACACTGAGATTGAAAGAAACCAAAGAGCCACTTAACAATTAAACTGAGATTCAGTATAGTATTTCTAAACTTTTCTGAGGGCAAAAAACAGCAAATAATCTTCATAAAACTTCTAAAAACATAGTAAAAACAAAGAGCGCATGTTTTATTTGTTTTGTGTTTTCATGGTTCTCAAAGGAAGGGCTATGAAGTGCAAGCCATTTCTAGCATGTTGACTCATCTGTGATACTTCACCAAACTAGAAAAAGAAAATGGAATCACTCTTGTCCCTGAAAGCAAAGAGAAAACATGCAAGGAATATGTCTGTGATGTAGACACGAAAGATTAAAAAAAAATGCTGAAGTAATCTCAGTTTTGTTAATATATCCTCTGAATTATCTTTTGGCATAAGATCTTGAAGTTTTCTATTTTTGATCTCAATAAATGTTCAGGAGAAATAATATATCTGCCTTTGGGGCTATGCAAATTTTAGCATTCCATTTATGGATTGTTTTCTGGTGACAACAAATAAGGCTGAACAAAAAGAAGTTAGTGAAAGCAGTTAAGGAGAAACACAGTATCAGAAAGCTGGCTGCTTTAATATTTTCCCATAGAGCTTTATTCTGTATTTCCCAAACTTCAGCAGATTATGAGATTTATTTGTAACAATTTTTAATAAAGACTTCAATCCACTTTACGCAAAGAACAGCATAATCATATCCTCAAAATCAGTCTGTCTTTTAGACATATGATATATTTTTCTAACTCTATGTCTTTTGAGAAAGCAGATGGATATAATGACTCAACTTGCCTTTTATTTTAGATGCTTCACCTCTAAGACTCTTATCTCTTTATTTATACGTACTTTTTACCTTGGGTATGTGTTATGGCTTATGTTTGGGTGTCCTCCCAAAGCCTCATGCAGTCATAGAGGTGACTGAATCTAGCCTTTGTGATTGGTTCATTGCCTAGCACTGAGATTGACTATGTGAGTGCTACCCCACAAGCCCAGGGGCAGGGAGACAGTATACAATATAAAGGAAGGAAGGAGGCATGCTGTTCTCTTTTGGCCTTTTCATGCTTGTCACTTGTGGCCACCACAAATGATTGCCCCCAGCCATGCCACTCTGCCTTAGAGCCAGCTGAGTATGGACTGAAACCTTCAAAAACTTTAAGCTAAATAAATCTATACTTCCTTCATTTTGGGTGTCAAGTATTTTTGCCCTAGCAATGAGAGAAAATAAGTAAGACCATATTTGAAAATGCAAGAATTCATTCCTCTGCTCAGGTGATGTTCTCTGGAAAGCCATTCCCATCTTTTTTTCGTATAGGGCACAGATTGTGCGAGGTTTAAATCTATGAGATGGAAACTAAAATTCACACTACTACAATTAATAAAGAACACAGCCAAGTATTATTATTAAACAGTTAATCACTCTTTCTAAGGCAACATTCTTCCTTACTGTGGAGTTCAGAGTTGGAGTTGCCTCCCAGAATCTAACTAGGGACCATAAAGAAACTGAAATGACACTTAGCTCTGGAAGGGAGTAATGAAAGTGTGAAGTAAACACGCAGCTATGCTTAGTAAACTTCAGCAATAATTTCAAATCTATATTGAGAATTAAAAACTGGGAGGATAGTATCATAATTTGCTTTTTCCATTCCCAGAAATCTAACGGAATTTATTTATATTGCTCCTAAAAGAAAGGAAATAGCATATAAAGGATTGAGTAAGAGGTGCTTAGGTTCTGAATAACTATTAAAATGAAGAGCTAAATGTCAGGGATTTGTTTGGGTACCTGGCACAGAATGACTGTCACAAGGAGACTGATTCAATAGCCACTTTCTGTTTGTGGCATCATGGCATCACCTGCTACCAAACTGCATGTTGAAATGGTAAAATAAGACCAGAAATACTTTTTAGAAAATAATTCTAAATTCACTGAAGGAAATTTCTTTTTTCCTTAGTGCATAAGCAGTAAAATAAAATAATGATTGCTTCAAATATTGGTGATTTTAAAATTTAAAAGACACATTCAGCCTTACTTTTTAGTCATCCCATAAAATGATCTCAATATTAACAGACGTAAAGCAAAAGAGGTGATCCATTACCATTCCAGGGGCAGGTATACCAAATTTAAAGAACAAAAACGATTAAGAAACGGCAAAACTAACATTCTACATTCATTAGAATGTAGCAACATAGCATCTATATCTCCTTAAAAAGAACTTTGGAAATTACAAGCAAGCAAAGGGGCCCAGATTCTGAGAATTATATCTGGGATGCAACTTCACTCCTTTTTAGGTATGTTTACTGCAGAAAGGACTACCACAGTCTATTGCCAAGTATTTCAAGATATTTTAAGTTTAAAAAAAAAAGAATATTTTGATGCCTAGAGTCCTGGACAGCACTGAGCATGCTGTGATCCATGGCACGGCCTTATAAAATGCTGCATGCTCAGGAATACAAGACCAAACAAGTAAGACCATGTTCTGCTCTAAGAACACTGGGAAAAAAAGCTGTGTTCTCCAAAAGCAGTTTTTGTTAACAAAAAATTTTCACGCAAATACTGATGTGTACACTTTAAATACATACTCTTTAGTATAAGGTTAAAAACTTTGACAAGGATACATGGATGGGCGGGTGGATGTGTAGATATCATTAATAAGTAGATCAGTATTATTGAAAGTTGACAGTAAGTTCACAGACAGAAATATGTTAAAATGTATATTGTTTTCAAATTATTGACATTAAGGTTATAAGCATGTTCTATAATAGCATCTACTCATCACTTTCTTGTGAATCGCCTGCTGAGAAAATCTGTTAATAACAAAACATACTTTCTGTTCACAAAGATATTAAAGGAATGTTTTTCTTTTTTATATTTAAAAAAATAGTACAAAACTTCAAAATAAGATTGTAGAGGAATAACGATATAGAAGAAAGAAACTCCTGACCTACTATATGTCCAATAAGAGTTATGTTCTCTAAAGTAGAAGAATGTATTTTAGAAACAAGGATGGTTTAGAGCAGAATATACTTGAGAGAAAGAAAACTTCTGTCTGAGAGAGAGAGCCAAAAGAGGTCTCAAGCAGATTTTCAAGGAGTCTGTCTTTTCTAGAGACTTTTATAGAGCAAAATCATGAGATGAGATGGGTCCAAGGGAGGGAAAACATGGAAACTTGCAAGGTGAGAATAAAGTGGGACAGAACTGTGGTCAATCAATAAGATTAATTCCTCTGGTGAAATTTATTAAATCAGAAGCAAATGGTAAGCAAGTCACTTAGTAAGAGGCATGCTTAACTGCAGTGACTCTTTCTGTAGAGGGTGGAATAGTGATTCCTGACTTCCTCAGGGTGGTAGAGAACTACCTAGACCATCAATCATTAGAATGTGGGTGTATTTCTTTGCCTTTTGTCTTGATATTTGGCCCACAGCGAAGGTGCCTGTCTTCTCCACAGTTACAAGGCATCTCATCTTCTGTACTGGCTCCTTCAAGGGCCCAGCCCTGTCTGATTGCTTATAATATTTTTATCTAACTCCGTTGCCTGTAACAGGAACAATGGTTAATGCATTGTATATTGTTATTTTAATGCTCCCGATGAAAGCTGTAGACATTAAGATCGATCAAACAATATAGGCACACACTTTTCTTTTCAGTGAACTAATATTAATTAGTACAATAGCTGTCTTAACTGTATTGTGTGTGCATTGATTTATTTGTTTTTCCTTTTTTCCCTTCTTCGTTTTCTCATTTCCTCCATCCCAGTTTCTCTTTCCTTTTAAATAGCTTCTTTCCACTTCACAATATCTATTTTACATTCTGAATGCTATTTAATTTTTCAGCTTCTTATACTAGGGAGATGATATGTTGTGTACATAGGCAAGTATGGTTTATTTCACTTATAAGTATAATTTCAAGTTGCATCCATTTTCAACTTTACTCATATTTATAGCTGAATAGCACTCCATTGTATAAAAATACAACATCTTTTTTCCATTCCTTGGTTAATGAACATTTGCGCTGCTTCCAAGATTTAGTTATTACAAATTATGCTGTTATAAACATGGGTGCACATAAATTGCTGTGGTATGATGTTTTTAATTCTTCTGGGAAAACACCGAGAAGTAAAATATCTGGGTCAAATGAGACCTCTAATCCTGTTTTGAGGACCCTTTCCAGTGATTTCCATGATAATTGAACAGTCTACATTCCCACCAACAAAGGAGAAGGGCTCTTTTTTACCAGAGATCCTCCAGCATTTGTTAGTGATTGATTCCATGATGATAGCCATTCTTTCTAGGGTGAGATGAAATCTCAGTGCTGTTTTAATGTGTATCTCTTGGATAATCAATGAAATTTTCACATATTTATTTGCCAAATTAATTATCAAGTTAATTTACCAGGTTTGGCTTCAATTATCATTTTTTTTGTATTTTAAAATCAAATCATGTAGAACTCATCAGTCATTTAGAAGAGTTATTATAACACAGATATCAAAAACACCTATAGAGCCTCAGACAAATTGTTTTATGTCTTGAGCATTAATTTATTCATTCATAAGTGCACATACATATCCCCACTCATGTGCACACACCATTTATTCCAGCATTATGAGTGTTGAATAAGGAACTAGAAATTATGATGCACACCAATGCTGCATATCTATTGTGTCAAAAATATCAAAGAATAACAACTTCAAGTTGGAAAAGTTTATTTTTGGCTCATGGTTTCAGAGATTTCAGTCCACAGTCAGCTGGTTATACTTCTTTAGGTGTGTGGCAAAGCAGAGGTACCATGCAAGAGACTATGGCAGAAAAAAAGCTTTTGGCATCCTGGCAACACAGTGAGCAAAACAGGCAGAAGAAACATATGTACTCCCCAAGACCATGTCCTTTAATCCACTCCCTCTATCCACGCCCCAATTCTTTGTCTCAATTGCTTTCCCATAATGCCTTCAATTTATAGTCCCTCAGTGGGTTAATCTTTAGGTGCATCAAGAGACTCAATGATCCAATTATCTCAGAAAAACATCCACAGACACATTTAGAAGTGTTTTACTGAGTTCATAAGTGTTCTCAGTCAAATTAAGTTAATAATCAAGATTAAGCATCATGCCTGCAAAGCATTCAATGTTCTACATTATTATTTCACAATAAATATCTTGAAATGGGTTTATTTATAAAACAATTTTGGAAGTCATACTTCATATAAATCACATATCAACTTTTAAAATTGTAATCTAAAATTTTGCATAATTTATATAGTTATTTTTAATGTATAAACTAAATTTTTAAAAATTTGTTTTTAGGGCTGGGGATTTAGCTCAGCGGCATAAGCGCCTGCCTTGCAAGTGTGTGGTCTTGAGTTCGATCCCTGGTACTGATAAAAAAGACAAAAAACCAAAAATTTAAAAAAAATTTTTTAATACAACCAGCCATAATTTAAGAGTAGAATCATGACTTTCTTTAAAATTTGAAGGAAACATTTTCTGTTGTTGTGTTGGTTCTGACTTGGCACACTTTGGCGTGTGCTCTGAACTGGATTTCTTCTGTAGATTTTGTATTGATTTAACTGTCAATATATTATAATGGTGGATGTTTTCTGTACATACAGGTACTCACACATTAGCTAATCATATTTCCTCATGCACATTATATCCTACTTTTATGATCTGAAAGTTCTACAAGATAGACTATAATAGAGAATAGATGTTTAGTACATTTCCTGTTTCTCTCCTTTGTAGGAGCTTATATATTAAATTCCTCTAACAGATTGTTTTTGTATTTACATCTGTGATGGATAATAATATGTATCAGCTTGACTGTAGCATGGTCATGAGATGCCTGGATGTTTGGTTAAACATTTTCTTGGGGCAAATCTGTGATGGTTTTCCATGCAAATTAGGATATGAAAGTACGTAATGAAAAAGCAAAACCTCCTCCTCTATGTTAGTGATCATTACCCAATCTATTGAGGGTCTTACTAAAATTATTAAGGTGCAGGATGGAAGAATTCACTCTGCTTGACAGAGACGGACATCCATATCTCACCTGGAACTAGGATGTCCATCACTGACATTGCCATTTCACATGGCTGTGAACTTAGAAGCTAATCACTTAGGTTTGGAAGTGATAGATCTAAGGACTTCCTAACCTCCATAATCATATGAACCAGTTCTTCATAACAAATGTCTTTATTGTCTACTTATCTGTGTCTTCTCTTAGGCTTTGTTTAATGGTTCTGTTAATCTGAAAAGCCCTGACCAATATAACACATATGATTCTAAAGCAGAAAGTTTGTCTTGCAACTTACTAAATGCTAAGCTTAACACATTTTTAATCAATTCCTTTCCTTTACAAGTAAATTTGATTCCCTTACATTCATTAACCCAATAAGTTTAAATACTGACAATCAATCTGTGGTAATTATTTTGTAATTTTGCTTACTCTGATATTAGTGTTAAATGTGTAATTTAAATAATATATAGAACAATTATTTTTCCTTTCTTTTAAAATATCTTGTTTCCCAAATATTAGTATTTGCCTTGCTTTTTCTTTTACTTAACTTACTAGGCTGACATCATTAATTTATTTTCATGCTATCCCAAATATATAAATCTCTTCTCTACACATTTAAATAAGTTCAATATTCCAAAAATTTAATCTTCAAAAAAATCTTTCTCATGTTATTCTGACGTGCCCTAAATGGAAATTGGTTGACTCAGGCTTGCTGAAAGCTGTTGTCCTGGGACATTTCCCATCTTCCTAAGAATTTCTTTTGCCTCCTACTGGATTCCATGGAATCCTACTTCTTGGTTTTTCTCTTTAACTTAGCAAAACATGACCTCCTGGAAAAGTATGTGAGCATGAGATATTTATTTTTAGTTCTTACTATTTTAAATCACTTTATCTGTAAACTCATATTCAATAATTGGTTTAAAATGTCAGGGTAGATTATTTCTGGCAAACAATTTGAAAGTATTTCTCTAGCTTCTTCTGGCTTCTGATGCTCCATTAAGAAATATGGTGTTTCTTTGATTTTACATTCCTTCCAGACAATTTTCTGGAATCTGCTAAGGAGTGGCTGTTTATGTCAGAAATCTCTAAGCATTTGCTCTCTATTTTCATTCATTCTGTAAGACACTGGGGAGATTAATTTTAATTAACAAACTCATATTCTTTATTCCCAACACCATTCCAATAATATAGTCTTTTAATTCCCTTTATTTTCCCATTGTTTCACTCTGAAACTTTTGCTATAGTTAAGCTGATCATATAATTTTCTTTTCTTTTTATTTTACATTAAATCACTTTTGTTATTCTTTCTAGATTTCTTCAATCTTAGCTCCAAATTCTTCTACTTAAACATCTTCTACTTATGTGTCTATCAGGGTTGATACACTGTGTCAGTTTGAGAAGGTCAGAAGTTTAGCTAAGTGATTCATCAGAGGACTGGGATCTTGCTTTGTTAAATCCTCAGCCCTGAAAAAGGAAAGCACGCAGATGGTATAAGTGCTATGCTCATTAGATGGGAGCAGCTTACATACAATAAAAAGCAAATGATGAAGGACTGATGGTTGGTTCTTTGAAAGAGCTTCAGTCTACATCTTCAGCTTAGATGTCATCTCCTGGCTTCTGGAGTAGACTGTTTGGCTTCCTCCTGTGACTCTTCATGTAGATTCTTCAGCCTTCCATGTAGACTCTTTAGTCATCTGTCTTAGATTCTTCAGCATTTTGTCTCAGACCTATTGGCCTCCTGATAAGGACTTGCATGGGACACTGCAGTAAGCTCCAGACCATGAGCTGGATCCTTCAACCTCTACACACATCTTCATCCCACTCTGTGGCTGACCGTCTAAGCCAATCTTGCAGTTCCTTATATATGTGCATATCTTGTGTTACATCTGTTTCTGTAGTAAACTCTGACTGATACAGTGTCTTTCTATTAATGCACTTTTAATGTCCAGGGATTCTTTTATATTTTCTGGAATGTTTCGTAGCATATACTTCTTTGTGTTTGTTAACCTTCCTTAGAATATTAATCTTGTTTTTCAGATTTTCTTCTATTTCTATATTGATTATTTAGTATTTGTGTCTCTGTTTTCCCTTTCCAAAATTTTATTGCTATTAACTGCTGATATTCCTCCTTAATTGTTTTTATAGGGTTATGGTTTTAAAAACAAAAATAATTTCACTGCTATTTCATATGAATTTTTAAAATGACTCCAGGTAAATTTTACATCTATGTCTAAAAATTCTGTACTATTCTTATAATTCAGAATTAAAATTCAGGTTTATTTTTAGCACAAGTAATCTTAAACAATTTATATATATCCACTACTCCACTGTGTACAACCCAGTTCTCACTATGTATGTAGCTATATGCATGATATAACTTATTTAATCTTCTGCCCTTCAATTTTTATTCTGATCTCTTTCAAATGTCTAGGCTTTTTTCAGTAGTGTCCTTTTAAAAGCATATTTTCACTTGTCAATGCTTCCTTACTTAGCCCTTTTATGCCAGTGCTAAGAAAATCTTAATGTGATTAACAAATGAGTCACATATATAATTTAAATGTTTCAGAACTCACACTACAAGAGCATGTGAAATTAATTTTAGCAATAAAAATGTACTGGCTATCATATAACCACAATGTTAGTCTAGTATGTAATCATTGCAAAATAATTAATGATACAAGTTGGTGTTTTTTCTTACTAAGTCTATGAAATCTTACATTTGTTTTATACTTTCAATCTGGAATAACTATTTCAAATTCTCAGCAGCCACATGACGCCACATGCCACATCCTACATGCCACAGTTCTAGACATTTGTATCACAAAATTTAACGAGCCATGGTACATGCTCCCACATAAGTGGAAGACATAAGTAAAAAACCAGGAAAGTACAATGTATTCATTTCAGTGATAGATTTGTCCAGGGAACAAGAGCCATCTACATCACCATAAAACTTCCATGGCAGAAAAATCATTGTTGAGGAAGGGATGCTAACTTGGAGAACCAAAATCAGCTTCTTTTTATTGATACAAAGCACGCATATAAAGCATAATGGTAGAGAGATAACCAATGACAGATTTTAGCATTTCTTGCCAGCCTAGAAGTTTGAAATTTAAGCTAAAACCACAGGGAGCAAAGAAGTATTTATATACTGAGAACGTTGTGTTATTACACAGTAGAAACTGGCTACAACTACTACCAGATTTTAAACAGATTACAAGGAAATTTGGCGCAGTTGGTTGAACAAGAGGTGCCATGAGATAAATTGAAATAACAGCTTCAGGAATGTGGAGCTGAACTTGACTGGAGAGGTTTGAGCAGGGTAGACTCAGTGTTGTGACTTTTTGGATGGAGCCGGGGAGAGGCGTAGGAAAAAAATGACCAGGGACATTATTATGACTCTTTATTTCCGAATTGAGGAAGACAACAATGGCTTCAGCCATCAAGGTGTGACATCCAGCGCAAGAGCAGAAGATTGAAATTTAACATGCTATGTTTTAGGTATGATTTCCTGTTGGAAAATCAAGTATAAATTTCTTTAAGTAACTATACAAAGGTTTGGCTCTCAACAGAAATGTAGATAGATCTATAGGAGCAATCAGCATACACATAAAAAGAATTTGCTGTTATCTAAAATAAATAGGGTCTCAGATATGAGTTAGACGTGTTAAAAAGGATGAAAAGTGAAGTGAGATCAAAAGACACAATGAGAGAGTCTTGTTTAATGAAAACACTAAACACATATGTACAAGTTAGAAATGAAACACTTTTCCAAGGGTTTGCATTTGTGTTTTACTTGGCAAGACATCACATTTTCCATGCTGACAATATTGTAGATAAGCTTCTTAAATAAACTGATGAGATAGCCAAAGTGCTATTAGTATTAAGTTTTCTCAAAGATAATTTAAAAGTTATTTGTACAGTTCACCAACATATGTTCAAACCAAGACCATATAGCTAAGCCAGAGTACACCATATTTACATTTGTCACCCTGTGTTCATTTTGTGTCCCCATCAGATTCTCTCTGGTGCGTACTTCAATAATATTTTGTGTAACTTTACCAAGCTCAGCTTGCTGATAGTCTGCTTCCAGATAAAACAATATGTTTGAAAGCATATGGAATAGTTAACCATTCTAGATTGTGTGAGAAGATTTAAACATCACTTACATTACTTTATCCATTACATTAATTATGTGACTGAAGTTAAACTAAGAATAACAATAGCAACCATCAACTGAACACACACTATGTCCCAGGCAGATGGTGCCCAAAAAAATGTGTCACACAATTTTGGTTGTTTAATCTTTCTAACAAGGGAACAACTGAGGGATATTTTTATGCACACATGTGGCCCATTGGTCGTTTACAATGGGATTTGTTTCCCCAATCTCTAGCTGACAGGATGGCTGAATTTTCTACCCTCTCCCCTTAGCTGACTTCTTTTTTTTTTTTTACATTTTAAAAAAAAATTATTTAAAGAGGAAAACACAAAACAGAAAAAGGGTACAAATAATTTCAAAAAAACAGTATGAAATCACTAGTTAATAAATTACATATTGTCCACTTAGAAATTTGTTCAAGTTGCAAAAGTAAAGCATACAAAATGGACATTTAAACAGTGAGACTGCAAAGAGTTCTGTTCAATGATCCAACGAAAACCTATTAATATGCTTATCAATCCTACACACTTAAAGATATATGCAGTTATATCCTTTAGAGGATTTTCTTTTCCTCTCTTTTTCACAATATCAATTACACATTTGGGGTTTTATTACTCCTACATTTCTTATTACTTTTTATACTAGAGGCACAATGTGATGTTTATAAATATAACTCTTATTATTTTACTAATGAGGACAGTCTTAAGTTGTCTCTATTTACCTATGAAGGTCTCAAAACCCTCCTTTCTATATAGCTGAGTAATATTCCATTGTATAAAAACACCACATCTTTTTCATTCATTCTGTGGTTGATGGGCATCTTGGTTGTTTCCAAGATTTAACTATTAAAAATTGTGCTGCTATGAACATGGGTGTACATATATCACTGTGACATGATCTTTTCAGGTTTTCTGGGAAAATACCGAGAGGTGAATAACTAGATTGAATGGAATGTCCAATCCTAGTCTTCTGAAAATTCTCCATACTGATTTCCATAGTGGTTGCACCAGACTACACTCTCACCAAATGTGGAACACTGTTCTCCCTTCAACCTTGCCAACATTTGTTATCAGTTGATTTCTTGATGGCAGATATTCTTTCCAGAGTGAGATGAAATTTCAATGCTGTTTTAATTTGCATTTCTTGATGACCAGTGATGGTGAACATTCCTTCATGTATTTACTTGCCATTTGTATATCTTCATCTGAAAACTGTGTGTTCGTCTCAAATACCCATTTTTGGAGAGGGTCTTTGAATTGGGGGGGACTTGATGTTTTTCAGTTCTTTGTATGTTCTGGATATAAGTCCTTTGTCTGTCAGCTGACTTCTTGCTTCATTCAACTAACAGGAGGCAGTGATGTGAGATCAGAGGATAGAAGGACAATTGGAGCCAAGACAATTGTACTTCACTAAGGCTCATGCACCAACAATACTCTTTGAAGCTGCAGCTCTTGCTGGACACACAGTGCGTGCCACCCTGCAAAAATCTTGGTAGAACATACCTCATGGGATGACCCAGGATTTGGGGTTTGGAAATAACACTTTGTCTATTGTCCTTCTAGACCTGGGATCTTCTGTGGCTTTGTCTTCTTGCTGAGCATCTCTAATTTGACTTCTTAGATCATTCTTTACCTGCTTAATTAGTTTATTCCTAGTTACTTAGAATATATTTACTTTCCCAATTGGATTGGATTCTTGTGTACACTCTACTTGGATATATGCATATGGGTGTGTGTGTGTGTGTGTGTGTATATATATATATATATATATATATATATATATAGTTATTCTAAACTTAAGAAAAAAGGAAATGATATGCAGAGTATTTGAAAGTGTTAAGCTAATTAAGCATGCCCCTTAGGCATAAAGTAATTGAGTCAGGATTTGACATCAAATAAGCAAGTTTAGGATCATACACTCAGGAGTATCACACCAAGATGTACTAAAATATGCTAAAGTAAAATCTATAATAGAATAAACTTTATAATAGTCTACAAAACTATATAAAGTGATAATCACAGCTAACACTAGTGATCACTTTCTATGTGCCTAATATTATTACTAACACTTTTATGTATAAACTCATTTTACCCTCAACAATTTTATAAGTACTATTATTACCCCCTTTCATGATTTTTACAATAAAAATGGACGTCATGTTTTAATGGTTCTACCAAGCTCAAAAAGCTACAATTACCTACATGGTCATCTCTTATTTTGACTGAGTTTCACCTTTCAGTGAGCCCAGATCCTATGACGCTGTATTAGTTTTCTTTTTGCTGCAAAGTTCCACACACTTTGTGCCTTGAAACTCACACATTTATTATCTTCTACTGTCAGTCAGAAATTTGGACTCAGGCTCAGTGGCCTGAAGTCAGACTTTTGGCAGGAACATATTATTCCTGGAGAAGCAAATCCAACATCTAGAGTTTTCCACTTGACTCATAACACCTTCGTCTGTCTTTAAAGTCTGCCAGAGCAGGTTCAAGTATGCCCACAACAATGGGAGAGAAAAGAAGTCAAGGGCGGCCAGCTGCAGGTTAACAGTATGATATGGCAGCAACTTCCATATTGCTTGAGCTTCTCCTCAACGTTACCCTCATCGTCCAGTTATTACCTGCCTTCTGAGATTTTTTGCCAGTGAGTGAGGTCAAGTGTTGGTTCTTCCCAATCCTCAGTGCCAAAGAGAAAACACTCTACTTGCACTGCAGAGAACAACCTGGCTTTGTTCTCACTAATAAATTCCAGTTTGCTAATTTAATGATTTTGGGAGAGTGTCCCTTTGAGACACGATAGAATAAGTATGTGTTTGAGGAATCTATATTCACATACTTATTGTATACAATTTAATACACATAAATAGGGACAAGCTATGACACAATTGGAATATCTGAAAATAGAAGAAATAGGAAATAAGGGAGAGATATAGAACATGCTGGATTTTAAATTTACACACTCAACAGGCAAGACAAAGATGAGCTGAACAAGTCTCAGAAAGAATTTTCATGCAAGATTAAGTTAGCTGAGAAACAAAAACATGTCCAGCAAGGGGCAAGGGCAGTTTCAAAGCCACTCTCTCTTTGTTTCCCAGAAGCTGTGATTTAGGCCAGGCTGAAGAGTCCAGTGCCCTGTGCTTCCAGATTACCTGGTGGCATGTAGATCGACAGAGGCCTGAGCATGCCTGTTGCTTTCCAGCAGCTGCTAAAGTGTTATCATCAAAGCGTCATCTTTTCTAAAGTCAGCACATTACATCAGAAGAAGTAAAAAAAGCTTATGCTTTTGCCTCAGTTTACGTGGCCAGTTCACAACAGAGGCAAGCAGTAGACTCTGTGGTCCTGAATCTCACTTAGTGGTCCTTTCACTGCTTGCTACCCTGAAATACTAAGTTTAACATACAGAAAAAGACTGCCAATATGTCAAGTGATTTTTTCAATAATTGAGTTCCTCTAGAGCTCCATCCAGGTACTATGTGGGAATAAAATGGTGAAAAGACAAAATCTCTTGGGATAACATGAATTATAAGCAGAACAAGGCTTTGCCCTTAAAAGAATATACATATTTAAACTGGTGATCACCCTTTCTCACTGTGGCAGTTAAAACTCTTGGGTTTTTTAAATGGGTTTATCTATCCTCTTCTATTTCTAAAATTAAGGGACGAAGAGCCATTGCTTTTATTAGATTTTAAACAAGAAAAAAAATGGGGAAACTGTCCCTTGCAAAAATCAAAGACAGTCATTTTTCTTCATGGAAAATGCATTATGTAACTTTTTACCACCACATCTCTGGCACTTTATTCTGTTCTAGGCTCCCTGAACCTTGATGGCTGCTAAGTTGCCCTAAGAATAGAATTTCCTTTATTTCAATCCAACTGTACTTGGCTCCTTTTCCTGGCATTGATTCCTGGAACGCAATTAAATTGGACCCTCTTCAAGGCATCTGATGCGGAGAACAAAACTTGACACGTTTGTATTAGCACTCAGCCACAGTCTGAGACCCCAGGGGAGTAAAGGATACCCCTTTACTGGTACTGAAGGAGACCTGACAACTGGTTGTTGGTACAAGAATACAGAGTGAAGGAAATTTCTGTTTGCTACATGCAAATCGGAGCCAACTATCTTTACAGCACTGTATTTATGCAGTTGGGTTTTGGTTGGTCTGGAGATATAAAGATATCATCCAGCAAAGTTGACACATTTGCCTGTTTAAAGTGAAAATTTCAAACATATCTTTACAACTTTTGCTTCTGGACAACATATTAGTTCATTTACTCTTAATTATTTAATTGATGCCACCTATACAAATAATAGTAACAGCACCTACCCAACAGAAAATTAGCCTCCTAAAGATGTTGATATGGCATGGGATGAAGAGATGTGCTCCTTGGTTTTATAATTGAACTTCTAAAATAATACCAGACCCCTCCACTCTTGGATTTCTTAATAAGCAAATAATCATTGTCCTTTTGCTTTAATTCATTGCCTTTATTACTTGGTTTTAACTGAAGATGAAATATTCTTATTTTTTAACACAGAACATAGGAGCTAAGTAAATGCAGTAAGATTCTTGGATTTTCACTTGTAGTTTTTTCCATGTAAAATTGGCACATATCAATTTTTGTATGTCAACATTTTCCATAAAAGCAATAGTTTACTTTCCCATTTTTCAAAACTAGTTTGTAGTATTTTAAAAATAGTAGCAATTTACCATGATATAAATGTCATAAGTAAAATATTTTGATAAAAAGGCCTTAATAAGATGGAGTCAAAATTTTCAGAGCAAGCTAGAAAGTGTAGTATCTGCTGACTCTTGTTTCTTTGTTACTATGCTTTCCTACCTGTGAGAAAGATTTCTCCTCCATCTAAATTCATAGATCTTACATACAGGGTTTTCAAATGCTGCTTTTGCCCTACATGCATTAATAAATGATTTTAAAATGAGAGGACAAAGAAATAAATAATAATTTTCAAAATTATCTAACAACTATTTATTATATACCTACTGTATAATGGAAATTCACTGAATATAGTCAAAATACTATTTTTCGTTGTCATTTTTAAAAATTAGAGTGAATTATGGGAATTTTAAATTTTGTTTTGTTTTTGTAGCTAAGTTAAACCCATTAATGCCATTACTTCATTAAATAATCTTAAGTAATTAAAATCATAAATTCTCTCTAAATTGCTATCAGAATTTATAATCTTAATCCAGATGTTAGAAGGTACATTGTATTAGTGCATTTTGTGATGCTATAGCACCATACCTGACACTGGACAATCTATAATGACTGGATAGGTGTTTGTTAACACCTCATACAAGATCTTATTAAGGTGTCCAGGCTAGCTTCCAAGTTTCTTTCTTTTTGTCTCAGTCTCCAAAGTAGCTGCACCTGACATAGGTGGACATTTTAAACCCAGTATTTGAGAGGCTGATAGGTTTGATCGTTTTATAGATGACAAATGTTAAAACCTTGAAAATATGAAAGTAAAACTTTGTATAATTGAAGATGGTGTGGTGAGAAAGACACAATATAAAGAAGAGAGAGCTTTCCATGGTAAGGGAAAAAAAAGGAAAATTGGATCCATATCTTAAAGAAATAGAAAGTCCAGTTCCAACATTTATCGATAGAATGTTCCTGAAAGATTTGCTGAAGATTTAGTTTTTGAGTGCATGCAATAATTCTCTTTGAGTAAAATTTTCTATTGCTTGTTTCTTCCTCTCCTAACACTGTACCCAAACCCATTTTTCTGATGAACTGCTTATATGGCAATGGAACAATGATTGTGATCATGTAGTGGAGATGTATGCATGTTACAGAATTGTGTGTCTTATTTGCATATAGAAAAAAAACTGGGCCTGGCATCTGTCTCCCACAAGAGCTACAAGGTTCATGAAGTCACCACCATCTCTACAAGAAACGAGGCAGGATCATTAGCTCTCTTCAAATGATTTAGTGTCTGTCATATAACAATATTTTCTCTTTTCTGTAAAGTCATAAAAATGTAGGATCTATAAGTCATTTGTCCATCAGCTACCAGAATTTAATCACAGAATTTTTAACTTTGTAATTGATACTAAATAATGATGATGGTTTATATTCCAGAAAATATATTTTGTTAAGACTAGATTATTTTCAAACCAAAACAAATGATAAGTTTCCCATCAATCTTTACATTCATAGTTAATATGGCCTATGTTTTCATTAAAACAAGAAAAATCTGTTTTCCACAAAAGTAGGACAAGGATGTCAGAGATAAACACTTATATATTATATGCTAAGGTATGAGCATTCCTGTTACCAGGACAGCAGTGAAGAGAGCCCTGAAAGGTCTCTGAACTACTTCGGGTAGGGTAGATAAATTATGTAGCAAATTAAAAGCAAATAAAGCCCGTGTAACTAGCTCCTTGTGACATCAGAGGTAAGTACTACAGGTTGAATTTGGAATAACCCTATATGAAAGAGAAAGAGAGAGATGGGAGAGAGAGAGACAATGAGGGAGGGACAGAGGAGAGAGAGAGAACTTTAAAGCAATATAGTAACAATGTAAAGCATTCAGTGATGTAAATGTCTGTATTTATAGCTTTTTCATAAACTAAGGATTATCCTTTGGGTTATGTCTAACTTAATGTATCAAGACATGTGTTCTTTCTACACATCAAAAGGCACTTTGCTAAAATTTCTCTCTAACATGGGGTGAATGTGAGAGTTCGAGTGTTAGTTCTATGCAGTACCTACTAATTCTGATGTGTCTATCTTTCATCTGCAAGGCAGCCTGGAGACGTGAACTCCAAAGGCAGCATAAAAGAGAGGCCCTAGCGTGGAAGGTTTTCATGTATTTAACATAAATCAGTGGCTAAACATTGTATTACAATTTCCCCAAAGTTAATTTGTCATGGAATAGAAAGAAAACAGGAACGACTTACAACTGAAGCACATTTTCCACTGTATTTCAAACAAACAAACGGACCTGAAAATCTGTATATCTACGTACCCAGTCTCAGGGTACATACCTCATTGAAACTATTTGCTACTACACGAAAACAACCAAAATGGATTAACTTCATCAAAGAAAAGAATCAATATTATACACTGTGTCACGGCAGCAATATCCCATAGGGAGCAAATTCCTTAAAAGGAACTTTTCAAATCCCTTTGTTGTAGGTTTATCAGCTTAATTTCTTGAAGGTTTCTAAAGGAAGAAAATTGTAGCACGCACTCTAAGTTCAGATCTCTTAATCCTTCTAAATTGCTTGCCATGTTTAGAAAGATCCGCTTACAACCATCATTGTGCAAGTGTAAACAAAAAAGCTCTCAGATCATTCTCTGTTCTTCAGATCCACCAGACATCATTCACGTCTCATTTTCCAGGCAAACTCTTTAGCACTACCACAATTTTTTTTTCCTTGACCAAACCACAATTCAAGGCACATGTACAAATCTTTGCATGTCTGGGTTTCCCTATAAGGGCATTGGGTTTTATTCCCATCACAATTCTTGTTTATAAGTCATTGGATTTATTGCCACCGTCTTAAACATTTGCAGTCATCATTTTTTCTCTCTTTGCTAAGGAATAACACAGCTCTCTATGTGAATATAGAACATAAAGCAGGTATTTTCTTTCATTGACTTACAAGGAGATGTTTATTTCTGCATTTTTACTACTGAAATAACTCAAATATAAGGTTCCAACACTGTCTACAGAATTAGGATAAAGGATGTTGAAACTAAAACTTTAGTATCTCGAGAAAATTCCTTTACTTACAAGTCATAAAAGCAAAGATCTAAACTCACATTTTAATAATTTGTTATTGACAGCTTCATTTTCTCCATGATTCATAGAAATACTCAATTTTAAAGGCAGGGAAAGTCCCAACATCTCATCTTAGAGAGAGGGTTCGATTTTCCACTCCTAATTTTACCTCCTTCTGGAGATGAGCTGAAACTTTTCTCCACTGATTTTCTAATTTCATAGGCTACTTAGTGGTCTCTCCAGTATGCTATGACCCAGTTTCCTCAGCCAAGTTCTAATGACAGGTTTCCTATCATGAGCACATTCCAAGGATCACACCAGACACTTGACCTGGAAGCATACACGAAAAATAGCAAATGCAGGCTAAATGGAAAGGGTTTTCTTTCTTACATTTAATAATGTTTGTGAAATACTGTCACATTTTTACCTTTATATCTCATTATCAGGAAAGAGATTAAATTTACTAACCATCATTTGTAAGGAAATAGTAGATAGCACATAGATACATAGATACATAGATAGATACTCTGAAGAGGCTACATTCCCACCTCTCCACCTTTATGATAACTTTAACATCATAAACCACCTTCTATGGAAAGCATTACAATCCCAAAATTCTTGAAGCCCTAACTTCCTATGTGACTGTATTTGGAGACAGGTTCTTGAAGAGGTAATGAATTAAGGTTGAATAGCATGAGGAGACATGACTGGCAGCCTTATAATAAGAAGGCAGATTTCTTTCCCTTTCTGCAGACACTCAAAGAGGTTGTATCAGCTTATAGCAAGATGGCCTCCATGTGCAGGAAGAGAAACAGACCCTCACTAGAAACTCAACTGTCTGAGCCGTGGCTTGGCCTTCCATCTCCAGAGTGGTGGAAAACAAAAAGACCTTTTTTTTTTTAATTAGCAGCTCAGTCTCTGGTATTTTGTTACAGCAGCTCACACAAACCAATATACTATTTCAGCATAAACTACAGGAAACTGTAGTTTAAGAAACACCCCATAGGAAAGTATGAACTTTACACTGATAATCAGGAAATATTTTTAAAGTGCATGCTTGTTTTGAATTGCTGCTTTCCACATCACCCCGTGACACATCTGGCTTTTAAAATTTGCCAATGTGACAGTCAACAACAATAGCAAGAACAATCACCCAATCAGATCCTGAACTTCAGGATTGCTTCCAACAGAAAAATGTGGTATGCTCTATTCCAGAGCCACGAAAGATGTTGCGCTGTTCTTATTTCTAAAAATATAACGATCAGAAAAAAATAAATAAGTCATTCTTTCATTAGCGAAAACCAAAAATATCTTTAAAGAGAAAAGTCTTTTGTGGCTTGCTTCCACTGTTGATGAACTCTGGGCTGGTTCCTACTTGAAGCTGGGGACAGAATGCCACTGCACGAAGTTCTTTCACCCAGTACCAAGCATTTTAACAGCTGACACTGCCTGAGTAGTAATTATTTTCAAGAAGTTCTTTTCCTCTTTCCTCTCCAGCTTTTAGTTTCAAGTGTTATTTTTTCCCCCAACACTGCTTTTCTCTTTTTTGTTGCCAGAAAAATCCAGGCTCTTTTTCAAAGATTAGATTACCAGCCAGTGACTTTCCTTTGTTGAAAGGACAAACTTTCTAACAAAGGAGGTGCCTTACAGGGTAAAATAAAATGCATGAAAACACTGGGTCATGAGGTTTCGAGATTTTCAATCCTCATACAGCTAAGAAAACTTGCAAATTGTCCATATTTTAGCACTAATTTCAATACTTTTCTTTCTAAAGATAAACAAGAACAAAACCAAAAAGCCTCTTGTCCTTAAGAAAATGATATTAATAACAGCATTCTTAGTTCAAAGTTCTAAAGATCTCTATATCATGTGATTTATTGAAAAATGAATATTTTGTATTATAAATTAAGTAAACTGTATAATCTTCATACCCATATCTCACTTATTGAACTCTTATTAATCATTTTTATCAATCTATGTTAGGAAGAAATATCTAAAACAAATGTAAAAAACTGAAAATTTAGCATTTCCCTACTATTTTCTCTGTTTATTCCTTACAACCACAAAAATGTTAAAATATGTTTCCTTCAGCATCAAGGAGCACATGAGATTAAATAATGCATCCAAAAAGGCACTTTATGAGACACACCTCCATGATGAAAACAATATTGAACTTGGAGTCACAGGGCAATGTCCCGTAATGAATATTTGACCTTGTTTACTACTCTGAGCTTAAAATGTGTTTAACCTTCCTGAGTGGATTTCATTTTATAAGGACAAATGGCCATCACCCCTACCTGCTTCTGCATCGCTCGTGAACCCCTTAGAGAAGATCTGGAACTCCATTTGCCAAATTCCCCTCCTCAGTGTGTTTGCTGTTTCTGTCTGTCAGTGATAGGTTCTTATGGTCCCATGTTTGATGACTCTGTTTGGGAATTATTTGTTTGGATCATTAGACCAGAGTACACAGGAGGTACCTGCCTCATGAGACAGAATGTTCCAGACTTTTCTTGGTAGACACTTAACAGGCTAAGTATGACCATTACTTGTTAATATCAGGTTAATACACTTCTAAGCTAAAGGAAGGGGATTTGCATGACCCTTGAGTTTAGAATGAGGCATATAATTACATATTTGTAGTGAGGGGTTATGGGCAGAAGTAATTCATAGGAGAAGATTCAGCAAGGCTTTGCTGGTTTTTGCTATCACAATCCATACTGTTACCAATATTGAGCTAGAAGACCACAAATTAATAAATTCACCAATCATTCACTGAAGGTAAGCAATATACTTTTTTATTTTAATCCACTGAAAACTCGAGTCTTTTACAGTTTAATCTTCATTACTAAAAAATAGCTTAACTATCCCTATTATTAACTCTGGATTCTATTCTCTATTATCCATGTGAAAATCAGTTTTATCTACCTTACATTATTTATTGCAATTATGTAGGGAAAAATACTTGTCAAGGTATAATGCATAGTTTTCTTTTTTTTTTTTTTTTTTAGTTCATGTAAGTGACTTTCAAGCTGAATAACATTTACTCTATAACCACTCAGCAGCTTGGTACAGGATGTAGCTACCATTGGAATAATTTTTGTTGTTTAAACACTGAGAACACATTCTCTGCAGTGTCAGTTAGATGAATGGTTTTGTGTTTTCCAAATGTTCTCAAGGTTAATAAATCATATTGCACCACAGAAAGCATGAGCTATTTCTTGAGGTCAGAGACTATATTTAATTTAGCAGTTAGCTTGGTATATGGCATATATCTGTAAACATTTATTTCATGAATCATGATCATTCATATCTGTTAGATACAAAAGCTTGTTTGCTTATTTGAAATATTATCCTCTTAGATTATAACATGTGTATGAATCTGTACTAGTTTATGAGTGAGGAATATGAAAATTATTTTATTTTAGAATAGAAACTTTACTCAACTTCCTATACATTTTACAAATGTATAGCAAATGCCTGTAGATACTTCTGCTGGTTGTTTATCAGACTATATTATATGATTTTGGCTCATTTTCCATTAATCTTTAGAGTGTTCTCTAAGCTTCCAGGAAAAAGTTCTGTATATTACATTAAAAATGATAAGTAAAAGTGGTGACAGATCAGAAATTTGTTCAGTTGTATTCCCTTCATTTGGGGAAATTCTAGGTATTTTAAGAATCTGTACATTGAAATACAAAATTTCACCAGATCTTTTTCCATATACATCTTCCCAAACCAGCAAGCCAGTTTATAACTTAGAGAAAATAAATGAGTAAATTTATTTCTGGAAAAACTGTCTACCTAGCCTAAGAACTCCATCAGATCACAGCCAATGCAAACCACAGTCTAGGGAAATCCACTAGTAAACAGACTAACCAGTCGTTCTGTGACACGCTCATCTATAAATGTGAGGACATTTTTGTTAAAGAAACAAAACAATGCATGCAATAGAAAAACAATGTCCGAAAAAAAATAGTTGTGATCCACAGTGAGATTCTTGGGGTGAGAAGAAAACACTGTAAAAATAGTGAAATGTGTTAAGAACAACAAAAAAGAACTTTTGAAAATGGCATAAAACTGCTCATGGTTTCTAACCTAAAATTAAGTGCTGAGAGTAACTATCAAGAGTCAAGGCACAACAATAATAATGTTGAGAAAAACAAGATCTCAAAAAATTTGTTCAGGAATTTAAGAGTATGCCTTTCACCAAAAAATAAGCCTAACAAAAGAAGGACAGACTATAGTAAACAGATAATACAGTAAATAGAGGATAACGAGGCTCTGGGTCATGATGAAGCTAAGTTCATGGTGGCAAAGACTCAAGAAGTCCATGTTCAGACCAACAAGGAAGCAGGCTCTGGAAACCCCATATTCAAAGCATTTAAACACGTTATTTGGAGATCTCTACCTCTCACAAAGGAATCTTGGAATGAATATAATGACCATATGCAAATCAAGACAAAATAATTGAGCAATTTTTAAATCTAATAAAGTCAAGTATGACTCACCTCAAAATGACATTTGCATAAATACATGATATGATCACCACTTTTGGACTTTTCAGATTATGCATGATGGTGGAAAAATGAGTTATTAAGGATAGGAGATATAACTGTGGATGGAAAACGGAGTTTTTGAGAGTTATTTTTCAAACTGGGAAGTCAATTGTATTACTTAAAATAAAAACACAAAGAATAGCAGTGTAAGAATGTCTTACAGGAATATAGAAGGTGACATTTAAGAAGAAGCATTCTAGGAGATGTGAAAGTCACCATCTCTGAAAAACAAGAATCAAGAGAAATTAAATTTGTTGTACAGAATTTCTTTTTTTCATAAATTTCACAATTCCGTTGGAGTAATTTGACTTTTGGCACAATGCATGTTTCTAGTTTTTTAAAAGGAAATTAGAAGTAGGTCGATTTTAAAGAGCTCTGAGATGAGTGGAATGTAAAGCGATCCCAAATCCAAGAGCCTTCACTGGGAGGCAATCAGACAGAATCAGAATGAGAGGAGAGGCTGGAGACACAAAACCAGACCAGACAAGGACTGTATTCAAATGCACAATAATAAAGATTTAGGACTTTGTACTAACACTGATAAGATGATCGCCTAAGTTCCAAAAATAAAAATGAAAACTATGTGCTTATAGTGATTTTAATCAATCAAGATAATTTAAGATCATATAGGGAAAACTAGATGTTCTCTAAAGAGAGTTTCTGATATTTTTATCTGGGCCTTAAAGCACACAAACAGAAAAAGTGGATAACAGAAATTGTAAGCTCTCGTTTATATCCAACATTCTGCCGGGTGCAAGTTGACCAAGTAAATCAGTTATGGAAAAATAAGATTTGGGTATCCTTGTTTTCAATATAGTCTCTGAGTATCTTAGAACTGGAACTGATAATGAAAATAACTGGTCTAATCCAGTGATGGCAAACCTTTTCAAGACGAGTGCCCAAATTCCATCCCCAAACCCACTTATTTACTGAAAAGTGCCAACACTGCAATTAAACCTGCATACTGAGGCTTTAGGTTAGACAAAACAACTCATACATTAACATCTTTTGTCTTATAAGGAAAACAAATAACATGTGTTCCATAGGTTCATCACCGCTGACTAGGCATAGTTAAACTGTGAATTAGGAATATTTATTATCTTCAAAAGCCAGCCCTCCATTCCCTTGGATCCTACCACCACAGATTCAAACAACTGTAAATTTAAAATATTCAAAAAAGAGGCTGGAGATATAGCTCAGCTGCATAAACGCCTGCCTGGCAAGCATCAAGGTCTTGAGTTTAATTCCTAATTTAAAAACTCTCAAAAAAGATTGTATCTGTACAGAACATGTACTAATATTCTTGGCAATATAAGTGATACAGTATAAAAATATACATAAGATTTATATTGGTTTAGGTATATAAATAATCTAAGATTATTTAAAGTATACTGGAGTATAAGATTAGCCTATATGTAAATACTGTGCCATATTTTATAAGACTTGAGCATTTTCCTATTTTGATATCCATGTTCCTTTAACTAACAATGTGCTTGCCATCTTATCAAAGAACTGAATGAAAAGCCTTCCGTAATCTACAAGTAGATTCCTAAATTAGAAGAAATTTTGCAAAAAATGTAGTATTGAGGCTCTGAATTTTGTTGTCATTGTTACACCAAAGTAGAAATTTAGTGCATATTGCTTAGCTTAAAATCCTTCTGTCACTTTCAATATGAAAATTCCTTTGGCTAAACATTGGGCTAACAGTTCTACCTACCAATGTATGTTCCCTTGCTCATCTCTCTTGTATATAGTGCTCTAACCAAATTTTGCTTCTTCTTTTGCATTTTAGACAAAGCCTTGGTTGATACTGTGAGATGACTTTCTTTACTATGAAAACTGAGAAGCATAAATGCAAAATAAATTTTAAAAATCTATATAGCATAAATATATATCAATTGTCAGTCACAGCATGACATTTACTATATATTAATTTTATTAGTGAGCTACTTGATAATACAATATTTATATAATCAGTCCTATGAAAGCATACAATCATCCTGTTCCTGCTATGCAGAAAGATAAAAAGATTATATAACATATATATATATATGTATATATATATATATACACACACACACACACACACACACACACACACACACACACACAATTATACAAAATACATACAGGTACAATTTTTCCAGTGTGGTCAAACTTTCATCCAAGTTTCAGAATTTGTATAAAATTTCTAAGTAGTTAAAAGTCCTCAAATGTGTTTGTTGTTATCCTTGTTATCTGAGATTTTTTTATTATTAAAAGTGTAATGCACACGTCTAAGATTCCCTCTTGGCTTAAAATTTTTATCATTATTTTCTGAACCTTCTCTTGTGAAGATCAAATCTTAAGAAAACAAAAATCACTTGCCGAGTTCCTTGGGGAGCGCGGGGCCAGCCTACACCAAGCCCATTCCAGGGTACTGTGTTTGATGTCCTGAGCTGCTTCCTCTTCACTGCCTCATGCACTGCTGATGTCAGAATTCTGACTGTGGATCGGGAACACCAAGCCCCACAGATTTTTCCAGATGTTGACATACTAGGCAAATGTATTCTCTGGGAACAGTTAATGCAGGGAGTAGAGGTATCAGGAAAACACAGTTCAGTTACATCCCGATTTAATTTAGTTAGTAAACACCATGGGGACAATAGCTGACACTGGCAGAGGTCCACCGTAAGGAGGCACACAAAGTCGCAGGATAATCAGGGGGAAGTGAGGAAAAATACAGCAAATCATAGGAAGCACTAAGGGAAGAGAAGGGAGAGAGAATGCCAAGAAATCCAGGCACGTAAATAAATGAGTAATGTTTTTCATTGATTGTTCAAACACATGTGACATGTGCATTGCGTATGTGTGTGTTTGTGTGTGTGTGTTCAGAAAGCAGTTTCTGGAATAAAAATTTTTGCATGTTATTCTCGTGGAGTTTCTAAGACCCTAGTAATATGCTTTCATATTGTGCTGAGATGCTAATTTCAAATTTATTTTATAAAGGCTTAATTTACTTAATTTATAAATTACTAAGGTAATTTCACTGATTTCTCTTAATATATATGAATATTCATACTCCATTATATATTTTTCTCTGCTCTCAAAGAAGTGATAAACTGATTAAGACGGTAAAGAGAGTTAATTTTCTTCATTAAATTTGGCACATATATTTTCCTCCACAGATAACCTCTTTAACAGGTTAACAGCTTTTTAAAATGTAAGTAAATTTGCTCTAATTCATTACTTTCGAATGTGTTAACATTTTAAACTCTTCTTATATCCAATATTCTAAAAAAGTATTATGTGGTTTTTTTTTGTTTTTTGTTTTTTTTTTTTTTTTTAGCTATTTGGTGGTCTTAACATCTCACCACCTGTAACTTTTGAGATTTTATGAATCAGTGATTGTTTATACAAAGTGTTGGATAGTTGCTATGTCCTATCTATTCAAACATCCCCAATTTTTCATATGTGCAATTTCCTGTGTTTCTAAATATACAAATACTTTAGCCAACAGATGGCAAGTGAAAGCACCAGTGGATACAGAAATCAATGCAAAGCTTTTAAGCACGTGATAGCCCAAGGCAGGCAGCAGAAGGACAGAGAGAGACATGCTCAGATGTTTTCAAAGATGAGAAAGGACTGAGTGTCCTTCCCTGGAGTTTGGGAAGCCATTCAATAAGCTGAGCAAATAAAATTGAACAACAGAGAATGAATTTCTTTTTTTCATGCATTTGGAAAGAGACATTTTTTATTTTAAAATGAAAAAAGAATAAAAAATTTTTACAGAATTTCAAAACAAGAGATTAACAATACTGAATATATACTGTATTATTATCTTCAAAGAAGTTGCTCAGATTACAAAATCTAGGCATGAAAACATGATCAAACAATGAGCACAAACCATTCTTTTTGATGTGCTAACAGAGATTAGCAGGCTAATTATCTATCTAGCTACACACACACACACACACACACACACACACACACACACATATATATATATATATATATATATATATATGGGAAAAAATATATATATTTTTAATCCTTTCCCCTATCCCGGTTTTTCTTTCTTTTTGAGCAGTTTCTTTCCTTCCATTTTCATAATATTTATTGTGTATTTTGGATTTTATTTACTTTTTGAGCTTTCCACACTAAAGAAACAATGCGGTGTTTACACATGTGAGTCTAAGTTCTTTCAATTATGAGTATAATCTCAAATTTCACCCATTCACCCATGAAAACCTCAGGTTTATCCTTCTTTATAGCTGAGGAGTACTCCTTTGTATAAAAACGCCCCATCTTTTTTATTCATTCCTCAACTGATGGACATTTGTGTTGTTTCCAAGATTTAACCATTACAAAAAGCCCAAGAAAAAGAGAAGGAGGCAGAGAGGGAAGGAAAGAAGGAGAAAAAGAAAGAGGGGAAAAGTAAACATCCTACTATTGAATTTATATCAAGTTTTAATAGTTCTCTGCACATAACAAAGAACTAAAGCATCCAAGAAGTGTTGAGAGAGTGATTCTCTACATGGAAATGACAGAATGATAAAAAGCTTTGATGAGACCAACCATGAGAAGAGAGGGATGAAGACATGAGCAGAGACATCAAAATGAACAACTCACCCAGGTAAGAGCTTGATTAACTCCAAAAAGCAAAAGAAGAAGCAAAATATGCTTAGATCACTGTATGCAAAAGGGATGAACAGGAGAATAGATTAGTATGTAAGACTGTGAATTTTGTATTGCAAGTAACTGAAGGGTTTTACACAAACCAGTATGCACTAGTTTTCTGCTTTGGTGTAATGATGACACATTTAGAGGCTTAACAGCATTTTTTGCAAGATTTCTTCTAGTTCAGTAATCTTGTAGCTTACAGAGGGCTTCTGGTTCAGTTCTCTCACAAGACTCTAATCAAATAGTTGGATAAGGAAACCAGAATCTCAGGGCTTGACTTAAATCCCTTTCCAAACTCACTTATGTAGTGTTGGCACGATTTAATTCCTTATCAACTGTCAAATCTCATGTCCTAGTTGGCTGTTGACCAGAAGCCTTTCCTAGACCTTGTGTCACAGATCTTTCCAGATGGAATTCACAACATGGTAACTTGCTTCATCAGAGAACGTAATGGGACAGAAGGATGGGGAGAAACAGAACTGAAGTCATTTGCAACATAAGTGCAGAAGTGATACGCCACTACTTCTGTCCTGTTCTGTTCATGAGAAGTTGATACACCCATGCAATGCTCAGGGGAAGGGAACTTCAAGGGTCTGAACATCTGCAGATGTTGATCACACTCCAGGGTCCCTTAGAAGGCAGTCTACCACAAAATATCATGGTTCTATACTTCAGCATATTTTTACACTGTAGATAAATATTAGACCTTTGTGAAAAATAACAGATTCAAAGTAAAGCGGGCAGCCCACTTAGGTACAGCCTTCAGAATAGAATGAGGAAATATACATAGAAAATTAAAAGTGGACTAAAGAATTTCTGGATTCAAGAATTAGGTTGCTGACTCCCTGCATTTAGATGAAGAAGGCAATATTTAAAAAATCTAGAATGATGAGCAATAACTAATCATTGATTAGAAATAACTAAATTAAGAATTAATTAGCAATAACTAAATCTTAGAAGTAGCCTACATGTAAATCAACAGGTAAATTGATAAAGAGAATACGTTATTTATACAAAATGGAAGGTATACTACTATAAAGAATAAAACTTCAGTCATCTATAAGAAAATGAATGGTCCATTAAAGTGTCAGATACACAAGCTTAAATATTGCATGATTTCTCTTATAAGAGATGTCCAAATTATGAATAAAGAGAAAAATAAAAATCAGTAGTAGTAAATAGGGAAATAGATCTTTTGCAAAAGGGAGGGAAAGCAAGAGATGGAAGGAAAGAAAAAGAAAAAGGATTTGAAAGTGAAAAAAGAATTCAGATGTGTTGTGTGTGTGTGCCAGCTCTTTACAAGGAATGGAATCAAGAACTACAAATGTAGAATAAAAAATAAATAAACATTGAAAAGAAAGGAAAATCAAAATATATATTGAAGAAATGTTCATGCACCACATTAGGTGGTCTATGTGGTATTCCAATATGATTTTATTTTAAAGGCCAAAAATATATAAACATTTTAAAATATGTGTACCTTTTCTTGAAATTGAACCTTTATTCCACATGATCCAGCAAGGAATAATTACAAACAATAAATACAAACTTTAAAAAACTAGATTTTTCAGATTAGCATGTCTTCTCTTGTAATTTAATAAAAACTAAAATTCAATAAACTGCTGCATAAAGTATCAAATTTCCTGAATCTAAAATCAAGCAGAATTTAAGAGATCACATATCAGGAAAATTCTGAATGAAATAGGAGTATTAGTATGGATTCACAAATTGTCAATAGATAATACCGGGATCAAGGCTTTAATTTTACATTCATAAATTCTTTACAAGTGAGATGTACTATTCTCAGTCATGGGCTTTATTTGTATGTGAAGCTGTAGAACGATGTTTTACTTTCATTCTAATTTCCTATTATGCTGTGTCTCATGTGATGGTGAAAGACATCATGAAGGGCCTCAGGACATTCACAAAGCATGCATTTCATTGTCATCTACAGTCACTGGGAAAGCTGCTAACTGTTCTTCTACCAAACAAGTACCTCTCCAGCCAGCTATCCTTTGCACACCAAGTTCCCTTGTAAAATATTGCTGAGGAATGGTAAGGTCATTTCCCAGGGTGTCATGGGTATAAAGATTCAAAGCATCTGCACTCATGCAATTTGAGAAAGTGAGAAATTTGACAGGAGCAATGGAATGCATTAGCACCATAGCTACACACTTATCCATCCTCCTCTCCTAATATACAAAAGAACCAGAATATGCCTCATCTACAGCATACTTGTTTTCTTTCTTATTTTTGTAATTACAGTTCAGATCTCATCTTATTCTGAGTGCTAGTTTTTATTGGAGTACAGTGCACATCAGCTTCACACTAAAAGATGTCTCAACTGTCACTGTTTTACATTTATTAGTTTGAGGTTTTATATGCCATACTTACAATAATGAATCATCTAGCTCATGAAAATTGGATGCCACTCATTTAATGTCTTGTTAAAATTTCCTTCAACAAGTTTGTGTCATAATTCTCTGGAGAGATTTTCCACACCTAGTATTTGATATATGCAGTGATATTGAAATCCTAATTCACCCAGCCAAGAGAAGCATGATTATATATATATATATATTATAAAGTTTTGAAATGATTTAGATGGTCACGATAGCCAATGGATACAACATCCTTTACTAGGTTACTACCAATGGAACAAGAGTTTTCTTTAAGAGAAATAAATATTGGCCTTATCAGTAGTTTCTGCAGTTAAACAAATGATTATTTTTTCTTTTATTTTACTAGTATACTAAATTATTGAAGCATTTTTATTTTCTGTGTGCCTGAAGTAGAAGCTCTTGGCTGTTGGCTTCATAATGGATCTAAAAATGAGGTCACCAAATTCCAAGTCGAGAAAACTCTTGGGGGAAATAATTTTTTCTCTATCCTGTGCCTGTTTAAGATTTTTTCCAACTCTCCTAATTGTCAAGATCTAAGGGACCTGCTTGAGGAAACCATGGATTATATTTGATTGCCTCTTGTAGCATTTTTATTAAATCTTTCATTGGCCCATGAGCCCCAGAGTGCTTAAGCGGCCTTAGAGTCATCATAGGTGTCTTTGCTTCTATGCTGATATGTTTCTCCCCATGCTTAATTCCTGCATATCAAATTGCAGGGCTTTTCCCAGCAGGACTCATCTGTCTTTTTGGTAAAGGCTTTTCACTTCCTCTTTCTTCCCAGTGTCCTGGAGCAGTTACTTCCCACAAAGCTCTTTTCCCTTTCTGCAAAGTCCTTCTCCATCTCAAGGTTTTTCCACTCTCAGTGTTCCTTAGTCATTCAGGTTCACAAGTCGCAGGGCAGGATTCAGGTCCCTATTCCAAATGCCAGTCATCCTGGTCTGGCCTGACACCTAATCTCCTAAAATGAGTTATGGAGAAGACTTAAATAAAAGAAATGTAATATAACATATATTAGCTCACAGAACATATTTAAATACATGCAAAAGAGTTGAAATTATCCCTTGCATGTTATCAGATTATAGCACTTTGAAATTAGAAATTAATGATAAAAGATACAGAAAAAAATCCCACAAACACATGGAAACTGAACAAAACACTCCTGAGTAATCAGTGGGTCACAGGGGAAATTAAAGAAGAAACTAAACAATGCCTATAAGAAAATAAAAATAAAAATACAACTTACCTGAATCTGTAGGATGCAATGAAAGCTGTCCTCAGAGGAAAATTTATTGCACTGAGTTCCCACATCAGGAAAATAGAATGAATACAAATAAATAACCTGATGCTATACCTCAAACATCTAGAAAAAGAAGACCAAGTCAGGCCAAAGCCAAAAGAAGAGTGTAATTTATAAAAATAAGAGCAGAAATCAATGCAATAGAGACTAAGAAAACAATCCAAAGAATCAATGAATCAAAGAGTTGGTTCTTTGAAAGAATAAATAAAATTGATAAGCCTTTAGCCAACCTTATTAAAAAAAGGGAAGAAAAAGCTCAAATTCATGCAATAAGAAATGAAAAGGTGAAATCACTACAGACTCTATAGAAATACAGAAGATCATCAACACCTATTTCAAAAACCTCTACTCTCAAAGGTTTGATAACACAGAAGAAAGAGACAGATTCCTAGAAACATACTTAGTACAAAAGCTAGGTCAAGAGGATGTAAAACTGCTGAATAATCCAGTTTCTATTAATGAAATTGAAAATGCAATTAAGTCCTTACCTACAAAGAGGAGTCCAGGCCCAGACAGATTCACTAAAGAATTCTACAAGAAATGCAAACAAGACCTAATGCCAACACTCCTCAAACTCTTCAATGAAACTGAAAGGGAAGCAATTCTTCCTAAGTCATTCCTGGAAGCAAACATTACTCTAGTACCAAAATCTGAGAAAGACCCAACTAAAAAAGAGAACTATAGACCGATCTCCCTAATGAACACAGATGCAAAAATCCTCAATAAAATATTGGCAAATAGGATCCAGCAAATCATCAAGGATATTATACCCCATGAACAAGTGGGATTCATGTACTATGCAGGGATGGTTCAACCTACTTAAATCAATAAATGTAATCCACCATATCAATAAAGCCAAAAGTAAGAATCACATGGTCATATCCATAGATGCAGAAAAAGCTTTAGATAAGATCCAACACTCATTCTTGATAAGAACTTTACAAAAAATTGGAATAGATGCTGTTTACCTCAATATAATAAAGGCGATCTATGACAAACCAACAACCAGTATCATAGTAAATGGCCAAAAATTGAAGGCCTTAACTTAAAATCAGGCACAAGACAAGGATGTCCTTTATCACCACTCCTATTTAATATAGTACTGGAAATACTAGCAGAGCAATTAGACAAGAGAGAGAAATAAAAGGGGTAAAGATAGGAAAAGAAGAAGTTAAACTATCATTGTTTGCAGATGATATGATATTATACATAGAAGACCTCCTAAACTCCATTGAAACACTCTTAGATATAATAAATAAATTCAGTAATGTAGCTGGATACAAAATCAATGCTCAAAAATTAATAGCATTCCTATACACTAACAACAAAATCACAGAGAGATAAATAAGAGAAGCCACACCCTTCACACTACCAACCAAAAAAATGAAATACTTAGGAATTATTCTTATGAAAAAAATGAAAGACCTATACAGGGAAAATTATAATACACTGAAAAAAGGAATTTAAGATGATCTCAGAAAATGGAAAGACATCCCTTGCTCATAGGTAGGAAGAATAAATATTGTGAAAATGGCCATTCTCCCAAAACTGTTATACAGATTCAATGCAATCCCAATAAAAATACCATCCACATACCACATAGATCTAGAGAAATCGCTCCTAAAATTCCTCTGGATCAAGAAGAGACCTAGAATAGCAAAAACAGTTCTAAGCAACAAAGGACAGGGCAAGAGGCATCACAAACCCTGACTTTAAATTATATTACAAAGCAACTGTAGTGAAATCAACATGGTACTGGAATCAAAACAGAGCCCAAGATCAATGGAATAGATTAGAAGATACAACGACAACTACAAACACACTAAACCACCTCATCTTTGATAAAGGAGCCAAACAGGTTCACTGGAAGAACGACAGAGTCTTTAATAAATGGTGTTGGAAAAACTGGCTCTCCATTTGCCAAAAACTAAAACTAGACCCATGCCTATCACCATATACTAAATTAAAATCTAAATGAATCAAAGATCTGAATATTAAAACAGAAACACTAAATCTATTGGAAGACAAATTGGGTAGAAACCTTGAAGACATAGGGGTAGGTAGAGAATTCATGAACAGGACTCAAACTGCACAGGAAATACTTCCCAGAATAATAACAGGGACCACCTCTTATTAACAAGTTTCTGCATGTCAAAAGAAATCTCCAGCATAGTGAAAAGAAAACCCAAAAAATTGGAAAAAATCAGTGAACTTTACCTCAGACAAAGGACTTCTGTCTAAAACATATAAAGAATTAATACAAATCAGACCCCCAGAATTCAAAGATCCAATCCAAAGATAGGCATCTGAGATGAATAAACACTTCTCAGATGAAATACAATTTGCAAATAAATACATGAAAACATATTCATCATCATTAGTCACTAGAGAATTGCAAATTAAAACCACACTGAGATTCCATCTCACTCCTGAAAGAATGGCCAAGATCAAGAAAACCATCAATAACAAATGCTGGAATGGCTCTTGGGTAAAAGGAACTTTCCTGCACTGTTGGTGGGAGTATAGACTGGTGCAACCATTGTGGAGGTCAGTCTGGAGATTTCTCAAAAAGCTGGGATTGGAGGTCCCATTTTTTCCAGGTATCCCATTTCTAGGCATATTCCCAGATGAACTTAAAGCATCATTCCACAGTAACATATGTGCACTCATGTTTATAGCAGCACAATTTGTAATCACCAGATCTTGGAAGCAACCTAAGTGTCCATCAACCTAGTAATGGATCAAAAAGTTGTGGTATTTTTATACAATGGAGTACTACTCAGCTATAAATAATGATCACATTGAGATATTTATAAATAAATGGAAGCACCTTGAAACCATACTCATAAGTGAAATAAATCAAACTCACATGTATGAATACCGAATAGTTTCCCTATTGTAACAAATGATTCAAAAATATGTGGTAATCATGATTCCCCATTATGTGGCTTTGAAGCCTTATAAAGTTTTCACTCATTAATTGGAATGGCTTTATTCTGTGCTGTTTGATATTATTGCCTGTTATGATATGAACAGCTATTTTGAAAAAAACAAGACATCATAATAGCTAGTGCTGATTTAATACCATCTTGTTCTGAAGTCCCACCAAACTGTTGTTCTTCTGTCTCTATTGGTTTTATCATGTTGTATCTTAGTGGATTTTATTATATGTGATAATATAAACAAAAAATTTTATAGCAAAGAGATAATATAGAAACCATTGTTCATTTTCTGTTAGCTGATTCTAAATACCCTGTAATACTTTCATCCTCTTGAATTGTTTAACACTGTCTTGATATGTTTGAAGCCATAGTATACAAAGTTATGCTCAAATATTTCTAGGAAAGAGACACTATGGTAACTACTATTAAGTCGGGTTATCTTGGGGTGAAGCACTAGGTTGCTGAAATTGTTATGCTTTGACCTGTATTGTTATGTTGTTTTGTCCTCTTTTATCTCAATCTCCCCCTTTTTAAAAAAATTATTTATTTTTCATTATTTTTTAATTAAAGGAAAAATCAAAAAATTTAGCAGGATATATTATAGTAACTTTTTTGATTTTCTATTAAGTTCATTTGAAGCCCTGTATTGCTCCCACCATCTTGTTTTGACTGATTTTACTCTGTTCTGTTCTGTTTGACAGTATCAAGTTTGAGGGTATAGGGAACTACTTTGAAGGCAATAAGATTCACTATGATGTCCGTTCTGGTTTGACTATTATCTTCTTTTGAAGTCGTGTAATGTCTCCAATGTTTAGGTTTTATTGTTCTGTACTGTTTTGTTCAATTTTATTATAGCTAATGACATAGGCAATTCTTAAGGTAGCAAGAGGCATTATGGTAACCATTGTTGATTACCTTGTATTCTGTTTTTACATCATGTACTATGTCCATCTTTTGTTTTGACTGACTGCTTTGTTTTGAGATATTTGTTTTTATTCTCTTCCAAAAAATGTAATAAGAACTATGGGAGTAATAAAACCAAAAATGTGTAAATGTCGTTGTAAAAAAGAGAGGGGAAAAAAAGTGCTCTAAAGTATACAACTGCATGTGTGTTTAGGTGTGTTAAGATAGATGACCACATTACTAAGTTTTTGTTGGATCATTGAACACAACTGTTTGCAGTCTCACTGTCTGAATGTCCACTTTGTATGCTTTGATACTGTGACTTGAACAACTATTTCTAAGATGGCAATATGTAATCTATTAACTAGCCATTTCTTACTGTTTTTTTTTAATTCTGTATTACTTGTACCCTTATACTGGTTTTATTTCCTTTAAATAAAAAAAAATCTTAGCACTAGGGTGAAAGATGATAAAATATCAATCTAAGTTCAATTCCAAGTTCACCTTCAATGACAAAAGAAATCCTAATTACTTTAGCCTTACTTGTAAGTATTGAATCATTAACAAAAATTATTTTATCTATGCTTTTCAGTGATAATATATGAAGACACAGTACTTGTATATATGAAAACCATGTGAAAATATTATTTACTTTTTACCACGGAAAGAATAACTTGACACCCCATGGCTTTATTAATCTAGTATATTTTTCCTTACAACTTGTACTTATTAATATGTTTTGCAGACTTTCATGTGTTTCATAATAAATGGTGCTCAGAATGATGCCCCAACTCAAAGGTAGGCAGGGAGAAAGAATTATGTCTTGCTCAGCCTTTTGTTCTATCCAGAGCTTCAGTGAATTGAGTGAGGTTCGCCATGGGGAAAGATTATCCTCTCTCTAGTTAGTCTCCTGAACACACACAATGCGTACCACAGGACTCACATCAATGTGATGCATAGAAGCAACTATTTCCTTGAGGTTTCCCCGTTTCAAAGAACTAGACCTGGAAAGTGAAACACATATTTTTTTTTATCTTACTCTTTTGTTTGTATCTCAAGATGAAAAGTTATTTATTTTTCCTGGCTAGAATGAAATAGCAATGTTATCCACAAACACACTGAGTTAAATGACAGTTTTTTTCCCTTAGAGTCAGTGTCCCTCTGCCCCACTAACTGTCTAGTAATAGTAGATGAGTAACATTGATCAAGATATCATAAACATGCCGGTTTACTTGCTTAAGAGTCATAGAAGGTCCAGATGGAACACATGCATTGCTATATTTCTCTTTTGCCTCCAGATACTCATGTCACTCCAGAAAGTATTTGCATCTATTTAATCAATGTATTTGCCAAAATATGGTGGTAGTGGTGTATCATTCCAAGACAATCTTCACTTTTTTGAGTAGGGAATGCCTGAAACATGGAAAAGATGACATAAAAAATTAACTTTTATGAATCACTTGCCTCAAAATGAGAAGTATTTCATGGTTTTCATATATATATATATATATATATATATATATATATATATATATATATTAAGCTTTCTAACACTATCCTATTCTGATCAAGAAAATCTCCACACTTTATGTGAGTTATTGGATGGGACAATTCATCTCTCAAGATTGCTTCGAAAAGTATATTCCAAAGGATAATCTGTTCCATGATAGAAACACAATAAGATTTGCAAATTAAAAATGGCAGTGCCTGTGTAAAACATTTCCACAGGAATTCCATAGCTTCATCTAAAATGTCTGGCATTTCTATAAAACCCTGGTAAATAGTTTTGGTGTGACATCATATTACCTCAAGGAATTCCACAGACCGTCCCTCCACACATATGCTAGCAGAGTTCCTGTAATGAGCCATGAAATGTGATTCTCAGACCTCTAGCATTTCCAGTCAAAACCAATGATGTAAAGTAGCCATATAAACCTGCAGTTGTGGCCACAGAGGGAACTAGGGCTATATTACAGAGCCTTGAATTTATGGATGAAGAAATAGTTTTAGATAACTGATGTGCTAGGTTCACATAATTAGTTCGTGGCAGAACTAATTCCAAACAATGCTATTTAAAGAGCTTTTAAAGCTCTCCCATGTGTATTTGTAAATCAGAATAAATTTCAACCCTGAAGGTCTAGAGATGTAAGTGATAGTGATTCACAAGAAGTAAAAAAGCTCATATTGAGAACTGTTTGAATTGTGTGGCATGTATAAAATACAAAAGTGACATTTTGTAGCCTTTATCAATTTAAAAAGGAGAATCTAGACAAAATTTACAAGAGCTGATACAGCACTGGGTTGTAGGGGCAGGCTCCATATGCATTCTTTGTGTCCTCCTAGACTAATATGCTCTCCAGAGGATACATGGATCTGAATTTTAGAGACAAAGAATGACAGTAATCCTTTCCTGTCACCTTAATTAGATCAGCTGGGAATGTGAGAGTGTGTGTGTGTGTGTGTGTGTGTGTGTGTGTGTTGTACTTTGGATTTGGGATAATGTTTAAAAGACTATGAAATAGAATAAATGATGCCAGATTTCAAAACAGGCAAAGGCAAATCTGAAATCCCATGAACTTTCGCTAAATCCTAACTAAAGAAAAAGAACTATTTCACTGATACACTGGTTGTTTGACACATTTTTCTCATGGTATAAACATAAGGTAGACGTTGGAAGGAAAGGAAGTTTTAGCCATGGCTAACCCACTGCCCAAAGAGGAAATGTTTGTGCACATCCCTTCCTCTCTGCATCTTTGCCCCCAAACTGCAGTGCCCCAACCCAATCCTCTGCTTCTTTTTCTCTAACATTTACAACGTCTAAAGGCTGGAAAATGCATAACATTGTTCTTCTAAATTTTCATGGTTAAAAAAAAACTACCCTTACTCTCTCTTTCATCCATTTAAAATTTCCTATTTCTTTGATCTGTCAGCTTCAAAAAGATAATAAGAAATAAGTGACCTGATTACATAGGTGCAAATAAAGCATATGCAACTGATAGTTTAGCTAAACCTTCCCAGGATTAGGTTTAACTTAAAAGGAAGGTTTATTCCTACCTTGAATAAAAATGCAATTTAGCAGGGAATTCATATTTAGAACATGTTAAACATCCTTAACCCAAATATTTGAAACCTGAAAGCTTCTAAAATCAAAACTTTTTGAGCACCCACATGATGGTATGCCTGGAAATTCCACATCTGATCTCATGCAATGAGTCAAAATGCAGGCACACTAAAAACATAATATGAAACCACCGTCAGGCTACGTACAGTGCATAAGATGTAAATGAAACCTGAAGTCATTCCTTGTTTAGACTCTGAGATATTTCATTATGTATACGCAAATATTGAAAAATCTGAAAACTTTCTCATCCCAGGCCCTCTGAATAAGGGACACTCACCTTGTGGTAACAGCAAGAGACTGGGGATTATAGGTGGCTATGTGCTTTCCCTCACTGTTCAGCCAGCTCTTCTGGTCTCTGTTACCTGCAGCCTGTGAGGTGTCTGTCTCTCTTGCTGCTGGCTCACAGCAGGACCCTGGGAGACCAGGCAGCAGGCCCTCCTCAATTTCAGAACTTCCCCTAGCTAAGATCATGTTCCTTATGTGGTTTTCTCCGCAGTGCTTACAAACCACTGTTGCCTGTTTCATTATCCTATGGATCTGGCCTGTCCATCCCACCATCTGCAGGGTACAGGAGGCCCTGCACAGGAAGGAATGGTGCCCAGTGAGATCGTAAAGTTTTGATTCTATAAGTGACTTCTAGGGATATTGTTCGTGAGTAGCAGACAACAGAGTACTGAGGAGATGATAGCATGGTGCCATGTCCACTCTGACACCTGCCACACAAGGCCAGCGGAGTGGAAACCCAGGTATATCATGTAATGTGCACTTGTATGACTTGGCCAGTAAAACACTGCCAGTGGAGTGTTCACCCTCTCTGCCTGCATGTGTGTGGATGTGCGCGCATGCACGCGTGTGTGTATGTGTACATTTGTTGTCATTAAGCAGACCTGTAAGTTTTCTTCTTCAATTATTAAATGTAGCCCTATTGAGTTGTTTTGTTTAGTTATAATTAAAAATACAAAAAAAAGCAAGTTTTGTTACTAACGTACACTAATTCAATTTTATATAAAGTTTAAGACAATTCTTCTTCACTCATTGCTACCCAAGAACCCAAAGATTGGACCCCCTGTTGTATTCCCTGGTGTTTCTCATAGCCAGGGGGATGGGGAAGGCCATATGGGAAGAGGATTCAGGACAGGTTAGGTCCATGTCCTAGAGTTACCCCTTCCTTGTCTGGGCAGAATGATAGTGTTGTGCATGGTTTCACTGCTGTGAGCATTTAACAGTTGATAAAGAATAATAGCCATTCATTTTGTCTGTAAGATAAGGAGAGCTGAGAGATTTTTTGATGTGATAAAGATTTCCCAAAGGACAAGTTATTATTGACAGCTGCTAGTTATAATCTGTATGTGTTTGTTCAGTAATTTTACCTGTTAACTTGCCAGTGTGGATGTGGATCATCAAAATCAAGCATTTTATAAAATATTAGTAAACAAAAACTTGGAGATTAGGAGGATGTTGGCCAATCTTCACAGTGTTCCTACCCTTTGGGTATTCTGGAGAAAATAAGAAATATTGATTGATACTGATCCTTACTGGAAAGGGCAATTTTTATAAGTAATTCTGCCAAGGATCTATTATTTTAAGCAGTTCAAAAAGGAGGCCAGATTGGTGTTCAGTCACCCTGCTTAAGTATTTCTGGTTCAAATTATTTCTTGTAACAATCTCTTCTGGCAGATGGCTGAGTTTACACTGTACCGGTGTCTAGCTGGAAAGGAGAAAGTGGAAGGCTGTTTCCAATTCCATTCTGCATCACGGAGGACTTAGACTCAATGGAAAAGATTGTTTCAAAGATAAGGCCAAATACTTACTCTTTAGAACACTTTTCATAAGCAAAAATGTTTTCTTTTAAGTTGTACCCATTTAGATTGCTTTCTGTCTCTCTGTCTCTCTCTCTCTTTGTCTCTCTCTGTCTCTGTCTCTCTCTCTCTCTCTCTCTCTCAGATGTTCTGAAGGTTACATAAAAATATTTTTCCTATGTAAAAGTACATAGTAATATCTACACACCAATGGACAGAGCTATTTCATGGGGAAACATCTTATTTTTATAGCGATGACTATTTTACACTCTCAATCATTCATCTTTCAATGAAAGAAAAAGTTTATGGTCTACTAACATCATTGAACCATTTTGTCTTACTTCAAATGTTCAAAACTTTCCCAGTCAGCAATTCAGTGGAATAAAACTATTTGATTTTTTAAGCTTTGTATTGTTATACTGTTGCTTCATGAAAATTGACATGTATCAGGGCTGGGGATTAGCTCAGTGGCATAAGCACCTGCCTTGCAAGCAGGCGGTCGTGAGTTCGATCCCCGGTACCGATAAAAATGAAAAAGACAAAAAAGAAAAAAGAAAAAAAAAGAAAATTGTCATGTATGTAAGTATTACCAAATAAAGCCAGGATTTGACCATTCATTTGAAATCCAGGTCTTAAAAGCCCTAAAGTAGTCAAATGACTCCCTTTCAATTGAAGATTTTGTCACATAATTTGGACCTCATCTTTATAAAATTCAGGTAATATGGAAAACCAGCATTACTGAAACCCTCACTTTTCTACCTGGAATTTTTTTCTGTTATTATGTTAATTATTCCTTAAATACAGGTGTTTCTGTCAAGTTGGTCAAGTAGGGATGATATGTTTTTTCCAGTGCTGTCAGTAGCCATCAAAGCAACTGAAATTGTACATTTCAACAAAGCCACACATTAAAATTCAGCAGCCTATATTACCCCAGGAATAATGATTGACAGCTGATCTCAGGTCTATCACGTTTACAATGGCTATTTACTATACCTGTGAATTTAATCTTCAAAAATTAATATAAAACTGAAGTGTAATCTTAACCTTTTCTCCAATGGGCTGATAAAAACAATTAAGCATCTAAAGGCCACATAATATAAGCATCTAAAATGTCACAGCTAGAAAGTAGGAAAGGCAAGATTCTAGCCTCTTTCTAACCACTACAGCATCGGAATGTGTTAATAAAAATGACATTGTTTATTGCCTCCATTAGTTCAAAGTTATCAGTGAAATTCTACAAGCAGAGCTGTATATAAGCAAACATACCTGAAAAATATATAATTGTAATCTTCTAAGTAAAAGAAATGATATGAAAGAGAGTACAGGTCCTAGGAAGAAACATGGAGATAAAAGTACCTGGCTTGGGTTAGTGGACTTACATTAAACAGAGGCCGCTAGAGAGGTCTGATGGCAAAGGTATCTTCAGGGTTAAGTGCCAGTGCCAATACAGGGAGGATGACAGGGTCACCAGATAACTAGGCAGGCAGCAAGCAGCCAGTGCCAAATTCCTGTGGTGGCATTCCTGGAATGTTTGAGGATTGGCAAGCAAACCAAAGAGAGGAATAATAAGCAAAGACTGCTGCATGGAAGATTTCCCTCTGTCTCTCTCTCTTTGACAGCTGATCTCAGGTCTATCACATTTACAATGGCTATTTACTATACATGTAATCTGAAATCACAGTGGAAAGGAAGAAGGTAAGCGTTTAAGAAGCCTTTGTAAGCCATTGCTGAAGTTTGGCTTTTATTAGGAATGAGATGGGAAACCACTGAGAAGATCTGAAGGAAGAATTTAAATCATCTAATATCTTAACAATATCACTTAACAACAACGCAGTAAGTAGGCTAGAAATTCTAGGCTAGAAATCTAGCAACCTGCTACTCAGCCAAAGGGGGGGAGGGGTTCCCGGAGAGACGATGGTGGCTTGGGTCACAGAGGAAGCAGGGAAAAGACAGAGAAGGTTATCTAGAAAACAGAGTTGGTCAGTAGAGTTTCTAAGGAGGCCAAGTCTGAATGAAAGAGAACCAAGCAGGTGCAGTGGAGTGGGATCTAGAGCCAAGCAAGTGCTGGGCAGGTGGTGGGCAGGTGCTGGGGAGTGGGGGGATGTGAAACTTTTCTGATTGCTTCACTTTTGCTAGTGAAACTGAAGATGAGCTCCCAGATGATCAGGCAGGTAACGACATGGAAAAAAAAAAAACAGGAAGACACTAGATGACTGTCTAGAAAAAGTGGAAAAATAATGCACCCGTGAAGTACAGTGTGAGCATTTGACAGCAAACTCTGTGATCCTAAATGTAACATGAGATTATTCAGCCCAGTTTTGCATTTAATTCTAGTCACATTGGGATGTCCAAGCAGATGTAAAACAGCTGGACAGACAAGCCAGCAGAGCTTCATGAGTATCATGCAGGTGAAACATAAACCTTCCATATGCTGTGTTTCTGCGGGGTTGGGCACTTTGTTAGCAGAGCTTAGCGTGTACTATGCTGAACAACTTAAAACACTCCATAAAGAGATTGAGTTTTGAAACAAGCTTCTTGCTTTTTTTTCCTTCCCAAATATCTTTTGTGTATCTGCCTGCTTCAGAGGAAATAGTTTTCATCGGCACTTAGAATTTCAAACATTACAATAGATTTGATTAAGCTCACTTTGTATTATATGACATAGAACTAAAGAAAATGAACTTTACCTAAAGTTCCGTTAGTTAAAACACTATAACAATTATTTTCAAATATATATATATATTTTTTTTTTCTTTTAATAATTGACATTCTTATAATTAAACTAATTTTGATATTTGCCATTTAATGCTATCCATATTGTTATATTTTCACAATTTTCTTTTTAATGGTTGTACTTTTTCTGCAGTAAATAGAGAAGCTACTATTTAATTAAACACTCCCTTACTTAGCAAATATTTAACTACTGTGCCGAAAAAATGCATGAACATTTTAAGGAATGGTTTCATCTGTTGTTCTTAGTTCCTATTTTGCTATATTACTTAGGACAAATTCCATGAAAAGGATCAGTCACTTTTTCTCTGCAGTATTTTCTCCTAAATATGCATTTTATTTTTTATCTCAATCTTTCTTGCTCCATTTTTTCTTAAAACTTAACCATAGATGTAAATTGCATTTCATTGTTCTCATTTAGTATTTATACTTTCAAAATGCAAATTAAATTTTTTGTAATTGTTCATCAATTTATGTATTGTTACCATTTATTAAAAATTTCATTGTTAATAGTTGAGGATTTATGTCATTTTAAGTCATTTTTAGATTTAAAATTAAGTCCCATTTAAAGTATTCCATTAAATTGAAAGCAAAATATTTTCTTGATGAATGCATCTCTAATTTTATAATGGTGGCCTTTGGCAAAAATTATTCAGTAAAGGATTATACCATGTCACATATGTAGCCATATATAATTTGCAATCACTGAGCCTGCTTTGTCTTTTCTTAAATTACAGAATAAGGAATTTTAAAGATGCTTTATTTTTAAACCAAAAAAATTTTAAAAATCAATTTGGGCATATTTTATTTAAATATTAATTGTTAATGCTATTAAAAATGTGAATTAGCCTATGTTTTAATAACATCTAATACATGTACAGTACTGAATAGCAAATTATGTTAATTAAGAATTTCTACCAGAACTCAGTAGTTTACTTTCTTGAATTTATTTAATGCTATTTAGACTAAAACTCTAACCTAACAAGAAGAAAAATATTTGTATAACAGCAAAGGAAAATTTGGTTTAGTTACTTCTATTTTTTGCACTTATTTAGACAAACAAAATGATAAAAATAAGGCCCTTTCAGTAAAAGTATACAACTACTAATTCATTTTTAGTTGTTCTTTGAAATACCAATAGTTTTATCTTTTTACCTGAGGAGAAAATCAAGAAAATATTCTCAACTATACAAATTGATAAAGCAAATCAGTGCATACTGTTTAAGTGGAGAACAAATGCATCTCTACATGTGGAGTGATGCTTCCTCAGGGCAGGACCAGAGTGAGTAGTCTCATAAACCCATATCGTTTTCCTTTCACATTGCTTATTCTTCATTGCACATGTAGCATATTTGTTCCATCTTTACTTTTTTTGTAGATCTTGCCAGTGACTCAAGGATTGTTCTTCCAACACAGAGCTACAAAATTAGGGTTGTGACCTAATATCTGTTTCAATTAAAATGAATATAAATGCAAGTGGCCATAAATATGTGTGTCTTCCTATTACATTACAAAGTGTAAAACGTTTGCCCTGACTTTGAGGTGGATGGTTATTTAGGATCCTTTACTAAATGAGCACTCTCTTTTTGAAAACATGTGTTTTGTCCTACTTTGAAGAGCCTCAGTACCAATGACAACAGGCATTGCCATGGCTGGCGCATGCCTTCCAACATAAGCCTCAAATGCTAAGGAAGCTGTCTCCACAGAAGGTCAGTGCATGTCTAAAATTGTCCCCGGATCTAAATGGCCAACACAAAGTTTAAAAAGAGGCATAGTAGGATGTGGTAAAGTGACAGTACAAGAAGAAAAATAAAAACCATACAGTCAGCTTCCCTTCCATCTAACTTGAAGGCCCAAGCTTGCCTTGGAAAGTCCCTGCTTCTTTTCCAATTTCTAATGGGGAGAAGAAAATTCTCAAGGAAATTCTTTCAAATACTTGCAAGAAAAAAATTCCCTCCTCAACCACCTTCAGAATTCTCATTTTGTGATTTTTGTGCATCTTTTACAGTGTGGCAACAAAGACCCCATCTACATCTTATAAAATAAATTTTGTTCTAGAAGCCATTGCCACAGTGCTAATCTTTCTCCCTTTAGCTTGCACTCAGGTATTGAGACAGTGTTGCTCAGGACTAAATCCCTGTAAGGATAATCAAGAGTGAATTGTTCACCCTATCTTATGAGAGCAACAGGTATTCTCAAAAGCTTGCAGTTTTGTCTTCTTAGTCAAGATTCAACATTTCCTTGGTCCCACTTCTTTTAATGGGCACAGATCTCTGTTGTTAAATTAAAGTTTGAATGTTCCTGGGTCCCAATTGACTTTACTAACATTCTTCATTCAAGATTAGAGACATAAGTAAGGAATTGGAAACATGCCTTGTCAACCCCCACTTAATCAGAGGAAAACTGAACTGAGCCTGTTGGACCCTGGAAAGTTAGTACCCTCCCAAAGTGAAACATTTCACGAACTTGGTCCAGCTTTCTCAAGAACACAACTCCTTGCATAACCTTAGCTTACACAAACACAGAACAGTTCCCAAGCATTTCCCAAGCATAGTACTTGGTCCAGACACTACTCAAGTTTTCTATTATACTTGGTAAAGGAGACACTTGTCCCTGAGCTAATGGCCTCAAATATGAAAGGAACTGCCTAACAATTGAATTAGTCACTAGTAACTCTATCAACTTTTAAAAATGATATCAATATTACTATGTTAATTTATTAAGATTGCCATAAAAAGTACCACAAACTCGGGGCATAAAACAATGGAAATTTGCTGTCTTGGGTCATAGTTGTCAGGTAAGAAGCCCAAATCAGATGTTAGAGTTGGTTCCTTCTAAGAGGCATGAGAGCAAACTTGCTCTTTGCCTTTCCTTTACGTTCTGGTAATTTGTTAGCATACTATGGTTGCATATCTGCAGTTTTCACATGGTTTTCTCTCTGAGTGTCTATTTGAGTCGAAGAAGAAGAATAACAATCATGCTGGATTACAGGCCCATACAAGCTAGCATTACCTTATTCTAATTAATGAATCAGTAATGATCGTACTTTCAAATAAGATCACATTCTGAGATTCCAAGAGCTAGGTCTTTAGTATATGAATTTTCAACTCAGCAAACTAATCAATTGTTATTAAAGGCAACAACTCTTTGGTTCATAATTTGACCTTGTTTCTACTCTCATAAATTATAAAATATTTCTGTTACTGTTAACACAGAGATCCAATGTATTTTCATTTTCTCTATGAAACCAGCACAGTCATTTATTTGTCCTTCAATAAGCAAGTAACTATTAAGCATACAATAAAAGTTAAGAACTCTCTCAGATGGCAGGGACAAAATATAAAATAACCACTAAATATCTCCAGCTCTGACAAACATACTCAGACAGGAAGCAATAAACAAAAAAATTTTATCATCAAGAAATTCTAGATATTAAAGGAAACAAACGGTTCTTTTGGACAGATAGAAAATGCTGAGAGAAAAGTCAGGAGCTCATTTCCTGTTATATTCAAGACTTCCCCAAAGTCTAACTTTTCATATATAATTATCAATCTTGGTGACATTATGATGTTCTGAAGGGATTAATTCCTGCAAGAAAAAATGGATTCCACAGGAGTGCATTTCAAGGCTCACTCAGCATTCATGGGCAATAAGCCACAGACAACATTTTTTCTGGCTTGAACGATAGCCCTATGAATCTGAGCAAATACTTCTCAGAAATATGAATGGAGAAGATTCACTCAAGAAATAATTTTTCTTGTGTCCATTTTTTTAGCCCCCAAAAATTTAAATAATTCAATGATCAAGAAACACACTAGATAACATTTCAAAAATCACAGTATTAATAAGATATATGAAAATGAGTAAAAAAGAAGAAACAAGGCAACCAGAAAAATTCAATTCTTAAACCAAGAATGGATAGCTTAACCACACCACTTCCCATGTAACATTTACGTCAAACTTTTATGTGAAAAATATACTAACTTTGAGTTTTGATATTTTTTACAGTAACAAATGCAGTGTCACTAAAGACTATAGAGGAAATAAGTTTCATTCTTTAAGAAAAATCTAAGAGGTTCTAAGAATCTTTCTTCAGTAAAATTAATAGTTTCAATACAAACATCCTTTTACAACTTTTAAGATAATGAAGGATACACAAAACTAAGAGCTCAGCAAATTGGCCTAAGAACAATTAAACGAGATTTAATTTCAGTTTAAAAGAGGAAAAAACTGCTGCACAGTTAAGAATAGTCTACCTTGCATGGGTACACTTGACTAATTGCCAAATTGCTCTGCAAAATGTACTTAGGGATTTTTACTTAAAAACATAAATGCATGGGATTTCCTGTCATTGCATATGGTTGAAGATACGTTTTAATTTCTGGCCAATTAATTATAGCCATAAATGACATATATCATTTCCTGATAAATAGACTTAATCTCACACACTTAAGCCACATTACCACCCTACTCTTTCCCCAGAGAATTCTCTTTCTTGCATTGGCATGGTGATCAACAATGACCACTTGATTGTATGCTATCAGTTCAGGCTTCTGATAACTATTACAGGAACACCACTGTAATTCTATAAAGTATATGCAGCATGCAATGGCAAATAAGAAAACAATACAAAGAATCAATAAATTGAAGTGTTGGATATTTAAAAGATTAAAAAAATTAACAAACCCTTAGCCAACCTTATCAAAAAAAGGGAAAGACTCAGTTCCATACAATTACGAATAAAAATGGTGAAATCACAACAAATCTCACAGATATCTAGAAGATCAACTCCTATGTTGAGAATGCAGAATAAATTGAAATAGATTCATGGATACCTATGAATTACCAAGGTTGAATCAAGGAGATATAAAAATTCTAAACAAACCAATATCAACCAATGACATTGAAGATGTAATTAAAAATCTACCAACAAAGGTAAACCCGGTCCCTGAAGGATTCACTGATGAAGTTTACAAAACTACAAGAAATTTAGAGATGACCAAATGCTACTGCTTCTTAAACTCTTTAATAAAATTGAAAGAGAATAAATATTCTCAAATTCATGCTTGAGATCAAGTATTACCTTGATAACAAAAATCAGAGAAGGACTCAACCAAGAAAGAGAACTACAGACCTCCCTCCCTAAAGGACATAGATGTAAAAACCCTTAATAAAATACTGACAAACGCAATGCAGCAAATAATCAAGAAGATTACAAACCATGACCAAGTGGAATTCATCCCAGGGAAGCAGGGATGATTCAACATATACAAGTCAGTAAATGCAATACACCATATTAGCAGAATCAAGGACTAAGACCATATAATCTTCTCGATAGATGCAGTAAAAGCTTTTGACCAAGTCTAAAATCCATTCATGATACAAACCTCACAGAATATTGGAAAAGATGGTCTTTATTTCAATCTGATAAAAGTCATCTATGACAAACTAACAGCTAACATCATACTGAATGGACAAAACCAGAAAGTTTTCACTCTGAAATCAGGAACAAGACAAGGATGTCCACTTTCACCCCTCTTATTCAAAATCTTGGATGTTTTTTATTCACAAAACATTTGAATTATTTGTTGTTAGAGCTAATATCAAATATTTGTCTTTAGAGCTATCCAAACATGTGGGCTCCATGACCACACTTAACATTTAACACTGATTGGATTTGTATTTTTTCCAGTGTTAGATATGCATAGTTCTATTCCATTGCTTTAATTTGTAACTTTCTGGAACCACGTATTCTGTGTATCTTATCTGACTCAAGATTTTTCAGTTTCCTATTTTTTAATCTTTACTTTTCACGGATATTGCCTGTTTTATACTGGTATCTCTCTATCCTTGATTTTAATGAAATTTACCTGTGTTTTTGTTAACTCCTTTTTAATATTCAATATTGTAAATATTTCCTTCTATTCTGGAAGTTTGTTTTAATGTGCTTTTAGTTGTTCTATTTAAAAAGACATGGTTTTGTGTCAGTAGTGTCAGTAATTTCACCATTGATGCTTTATTATTTAAGAATTTTTTTTCCTCTAGGTCACAAAGATAATTTACTGTCTTCTAGTAATAAAACAGATTTAGTTTTTCCTTAGTAGCCCTTCAATCCATCTGGTTTTACTTTTTCATTTTGATGTCGTAGTTTGTCAGGGTCATGTATTAAATTCCCCCTGTCGTTATTAATTTTGTACAGCCAGCTTTCCTATGCACTGTCTTCATATACTTCCATGGTGATTAGTGCCTCAGCTTTGTTTACTAGGAAATCTCCCTCCTATGGCTTTTTGTGTTTTGTAACTGTCAGCGTTCAATCTCAAAGAGCTAATGACATCATACTAGAGTGATACATGCATACCAGTGTTTATAGCAGAACAATTCTTAATCACTAAATCCTGGATACCTATCAGCAGATGATTAGATAAAGAAAATGTGACATCTAATAGAATACTACTCAGCTATAAGAAGTATAAATTTGAGACATTCTTTGGATGTAGATGTTTCCAGAAAATATAATGTTGAGTGAAATAAAATGGACACACAAGGTTAAATATCCTACAGCATCTGTCATTTGCATAAGGTAAAGTACAAACAAAAGCATATTAAAGGATGGATAGGAGACAAGATAATAGATCTCTTAAAAAAAAAGATATAGGAGAATGTGATTAGAGGAGAAGGCAAGAGAAAGAGGAAATAAATTGAATAAAGATAGGCCAGGTACAGTAATATAATAACCTCAGTAAATGTTGCCATTACATATCATGAACACGAGATGAGATTAATAACATCAACAATAATGAAAATGAGGAATGGGGATTTAGAGGAGGACAGAGGAAAGGGATTTTTAAAAAGAACCAAACTGTATTATGAACAAGTATCCATGCATCCATGCCCCAGCAGAATTGTAACCTGCGTGTGCTAAAAACATGTATTTACTAAAAACAAAACTGAGAAGTATACAGATGAATACAGAAGCCCTATCTTTGGATCATGATCATTTTTCAAGGGAACAGAATGACATTAAGCCTAAATATAATAAGGTAATGTAAGGATAAAGAATCTTAAAAGTAGGATCTTTTGCTAGAGTTTCCAGAAGCATTCCCTGAGTTGAGAACTTGTACATGCGACTTATTTAAGGAGTCAAAGATGTCCCAATGAGGAGGTAAGGAAGGGAAATAAAAAGAAAATGCATCTAATGAACTCTAATTACTACTAGCACATGATAATTTAACTCATGGGGAAATTGAGATTCACTCAGCCTTGAGAGGCCCACGTGCCAAGGAAAGCTCTCAGGCCCCAGTATATGTTGGGCACTGGATTTGGACATTAGCACACGGCTGACAGCAAGAAAGAAAGGACAACAGGAAGTAAGAAGAATAGTGACTGTTCCCTAAAGTGAACATAGGCCATTGCTAGATGACGCAACTTAACAGAAATGGAAACACAGGAACTTCCAAAAGGATTTTTCAAGCTGAACTAGTAAGCTTGAGCTGAACTATGAGGCCTCATAGAATGCCTACAAAATGGATATTACTCACTTTTCTATCTTGCATGCAAAAATGCTAAGGCATTGGGTTGAAGATTTAGCTCAGCGGCATAAGTGCCTGCCTTGCAAGCACACAGTCATGAGTTCGATCCCCGGTACAAAAAAAAAAGCTAAGGCATAGAGAAGATGACAAAATTTCCTAAACTTTTGAGCTAGGTTTTGTTTCTACTAACTTTTATCTCAGGAATTCAGGTCCCTGCAATAATGAGAGAGCTGGTATTATAAATAAATAATTATTTGTCTTGATTCCCCTTTGAATTTTCAAAATGGTGTGTAGAAAATAAAATACGTGTTTACCTGTTAATAACAATATACACTCTGTTTTTATTAAGTAGGTGAAATGAATTAGCACAACATGAAATCCAAATATCAAGCTATTTTATGATTGTAATGTAACAACATTTATGGAAACATTATCCAACTAAGGACTGGGAAAAGGTAACTGGGGTTAGATGAGGTCAGTGGGTGGGGCCCTCGGGGTGTTATTAGTGGCCTTATAAGAAGAGGAAGACAGACCCTAGTTTCATACTTCTTCACTTACCTACCATGTGATGTCCTCTCCTATGTTACTTTACCAGTTATCCAGCTATGATGTTTTGTTATAGCAACACAAAATAAATTAAGGAAAGGGGAAAGAAAAACAAACAGAGCTCATATAAACATTATTTAGCAATGTCTTTATTTTCTGTCAAATACTCCTTTAAAAGAAACAGTGCTGATGGCATCTTGCCATCACATGATTGTATTTTGAAATGCTGTAATTATGCTAAAAATTTAAATACACAAGGTGATCATGCTAGTAGAGATAAGAGAATTCTAACACATTAAAGTTTTCCATGATTTGCAGCTGTCATTCATTTAACAATTCGAATTCCTCTGTGTGTCTCTGTACACCTCCCTTCCCCCACCACCTCTCTATTTTCTCTTCAACTAAAAATGTTGCACCAGAGGGGAAAATTGTTGTGCCAGTGACTCAGGCCAAAGGACATCAATAGTATCCTTGCTTTCAATATTTAAATTTGGGAAGAATGGGATTTATTGAAGTCTGAATGAATATTATCCAGAAGCCATGCATTGTTTGTTCTGATCTTTTATGTTTTGGAATCAATTCCATCTATTTTCAAGAGATTTTACTACATTTTTTCATGTCTTACATCAAAATTTGTTTGCTTTGTTGCTTTCTACCCATGTTCCAAACAACAAGGCCACTGATGTTTAAAATAAGTTAAAATAATCCATTATCTAGACACAAATCCTATTTTCTCAGAACAACTAAACTCGCTAATCATTCAGGAGCATTGGAAGACACAAATTCTTCCTGACTGTCATACTTTGCTATAAATTAGGTTCATAACATATCTCATGGTACATTAAGAAATGAGACATGCTCTTGGAAATCTTTATTCAAGAATCATTCGTGCTTTTTGAAAATAATGACCGACCACTTAGTATGTGCTTCACATACACTAACATCATGGAGCACAGGAAGAGAAAACAATTCAACATCTCATTTCTAGAACCAACCAATAAAAATTTTACTTCATGGTATGCAATCTGTCTGTATAAATGAATTCAGTGATACAATCATTATGACAGGAAAGATGCATCAAACTAAGACATGAAGATCTCACAGAAACCAAGGCACAGCGGTGGTGCACCCGCCTTCTGTCTCATCATTTGCAGTCCCATAGCTCAGGCCTGGGCCCTGGATAACAGGGTTGAGAGGCATTTCAGAAACACTATCATTGTATCTATGTCCTTAGTGCTGAAATCAGTATCACTGTTTCTACGCTGAACATTTTCTTGAATTGAGAAATGTTACTACGTTCAATTACAGGAGTGCTCTGTGTTTTTGTAATCTGTTGGTTATATAATTTTTAGTGGGGCAGTCTTTAAGGAAAATAATACTGAATGATGATACTAAATTAAACATAAGAACTTGGAAGATGTTACTACAAATAAAAAAACTGCATCAAGCTTCACATATGTATACTTCCATTAATAAGAATCACAGCATAATACAACCTAGAAAGAACAGCTATATTTTTTCATATAATGCACTCATATATATATATATAATAACAAAAAGCCCATGACAAAATTAGCAGATTTAATCTAGTTATATACACATTTAAAGCACAATATGTATATGTGTAGTTTATTTCCAGAATAAAAGAATATAATAATTGTTTTGGGAATATATGGTGCTTGGATCAATTCAGTAGTTGTTGAAAATTATTTACTTCTGCTTTAAAGACATATTTTGTTTTTTAGAAATTCAGTTCTATTAAAAATTTCAAATTCACTGAAAGTTCATATTAAAAATAATATTTAATAAGTAAACTTAAAAGCTTTTTAAGTCAAAAAATCAACGTTTTACTGAAAATGTTGTAGAATCATTTAATAAAACAAATGAAGAAAAAATAGACAATGATGGAAGATGATTTACCATTTAAAACACTTAACATTTTACCTATTAAAAATTGTAAGAAAATTCATAAAGATACTTACATGCAAAGTGAACACATAAAAGTATAACAAAGCTATACTTTTAGTAATAACAAGCTCTAAATGTAATGTGAATAGTAGTCTGAAGAGTAGCCAAAACTAAAACAAAATTTTATTTTAAAAGAAAAAACAGTTTAAAAATGATTAAAATGTTTTCAAAAAAAGATAGTAAGAAAGTATGGTGGATTAAAAACTGGTGGTCAGTTAAACACCAGCTGAAATGAATCAGCATGGTGTTGAGTGTGGATGGCCCACCTGAGGAAAGTTACCAGCATAAAAAGGAGCCATGGAGAAGAACAGTGTCATAGATCCTCCATAGTATAGTTATTTTTGATGCTATTGGTTCCCTTTTTGCCATGGTTTTCCTGGAGGAGCTTATTGACTTCCTTCCTGATGGGAACTTGGCTGTTCTCATCATCAAGGAACTGGGGACCTTGTCCTGAGGATGACTGCGGTTCACTTTTGCGGGGAGCTCTGGGCCTTATGTTGAACATCACTTCCTGGTTTCAGAGGAGATGGTACTGCTCACTCTCCAGGAGAAGCTTATCAAGCGTGTTGCCTAACATGAACTCGGCTGTTATCATCAGAGGACCTCGTTGTCATTGAGAATGGCTGAGTACTTTTAGGAGAGCTCTAGTTCTTACTCTGAGTGTTGCTTCCTGGCTCTAGTGCAGAATCCTTAGCCTACAGATCGTCCATCCCCCTTGCTCAGACTTCCTAGCTTCTGCCATTGATCTTGAGGTCTTCCCAGTGCAGTGAAACAGACTTGCATGAGTAATTGTCACAGGCTCTAGACCTCCAGCTGGATTTGTGAAGGGCATTGTCATGGGCTCTAGGTTTTCAGCTGTACTCATACAGGTTATTTCCATGGGATCTAGGTCCTTGGATGGATTTTCTAGGTCTTTAGCATTGTGGACAGATTTCCTGCACTTTCTCTGTATTTGACTCGTTGGCTGATCATTATAAATAATACTATAAATTCTGTACCCTGTATGTAACTGTTTTCCTTGCAATCCATACAACAGAGTCTAAGAATGGTAAATATTCTGTGTATTGTCCTCTTCAAAGTAGATGATCAGATTATAAAATATAGGCATGAAAAACTGATCATGTAAGCACAAACCTTTATTTTCAATTAACTAATAGAGATTATAGTATAACAATCTTAACTATCTTGCATATATATTTTCCTTCATTTTCTCCTTTCTCCATACAAGTTTTTCTTTTCTTTTGAATGGTGTCTTGCCATTTCACAGTATCAACTGTACATTTTCATGTACAATTTCAGCTTTTAGCTTCTTACACTAGGGAGACAAAATGATGTTTACACATGTGAGTCTGATATACTTCATTTATGAGTATGGTCTCAGTTGCATCCAATTATCTATACTAGACTTGACTTTATCTCTTTATAGCTGAGTAAAACATTGTATAAAAATACCTCATCTTGTTTATTACATCTTGTTTATTCCTTGATTGACACGCAGTTGAGTTTTCCCAAGATTTACCTATTTCAAATTGTTCTGCTATAAACATGAGTGCATATATATATATCATTGTGGTATGATGTTTTTAATTCTTCTGGGAAGATAATCAGAAAGGAAGTAACTGGATCCTAGTGTTATGAAGAATCTCCACACTGAATTCCACAGTGGTTATACCAGTTTATACTCCTACAAACAGTGCTATGATTCTGATGGACTTTCTTTATAGGTGATCTGTTTCTTTTCTCAAACAGATTTCAACATTCTGTACCTGTACTGAATTTCTGGAACCTTGATTATTGTATGTCTTTGTATAGTTTTACTTTGATTATGGCTTTTTGGAGTTACCTATGCTTCACTCATTTGTATATCAAATTGTTTATCCATGTTTGGGAAATTTCCTGCTATTATTTCTGTAAAGAAGTTTCATGGCTTTTGTGCTGTCTCCAGCTTTATTACTGAACCCAGTGATAAAGTATGTTATTCTTCTTTGCTTCACCTTGTAGCTGTTGGATCAGTTTTGTATGGTTTCTTGTTATTTTTAAGATTTTTTTTCACGATCACTAACTGAAATTTTGTCTTCAAAATCTGATATTCTATCCTTTCCTTTGTTCAGTCTGATGTGTAAACTTTCAATGGAGAGTTCAGTCTCTTCAGTTTCTGTTTGAATTTATTTCATCCATCCATTTCTTTCCAATATATGGCATTCTGTTTGTTTCCATCATTTTTTCTAAGCTCATCTGTTCTTTTTCTGTGTCTTCTCTAATATCTTTGATTTTTAAGCATCATCTTCCTGTACTTGAAAGATTATTTCCTCTATAACTTTTTCCTCTTCTTTTTTTACTTCTGTTGCTGTCATTTAACAAAGATCCGGTGTTTGAGCTCCAAATTCATCTGTCTTATTGTGCTCTGAATTTGTCCTGGGTGGGCTGGGCACCTGGGGTTGCATTTTCATTTCCTATTTTCTTTTTTGTTTTATTTTGTTTTCCCTATTGATGCTTGCTGATTTTTTTTTTGTGATACATAGTTTTACCACAAGTATTGAGGCTTCCCTAAGAGATTTCTGTCCTTCAGTGTTATCCTTAGATGTAGGTGGTTGTTTATAGATATCCCAATACCCTACCTTTCCAATTTGTAAATGATACGAGGTTACTTTGTGGTTCAACACGCACTTTTGGTGCTGGGCTGTGTTGATGTTTTTGACCTCATAAAATCGCAGTGTTATCATACAAGGAAAAAAACTGATTATAACATGTATGACATTTTGCTAAAGTAATGCAGTTAGTAATAGCAATAGTTTTAACTACAATGTAACTACTAATAAACTATGGTAACCATTAACCTGCTACAACTACATGGGCAAATATTAAAGTTATATAACAAAATCAAACATATACCATGTACTTGTGTGCAGTGATATTCTTCTGAGTGGAGTGATATTACCCTTCTGTGGGTGGGGAGGGCATTAGGATGAGTAAATGACAGGATAAAGTTATAAATGAGATCAAATAGAGTAGAGTCAAGGCTACATGGCAAAGGATGATCATCTGAGATTTGGGAAACTGGAGGACACAGGAGGGAAAGAATGAAATAGAATGCAAAGGTGTAGTAGTCAGAAAAGAGACACTCACTTGAAACTTTAAATTTAAGAAGTAGTTGAGGAAAAAGAGAAAGAGAACAAGAAGTAAACAAACAAAAAAGGTAAGAAACCAAAACAAGTGGAAAAAAAGAAGGAAGCAAGAGAAGAATTAAAAAGAAAGAAAAGAAGAAAATAACCCCACCCATAAAGGGGGGAAAGAAAAAAAAAAAAAAAACAAAAACAAAAATAACCACAAAATGGAAATCAAAATAAAATGACATCCAACAAGACAGGAAAGGATAGAGAGATGAATAAGGGAGAATAAAAATAGTTAAATCTCTGTGGTGTTTCCATTCCTGGTGTTTCCCTAGTGTCCACCTCAGATCAGAGAAAGGTGCTATGTACTCCAGCAAAGTTTGCTAACGGATTTGTGCTGGTTATGCAGCAGATCCTGGCCTCCGGATCCAGGAGCTGGGACTGGCTGTCTATCGGTGGAGTTCTCCAGACCCCAACTCCTGGCTCCTGTCTGCTGCTTCAGACACTTACCTGTTGCTAGTCTTCCTGCTTACTCTGCCCTAAAAAGGGGTGAGTGCACTCTCCTGTCTCTGGGGCCCTGTTGTCCTGGGTCTCAAAAAAAATTATTTGAAATGACTGGAAAACATGAGAAAACACAGAAGCAGTCAGACAGAATAAAAATTGTAAGAAGATTTTTAACTCCAAATTAATAATAAACTGAGGAAAATAAATACAAAAATGATTCCTTAATGGAAAATAATCTATTTCAATGTCATCAATATATGTGACTCTTACTACTAATTTATTTTCTTTCATTAAATGTTCATTTTTCATTTCAAAAATGTTTCAAAAGTATAAAAGAAACATTTTAAATTCTGTTTAGTATTTAACATGAGTAAACAGTATCGATTAAGTCAAAACACAGCTCTAGGAATACCTTATACTCTAGTTTGTGATAATGGTGGCTTTTCAGTCCATGGGGAAATTGTTTGATTAGTCAAAACATTCTGTTTAGAGAACAGAGTCTTAGGGGAAAAAGCCAAATATTTCTATCCAGTCTCTTACTACATGCACACAAATGGGAAGATTAAAACAGTAAATGCTAGAAAGTATAATAAGAAAAACAGTAAAATAGATTTGTGAATTTATTGTGGCTAAAGCCTTCTGAAGACATCAGTGGCAGATTCTAGAATTTATACAATATTTACATTATCTACACGTTCAAAAGATGTAAACAAACACACACAGCAAGAGATATTTAAAACTTAAAAAGCCCTTACAAAAAGGTAAAACCAAACACGATAAAAAGGTAAAAACAAAAACACAGCCAAGTAGAGGAAATATCCATAAGCATACAAGCAAATATAACTAGCTATTAATTTTAAGGACAGTGCTCCGAGGCCAGCTGCTGCAGGAGTGGGGACAGCCACACCAGTGCTCGCTCAGCACCATCAGTGGTTTGCGGAGGGAGAGATCCAGGCCTCGCCAGGAAGCCATCTTGGCCTGGAAACCATATCATTTTCATTGTTTTGTTGGGTTGGGTTTTATTCTCTTTTGTTTTGTTTGATTATGTTAAATCTGAAGGAGCAGCTATTTGAAAGATAACAACACATATGATGGCAGCTTTTTGGATTTACTAGTAGCTTGTTTTGAAGTCCTTTATTGCATTCACTCTTTTGGTTTTTTTTTCTTTCTATTCTACTCTGGTCTGGTCAATTTTTACCATGTCCAAAAGTACCTGCAGCTATTTTGAAGACAACAAAAGACATTATGGTAACTATGGTTGGTTTTGTAAGGTATTAAAGTCCTGTATCACTTATACTTGTTTATTTTGGATTGGTTTTATCATTTTATTTTCCTTGGTTATATCTTCCTTAAAATAAAATGTTAAAAAAAAGAAAAAAGAATAATTGTCTTAGTTACTTTTTACTTATTGTTGAGATAAAATGCCTGATGCCCAAAATGAAGGGAAGAAAGGTTTATTTCTTATAATTTGGGAGGTTTTTGTTCATACTCAGCTGCCTGCAAGGCAGGGTGGCATGTCTGGGGGGCAGCCATTATTGGCCGAGAACAGCAAAGTGTGAACCAGCAGGGAGACAGACACAACTCCTTCCCACCATCGCATGGTATCCTGGCTCCACCCCTGGGAGGAGGGTGAAACATTCACGCCACCAATCGGAGTGCTAGACAAGGAACCAATCACGAACGCTAGATTTGGCCTGTCTATGACTGCATGAGGCTTGGGGCAGAGCCACAGAACACAAACCACAACAATAGTACTCATAAACTTATGAGTAATTGAGAAGCTACAAATTATAGCAATGAGATAAAATGTTTACTCATTTAATAAAAATTCATGAAATCTGACACTGGGATTATTCAGAATATTCAGATGTGACTGAGAAAATGAAAACTGTTCCTATTTGGTGAATTCCTTGACAATATCCGTTGTACTTTAAAGCCCACATGCACCAAAGAGTTTCTCTCTAAGCAACCATGCTACCTATAATAATTTTTTTATATCTACTGTAATTTTCTTGTTAATAAAGAAACAAAGAAATGGAGATAACAAGGTTTCTCTTAACAGAACAAAATAAAGTATGGTGTTGCCATACTATGAAATACTGTGCAGTAGCCCAAAAACACAGTATGTGCAAACGAACTGTCATGGAACAATGTTTATGACACATTGTCAAATGAAAAGCAGGGGTGGATAATACTTACAGTACGATCCAATGCAAACAAAATGTGTTGGTTTGTCTCTGCATGTGTGAACATTCAGACAAGAGCCTGCGAAGTATTCAGGATAAATTATTGACAGCATAATCCCCAAACTGACAAGTAGAATTGAAGAAATGGGGAGGTGGAACTTAATGTGACCCCACGGTCTTCATGTTCTTTGGATCACAGCCTCAGTCCTCCTTTGAATATGAGCTCAATCTTTACCTTGCCTTTAGCAAAGAAAACAACAAAAGTGACGGGCTGCCAGTCCCATGATTATGTTACATTATGCAAGACCCCTTGCCAACTGACTGTCTCCTTTCCTCTCTTCTTCCCTTCTTGCAACTTACGCTGGCTTTGAAGAATTAGGTTGTCATTAATACCACACCTGCAGGAAAATTAATTTTTCCAGTCAACTGAGAGAACTTGGAGCACATCCTTCCCCACTGGCCAAGGCTCTGAGGACACTACAGAGTCAGCCAATGCCTGGACTGGGTTCAGAGTGCCCAGCAAGGCTGTAAGGAACTTCTGACTTACAGCAAGTGTGAGATAATAAATTTCATGTAGAAAGTGATACCTATTCAATTTCACTCATACTGATTATTTGTGTTTTTACATAGAAATTGTAAATAAATGCAGGAATGGAATTCATGAAAACAGCAGTGTTACACAGTCAGACTGACCTCCATGCTCTGAGAAACCCTCCCGTTTCTATTTGTAGAAAAGAAGACCAGCATATGCCTCACAGCCTCCGAGAATCTTACTATAATAAGAACAGGGTTCTCCCTTTCATGTGGTTTAAAGAGGAAAATGGTTCATTCAACACAGAGAAAGTGGAGAATGGGGAGTAGGAGAACAGTTTTATCCCAGAATGAAAGGACTGCTAGTAAATTTAAAGAAATGTACAACTTAAAAGTTACCATTTGTCAACCGTAAGAATAATCATTTCATCAAAGAAGCGTCAACAGATCTGAAATTAGAGAAAAGCTGGATGAGGTGTGAAATACTCATTATATTCCTGAAGAACCTCCCCACCAAAACATAAATAATGAGAAAAAGGGTAACTTTATAATCAAGAACATGAATGATCATCACTTTTATCAAGTGATCAAAACTATTGTCATCAACAATGGGACAAACTGATAGAGGATCCTGATTCAGAATACAACTGTCCCTCCTGCGAAATCCCTGCCAGAAACATATGAACATAATCATGAAAAAAATCAGGCAAATGTAAAGTTGGGAGGTGAGGGCTGGTAGTCTCAAGATAACAATAATAAAAACTACTTACTCTAAACTTTGAATGTGCCAAGTACTCTAAACTTTGATGTGTCAGTGAAATATGGGAAATTCTTAGAGATTGAGGGAGGTTAAGGAACTGAAAATTGAATCCAATGCATGACCCCAGAATGCTTCTTTCATTTATTTATCTATTTTACTGTTTCTTTTTGCTGCCAGGCTGTTTTGAGTAGAACAGAGAAAATTTGAAATCAAAAGATTGGATGGGAGTCATGTTATCAGTGTTAATTTTCTAACTTGCATGACTACATAGTGGTTACACAGGACAATTTCTTTGTGGAAATTGCATCAATGTTTTATTTAAAAACAGTCAAGGGTAAAAGATCTTTGTTTTAGTCTTATGACTTTTCTGAAAGTTTGAAAGTATTTCAAAGTGAAAATTAAAAATTATAGTTATTATTTTAACCTTGTTGTGACATTTCCAAAATAGTCATGTTTGTGAATATTTCCAGTAAGATCCATCATCTGGGAATATTTCCTATCTAAAATGAAAGACACTATGATTGAAGGGGCCTAGCTCTAAAATCTAATTTCCTACTGATACGCTTAGGTACTAGTAAAAGTTTGTGTCATGATCTATTATGGAGCCTAACAATTCACTGGAAAAACAACTGAGTACTTATACGACGGAATTTGGGACTAAGGCAATTGCTTCTTTCCTTGGAAATCACAGTATACTTGAGGTTAAAGTACCAGTTTAACTTGCGTCATACAGATAGATAATTGATGTTTTCACTTCCTTTTCAGTTTTTTCAGTGTATCCAGAAACTTTGTAAATAAGATCATCGTTTTCAAATTCTACACACTCAAGTGCATGCAGGAAGACACACATTCATGTGTCTATGTCCCCAAAGATTAGACAAGATTGCTCCTTTTGAAATAATATCAGCTTTTACTGGAAACCACTAGACCACTAATGTGCTTGCCTGTGAATCAGAGCTGGAGATAGAGCAGATTCCCAGCCCCGTGTGGTTTTCATGGGCCAGTGTCATCTGTTTGCTGAGGCCTCCTTCCCACCACTATTAAGAGATCCACCAAAGAGAATATCCAACTGCTCTTCCAAAATGGAAATGCTACCAATCATTTATTCTTAGAAAAATACTTTCTTCCTCAAATTCCGCATTTCATCAAGGGCACACACATGAGAGAAGCAAAATTTCTCAGACGCAGAAGCAGCAAGTATAAGTTATTCCTCTCCTTTACCCATTTAGAGCATTTCTCATGCTTCACAAAGCTGACTAGTCATTCATCAATAATTGTGTATTTTACAGAGATGTTTGAAATTACCTAAAAGTCCTTCATACTTACAGATAAATGTCCTGTGTAGAAATATCAAGCCCCATAATCATAGGAGAAAATGTATTTAGAGCAAAAATCTTCTCCGAAACCACATTCCACAAACATTCCTACACATGGCTCAACTCACTGAGCCAAGAGGTACTGGGGAAATGGAGGAGGAAGCTCATTTCAGTTTGAGGAACTGGGCTGACAGCATTTCTGTGATTCACTGCACTTTAACCTTGGACACATGGTCCTCAACCTTAGTTAAGCATGTAATAGAAATAAGAACATTTATTAAACTAGAGTTATTATATCATATTATATTGATCACAGAATATTATATTGCATATATTGTCTAGGAATTCTATTATATTGCATTTAAAGTATCTAGTGAATAATAGATGCACGCTAAACCGCCATGATAAGTCAGAGTTTGCCTCATTTGCACCCCCATACCCAACAAAAGAATATGATCTACATGATCAGAATTTTGGCTTTTTTTGAAAAGTCCGCACCTCCTGAGAATTGGCCATGCTGGGACTGAGAGAATCCAACAAGAATCCAATTAGCCAACCTTTCTGATAAGCTGTGCAAGTGGTGCTGCTTCCAGGAAGAGAAAAGTCAGTGATTGCTGTGACCCTCCTGGGGTGCAGGCTGAGGATCAGTCCCCTACACACACCCGTAAGCATCCTGCTGGTTTGGAGAACAGGCTGAGTTGATAGCAACTTAGATACATAAAGCAACTAGATATTTGTATTGTCCAGTTGATTTTGTGGGCCTGGGGCCAGCAGTCTGAGCATCTCTTGGGAGGATACAGTATGCAATATAGCAAATATGGGAGTTCCCTTCTATCTTGTCTTTGAAACCTAATATTCTTCTCACTGGTTTGGTTTCTTCTGATTGTTTTTGCTTTATTCAGCATTCTGTTTTGATTGGTTTTATTCTGTTTGTTTTGTTTTGATTTTGCTATACCTGATGCAATGTACAACTATTGTGATAGTAACAAGATACACTATGTTAACTATTGTTGCTTCCCCATTATCCTGCTTTGAAGTTCTATATCAATTTTGCTGCTTTGTTTTGATTGGTTTTATTCTGTTTTTCTTTGTTGGATTTTACTATCTTTAAAATAAAGAAATACACTGGGAAAAAATTTTGACTTTTCAAATAACTTTCTGACTAAAATAACCTACACTTTCAGAAAACAATATCATATAAATTTGATATGAATTTAACTGAAAATGTAACATTTTACTCTTTGTTAATTTAGAAATCTTTTCAGTAGAAAAACATGATCATTGTAAGTAGATTTCAATTTCTGTTCTGATGTAGCACTTTGGATAGGTATGGAACAACTTCATTTGTTACGTGTCTTTGTATGTTATACGATGGTTCTGCATTGTTCAAGAATATCAGGTGAGAAGAAAGTGAAGGAAGGAAGACACAGAAATAAGATTATAAATGGTCAATAAGTCAAAAATCATAAAATCATTGCTCCCTTATATAACAAAATAGATAGCTGTAGTACTTTATGCTTTGTTTTTAAAACTAGACAAGACAAATATAAAACTTTTGCCTTGTTTCCTTACAAGGTCATATTCTAAAGATCCTAAGCTTGTTGAAATCAGATTTTTTCATGAATGAACAGCAAGGATAAGTGAAAAAAAGACAGATAATAGAAAAGGGGGAGATAGAGCTTTTTCAAAAGGGAAAGGGACTGAGAGATGGAGAGAAAGGAAAGAAAATGAAAAAGGATTTAAGATGTGTTATATTTTTGATGAATCAACAGAGAATTAGTGATATAGTTATCTATCTTGCACACACATAAATACAGTTATACATATATACCTACATACATACAATCTTTTCTGCCATTTCTCTTTTTCCCTACTCCAGTTAGTCTTTCCTTTGGAGCACTTTCTTTCCCTTTAATGACCATAATATCTATTGTACATTTTGGATCTTATTATTCTTTCTTTTTATTATTGTTTATTTTTTACACTAAGGAAACAATGCAATATTTACAAATGTGAGTCTGATTTATTTCACTTACTACCATAGTCTCAAGTTACCTCCATTTACCTATAAAAGCCCAAGATTATCCTTTTTTATAGCTTAGTAATATCCCATTGTACCCTCAAAAAGAACAGTTAGTGCTGTCATTGTTTGGTAGCTTGACTGTGTGATCATTTTTTATGTCAGGATCTTGCAACTTAAACAAGATAGTTCTAAGATAACAAAATGCAATATATTAACTAGTGTTGATTCCTTGCTTTTTTAAAATTCTGTATTAATTCTATCCCTTTTTCTGTTTTGCTTTTTTTAATAAATAAATAAGCAAATGATGTAGACCTTTGAGTTTACACCATTCACTTAAAAAAAATGTGTTATGTACATGCACCCTCAATATGATACAAAAGTACCTAAATGTGTTATGTACATGTACCCACAATAAACATAATCATGTACTGAAAACGTATACTAATAAAAAATGTTTTAAGATTCTATCCTAAAAAAGAAGACAAGCCTAAATTGAAAGGATAAGGACTGGTAGTCTGTCTGCGTGCCAGACTGTCTTAAACTCTTCGTTTAGTCATCAAACTACTCTGTAAGGTAAGTATTACTTTTCTCCTTTTGAAAACGCACAGTTGATTCTCTGAAATGTAGAAGACCTTCACTTTTCTCATTACATAGTTATAAAAGGCAGAGCCAGCATTCAAACTCAAGTCATCTGACTCCAAATTGTTCACTCTCCATCACTCACAGAGCCATGAACCACTGCCCAGTTCATCCTGCTTATGGTCAGCTGACTTCTCGCCTGCTCTGGGAAGCATATGCCAAAGCTGGCAGCCTCAATCATGGCATAAAAGTATCAAACATTCCTGAGCTCTGAAAGCACTTCATATAAAAATCCTGTCAGGGCTTAGCATCTGAGAAGCACCAGACAGTTGAGAATCAAAGTAAAGAGAGTATCAAAACATAGAAGAGAAATAAACACATAAATAAATACAGGCACACCAGGTAATACTACAGAAGATAGAACCACTGGCGAAACGTTACTTGCCACAATTTTATTCTCCTTAGAGATGTGGTGTGTAATTAGCAAAGTTTTTGTTCATTAGGGATCATCCTGTTGCAGAACCAATGTCAGCAGTCTAAGCAGAGAACTAAGGAAGGCTTCCAAGCAGGTTCTTTCCCAGGTTTCTTCTCTGCCAAAGGGGGGGGAGCGGGGGGGGGGGGAACAAGGTGAGTTAGATCAGATGGATTTTCCTTCTGACCTGACACTTACAATACCACAATTTTTGGAAACACTGAATTCCAAAAATAGATTCTTAGAAAGAAAGCAATTGTCTTTAGGTAAATTATGACTTTGGATCTTGAATTCTTTAGTGTAATAGTGTGAGCAGAGTTTCGTGGGCATGGATTGGGCAAGAAGGAATTAGTTAAAGACCTTGGAAGACCTGCCAAACCTTAACCTGGGGTTGGTTTGAGGCCAACGCAGGGCATAGAACATTGCAAAGTCAAGTGCATTGACTTAGTTTGTAAATCTGTTCCCAGTTGAAAATTAGTGAGGTCTCTTTGGGATATTTTCAGTAGTAAAAGCTTGTGGGTTGGCGTTGGTAGTTAGAATTTACTTATGCATTGTGGATTTGTTGACCATTCATAGGGTGAGATGCATCGTGAGGTTACTTATTTCAATTTCTGTGTCTTTTTGGGTATAAGCTCCCCAGTTAGAACTGACTTTGTTGTATCCCTGTGATGCTGGTATGTTGTATTTCCATTTTCGTGTGATTGTAGGAATTTTTTAATTTCCTCTCTGATGACTTCAATGATCCACTCATCTTCCAAGAGTGAAACACACAACTGCCATGTAAATCACTGAAACTGGTTTCTCATGCTATTGATTTCTAGTTTTATTTATTATGATCTGATAAGACACACAAGACTTTTTTTTTTAACTTGTTCATATTTGTTAAGGCTTGCTTTATGGCCTACACTATTTGGAGAACCTTCCATAAGCTGCTGACAATATGACAGTTGTTAGATGTAATATTCTATAAACCTGGTAAGTCTATCTAATCTGTTTAACTTTGATTTTTCTCTGTTGATTTCTTGAGACCATTCCATCAATAAAGTGACTTGTGGAAGAATCTCACTGTCAGTTGCCTTTCTAAGAAAATGTTGAGTGCTATAAGAAGGTAATGTGTAATGAATATCTTCAAGAAAGTGAAAAAAAAAAGAATAGCAATCATAAGAGTGAAAACTTTAAAATTCAAGTGGAAGAAAACAATATTAATCACTAAAATGTGATGACTGAGTATAAGAATCTCTATAGTCTTTTCCATCAATTTTGTATCTTATGCCTAGAAAAGCACCTGGTTAAATTAGGAAATTGATGAGTGAATCAGACATTTACCTTCTCTATAGGGAAAATTTGATTTCTTGAAGAAATAAATGAAGAATCAGAACCCCAAATGATGAAATAAGTGAAGTAAAATAACTTGCATGCTAAAAAGATTGAGGCAGGAAGGGAAAAGGAAAGTTTAGTTTGGAAGAGCAAGAGGGAAGTATGGTCACCAAAGTTCAACCAGGCAACTCTTGAAATATATTCATGCTTTATAGGCTTAGTCAGCATAGTTTCTCAGTGACTATAGACTTACAAAACTCCTGATTCTTGGATATTTTCTATTTTAACAAGAGAAGCTATTAAATAAATGAAATCCAGCTCATAAACTTGTTACTATCCATGATCAGATCAAACTAGAACTTGTGAGAATGAGCTTGTTTGGTAAGTTAGTATTTGCAGCAGGCAGCCAATCAGAAAATGAAACTGTGCTGAGTATAACTTTAAATGTGTTATGCTTGTTTTTCCATAAACTAGCAAATGTTTCATTTCTCTATAACATTTTTTAGGAATCACAGGCACATACAAGGCTAAACTTGGTCTCATGCTTGAAAAAAGTCATAATTTTCTTTTAAAGTTGAATGACTCATAGTCAGTATGGTCATAGTTTACTTATAACAAGTACTTGGAGCAAGTAACAAGATGTCATAGTGAAGATCTGAAGGTGACTTGTTACTTCCTGAGTGAAAGGCAACTGTGATTGTGTCTCCCCTGAGGAGAAGCTATTGATCATTTTTCTGGTCACTGGATAGGAAAAACTACTTTTCCTAGTATTCTTTTATTTTAATGGAAATGAATTAAACTGGTTTAATTTAAAAAGGATGTAATTAAAATTATTCAATCTGCTATACATTTACCAAACATCTAAATATATGTAAAGACATAACATGGTAAGTTTTCTAAGATTAATCTCCTTGCTACCTAACCAGAATTCCCAAAAGTTATGTCTTTCATAACTTTTGTTATGAAATATTCACTCTTTGTGAATCCCAAGCAATCAACACTGGTTAGCTGAGTTTGAGGGTAATAATACTTTTTATGGAGGATTTTGACCATTTATATGCACAGGTAATATATAAATGATAAAAGTCTGTTTGTCAAAGCATAATGCTGTACACCACCAAACTAGGTTTGTCTTTCATTTCTTCAACAACCAAAAACTCATGAAGGTAAGGGCTTGTAATAATTGGAGACAGAACCACAATGGCTAAAAGACAGTGAGCCATGTACATCATGTAATCTTTAAGTAATCACTTCCAGTTCATCACTTCCACTTGTCAAAATCACTCATGAAACTTTACTTTAAAAACATACCAGAAACAATTCTATAATTACCAAATGATAGTATCTGTTGTTGGAACCCACATATATACATAGTTTTAAAAATTTATTACAAATGACTTTTTTGAAGTAAGATTGGGAACCACTAGAAAATATGTTTTAAATTTTCAATGTTTTTACCAAAATCGTAGACATGTTCATCTCCAAGATTAATAATAAGGGACTATAAGGACAATGAATTGTTAAAAAAAGCAATAAATAGGTGGGTAAGAAGGCAACAGTAATAAATCTTCAGAAAAGCTACATGGATTTTTTGAGGAAATTATAAAAAACAGAGTTTTTTCCTGAGTGTTTGGATTCTATATCTGGCGGTTAGTGGATCTCTTAAATGGTTCTGAGTGATCCCTGCAGAACTGGATTTGAGAAGTGTGGTCCAAAGAGTTGATATAATATCATGCAAAGACTGAATGTACTCTATGAATGCCATTTCCTTGCACAAGAGAATCCCCAGTCTTGTATTGCCTCTCATCCTTAATTAGACACTTGAGATGACCCTGATATTATAGATGCTCAGTACTCACGTGTGCTAGGAAAGTTGGCCAGAGAGAAGTATGGGAATATGTGAATTGCATAAATGTTAAACTAGTCAGTCAAAAACACTTAGCAGACCATTTGTCTTCTTTACATCTTCATTAAGCAGGAGTTTTGATGGTTTTTTTTTTTCCGTGCATCCCAGATAATTGCCTATTTGATAGTCCAGATCCATTCCTGTCTTCCCATTTTGGAAGCTGACCTTTTCCGACGATATTAGTGGGTGTGCTAGTGAACCTCTCATCATGGTGACAAAAATAACTGAGAAAAAATAATTTACAGAAGGAAAGGTTTATCTTGACTCATAGTTTTAGAGGATTAAGTCCATTGTCACCTGGCCCTGTGGCCTTTGGGCCTGTGCTAAGGTGAGCACATGGCAGGCAGCGTGTTTCAGAAGAGGTCTGTTTAAATCATGGCCCAGAATCAGAGAAAAAGAAGGGCCTGGGGTCCCAATCTCCTCTTCCACGCACAGGTCCATTGACCCAACCCACTTCTAGTATGCCACACCTGCTAAGGGTTGGCAATCAAACCTTTGACAGATGTTCTTTGGGACACATTTAAGATCCAGGCCCTAAAAGAAAATGTCATTGTCTTTGATTTCTGTTGGATTTTATCAACAAAAGGAACAAAAATTAATTTAACACATTTACCTCCCTCCTTCTCTTTCAGTGTCCTCCCTATAGACTCTTTTCTGGGTCTTGGAAATTAAACTGTCCTCTTTCTCTGTCATGCCCAACTGTTACCAATTATTATCTTGATTCCCATGTGCCACATCCATTCACTTGTGAACAATCCCTTTATTAAAACTCCCTGGAATAATTACCATTTAACTTTGTTACCTGTTTTTCTGCTGCCTCAATGTTTGATAATATTGTATTTTGCTCCTATGGAATTTTATTTGCTTATCTTGATAAATAACTGAAAACATAGCCTCCTGTGTGCTAGGCAGGCACAGTATCACTGACCTATATGACCAGCCCTTTTTATTTTATTTTGAGACAAGGTCTCACTAAGTTTCCCTAGTCAGCCTCCAATATGCAATCTCCCTGCTTCAGCCTCCTGAGAAGCCAGGATTACAGGCATGTGCCACTACACCTGGCTTTCTATAGAGTTTTAAGGTATAGCTTTAATTTAGCTTTAAGCTCATTTATATTTGTATTTTGTCCATTAAATATATTTTATTTGAATATAAATAAAAGTTCTAAATTATAATTAAGCAATGATCACTGGGTACCAGATATTTTCCTAGCCTTGACAAGATTAAAATCTATATCTCTGTCTGTGGGATTATGGGAAATTAGCACAGAATCTTGGATGAGGCACCAAGCACAATCCTTCAATCTCTTGGGTAACAGTGGGAAGCCTGAATAAGAAGCAGAGGGTGTTAAAACAAAGGATCACAGAGCAAGAGAGCTTTTGAGAGACAATGAGGGATGCACCAGCAGCCTCGTGATATAATAGATAACAACAAAAGCACACTTTCTATAGTAATTAAACTGAATAGTTACTAGGCAAATTCATATAGGAGAGGGAAATAGTCAAAACTTAATATAAGTTTAAGGACTTTAGACATGAAGGTTTAAGTTCAAGGGAAAATTTTGGTATGGGAAAACTTTTTTTTTTTTCAAATCTCAGTGATTTCTACTTGATTTCTGGTCAATTTAATAGAAACTCAGATTAAAATATTCCACAGTATTGCATTTATTCCTGGGGAAAAAAATTTTCACACAGAGTGGGCAAAGGAAGAGAATTCCAAAATAAACGAGTCTGGCAATTGAAATGGTTTTGGGTTGGGGATTTAGCTCAGTGGCATAAGTGCCTGCCTTGCAAGCAGGCAGTCGTGAGTTCGACGATCCCCGGTACCGATAAAAAGGAAAAAGACAAAAAAAAAAAAAAAAAAAAAAAAAAAAGGGTTTTGGCCCAGCCCGGATACTGTAGCCGGTAAAGCCAGGAAGCTCCTATCTCCCCCACACCTAGGAATCTACCTCTGGCGCCAAACAGAGACCAATGAGATACCTGTGCATCCCTAATGCCCCCTTGGGTTCCACCCCAGGCCAAGGCTACTTATATGCCTCACTCCACGTGTTCCACGGAGAGGTCACCTGCCCTGGGTGGAGATGCCATGCCCTAGGGGCTGGGGGTGTCTCTCCCCACATTCCCAAAATAAAGGTTATTTATATTTCATACATATCTTTTCAGCCGCCGCCGGTCCTCCCCCCCCCCCCAGTTCTATCAGCAATCATGGACATAATGTAAATAACTTGCTCCCCATTGATATTGTTTACCAGTGTTACTTGTGAGTTGTTTTAACTGACCCTCCTTTTTGCTGAATGAGGAAAAAGGAACACTATTCCTAGTGATAAGAGAAATGAAAACTACACTTCCTTAATCATTTGTGCTCTTTTCCTGAGCTTCAGCTTTAGTTCAAAGCTTTTCATCTGAATTACAGAAAGGGAAACATCTGTGAATAGACCAAGACATAGACATGAAATAGCATTTGGATACTGTGAATATAAAATAATTATTGCAAACTATTTTTATGAGTTATGTATTTAAAAAAAGAAACATATGGACTGTATTTCCCTGGAAGTGCACTCTGATTTGAAAAGAATTAAAAAGAATAAAGTAACCACATTGGCAAAAAGCTGGTGAGAGTTTGCCAAACCCCAACTGTTGGAAAAATAGCTTGAAATATTTGAGGAACCCAAACATGGATGATTTTGCCCTACTTAGAAGGCCTTTTACAGTCAGATGAATGTGGGTAACAGTGGAGGAGTTTGGGTGGAAAAACAAATCATGAATAACACATGGTTTGGCATTATTCCAGTCAATTTAATAGAAACTCAGATTAAAATATTCCACAAAACATATTTGACTCAAATTTTCACACCAAACAAGCTGAAGAATTCCCCCAAGTAGGTAAAAAGCTTTACTAAGTTAATATCTCCATATCACCAAGCATCCTACACTGTGGAATATAAACTCTAGCTTTAATGAGACTTTCAAAAAGTTCAGCAAAAAGCATATGAATGCCCGCATAGGTCGGAATTCAGCAAGGAAGGAAAGACTGAGTGTCATTGGTGTTAGCAGGAAGGAAATTTTAAGTCTGTAGTTAAAAGTTGTGCCCAAGGCTTTGAAATTTTCTAATGAGTAGGGGGGCTGGAGAGTCTTTGAGATGTGATACAAATACCCCAGAACGTCTTAAACATGGGAGATACAAATATGAATGCCAAAGGCACTTCTGGTAAAGTTCAAAAGAAAGTGAACTTGTTATGAAAACCGAAGGGAAGTTGATACTTGTATAGTTGCAGTTTACTTAGCTGAATTGTACACTATATTTGTGTTAAAAAGATTTCAAAGAAGGTAATTTGATAGTTATCTGAGGAGATATAAAGTAGCATTTTGAAAGTGTACCGCGAATGCATTTTGTTTTCTCAGCTTATAGTAAAATATGAGCAGATAAAAAGTAAATTGAAGAAACACTTATTAAACAAAAAACAGAGCTTGACTCCTGAGGAAATTCTTAGCCTACACAGGTTGCAGAAAATGGAAAAATGAGATTTTTTTCTTAGAATCATGAACTCTGAAGAAAAAACATAAAGTGCATCTGTACAACCCTTTCCTAGTGCTGAAAAAGTCTCCTTAGCTATCTCAGCAGAAAGCAAGAATAGAGACAGGATTAACCAGGAAAGATCTCTGGAGTACCCTCTTATGGAATAAATGGACTCTCCATCATGACTTCCACCAAAGGACCACAGCACTTTTGAGAATGTTTCATCAGCGGAAACATTGGAAACTGAGATTTAAAATGATACAGAGAAAACAAAAATGAAAGAAATTTGTCAGACTCACGAAGTCTTAGAGACAAGGAACCTACTTAACTTCAGACAAGTGCTTCAGTAAAAATCAAACAAAATTTTAAAAGCACAGAAGTAAGTCCAGAAGCTAAAGTCTTGGGACAAGAGTATAATTCGCGGGCCCTGAAACATAACACAATTTTTCCTGTTGAGTTTCAAAACTGATTGAAATCCATGACTTTTCTATTTTATCCCTCTTGGTATAAGAATTTCTGCAATTTAATCTACTGGGTTTACCCCCACTATTGTCCTCTGTGAACAGATAACTTGTTTTATAGTTTCAGATAACTTATTTTCTAGTCCACAGAAGGAGAGGAGTTTTGCTGCAGGTCATAAACAGTGTTCTATATTCCTAAATTAGGTGATTTAATTGATGAGGTTTGAGATTTTCCATCTGATAAAACTAAGAAGAGGCTTTAGCCATGGGACTACTGCTGTCAGTTTTGGGTTTTTTGTTTGTTTGTTTGTTCATTTATTTTGTTTTGTTTTTGTTTTTTTATGTAGTCCAGGTTGGCCTCAAATTCACAGTTATCCTCTTGCCTCAGCTTCCTGGGTGCTGGGATTAAGTCGTGCATCACTACATTTGGCCTAAAATGGTACTTTAGACTTAAATGTGTGCTGTAATTAATTGAAACTGGAAGAGATGATAAAATAGTCTGAGAGTACTTTGTATGTGAGATGAGCATAAAACCCTGGAGAGAAGTGTAAGCAATAGTAGACTGAACAGTGGTTCCCAGGGATGTCAGGCCTTAATGCCTGGAAACTACACGTTATCACATTCGATAGGAAATAGCATTTGTAGATGATTTTAGATTAAGTGTTTGAGAATGATTTGTTGGATGCTATATATGATCACAAGGATATTTGTAAGACAGAGGCAAACAGAACTTTTTTAATTTTATTTAAAAGGAAAAAGAGAAAAGGCAAAACAAAACAAAGCAGTGTAAGGGTACAAGTAATACAGAACTACAAAAAAAAAAAAAAAAAAAACAGTAAGAAACCACCAGTTAATAGATTACACATTATCATCTTAGAGATAGTTGCTCAAGTCACAGTATCAAAGCATACAAAGTGGACATTCAAACAGTGACACTGCAAACAGTTGTGTTCAATGATCCAACCAAAAACATTAATATGGGCATCTATTTAACACCCCTAAACACACTTGCAGTTGTATTTTTTAGAGCAATTTTTTTTCCTGTCTTTCTTACAACCAAATTTACACATTTTGGGTTTTATTACTCCTTAGTTCTTATTACTTTTTTTGGAAGAGAATAAAGTCAAATATGGCAAAACAAAGCTGTCAGTCAAAACCAAGGATAGACATAGCACATACTGTAAAACCAGAGTACAAGGTTATCAACAATGGTTACCATAATGCCTCTTGCTTCCTTAAAAAGAATTGTCTATCTCATTAGGTATTATAAAGTTGAACAAAATAGTAGAGAACAAGACCAATAAAACCTAAACCTTGTAAACATTACAGGATTTCCAAAGAAGATAATAGTCAAATCAGAATGGGCATCATAGTGAATCTTTTTGCCTTCAAAGTAGTTGCCTATACCCTCAAACTTGATACTATCATACAGAATGGAACAGAGTCTAATCAGTCAAAACAAGATAGTGGGAGTATTAAAGGATTTCAAATCAAGTTAACAGGAAATTTTAAAAGTTACTATAATATATCTTGCTAATTTTTTTTATTTTTCCCCTTAATTAAAAAATCATTAAAAAAATAAATAATTTGTTAATGAATAAGGGAGAGATTGAGATAAAAGAGGACATAACAACATAACAATTCAGGTCAAAGCATGACAGTTTCAGCAACCTAGTGCTTCACCACCAAATAACCTGACTTAATAGTAGTTACCATAGTGTCTTTTTCCTTGAAATATTTGGATAGAACTTCATATACTATAGCTTCAAACATATCAAGTCAGTGTAAAACCATTCAAGTGGATGAAAGCATTGTAGGGTATTTAGAACCAGCTAACAGAAAATGAACAATGGTTTCTATATTATCTCTTTGCCTATAACAATTTTTGTTTATACTATCATATATAATAAAATTCAGCAAGATACATCATGATAAAACCAATGGAGACAGAAAAGCCATAGTTTGGTGGGGCTTCAAAACAAGATGATAGTAAATCAACACTAGCTATTATGATGACTTGTTTTATTCAAAATAGCTGTTCATTTCATCACAGGCAATAATATCAAGCGTCCCAGAATGAAGCCATTCCAATTAATAAGTGAAAACTTTATAAGGCTTCAAGGCCACAAAATGGGAAATCATAATTACCACATACTTTTATATATTTGAATCATTTGAATAGGGAAACTATTCGGTATTCACACATGCGAGATTGATTTATTTCACTTATGAATATGGTCTCAAGCTGCACCCATTTATTGATAAATATCTCAATGTGATCATTCTTTATAGCTGAGTAATATTCCACTGTGTAGAAATATCACAACTTTTTGTCCATTCCTCAGTTGATGGACACTTTGGTCGTTTCCAAGATCTGGCAATGACAAATTGTGCTGCTATAAACATAGGTGGACATATATCACTGTGGCATGATGCTTTCAGTTCTTCTGGGAATATGCCTAGGAGTGTAATAGCTGGAACAAATGGGACTTCCAATCCCCGCTTTTTGAGAAATCTCCAGACTGACCTCCACAAAGGTTGTACCAGTCTACACTCCCACCAACAGTGTGGGAGAGTTCCTTTTTCCCCACAGCCTCTGCAGCATTTGCTGTTGTTGGTTTTCTTGATGCTGGCCATTCTTTCAGGAGTGAGATGGAATCTCAGTGTGGTTTTAACTTGCATTACTCTAATGACCAATGATGATGAACATTTTTTCATGTATTTATTTGCCATTTGTATTTCTTCATCTGAGAAGTGTGTATTCATCTCAGATGCCCATTTTTGGATTGGATCTTTGAATTTTGGAGCTCTGAGAGTTTTTAATTCTTTATATGTTTTAGACAAAAGTCCCTTGTCTGAGGGGGAGTTCACTAAGATCTTTTCCCAGTTTGTGGGTTTTCTTTTCACTACGCTGGAGATTTCTTTTGACATGCAGAAACTTTTTAATAAGAGGTGGTCCCAGTTATTGATTCTGGGAAGTATTTCCCATGAGGTTTGAGACCTGTTCATGAATTCTCTGCCTACCCGTATGTCTCCAAGGTTTCTACCTAATTTGTCTTCCAATAGATTTAGTGTTTCTGTTTTAATATTCAGATCTTTGATCCATTTAGATTTTAATTTAGTACATGGTGATATGCATGGGTCTAGCTTTAGTTTTTGGCAAATGGAGAGCCAGTTTTTCCAACACCATTTATTAAAGAGACTGTCATTCTTCCAGTGAACCTGCTTGGCTCCTTTATTAAAGATAAGGTGTTTGAGTGTGTTTGTAATTGTGGTTGTATCTTCTAATCTATTCCATTGATCTTTGGCTCTGTTTTGATTCCAGTACCATGTTGATTTTACTACTGTTGCTTTATAGGACAACTTCAAGTCAGGAATTGTGATGCCTCCTGCCTTGCCTTTGCTGCTTAGAATTGCCTTTGCTATTCTAGGTCTCTTCTGGTTCCAGATGAATTTTAGGAGTGATTTCTCTAGATTTAAAAGGTATGTTGATGGTATTTTTATTGGGATTGCATTGAATCTGTGTAACAGTTTTGGGAGAATGGCCATTTTCACAATGTTTTTTCTTTCTATCCATGAGCAAGGGATGTCTTTCCATTTTCTGAGATCATCTTCAATTTCTTTTTTCAGTGTATTATAATTTTCCCTGTATAGGTCTTTCATTTCTTTCATAAGACTAATTTCTAAATATTTCATTTTTTGCTTACTAGTGTGAAGAGTGTGGTTTCTCTTATTTCCCTTTCTGTGATTTTATGTTAGTGTATAGGAATGCTATTGATTTCTGAGTATTGATTTTGTATCCAGCTACATTACTGAATTTATTTATTATATCAAAGAGTCTTTCAATGGAGTTTAGGGGGTTGTCTATGTAGTGTGTCATGTCATCTGCAAATAACGATACTTTAACTTCTTCTTTTCCTATCTTTACCCCTTTTATTTCTCTCTCTTGTCTAACTGATCTGGCTAGTACTTCCAGTACTATATTAAATAGGAGTGGTGATAAAGGACATCCTTGGCTTGTGCCTGATTTTAAAGTAAAGGCTTTCAATTTTTGGCCTTTATTATGATGCTGGCTGTTGGTTTGTCATAAATGGCTTTTATTATATTGAGGTAAAGAGCATCTATTCCAATTTTCTGTAAAGTTCTTATCATGAATGAATGTTGGACCTTCTCGAAGGCTTTTTCTGCATCTATAGAAATGATCATGTGATTCTTACTTTTGGCTTTATTGATATGGTGGATTACATTTATTGATTTACATATGTTGAACCATCCCTGCATGCCTGGGATGAATCTCACTTGGTCATGGTGTATAATCTTCTTGATGATTTGCTGCATCCTATTTGCCAATATTTTATTGAGGATTTTTTGCATCTGTGTTCATTAAGGAGATTGTTCTATAGTTCTCTTTTTTAGTTGGGTCTTTCTCAGGTTTTGGTACTCGAGTAATATTTGCTTCCAGGAATGACTTAGGAAGGATTGCTTCCCTTTCAATTTCATTGAATAGTTTGAGGAGTGTCGGCATTAGGTCTTCTTTGTATTTCTTGTAGAATTCTTCAGTGAATACATCTGGGCCTGGGCTCTGCTTTGTAGGTAAGGACTTAATTACATTTTCAATTTCATTAGTAAAGATTGGGTTATTCAGCAGTTTTACATCCTCTTGATCTAGTTTTGGTACTTCATATATTTCTAGGAATCTGTCTATTTCTACTGTGTTATCAAATCTTTCAGAGTAGAGGTTTTCGAAATAGGTGTTGATGATCTTCTGTATTTCTGTAGAGTCTGTAGTGATTTCACCTTTTTCATTTCTTATTGCATGAATTTGAGCTTTTTCTTCCCTTTTTTTTGCTAAGATTGGCTAGGGGCTTATCGATTTTATTTATTCTTTCAAAGAACCAACTCTTTGATTCGTTGATTCTTTGGATTCTTTTCTTAGTCTCTATTGCGTTGATTTCTGCTCTGATTTTTATAATTTCCTTTCTTCTTTTGGCTTTGGGCTTCACTTGCTCTTCTTTTTCTAGCTGTTTGAGGTGCAGCATCAAGATATTTATTTGGATTCGTTCTGTTTTCTTGATGTGGGAACTCAGTGCAATAAATTTTCCTCTGAGTACAGCTTTCATTGCATCCCTCAGATACCGGTAAGTTGTATCTGTGTTTTCATTTTCTTATAGGTATTGTTTAATTTCTTCTTTAATTTCCTCTGTGACCCACTGATTACTCAAGAGTGGGTTATTCAGTTTCCATGTGTTTGTGGGGTTTTTGCAGTATCTTTTATCACTAATTCCTAATTTCAAAGCACTATGATCTGATAACATGCGAGGGGTGATTTCAACTCTTTTGCATTTGTTTAAATATGTTCTGTGAGATAATATATGGTCTATTTTAGAGAATGACCCATGTACTGCTGAGAAGAATGTGTATTCTGATGTTGTTGGGTGGAACATTCTGTATATGTCTATCAAGTCCTTTTGTTTACAGATGTGATTCAGTTCTGTTATTTCTTTGCTCATTTTCTGTCTGGTTGATCTGCCCCTTGGTGTCAATGGTGTGTTAAGGTCTCCTGTTACAATTGTGTTACTGATTATTTGAGTTTTCATTTCTGTTAACAGTTGTTTTATATAACTTGGTGCTCTGGAGTTTGGTGCACAGATATTTAAGATAGTTATCTCTTCCTCTTGGAGTTTTCCCCTAAGAGTATGTAGTGACCTTCTTTGTCCTTTAAGATCATTGTTGGTTTAAAGTTCACGTTGTCTGCAAACAGAATGGCTACTCCTGCTTTTTTTTTTCTTTTTTTTTTTTTTTTGATTCTTGTTGTGTGAAGTATTGTTTTCCATCCTTTGACTTTCAGTCTGTGAGTATCCTTCTGGGTTAGATGGGTTTCCTGTAAATAGCTTATGGTTGGATTTTGTTTCTTGATCCATTCTGCTAGTCTGTTTCTTTTGATTGGTGCATTGAGACCATTTACATTAATGGTTATAACTGTTATATGTTGGTTTATTGTTGACATGTTATCTCTCTGGTGTTGCATCTTTATCTTTCTGTTCTGTTTAATTATCTGCTTTGCTTAATGGTTTTTTCCTTTGTGTATTTAAACTGTCTCTCAATATTTTTTGCAGGGTTGGCTTGGTGTTCATGAAGTTCTTCAGCTGTTCTTTGTCATGGAAGTATCGTATTTCACCATCAATTTTGAATGATAGTTTTGCAGGGTACATCAGTCTAGGTTGGAAATCAATTTACTTTAGGATCTGGAATACTTCATTCCATGCTCTTCTTGACTTTATTTTTTGTGCTGAGAAATCTGCTGTGATTCTGATAGGTTTTCCTTTATAAGTGATCTGTCTTTTCTCTCTGACAGCTTTTAATATTCTATTCTGTGTTGGATTTCTGGGATGGTGATTATAATATGTCTGGATGTAGTTTTAATTTGATTATGACTATTTGGAGTTCTATAGGCTTCACTGATCCTGATGTCAGTTTCTGATCTCATGCTTGGGAAATTTTCAGCTATTACTTCTCTAAATATCCTCCTGACATCCTTTATGCTGTCTCCTTCTTGTTCAATAATCCCTATCAATCTTATGTTGTTTTTCTTTGCATTATCTTGCAGTTGTTGAATTGTTATTTCCTGATTCCTTGTTATTTTTAAAAGATCTTTCCTTTCCTGTTCATTAGCTGCAATCCTGTCTTCAAGGTCTGAAATCCTATCTTCACTTTCATTGAGGTGGTTTTTACAGCTTTCAGTGGAGTTTTTTATTTCCTGTATATCTCTGTGCATCTGCTTTATGTATTCTGTTAGTTTCTTATATTGCTCATCTAGGGATTCTATCTTTTTGTTTAGTTCCTCCAACTTTTTAACTGTTTTCTTTAGATATATTCAGAATCTCTTTCATTTCTTTTATCATTTCTTCTTTTACCTGGGAGATTATTTGTAGTTTGAATTCCTTTAAAGCTTCCTGGAGTTGCTTGTTTATTTCAGTAGCTGTTATGTCCAATATTTGAGGTGTATGGCATACATTTTCTTCTATATACATCCTTCCTAGGGTTTCTTGAGATGGGCTGGAGGTTTGAGGTTATAATTTGGTCTTTCATTTTGTCATTTTCCTATATTTCTGTGTTTCTAGTGTTATTTCAAAGCTTCCTCAAGGTCTGTTGGAAATCCACTTCTATGTTCGCAGCTCGTGAGACTCTGGCACCCAGTTTCCCCAGGCCGCTGGGCCTCTGAAACCAGTGGCCATCTTCTGCCTGTTTAGAACTCTGTAGTTCCAGATAAGCTGGGCTCCAGGAGCACTGTGAGCCCACCTGCTTACTTGAAACTCCACAGTTCTCTGAGCGCAGCTGGAATGGGGAGGCGGATGTAGGTGCCTGGGGCCCACTTAGCCACATCACAGCACCTGGAAGGCTTGAGGGTCCTGAACAGGCTGGGCTTGGGGCAGAGTGCTCTGGGCACTTACTGCAGGCCGCGGGGCCTCTGGAACCTGCGATGCTCCCCTGCTTGCTGAGATATCCACAGTCCTCCAGACACACAGGGAGGAAGATGCAGGCACCCCAGATCCACCCAGCCCTTACTCTCCAGACAGAATTTTGACACCAACAGAAGAATAAAAAACAAAGTGACCATGGGGCACCAGCCTGGGATGATACCACTGTAAGTCGATGAATGCCAGTAGTCATCACACGCTGGAAGAAATAAGGCATGAATCTTTCCCCGCAAATGAAATAAGAGAAACAAAACCCTGCTAATGACTCGATCTTGGCTCAGCAATATTGATTTTGAAATTCTGGACCCCAGAACTACTACTAGAGAACAAATTCCTCTTATTTCAAGCCACCAAATTTTTGATCATTGTTAAAGAAACCAAAGGAATTAATGCAGATAAAAATGAAAGTAAGCCAATGCTCTTTCTACAGAAATAAGTCAGGTGGGGGCCAGCAGAGTGCCAAAAGCAGTTTTGACTCTTTGCAGTGAGTGCACACAGGAGGAAAAAATGATTCCTCCTTGAGTTGGGTTGCATAGCACAAAATAGTTTTCAGTGATACTTACAGATTAAATGCATCTTATTCAGACAAATGAGAGACAAGAAACAAGCTGATAAGACCTACTAAGCTTCAGACTAGTGCTTCAAAAACAGAATGTACAACAGTACAGAGGGATATCTGCAAAATGAAATAGAACCCTATTTTAATGAAATATGTGGTGCTTGAAGAATGGGTTACTAAAAAAGCTTAGGAGGTAATCTGGGTCCTTATTGATGACTTTTTATGTGATACTGAAGATTTCAGTAATCACACAAGAAGGCATAAATGTTGAGGACATTTAAAGCAGTAGGTGATTGGGGATTCATGAAATACAATTTAGTTCAAAACTCTTAAATGTTTATCTTAAAAGCTAGATAAAGAAGAAAGTAGAACAGGGTCGGACAGAAACCAGGAAACCAGTTAACAACAGCAGCACTTTCAGTGAGATAACATGACAGAGGTTAAGTGAACTTACAGTTATTATTGAGGTCACACTGCCAGGACTTGCTGACCAAATAAATATTAGGAATGAGAAAAATTGAAGGCTTTTTTTTTCTTTTTTCCTGCAACAGAAGAACAGATACAATGCCATTAACTGTTGCGGGTGACTCCTGGGCTATTTACACAATTCACTCATTGACTTAATAAATATTTACCATCCACCTACGTGGTCCTGCCTCTGGGCTAGAAATGTTCAGAAGCGCTCCTTTCCCTTAAGGAGGTCAAGAAGGACAAGCGAGATGCATGCAAGCAAATTGAAGGAAAAAAACAGTGAGAAAACTAGAGAAATTTTGCTTAAATTTTGTTTTCAGTTTAGATTCATTTGGCTTTAACTTTTTAGTGACCAGGCATCATGAGAAGAAGAGATGCTAGGTGAAGAAGTTGAATTTGTACAAGAAATGGTGGGAAACTTAGAAGTGAGGAGGTGAAGACTATTAAAACAAGAGGTAAATCAGCTGTGAGGAGTAAGCTAGAGGGTTTCACGTTTGAGTCCAGCTTGAGAAATTTAGTAACCTAGGGAGACCATGTCTCAAAAATAAAAATTAAAAAGGGGCTAAGGCTACAGGTCAGTGCAGGCTCTGGACTCAATGGCCAATTTTGAAAAAAAAAAATTGTCTTAAAAACAATTGAAACCTGCTAATTCTTAAATGACTGATCTTGCAATGCTTTGAATTTTAAATATAAATGATGTACCATACCATTTCCTCCGATCAATAACCCACACCATTGTCATTGTGTAATCACACAGCAGAGAAGTCTCTGAGTGCTAGAGGCCTGTATAGGGCTGAGGCTGTGACCCTCAGGGGTAGAAATCTTGCCTCACGTGTACAAGGCCCTGCATTTGAACCTCAGCACAAAATAAATAAATATATAAATAAACAATAAATACCTATATACAAATGACATCTATTCCGCCCAACACTGCTATGAGAGAAATGTTATTGTAATAGATACAGGAACCGGCAATTTTCTCATTTTAGGATTTGAAGAAAATATTACTTTGGAATTGAAACTAGGGTCTTTACGCTAAGCTGCATCAGGAGCCCTTTTATATTTTTTTTATTTTTCATTTTGAGATATTGCTAAGTTGATAAGTTGCCCAGGCAGAGCTCAAACTTGATATGCTCCTGCCAAAACCCTAAGATTTCAGGTGCCTCTGCTGCAGTGGTTCCGCATTTTTTCACTGTTTCATAATTCTTGGTTATTTCTACCAAGAAATCCTTATGCAAAAATATTTTACTTTGTATTTCATTCAGTTTTAGAAACATTTTAAAGTATATTCTAAAAGAAATAACTCAGTGGTGAGAAAAGGGAAGAGTGCTTACATTTCTCTTGCTGTAAATATTCAATCTTACTTCTGTGGCCAGAATAAAAGATTAGGTCCGCTTGCCTCATTGTTGGACTCCACACGATGATAAGAGACAATGTTTTCCAGGACTCAAGGAGCTGCCAACTTTATCAGTACCTTGAAGATGCCAAAGAAAGTCAGTATCAAGCAGGATTGTCAACACTGAAAATTTGGAGAGCTGACGTGGGGAAAGGCCACTTCTTATCAGCATAATTAGGAACCTTCAGTGCTAATGACCAGACAGTAGACTGTGAAGAGTCACCAAGTTGATAAGAATCTCTGACATTTTTTAGTAGACAGCAAGATGTCCTCCACAAGCCGACAACACCAATCTCTGAATGACAACCTATCAAAATGTATGAACAAGGCGATGTCCTGGACAAAGACAACTGTGAAGCACAAGAAAGTGATTAGAATTTTGGGTCTCTGGTTTGAACTTAATTTCACACTACCCACATACCACAAACAAAAATGGATACTTCTTTTTTCAAAGACTTTGTATCTAAAGCAGTTAATGAATTTAAAATTGATTGAAGGCACTGAATAAATTGACCTGGATTCCCCTCAGATGCAACATTACAGGAAGGAACTGTTGCTAATTTAAAGCCTGATTCTCACTTTTTTCATAAAATTGTCAAAGCTTCTCTCTTAAAATCATATACTATTAGGTCATAAATTTATACAGCTCATAGTATACAGGTTCCTCCTCTGTCGTTAAATGTACCTGAAAAAATACAATAATACGAAACACAAATATGTAGTGTATTGAAGGTAGAAAACTCTGTGGATAATAGTGGAAGAAATACTCTGTGAATAACAGTGAACAATCAGACATTCAGAAGAAGAAAAATAATGACAAATAAAAAAGGAATCAGGGTTTGGATTTAGAAAATTTTAATGCTAGTTTCAATTTTGTAATATATGAACTCTTCAGCATTACTCAAATCTTATATCATTTTCATATCTAAATTCTCTTGTTAAATTTCCTTATAGATGTTGCAAGGAATTAATTATATATATACATATATATCTTTAAAAAATTTCTATAGTGATTATCTACATACTAGTTTCTCAATAAATATTTGCTTATCAGTGTTTAGCACAAAAGGAATTAAATTGTGTAGAAGAATATGAAGCTAAGTTTTATGTAAGGTTTCCTGTATTGTTACTATGAATTACTGATCTGATACTGAATGCTTAAAATCTATCCCGAAGAGATCACAGGCAGAGCAGGCTGCGTCAGCTGTCAGCACGTCATCTGCAGTCAAGGACCCTAGCCACAGGGTCTTAAGTACTAGTACATGTCACAGCAGAAAGTGCCAATGCTGTGGTTGTCTGTGGCCTCCTACTAGAGTTCTGAGTAATTGGCAGAAACTGAACTTGTGACTCACAAGAAGTCGAGTTGCTACTAAGTGGGGAACCACCTGTAGTTACAAGGGCCTCATTGAATTTGTTATAGCAAGAGAGAACTCAGTGAAGGAAAAGGATCTTTCTGCTGCAAAGTTCTCAGTCCTCAACTCTGGCGTGCAATGCTTTCCAGGAATTCTTCCTTGCCACACCTGTGTCTGCTCTGCCAATTCTCCTTTTCTGAAGATCTCAGTTTCTACTCTGTGCGTAAGTCATGTTTTCCATAGAACACTGCAGACGGTAGAGTTTTGTTAACATTAAATTTGAGTCTCATCTGGTCACTGCACATTACCTGACAATGTTATGCCACTTCTCACTTCACTGTTAAAGCATTGCAAGCTCACATCTGCTTCCCCAGATGAGTCTTGATTATCCTTCGATTTCTTGTGTGTTCCTTTTTACATTTACATTTTAATTTTACTAATCTGGATTTCTTGTCACTTCCTTTCCTTTCCTTTCTTTTTTCTTTTCTGAACTCCTAGCATCATTGGTTCTCCCAGTTTCTCAATGAGCTTTCTCATGGTTTAACTGAAGCTGTAAAATTTTCAAAAGAAGATCACAGAGATGAAATGTCATTAATATCATACCCTATCACAGACACACATTGTCAACATAAAGTATTGGGTTCAATTCATACCCAAGGGAGGTAGAAAAAAGAATATTCTTACATGATGCAGATTTTTTCTGTTTGAATTATTTTTCCTCTCTTTTCTTCTTACTTATTTATTTAATAATGTATCTGTATCAATATGGAGTCAAAGATGTTTATCTTATTTTTCTTCTATATTCAATTCTACCTTATTTATTCTGCTAGTCCATAAACAAATATTGCTTTACCTTAGACCACGGGAAGTCTGTTAAGCGACTATGCTAGATTTTATCAAATCATCCTGTTTTACTGTTTTAGATGAGATAGAAAAAAAAAGCATGCACAACTGTGACTGTTGATTATGATATGTCAATATAAATGGATTCGGAAATGCCTAGTAAGTAAACAAAGCCAGCTCTGGAGGTGTCTGTCATTGATTAACATGCGGGCCAGCCCACCAGATAAGATAAACCCACCACACTTGTAAGTGCTGCCAACTAATAAGCTGGTAGCCTATGTGGATAAAGGTAGAAAAAGAAGGAACAGTGCCTGCATAAAGAGGCCCAGTATTCTAAACATATGTGCCTTTCGCTGCCTTCACCTCAGACACTGGTCTCCAGTTTCTTCAACCTTCCAATGCAGACTCCAACTGGTAACCCTTCTGTTGTTAAATTTCCTTATAGATATTGCAAGGAATTAATTATATATATCTCTTTAAAAAAATTTCTATAGTGATTATCTACCTACTAGTTTCTCAATAAATATTTGCTTATCAGGCCTTTGACCTTTGACTGGTACTGTATCATTAATCTCTTGTTTTGTGGCTTCTGTCTTTTGAGGTTGAACAGCTACTAGAACTTTTGGTTCTGCGGCATGTAGACAGATTTTCTTGTGGCTGAATTTACAGATAATCATGGCTGACTCTCCCATTTTAGATACTGTAAGTCTGCCTAATAAATCCCTTGTGTAATTATTTTCTATTGATTCTGTCCCTCTAGAGAACCCTAAGTAGTGTATATTTTAGTACTAAGAGTGGGATCGTTGCTCTAACTTTACCTGAGTTTAGAAACCTTTGGAACTGGTTAGTTGGAGGAATTTCAAGGTTTGGAGATACTGGCTCGCCAAAGTTTAGAATTCTGTAAGCTCTGGTTGATGCGAGACAGTGGTTAGTGATCAGGCCAGAATTCTGATAGGAATGCCATGAGTAAAGGCCAGGGACATGAGGTCTCAGATGAGAAAGAGGCTTGCATTGGTAACCGGAGTACAGGCCAGGTATGTTACAGTCAGGCAAAAAGTTCATCTCTCTTTGCTTATGTTTTAAAACTTCATGAGAGACACCGATCATTAGCAGTTGACTAAATATTTCGGTACAAAAAATTTCAAGGCAACTCAATACTCAAGATATAGCATCAATACTGCTGGCTATTTTTAAGCAAATGTGCAGTTATAATCAGGAAACAAAATCAATGATGAATTGTCTGAAAAGCTGGCAGGAGACTATGACATATCTGCATGGTGCTTCTTTCATCTGCATGAAGCGTGCAATAGTTACATAGTTATAGAGGCTTCCATCCAGGTTTCAAATACTCTCCTGGAGGTGACATAGAGTGGCCTGGAAAGTTAGTATATGAAACAGTGATCATGAAGGACAAAGTGCAGTAGAAACCCAAAAAATTAGAAAATGTCCAGAACACTGAACATTTGCTGATGAAAGACCCAGACAGTGAGCTGGAACAGCCCAATAGAGAAGCCTTATGGGCTGGAAATTGGAAAATCTATAGGGTTGGGGTTTCCTAAATCCTTTAGAACTTATATCTCATTACAGTGTGCCCCAGCTACTGGATGTGGAACTACAAACTTTAATATTTTCCCTGTGGGATTTCAGGCTTGCTGTGGTCCCATTTATTTTTAAATTCATATTTCAACCCTTTAAAATGGGAATGTTTAAATTATGCTAATGTATGTTGGAAGAATTTAACTTTCCTTTTTATTTTTACAGGGGTTCATGGCTAATGATTTGCCTTGAGTCTCAAAGAAGATTTTAGACTTGGGCTTTTCAACAATGCTAGAATTATTGAGACTTTGGTAATTTGTAATATGGACTAAATGTATTTTACATAATGCAATAGATGCTAGTCTTGAGAGTCAGGGAGCAGAATGTTATAATATAGATCTGAAGTGTCCCCAGCAGTGTCTCATATGTTTAAAAGAGGACCTGGATATTTTTGGAGGTGAGGCTTAGCTGGTGTAGACGGGTCATAGTTGGAGGGGGACTTTGGAGGATATATCTCCCTTGTTTCCCTTTCTCTTTGTTTTTCCTGCCTGTGATGTGGCAAGCAATTTTTCTCCACCTGCCGTTCCACCAAGCTGTGTATGCCTCAGAGCCAGTTAACTATGGCCTGAACTCCCTGGAAGTCATAAGCCAAATAAACATCTCTTCCTTAAGTAGAGGGTGTCAAGTACTTTCTCTCAAAAGTAGCAAAGTAAACAATATAATGATACACTCTTTTACTTTTAAGAAAAAAATTCAGTATATTTATCAAAGTATTTTGGATTTTCTTGCATTGATCGTTTTTCTCATATTCTGTCCCTCTGTGTGGTATTTCTTCATGCTAATTTGTATTTTAATATTTTTATGTGCAGCCATTGTGATGGTAAAATTCTTAAGTCTTAAAACAAAAATGATCTTAATCATTATTTTGTCCTTATTCTCAAAAAGTAATATAGCTGAATACAAAAAAAATCTAGGCTTAAAATTGTGTTCCCTTATTCATTTCAAGGTAGTAATTCACTATTTCTTGTTATATACCTTTATTTACAAAAATTTGTCAATCGGAATTTCCCCCACTGTCACACTATTAAGATCAAATAAATGTTTCTCTTGTTAGAAAGAGTCAGTGCAATCAACGAGCTAGCTGAAATTATTTTCATTAGTTCCTATTGGTATTCAAAAATAAAGTATTGATCCAGTGAATTTCAGAAAATTACCAAATATTTAATTTCTTATATTATTTCTCTGCTTTTTTCTTTCCCATAATCTTTTATAAATCCCTACTAATTTACATTTGTGTATTTTACTATTCTTTTATTTGTCAATGCAATAGTCTACATAAATTTTTCAGTACCCTTCCCCAAATCTCTTTTAAACTCTGTGTACAGTTTATGAAATCCATTACAAGTCATTCTGTTTGCTAATGAAATTGTTCACAAACCAAAGCATTCATGAGCCACGGTACCACTGTACGTATTTTACTTTCATCATTTCTAATTCTTTTTTTATAGTCCTCTTTCACTTTACCTTAATACAGTTTCATAACTTATTTCTTCATTCATCTTTTCCAGTTATAGTTCATGTTAAACTTTCCAGAATTGATTTTATTTATATTTTTAATTGTTCGTTTTGTTAGCTATAATGATGATTCTCAATGTACAGTGAGATTATGTGCTGAAAAACCATAATAAGTTGAAAGTATCGCACACTGAAGAAGGTTTTGGCACACCTAAAATTACACAGCATCTCAGCTTAGCATCACTGTGCTCTCCAGTTAGCGTCCTACTGTGATGACATTGCCGACTGGGAGGTGCAGCGTGCTCTGCCAAGCGTCAGAGACCTCCGTTGTATCAAGTTATCAATAGCCTGGGAAGTTACTAAAATTTAAAATTCCGCATGTGTTTTCCACTGAACAAGTGTTAATTTTGTATCAACATAAAACCAGAAAATGATAAGGTAAATCATGAGTAAGGAGCTTGTGTATTTTGGCATTTTATTTTTCCGTGATGTCTCTTGCACATCTAGTTTATGTGTGTTTGCTCACTTTTTTTTAATCTTAATTTTCCCCTGTGCTCATCCATTGTTGCTGATTGACCATTAGTGATTACCCTGACACTGCATCATTTTGTTGCTCCTACTAAAGGACCAACTGATGGTATCGCATACCTATGTACTAATACACTAGGTTCCTACAGACCTGAATCACAGCTTACTACAGTCCATTGTGATAGACACTAGTTCAATTGCTACTTTCTAAAATCCACTGTGATAATCTGAGAATGTTGGAAAAGATTTAAGTTTATGCCCTGCTATGGATTAAAAACTGGTGGTCAACTTACTGCCAGTAGAATTAAATCACCATGGTACTGAGTGTAGATGTTCCATCTGAGGAAAGTTGACAGCATAGAGACATGGAGAAGGAGAAGTGAGGCACTGAGGCATTGAGGCATTGTGGGTTCTACGTGTTGCTGTTTGAGCCATTGGTTCTCCTGGAGAAGCTCTCGTACTTATATCAAGCATTGCTCCCTGGCTCCAGAGGGAAAGATGTGTACTGTTTAATCTCCAGGATGAACTCCTCATGCTGGGTTCCTGGCATGTACTCAACGGTGCTTATCCTTGGGGGAGCTCGGGCCTCCTTGTTGCTGAGGATGGCTGTGGTGTTTTTCAGGACAGCTCTTTTCTTTATAATGAGTTTGACTTCTCAGCACCAGCGTAAAACCCCCAGCCTACCAGCACAGGTCCTTCGCCCTGCTGGCATAGATTTTCTAATTTCCACCATGACCTTGGGGCCTCCCACAAAGATCCATAAAACAGACTGATGTGAGTCCTTTTTGTGGGCTCTGGACCTCTAGTTGGACTCATGGGAGACATTGTCATGGGCTCTGGGTTTTCATCTGGACTCATGTAGGACATTGCTATGGGATTCAAGCCTTGGCTAAATATTCTGGGTCTTTAGTGTTGTAGATAGATTTCCTGCACTTTTTTGTGTTAACTCTGGGTGTGCATCATAAAATCATAGTATAAATTCCATGTCTTGATTTTAATTGTTCTCCTCACAACCCCTGACTACACCAGGCCCTCAGTAGTGAGGCACATTTAAGGCTTATATTTCTATAAGCTTTGTTTTTGCTCCATTCTCCTTAGGGATCAACCTCTTAATTCTCACTTCTTTTCACCCTAGAGTCCAAAAAGCCTCACTTTAAGACTCAAGAGTTTGTTGATCTGATGAGATATTCTTTAGAGAATGTTTATTTTCTGTAATCTTTTACTTTCTATCTTACACATTTCTATCACATTTTAGCAGATAAATTTGATAATGCACATATATAGACATGTAAGTGTATGTGTATTTATGTATGCAACTTGCATACGTAAGAATGTGCTGCTCATCATGAAATCTTTTATTTTTCTTTCTTTTTTTTTTGAACTGTATTTACTGTTCATATTGCCTCTTAACTCACTGTCAAGCCCAAGATCCTGACTTTAAACTCACAAAGGTCCTTTTGCTTCAGCTTCTCAAGTGCTGGGATTACAGAATGCAACACCACACCCAGCTCATCATGAAATTTTAATACCTCACTTTCTTGTAAAAACATATATATTTTTGCAAAGAAAATGATTTAGAGAATACCAAGTTCTAGACAATTGTTTTATTTCTAACAGTAGCAACGTATAATAGGCACATATACTGCTTAACAGTTGTCCAGGATTCTCAGAATTTTCCAGGTGTAGAGAAATGCAGGAATCACAAATTGTCACAACACTTACTTCTTCTGCACTAAGAAGTAGAGTCCAGGTAGAAATAATAACCATAACACACATGGGAGAGTCTAAGTGGAGCATGGCTTGAATTTGATTCCCTATCCTTTTGACTTCCTTATTTAAATCATGGGACTTGCTCACTGGAAGTTGAGACATTTAGAAAACTTGCTGCATACATTTTTAAGTGGAGAATAGCAACTCTACCCTCCACTCACCCAAAACAAAAGGCCACAAATGCTCAGGGATTGTATAACTCAGTTTTCCACTACTGTAACAAATACCTGAAGTCATTAATTTATGAAGAGAAAAGACATTTTGGCTCACTGTTTAGGAGGGTGTAGTATGTAATTGGTTACCCCTTCACTGCTTAGGGCCTATTGTGGGTTAGCACCTTCTGACAGGCAGCTTGTGTCAAAACAAAACTATTCATCTCATAACAACAATGAAAAAGAAAGATGAAGAGCCTGGAATCCCCTTCAACATCGTGCCCCATACCTCTTATGAAGTCCTTGGAGGCCTATCATTTTCTAAGAGGACCACACTTACCCAGATTAGCTTTGCAATACTTCTTATGTTAATCTGAGAAATGCAAACTCATGTTTATCTACCTTTTTCTTTCACTTATTTATGTGTGTTTCCAAGAAGTAACTCAGTAAAAGATCATATACAGTACCCTCTTTGCTAACATACATGTGAACTATAGTTTTTGAAAATGCAGATCCAGTGGAGCCAGAGTATGAATTGAGGATTTGCATTTCTAACATACTCTGGGGTCTTGCAGATGCTTGTTATGTCTAGCATTTTCCTGAAACACAGTTTTTATACAGTTTTAGGACATGCCTAAACTCACAAATATTATTTTAATAATGAAAACTCACTTATGTTCTAGATTCCATGTTATTAAAATGATTGCATGTGAAAAAAGACATGAGAATACAGTTATTTTCTATTTTAAAAGATTTGTAAAAATAAACAATAACACTGGTTTTACTATGTTTTTGGAAAATATAATTATTTTCATAAAATTTCTACCTACTTGGCATATGTTTATTTTTATTACAAAATCTACTGAATATACACCTTCCAGTTTTAATTTTTATTTTATAACTATTAGTAAACATAACTAATGTTTTGGCAGCTCCTAACAGTATTTAAGGAAAAATTGTGCACAAAATATTTGAATTCTGCTGTTCTTTCCACGGTAGGAATTTATTCTTTGGTTAGTAGAAACATAAAGAGAAAGAGACTTTGCTGTCCTACTTTATAGATATGTTAAGAAAACACTGAGAGTGCACATATTTTAAAAATACCACCTTAGCACAAAGCACATGTGGACATTTTTGAAGGAAAAAAATAATTTGGCCATGCTGTAAGCTCTTTTCTAATGGAATGTCAATAAACACCCAAGGAGTTCTTGTTCAATTCCCTTAATGTTGGGAAATGACAGAACAGAAAAACAAGTGAGTCTTAATCCAGAAATACGCCACCCTGCCACAAAAGTAGATGAGTCAGTTTATCCTTGGCTTCCCTCAGTCCTCCTGTTTTCTCACCCATTTTGCGCAGAATATTTGAAAAGGTATTTTTGTCCAGCAGAGCCCAGTATTTTCACTATTGAACATGCTATTTCCCTTCTGTGAGTTACTTCTCTTCAAGTGAACACATAAGAGATGAGGCAAATATTTTCTTTGTTCATTTTACAGGTGGCAAAAACTAACATGCTTCCAGAAGTTCAGAACAACATATATTCCCAGTGTGCTTTGTTGAATTGCCACTTGCTTGCCTTAACATCTAAGCTTTCTACGATGTTTACACTCATGACCTCTCTTCCAGGTCACTGTAATGGGAATGCATAACAATGCATTTCACCTTTTTTCTGTTTGTTTGTTTACCAGGGATAGAACCCATGACCCCCCGCCTGCCAGGCAGGCGTCTATGCCAATAAGCTAAATCTCTGGGCTGCATTTCACTTTTTAACCTCTTTCTCCAAATACTGATTTTGCATTGGATGAACCACTTGGAGGTCCCGTCTCACATTCTGTACATGGTAGAATAAGCCATTACCAAATTCTCTCTTTAAATAAATCCATATTTTCCTTCTGACAATGTAATCCATATTTTCCCTCTGTGCAATCTTGCACAGATTTCTCTTCATTTTTGCCACTTCTAAGAGTAAATATTAATGTCCTTAGGAGAAAAATCTGTTTTAAAGAAACGGAGAAGTATGGTTCACTTTTTTGCTTTTTTCGAACTGTTTATTATGTGACAATGAATATTAGAAGAGAAAACAAAACAACAGAAAACACCCAGAAATAAAAATGCTTGGCAGCTGCATGGACTATTTCATATTACAAATTATGATGAATTAAGTATCCAAGTTGCTCAGGAACCACCTAGTGATTGAAAATGCAAATACCATATAGGCTAAGTCTAAAGGCCTTATATATGAAGAGCAAAAGAAAAGGCCTTTACCCTTTGTTCAGGTAAAAGCAATAAAAAATGTCATCACTTGAGTTCTATTCTAGACTTGGGACTCTAGAATACAAAAAAGTTTCCATTAAACTGAGTTGTAAATTGTCATGATTACTCTGTTAAACTACAATTCTTGATCTTTTTCTCAATTTAGAAAAAGATTTTATTTTTAAATAAAATCCTTATTTAATAGATTTAAAAGATTTTATTTAAAAATATTTATTTTTAAATAATGATATTTATTTTAAAAGATCGTTTTATTTTTCTTTCTTTCACCATACCCAAACTGTTGTAGTCAGGGGTTGTGCAAAGAACAATTAGAATCAGGACATGGAGTTTATAATATTGTTTTATAATGGTCACTGAGAGTTAACACAAGAAAATGCAGGAAATCTATCCGCAACACCAAAGACGTAGAATATTTAGTCAAGGGCCTAAATCCCACAGCAATGTCCCACATGAGTCCAAATGAAAACCTGGAGCTCATGACAGTGCCTCTCATGAGTCCAACTGGTGGTCCAGAGCCCATCAGAAGGACCCACACCAGTCTCTTTTATGGATCTGTGCCAGGAAGGCCCAGAGGTCTGCAGTGGAATCCCAAAAGTCCATGAGGCGGGGTAAAGGAGCTGTTTTGGTGGGATGAGGATTCTACACTGGAGCTATGATGTCACACTCACAACAAGACCAGGGCTGTCCTGAAAAGCACCACAGCCATCCTCAGCAGCACAGAGGCCCTGAGCTCCTCCAGTGACAAGCACAGTCAAGTACATGCCAGGAAGCCAGCATGACAAGTTCATCCTGTGGACCAAGTGGCACAGGTCTTCCCCTCCAGAGCCAGGAAGCAATGCTTGATGTGAGGAAAAGAGTTTCTTGAGGAGAACCAACAGCTCAAACAGCAGCATGTAGGAGAACCTACAATGCCTCAATGCAATAATGCATTAATGCCTCGTTGCAACAATGCATCAATGCCTCAACAACCTCCTCCTACTCCACCTATTTATACTGGCATCTTTCCTCAGGTGGAGCATCTTCGCTCAGCGCCATGCTGATGTAACCCAGCTGGTGTTCAGTTGACCAACAGTTCTTAGTCCATAACACAAACTCTGTGGGATTATATGAGATTGATGGAAACAAATGTTGGCTGAGTTTCTGTGAAGTCTGTTGTGTCAAGCACTCAATATGTAGGTGGGAGGAACTATGTTCATGCTCTAGCACATGACCAGAGCAACAAAAGGATCAGCACAGAAATGGATTTAATGTTGTCAGGAGCTACAGACAAGAAACTGTAGACAAGGAAATATGAATGAGCAAGATATTTGTTTTTTTTAATTCCTCCTTGTAGTTCATGTAACAGTCAGAGGTAATGACCACACGAAGATGCATCTCTCGAAAGCTGTATCCATTTCCTACTTCTTTGTGTCAGGCTTTTCTCTAAATTTATTACTTAAAATATGTTACATACCTTTATTCTTCACATCTTTAGTGATTTTTCTTTCAAAACTTTCTATCAGAATAAAGTCAGATATCAACTATTTCAGTCAAAATATAAACAGAAAGTTGAAATTTTTCATTACTATATTGAATAATTAACAATAACACATTTATTGTTCTTTTGCTATGTACCAATTACTTCATGCATATTCAAATTCTTCATCTTCATAAATAGTTTAGTGAGATGTATATGACTATCATTCATTTGTAGATGAGGAAATATATACTTAAAATATCTAAACAACTTCTGTAAAATCATACTACTTAAATTGTAATGGAAAATGTGTGCATTTTTGTCTCACTATTGTTCTTTGGGAGATGTGCTCAACCACATAAAAAGTTAATACAGTGCATAACAAATGTTTTCATAATTTAGGAGAAACATTCTACATTGCTCAGTCTACCCATTTGCTCTTAACTACAAAAAAACACAGTGATAACCACTTTTCCCCACTGCTGGGTCACAAAGAGAGATCAGCCAGTGAGTTAAATAGATTTTCAACATAGATTTAAAGAAGGGTTTAACAGTCTTTCATTTCGAGTGTTCTACAAATATATGCACTATTTAATGATATTGAACAGACTCAAAATAATAGAAATGCAGTTAGACTATTAGTTTATTAGACTATTAGTTTAATTCATCATAAGCATGAAAATTCTGAAGTTAGTACATCAACTCAGATAAAAATATTGACAATTTTGATACAGATCAATATGAGAAATCCCCAGAACAGAATAACATGAAATATAATAATAGAAACAAGTATAACATATTTCATTGCTGAAGTGAATTTGTAAACAATACACGAATCCAACCAGCCAACTTGATAAATTTTGGAATTTTATTAGCTGAGCTCAGTGACCATCCATAGACCCCTGTTTCAGAGTCAAAATGAGTGGCCCAGAACTGAAGTGTTATAGGGCATTTAAAGAAGAAAATCACAATTCTAGACTTCCTGTTGGAAATAATTTAACTATAATCTTACATTAATTTTGGTTGGTACCTGCATCCTGCTTCTTTGTTGAGCAAGTTAATTTTTTCTCTTTTGCATTCTGATTTTCTCGTGGGACTTGTATTCTGTGTAATTTTTCACTCCTCTAGGTCAAATGCAGGTACAAGTCAAGTGCAGGGTACAAAATGGTGTCAGTTATACCAAGCTACAACAGTTCTTTCACACAGAAATTCTTAGAAATAACATGAGAGATAAGCTTGTTAATTAACATCAGAGAATAAGTATATGCCATGGTTATTTTTTTCTTGTTGCTTAGAAAAAATATCCAATACCTAAAATTAAGGAAGGAAAGGATTATTTAGCTCACAGTTTATGGAGGTTTCAGTCTGTAATCTGCTGGCTCCAAAGTAGAGTGACATGGCACAGGGGCAACAGTTCATGGCAGTGGAAGACAAGAAAAGGAAGAGCGCGAATCTCTTTTTTTCCCTTACATTGTAAGCAGGCTACCCCCACCTTCCAGGTGGGTGTAGCACACACACCATCTCTGTACCCTTTTCTTGCACAGAATGAGGATGTTTCCAAAGTGAGGACCCTAGTCCCCTACTGAGTCACTTGGTTAAGCTTCTAAACTTCTCAGGTTGATACAATTTGTCAATTATTACAATCCAACTCTTGTCAACTTGGCAAGCAGAACTGTTTTTTTAAACCTGTCTCCAGATACAAAGTCCTGCTTATTCTTATCATTTCACTATTTGAATATTATAACACAGGTTTAATAATCCTTAAGCACCAGTATTCTATCAACATTACATTAGAACCATAACATTCTGTCCCTCATGTAAAAAGGCATTTAGTGCAAGAGTTGCTGAAGTCCTAACAGTTTCAGTACTGCTGAAAAGTACAAGTCCAAAGTCTCCTTTGCTATGTAAGTCAAAAATCTTAGATACATGCCCCTGTGTAAATAAAAAGCTAAACACTTCCAAAATTTAATGGCAAAAGATAAACAGTTTCATTCCAGAAGTTACAAACAGAGAGATACATGATTGTATCCAAAGCAAGTCTAAAATCCAGCAGGGCAAACATTAAGTCCTATAGTTCCACATGCAGCAGCTGAGACAATATGTGGCACATCCTGCGCTCCAAAGGACTCCTGGTGGTTGTAGTTCCTATGGCTTATTGCTTGGGCTGTCTTTGTTCCCTCCGCGCAGGTTTCCTCATACAACCCACATCCCTGGCCTGAGGTATTCCAGCTCTACCCTCTCAGGTGATGTCTTTGAACTTCTGCAATTCCTTCTCAAAAGTCATTCTCAAAAGCTCTTGAACCACATAGTCAGGTATCACAGCAAGGACTCCACTTCTGTGGTACCAAATTCTGTCTTGATTGCTTTTATCTCATTGCTGAGACAAAATAACTGATGCCCAAAATAAAGGAAGGAAAGGTTTATTTAGCTCATAGTTTGTGGAGGTTTCATTCTGTAGTCAGCTGGCTCCAAGGCAGGGTGGTATGGTAGATAAGCAACAGTTCATAGTGGCAGAAGATGGATGGTTAGTGGCAGAGAAAATGGATGAGATGAGTAAGTCTCTTTTCCTCTCTTATATTATAAGCAGGCAACCCACCACCACAGCCTCCAGGGACAGATGTAGCACTCACACCATCTCCATGCCTTCCTCTTGCACAGAATGAGGATGTTTATAGAGTGAAGACCCTGACTCTTGATGACTTGCTTAGTTAAACTTCTCAAGTTGATGCAGTGTATCAACCATTACAATACACAATAGTTTGGCTTAATTTATTATGCTGAATATTTATTATCTAGCATTTCAAATTTAAAAAATAGATTGTCTACCATATGCAAAGCCCTAGAACAAGGGTAGACATAAAGTGCCAACCAGAAGGAGGTGGTACTGTTTTAAATGACAGCATCACTAATTACATTATGTTCAATGAAAGGAATGATTTTACTGGCATTGCTGAATTCTAGTCTTCTAACGATTTATGCCTCTATTTCCTCCTTTCTTACTTTGTGCCTTTATTCACTTTCTCACATCTGTTTGGCTTCATTTGGAGACTTTTCTCTCTGGTGGCATTGTAATAAATGGAGCACAAACTAGCTAGACAATTTCCCTCCTCTTTCCTCTTCTTGGCTTGGTACTTCTCTATATTTGCTAGTTTCCTCTTCAAATCCTTGCTGCTGTCTTGGCCCCTCTAGCTTTCTCTGCCAGGTGGACTATGTGTTATGGACTAGAAATATAACACTTCTAAGAATGTGGAAGTAAGGCAGAGTTTCCCTTCACTACTTTTTCTATGTTAGTCTTTGAGGCAACAAGCTAAGATGGGACAGGATCCTGGGATTAAACAAAGCTGGTTCTTGAATGTGAATGTACAGGCACTGGATGGATCACTAATCCCCAATGGACTGTGACAAGGACAAGGATCATGCCCTTTATAAAGTCATTGAGAATTTGAGAGTGTTTGATCCAGCGATTGGGCTTTCCTGTTTTACTCTATGATCTTTAGACCTCTTAATCCTTAAGAAAAGAGACACTCAGCTAATTGTGTAGATGTCCCACGTGAGGCTTCATTTATCACAGCTATTCCCAGAACCAGCTTTACTGTCGAGGTGTGAGGGGTGTTCTGAGCTGTCAGGTTTGATATCCAGTATCTAGGACTATGGGGAAAGGATCAGCTTTATTCATACACATGGATGAGATTTCTCCAAAAAGGAATGCTTTTATTATTGGAAAAAAATAGAACACAATCAAACACTTGCATACATAATTTTTTAAAAAAATAGTTAATATATGTTTCTGCATAACTGATATGCATCTATTCATGGTTACTATTTGCCAGTTACTGAGATACAAACTAGAGATAAGCTGTTGAGCAAGACAACTGTGGCTCCTGTCTCCATAGGGCACACAGTCTAATGAAGAAGATAGGCATAAAGGTAAACACTGAAAGTGGAAAGAAAATATTATGCATGATGAAATGAACAGCTACGTTGAAGAAAAAGAGATAGTATGTTATTCATTGCTGATACCGTATCACCATGCTGTGAAATCCAGTAATGTCATTATTCGTTGTTCAGAGTGGTTTTAATCTGTTTTATAATGTTTAATTTCAACATACATGAAGGTATGGACAGGTATTTTGAAGAGAACGAGAGACATGAAAGCCATTGTTGATTTTTCTATTGTCTGGTTTTGAAGGCCTATAATTGCCTTCATCACTGTATTCTGATGAGTTTAATACTATTTTGTTTGTATGAATTCATTGTGTGTGAAGATATGGACAACTATTCAGAAGAAAACAAGAAATGTTATGGTAGCCACTGTAGATCTCCTGCTGTGCTGCTTTGAAATCTGTGTCATTTACATTGTTTTCTTCTGATCGGCTTTGTTCTGTTATGTTTAGTTTTAAAATAAAATTTAAAAAAATAAAGGAAAGAGAGTGGCAAGAAGAAAGAAAACGAGAACCAAAATAATCCTTAAATAACAAGTTGTCTTTAATCTGCAAAAATTGTATTTGTATAATAGGGACCCAACTATTATATCCCTATCAACAGGCAAAAGCAAAGACAAAAGAATTTCATAGTCACAAGACATTATTGTCCATATTTTGAAGGGAAGCCTAACTGGATGGAAGGTAGTACAGACTGAGGTAGATAACTTTTTCTTTTAATCATTAGATAACAGCACTTAAAGAAAAAGTATTTATGAATTCTCTGAAAATTTTGTTGTTCAGCTTTAGTATATATATAAAAAGACTTTTCTGTATCATGTCTGCCAATTTTCTTCTGCTGGTTATTTTATTTTATTTATGTTCAATCTATATCATTTCCTCATTAAAATTATCTGAAGAAGACACCTACTAAACTAGGAGATGAATGAAGTCGTTTGATTAAAGCCTTTCAGAAATAACTGTGAATCTTAGCAGCAAAAAAGAAAAAGAAATTAGATATTATATGGTTAATTATAAAAATGTATCTAATAAGTCATTGCTGGCAACTAATTCAATAAAGCCATAAGTCAAAAGAACTTTTTTGGGTGATTCCACTGAGTCGCCCAAACCATTTGGACCCAAATATGACATAGGCTCTTAACGATCTGATAACTTTTGGGAACACATCTGATGAAGACAGCTTTTAGGGAATGGCTTTGAAAGTAGATCACATTCTCACAGTGCCAAGAACAGAACCTCATCCTTTATTACTCAGATCCATTCTCAGAATCATTTGGTGCCCATCTCCTGATAGACAGTGGAACCTAGGTGTCTCAGTTACTTTTTAAGTTGGGAAAGGAAAGGTTTATTTCTTACAGGTTTTGGAGGTTTCACTCCACACTCAGTTGGCTCCAAGACAGGCAGGCATGGCTGGGCTGCAGTTCATGGCCGCCGCCAACAGCCAACTCGAACCAGCAAAGAGAAAAACATACCTTCTTCCTGCCATTACATCACATCCTGGCTCCATCCCTATGTGGGTGGAGCACTGACACCATCAATCCAAGCACTATACAATGAACGAATAACAAATGCACAATTCAAACTCATGAGGCCTGAGGGACACAAACATAAACCATGACACTAGGCTTATTATTGGTCAACTCTTCATTGCTATAATCAAAAACCTGAGAAAATCACCTTAAAGAAAGAAAGGTTTATTTTGGCTTACAGCTCCAGAGTTTTCAATCAATGTCTGGTTCCAAACCAAAAACATCATAGTGCAAAGGCATGGCAGAAGAAAGACACTCAGCTAATGGCCCTGCGAAACAGAGACAGGGCACCCAAACTAGAGAGGAAGAAGCTGAGCACCAAAGATGGTCCCCAGGGTCACACTTCATAAAGCCACTCTCTTCAACTGTGCCCCACCTCCCTGGTCCATCATCTCCCAGTAGTAATTATCATCAAATTACAGTCTATTCACTGACTTGATGAAGTAGAAGCCCTTATGGTCCAATTATTTCCTCAAATTTCCATCAGCTGAAGGCCAAATCTTTACCACAAGCCTTTTGAGAGAATATTTCAGATCCCAAAAATTGCAGTTATAATAATGGACTGGAAGAGAGTAGAAGGATAGAAATGGGTTTTGAAATATAAAAGAGAAGTGAAAGTGAGATACTTTCCCAGAGTGGCTCTGGGAAAGAACCACTCGGAAAACTAGGAGCAAAGATTACTTCCCCAAAGTGTAAGTCAATCCAACCCTACTTCCTTTTATCTTCTTACTGCCTTGAGCTCACCTGCTTATATTTTAAAGATCAGAGGTTGCAGTTTTGTGACCCTAGGTGACTTCAGTTTGGGGATTTCCAGCAGGTCCAAGACAGGCCAGGTGAGAGGGGAAGTGAGCAGAGTTGATGGAGAATCCCTGTAAGGGAGATCCTCCTTCAGACTTAGTTCAGATCTTTCTTTCTGAGACTCAGATCAGATTTTCTTTTAGGTCAAATGCATTATCACTTTATTTCCAACATGATTGAAAGCAGTGAGTTTGGAAAGCTAGAGGATAGAAAAACAAGCATCTCCTAAAGAAAAGAGTGAAACTCATTGTCTTCTGATTACTGTCCAGGATTGTAGCCTGTATAACTGCTCTTCCTTCTGTCACAGTACATGCCTAGGAAGGTGTAGTAGACAGCTGTGTAACAGCTCAGTCACAGTCTGAAGTAATTGAGGCCATATCTGTCCTTCAGATGTGGATGGGGGGTGATGCACTGATTGGTTGTCACTGTTTTCACTTCCTTATTAGCCATGGGTGGGTGGGTGGGCGGGGCAGGCATCAAATGACATTCAATTTTGCTTGAACCAACTTTAACTTCTTGTTTTATCTATGGTGAGGCAAATATTTTTAAAATGGAGAGACTGAGATGTTTCAAGGAAGACTATAACATTTTGGAATTTGAGTAAGGTGATATTAAATGGAATTAAATGGAAACCTAACCTAAAATTGTGTGATTATAGGACTAAGAAAGATACAATTCCTACTACAATTGCAAATATTATTCATTACATAATTTGGAGTTTTTGCTTGAAATTTGTCATCATGAAGAAAAAATAACTTCAAATGTTTCAAATTAGTCTCTGTTGGAAATTCCTGATTTACCATGAGTTTCCAGTAGTGTTTGACTTTGAGATAATTTCTGGGAAATAAAGGACCTGGGTAGCTCATAAAAGGAAGTAATATTTACATAATTGTGTGAGAAAAGCTAAAATACTTCACTGCTGCTCAGCATAAAAAAATGAATTATAGATTTTACTTTCTAGATAACACCTGTATAGCTTAGATAACACATATGTACATTTTCATTTGAAGACTTTCATACAGTATAAAACTTCTAAGCATAAGAAAAATAAAAATCGACCTTTCTAAAAATTTATTTTTATAACATTAAGTAAAATTGTTCCTAAAGTACATGTCATCCATTACAATCAATCCTTCTGCAGTATGTCCTATTCAGACAGCAGAGAAAATTGCTGAGTGTTATCTGACATGCAGTAAATTTCTTTGAGTAAAACAATGATGATGATGTCATCATTTAATGATGTTGGTGTCAAGAAAATTTTAATTGCAATTGTTCTAATCCTTCTCCTGTCATCCTCCCTCTGATGCATCTTCTGTGTTCACCCAGGCCCACAGTCTGGACAGAAATGTGTATCAGGATCAGTGTGTGTGTGTGCGTGCATCCATGGAAAGGTGTGCTGTGTGGATTGGTGAGGGTGAGGCTGCACGTGTGCACCAGTGAACTAAGGAGTATTGGAGGAGGTGAGGGAGGGAACTGGGTGGAGAAGAAAGGAAGGAGGGTTGTTCAAGTGCAGCTTTGTACCCTTTAAAAGCAGGATTGATGTCAAAGTTAACAGCAGTAAATGTACTCCCTTGTTTAGTTCGAAAAGGTAGCCTTTGTTATTGAAGCAAAGTGTTCTACCTAGCAGAGTTTGCAAAGCAAAGTGATACAGGAGGAAAACTTACAGGCTTTAAAGCACTCATAAGAGGCCCAAAGTAGGAGCTGACTGTCTCCCTTTCACAGCATCCTTCCCTCCCTTACTACTGGAAAGGGTACCAGGGAGGCTCTGAAAGCAGGAGTGCACCCTCCCAGGTAGGAATCTTGATGTGGGAAAAGAAAACAACGTTGAGAGACTGTGACCCTTCTACAAGGGAGGTAAAGAGCAGGTGTTTGGCTGGAGGGGAATATTTTACTGTGAGATATTTCCTCACTCTTACCATTAAATCCCTAGTTTGGGTGGGGGTGAGGAAATGACACTTTAGCAAATGGAAATTTGAGAAAATACTACTTACAAGGATATAGAAAAACTATGAATTGAAGCTGTACTGGAAATAGCTCAAAGTACCTGCAGGTGTTACTCTTTTGCTTTTTTTCTCCTCTCTATATTTGTGTTTTCCACCTCAGATTCCAAGTACTATATCTACTAATACAACTGGCTTTGTCTCTGAACATTTCAGCCCCTGCAAATAGCAGTCATGCATTATTTATCCTCAGGAACCTTCCGAGAACCCATGAAACCATTTGCACAGTCACACATATTTGTTAGAAGGGACAGAATCTAAGAGCGAGTGTGGTTTGAGCACCATATTAGGAGTTTGGTGATTTAAGTTCAGGAAAGTCAGTCACTAATTTATTTTTTCTCCAAGCACTAGCCCTTTTCTGTTTCTCACTAATAGATAGAGGGCATTTGAGATGATAGCCTAGATGATCTCCAACTTCTAATATTCTGGAATGGGAAGATTTTTGTTTCTTTCAAAAAAATGTAAAAATTATATGCCAATTGAATTTTGTATCACATAGTCTATCAATGCAATGAAAGTTTCCCATTAAATATGCACATAAAAAACTGTTACTTTAAATAATAAATTAATGAAGTAGCAATTATCTCACCTGAATGTGATCACCAGTGTATTTTGTCTTTCTACTGTAAAAGTAAAAACTTTAGCTACTTATATCCAGTGCAGACAGATATTAATCTTTTTCTGGAGTACAGCAGTTCATCCCAATCCAGTAATGTTTTAAAAGTGTTATCAAAAGAACTTTTAACGGGACCCCAATAACCTTTAAACAAAAAAAAATATTTACACACACACACACACATAGAGGCATTTTCTGAGTAAAAAGTGTCTCATTATATTTATAAGCCCTAGTAGTTACTTGCCTTGTAATCTGTAGTTACAATAATAATTAATTGATATTCACATTTGGGACTTTATTGTTTCTAATTGTTCATTGTGGTATTTCTAAACATCTGAATAATCCACATGAACACTGATGACACTCATTGATTAAATTCAAAATCATAAATTCAGATTTAGCCTTCTTGTGCAACATTTCTCAAAGAAGGAAAGCTTCAGCAAGAGGAAGATTCAAGGGGGAAAGTTTACTTAAATTCAAAATAAGAAATCTGTGAATGAAAAGAACTATAATTAATAAAGTACTGTCATCAGAAACGCCATCCTTTGAGATAAACAATGATGACATAGTTAAGCTTACTGAACCAAAGTTGCTGTAGGGATGGTGCTTAGTGTCAAATATTGGGCACTTTCACTAAAACTGGCAAAAAAAATAAAGTTTGCTATCTGTAGGCAGAAGGCTATGACCACTGGAGTGAGATGGTCAGCCGAAGGTTAAAGGTTATCAAGTGTCTAGGGAAGACCACTTGAAGCTCCTACTCTTTTCCACCAACAGGGAGGACTGACCTTAAGCAACTGACCACAAAGTGGCCAAAGGGTTAAAACTGAGAATTAACAGGCAACAGCAACTTCTTCCAAGATCCTGATGTAGTTCAGATTCCATCTGAGGCTATTGGGTGTTTCAGGAACCCAGGGGATCACTTAATTTAAAAGTGAGAACCAGATGTTAGGACACATTGCACGCACCTCCCAGATGGCTGCAGGGAGTGCTCCTGTCAGAGCCAATTTGGAATTCCCTCCAGAGGTTTATCTCCAGTTTGGGGACCTAAAGCCAGTCCTGTTCCCTTATGATTGCCTCCCTGAGAACTGTTCAGCTTGAGGAACACAAGGGAATCCCTGCTCTTCTTTGCACGAGGGAACCTTTAAAAAAAATGGAAAATTTGTCATTATTCCAGGTGTTTTGCATGGGTGCAGCCCTGGTCTCAGGATTGACTGGGAAGGCAGGCGCTCTGGCCCCTAAAGCAGATCTTTTAGCCACTACCTGGAAGCAGTTGGAAAGTCATCGGGTTTTCCTTCTACCTTCCTAGAATTGATAATGAGGGAAAAATAAAGGGAACCCAGTCAGGAGTAGTAGTACAATGCCACCTGCATACTAACCAGCACCAACCTTCCCCTCACCCATATTCTTCTCCGAAAAGGAGTTTGCCAGAATGATAGTAGCTCCAGGCCTATGGGGATGAAAGGTTATTTTAAGAGACACAATGGCTACATATATGCATATTTTCATGTAATTATTATTTAAGCAGGAAGAAAAACAGCGTGTACACAAAATTTTTAAATCTTTCGGGGGTTGGAGGGGGTGATAATTAAGCAAAGTTCCCTGCAAGAGTTAACTCTTCCTAGGCTTTCTAACGCAAAGGATGTTCCACGGGTTGGGATTCAGTGACAGTCTGGGCACTGGAAAGACTCGCTTAAGAAAGGAGGAGGCCGCCCGCCTACACAAAGCCGCAGGGCTCCCAAGCCGCAGGCCGACCTGCCCCGGGCACCGCCGCCTCGGGGCGCAGCGATGCGCCAGGAAGTGCCCGCGGCTGTCAGGCTGCCCCGCCACTCTGCTGGTGGCCGGGAGAAGTTAGTCACCTAGAGCCCGAAGCCGGTAGCCTAGGAGGTCAAAAAGGCTGGGGAATGAGGCGGCAGGAAACTGGGTACCCAGAAGGCTGGGAAGAAGTGCGGGGACCAGGGAACGCCCTGATAGCGGACAGCCCTGGCGGGTGGATGGAGCTGCGAGATCTGCGAGACCGGAGCGCACACCCCGCCGGCGAGCAAAGGCAAAGAAGAGGGGAAAAAAAAGAAAGAAAGAAAAAAAACTTGCGGCAGGAACTTCCTACCAAGGGCAAGCAAAACAAGCGAGCTGGAGGCAGGGAGAGACCCAAAATGTCTCAATAACTCTAAAAACACACCAAAACACTCCTTCAGGCGATGAGGTAAGCCGAGGTTAGCCAACCCGGATTGGTTGTGAAACATCACACAGACAGGGACTCGCTGTGGCTTTAAATGAGGCAAGGAAATTTTCTGGTTTTTTTTTTTTTTTTTTCCTTTCCCAAATACTGCCCCCGCCCCCGCCCCTTCCTTCGCCCCGGCTCCCTCCTTTGTCCCTCCTTCCTCTGCACCAGGTCCCGGTCCCTTCCTCCCTCTCCGCCTGGCTTTCCTCGATCGCCCTCCTCCTTCCCTTTCACCTCCCCCATCTGATTAGGCGCGGACGGGGAAGGGTGGGAGCGGTGGGGAAGCTCTCCCTTTAAGAGGCAGCGTGCAGTGACGAATTGTTGAAATTGCCATTGCAGGATGGCATGCCGCTATAAATTCATTGTTCCACCTCCTCGCATCTTCACAGCGCTCGCGCTGCTCTCGGCGCTCGCAGCGGCGGACTGGGGATGACCGCGGGTAGGAGGACGCCGCCGCCGCCGGAGGGACACGGACGGACGCACCGGTTCCTCGGCTCGCCGCAGGCCACCCCCTGCGTTTTTGGTTTAATTTTTATGGCCTTTTCCCGACTCTTTCTGCTTTTCTTCCTGCTTCCAGCAGAGCCGAGGAAATCCACAAAATAAGGAAGGAAGGAAGGAAGGGGGCTGCAGAGCCTGGAACCTCCGCAGCCGGCGGGTCCCCGAGCGCCATGGGGACCGGAGGCGGTGCGCGCTAGCTGCCGGCTGGGTGCGCGGGTTCTCCGCTACTTTTCTCGGTGCGGCGACTGCGCCTGCATTTCCCTTTTCTCCTTCTCCTGTATTTGCTGAATCTCCACCACCTGGCGTTTGTCACTCTTTATTTTTACCCCCTCTTTCTTTTTTCTTTTCTTTTTTTCTTTTTTTCCATTTCCTCTCTTCCCAGACCACAAATCCAAACATTTTCCAAACCAACAAAGAAAAGTTCGCACGCCGGCGTCGCGGCCGGGACAGGCTGGCGCGGCTGCGGGTCCCCCTCCCGCTCCCTCTGACACTTGACTCAGCCCGCGAGCCGGAGTGTGGATGCCCCCTCCCCCGCCCCGGAACTTCCCCAGCGAATAACAAACACCCATAAAGTCCCGGCGGCGCGGCCCCTCCCCGCGGGCAGCGCACTATGCTGCTCGGGTGGGCGTCCTTGCTGCTGTGCGCGTTCCGCCTGCCCCAGGCCGCGGCCAGCGCCGCCGCGGCACCTGCCCAGGATAAAGCCGGGCAGCCTCGGGCTGCTGCAGCGGCCCCCCAGCACCGCCGGAGGCAGGGGGAGCACGCGCCGCTGCGGGTCGAGCCTCCGGGCCACCCGCACGCCCTGGCCCCGCAGCGCAGGGGCCGGGGGCTCCTGCAGAGCATCGACCGGCTCTATTCTGGTGGCGGCAAGGTGGGCTACCTGGTCTACGCGGGCGGCCGAAGATTCCTCTTAGACTTGGAGAGGGACGGTTCGGTGGGCGCAGCTGGCCTCTTTCCCGCAGGAGGAGGGCTGAGCGCGCCCCGGCGTCACCGCAGCCACTGCTTCTACCGGGGCACGGTGGACGGCAGCCCTCGTTCCCTGGCGGTCTTTGACCTCTGCGGGGGTCTCCGTGGCTTCTTCGCGGTCAAGCACGCGCGCTACACCGTAAAGCCGCTGCTGCGCGGGCCGTGGGCGGAGGCAGACACCCCGCGCGTGTACGGGGATGAGTCTGCGCGGATTCCGCACGTCTACACCCGCGAGGGCTTCAGTTTCGAGGCCCTGCCACCACGCGCCAGCTGCGAGACCCCCGCGTCCCAGCCCGGGCCTCACGAGCGCCCCCCTGCGCACAACAGTCCAGGGCGACACTCGACGGTGGACCCGCAGCTCCCAGAGCTGTCAGCTCTTTCTCCTGCTGGGGACCCGGGACAGCAGATTTGGTGGCGGCGGCGACGCCGCTCCATCTCGCGGGCGCGCCAGGTGGAGCTGCTACTGGTGGCCGATGGGTCCATGGCGAAAATGTACGGCCGAGGCCTGCAGCATTACCTGCTGACCCTGGCTTCCATTGCCAACCGACTGTACAGCCACGCCAGCATCGAGAACCACATCCGCCTGGCGGTGGTGAAGGTGGTGGTGTTGGGAGACAAGGACAAGAGCCTGGAGGTGAGCAAGAACGCTGCTACCACGCTCAAGAACTTTTGCAAATGGCAGCACCAGCACAACCAGCTGGGAGATGACCATGAGGAACACTACGATGCTGCCATCCTGTTCACTAGAGAGGTAGGTACTGCCAGGGCGGGCACTCCCGGCTCCTGGGTCCGAGGCAAGCAGAAGGAACAGTCTTGCTGATGGCTTTGCTTTTCACACAAACCACCTGCCACTATGGATTCCATTTTGCAGGAACCCCAGCCAGTCTCTATTTCTCTGCCCTTAGCCTTAGTAGCAATTTCTGCCTGAGTGACTACACCTCCTTAGGCAATCAGCAATCAATGATGCTGGATGTCATCCAGTCTGAGATGGGATGGCACAGGCTTGATAAGAAGGCACTAGAATGCTGAAAATGTGCATAAATAGGGAAAAAGGGAAAGCAAGATTGCCTTTGGGATCATCCATCTTCTGCCTTCCAGTGAATCCAAAATTAGAACCCCTTGCAACCTGATAGAGCTTGATGGTTCATCTGTGGTAGTCACGTTTATCTCATGACTTTCCTTTGTAAATGACCCGCTGTGAACCACTTCTGCAGCACAAGTGAAAGGAAGACTTTCCAAAAGACTCCTCCCAATCTGGCTCTCTATTGGAGTTTTTACACATGCACCTTGGAATCTGGGTTCCTGGGAAGGAAGGAATGTGGGAGGGCCAGAAGGAAATGGAAGTCCAATCAGCTGAAGGGATAAATTCATGAGGTTCCTTAGCAAACCCTTCCCTAATCAGTCAGTGAGTGCATCACAAGCACTGCCCAACAAGCTGGCCTGCTCAGCTGCCAAAGAAGGGCTGAATCCAGTTCACAGGTTTGAGTTTGGATGAGCGTGTTTGTGAAGCCCCAGTTCAAAGTATCTGGGCAAAGAGTCAAGATGTGAAGAAAGAATGTTTTCCCAGGATTTCCCCATTTCAAGGAAGGTGGTTACAAGACAGGAAAGAAAGGAATGTTTATAAGCCGAGCCACTCTGGAAGAAAGGCAATATCTATTTTCACAGTTACTAGACCACCAAGTTAGTATGACATTGAGGCAAAGTCCAGATCGATTTGGGGTCCTGCTTCCTAGTAGTTCCGAGCCTGAGTTATCACAACTCTGCTTTGATTGACAGTTTTAAACTGTGTCTCTCAAATGGCTGGGAAGAAACAACTTCTAAGGCTCATTCTTGAGGTGCTTGAGATCCATCCAGAATAGATGAAGTTTTATAAACATCGAAGTATTATGTAAAGAAATGAAATGGAGCAAACAAGAATAGGAAATTAATGATGCATTGCAGGAAACTTTAGAATCAGACAGCTTCACTACTAATTTTTCAATTTTTTTTAATTTACCCATGGGATGGAGGAAAATATGTTGATAAATTTGGAGCAGAGAAACACTTGTGGTTCCTGGGATGGACATAAGTATAAACCACCGGTAAACAAAGAGACTAGAGGGGTAGCACTTTGGGTCAAAAGCAGGCATCACACGGGGCAGTGCATGATGGAAAATCTTTCTCCTCATTAAGTGATATTCTGGAAGCCATCCTTTAATTCCTCTGCACAATATTAGTCTTTGAAATGGTAGAATGTTCAGTGAGCAGCTCAACCTGTGAAGTTCTCCTGTAAAACTATCCTTTTCTTCTTTGGCTTCCAAATCTTTTTTTTTTTTTTTTTTTTTTTTTTTTTTTTTCATAAGCAGCTTTCCATGTCTGTGTTTCCTTTGCTTTGCTAACATCACCAAAGCCTGCCAAGAAGGAGGTTTGGTGAGTTTATGGAATGAGGTTCCCTAAAGAGAGAGGAAAAAATACTTTTGTAGCTATATCACTCCCAAGATTAGGTCATTTTAATATTTTGCATTCATTTTTTGGATAAAACCTGTATTCATCACACCTCTCAGGTAAATACAGTGAGTAGAAGGCCCATCACTCATTGCTATCTGATCCATTAGGCAAGGACTTTAAATGGTGTCTATTGCTTTTTCTGGGTTTCTTTTTTGCTTAGCTAGTTAACAATTCCTGTTACCCAAACTGTGAAACTTACCAGCACACTTTAAATGTATGAAAGTAAAGGATAAATAAACTAATAATGCATGTTAATTGTAGTAATTTTTGTAGGAACAGGCTTTTTCAAGTTAATCTGCACCAGGAATGTATTTAATATGGGTCCCTTCCTGGCCTCTTTAATAACACAGAAGCCTAATTTAGGTAAAGCAAATCTCATTTAGTGTGGTTGGACCTCTGCTGTAGAAATCACAAAATTTATGAAAATTGAATATTTGAAAAACACTTGTATTATAAATAGATGCATCTATATGAAAAATATTTCAAGACTTTTATGCAGCATTCATTTGTAAAGTTAATCACCTAATATTTAAGAAAGTAAAAATCAAGAAGGCTGGAAGAAAGATTACCTGAGTTCGTTAATCTCATGGAAATCAGCTATTTTAAGGCTGAGAGAAAAACCTCATAGCTGTTTCTTTTCAATGAGAAATACCCAGAGTTGGCACCAGGAGACTAATTTTACTACTCTGTTTTGAATGTAAGAAATGTGTTGCTTAGCAGCCAGACGCTAAGCCACCAAATCCATGTTTTGATGGGCTCTGAGTCCTGTTCAAATTTTGTGTCCAGATGTCTTTTCCTAAATAGCTTGTTTTTCAGCCATGAAACGAATGTGTGAGGATATGTTTTCCACCCCCGTTTACTAGCCCAGGCCACCTTGAACTCTGTACCTGAAAGCCAGCAAATAGTGCTAAAAAATGCACCTATCAAGCTAATCCACTTCACTGTTAGGACTGTACCCCAGCATTCTGCTGCTGCTCTAATTAGAGAAACTTAGCAGCCCTCAATTTTCTGGCAGAGGAGCCCTTTTCACTGTGGAATGGAACTTATGCTGGAATTCACACCACTCATGCCATCAAACAGCAGTAATCCAGGCTCCCCAGGATTTATTTTTGCTTTCCAGAGTCATTTTCTTGTTTCTGACCTTCTCCTTAAACTATTTCCAAGCTGGTGACTCTTCCTAAGACAATTTTGTTTTCTTTTGATGACAAAATTGAAAAACGTTTAACATCTTCCTGCAAACCAAAGAAAGCTTTACACTTTCAAGCACTGAAAGCATTATTTTGAATTGAACCCCCTAAGTGCTTTGCAATATAAAAATTGCATTTGTTTTCATAAGCAATCAGTGTGCTCTTTAGTAAGCTGTTTGTTGTCCTCCAGCTAAAACCTCTCTTCGCCCATTCTGCCTTTGGCTTGAATGGGGCTTGAACATGAGACATCCATCCCTTCTTTACCTCTGGCTTTCTTCTTGAGTCCTGATGATGGGGGCACTGGAGGGAGACTAGCAGCTTGGAAGAGAAGGGTGTATTTTTGCCTATTGGCTTGCTGATTAGACAAGCTCTAATCACATATTTGAGTTCAAATTCATTTCAAAGTGAACCCGCATGAGAAATCATAGGCTATAGATCAATCTTCACTAACAGAAGTCTAACCAGTTCAGAAACAGACCTGTAACAAATTGAGGGGCTCTAGCTAATATTATTAAAATAGAATGCAAAATACTCAGAAAAAATCCAGCCTATAAGAGGCAATACACCACAATTCACAGGACCTAATACACTTTTGTGCTTCTCTCATTTGGCAGGTAGCTAGCGATGTGCACTGCCTGTGTGAGACACTCATTTAGGCAGCTAAATGTAGCAAAGTAGAAAATACCTGTCCTGCCCACCAGGCTTATCAGCAGCACAGAGGAAACAGACACAAGTATAAATCATCCTAGAGTTAGGAAAACTGGTAAATGCTGTAATTGAATCATAAACAGTGTCTATGAAAGGAAAGAGAACCCTTGTATCTGTGTCTCTTCACACAGGTCTGATTGCAAATAGAGAACTGAATTGGTCCTCAAAGAATGGACAAGTCTGACTTAGATTCAACTCCCTGTCATGAAGCATTTTTATATGTACTGCATGAACATAGACCACTTTATAATCTTCCTTTCCACTATCTGAAACCATTGTATTATTTTTGAAATTTGACAGGTAAGGAATTTGAGTGCAGAGGGACAGAGACAATCATAGAGCAACAGCTTACAAATGGCAGAGAAAGAAGATAGTCCAGGCTAGTCTTCTCTCCACTAAAAATAACTAATTTATTCAAACATTCAATATGCCATAGGCACACAGGGAGTCAGAGATTTAAAACTGGCACCTCCCTTGAGCATCTGTTCCAGAAAATAGACAAAGAAGTTGGTTACCTTGGTGTAGCATGATGAACGTTTATGATACATAGATGTGGTCATCAGGAGAGATAAAAGTACGGTGTGGAGAGAGAGCGGTTAGCTGCACCACAAGGAGGTAAGCACTGTAGATACAGCAGACCAACACGTGGAGCGCGGTGATTCAGTGAAATAGAGGAGATTAATGATGTTACAACAGGAAAAATGAGGGCAGTGTGGTAATGAATTGGTTGGAGAAGGCATTAATAACCAGATTCCAGAAGAAAGGGCACAACATGTGGGTTTGCCATAGAATGAGTGGCTTTAAGAGAAATATATTTTTGTTTAGTTCTAGAGACTGCAAAAATGAAGACCAGAGTTCTAGCTCAGTTTCTAGAGAGGCCTTTTTCCTGACTCTTTTGCTTCCCCCTCATATAGCCTTTCTTGAATATTGGCAGTCAGATTGAGGAGGGATGGAGAGACAGTGACAGAGAGAGAGAGAGAGAGAGAGAGAGAGAGAGAGATAAAGAGAGAGAGAGAAGTTTCCTTCAAGTCACCAATCCTCCCTGATCTGGGCTTCGTGATTATAATCTCATTTAACCTTATTTATTTTCTCAAAGGTCTCATCTCCAAATACAGTCACACTGGGACTAGGGACTCAGTTTAGCAATTCAGAAAAACGCAATTGAACCCATAACACAGTGCTAAGAAGTTAACATTGTAAACTAAGCACAGTGGTGATTAGAGGTATGTCAAATGAGCTTCCGGTTTAAGTAGTGGCCCTGGATCTTGTAGAGCCAGGCTATTTCAGTAATCTGAACTGCAGAGGTGTCTAAAGACAGCCTAAGCTAGAGCAGGAGCATTAGGAAGGAAGAGGCACAGCCCCAGTCAAGAAGTGTTAAAAAGAGGTAGATGTGGGTAAGTTAGTGTTTTCTATCAGAAAGAGTGTTTTGGGCTCAGGTTTGTGAACCAGAGTATTCATGAGATGTGCAAGATAAAACAGGAAGGTTGGTAAAGGGAAGCAGGAAGGCTGGGGTACACTGCCCCAGGATGTGAATGGCAGGCAAGGTCAGTGTGTGGGGTAAAGTGACATTATGAGACCTACTCTAAGGTGGTAACTGATCACAGAATATTCACAGGGACATTATAGGAAGCAAAGAAACAGGTTTGAAGACTTGGGTGACAGAGGAAGGAATAGCGGAAAGAATGCAAGCGAGAATACAAGTCCAGTGACTTACAGTGCCTGATTACATGTGGCAGGTGAGAGAGAGGGCCGAGTTAATGGCATCACCAGGTTTCCTATCCGTCACTTCTGTTTGCTTATTTTCTGGAATATCTCTTACAGTGCATTGCGTGTATTTTGTTTGCCTCTAAGTTATTGAGTTTTACCAACCTTACCGTAGAGATGGAGACCATACTGTTTTCATTTACTGGAGAAAAAAAGAAAGGAAGAAATTTGCTTGATCAAGAGCAGATTGTGAATGTAAAAGATAAGATTAACGTCAGGAATAACATATGTCATGATTTAGCAATGCCGTGGTGAAGTAAATGCAGGAACTGGAATATGTGGGTGTAGGTTTGTATTTCAGCTTTCCCTTGCTCACACTTCAAACCTTGAGCACTTGCTGCTCCCAAGCTTGCAGTTGCTCACCTATTCATACACCAGAATGTTTCCAATTAGTATCCGACATGCGCAGCTGGACCAAGCCCTCGAGATTGTCTGGTCCAACGCCTTATATTAGTAATGAAGGGACTTTGTCTCAAATTACCTAAATGATTTCCACAATGTTTCCTCCTTCCCAATGGACAAACTTTTCAAAACAATCTACCTTTCCATTCACTATTTGTTCTCATTCTCCAGACTAATTCTGTCATATACCCCATCCCCTCAATCTCCAGTTGCTTTGTCCCTTCTTTTCTTTGTCAACTTGTATCTATCAGAGACAATGTTCTTTCTAACAACTCTGGGTCTAGGTCATCCTCCCAGCTTACCCTTATAGTCCCTTCAAAACTTCTTGTCATTTCTGAAACACAGACTATCTTTTTACCATCCATGATATTCCCATGAGTCTCTTTGTTATAAAATACCTGTCATCCCAGACTGTCAGACCCAGTAAAGTTATTGCCAGTCGTTTGAGAACCTATCTTGATTCCCTAAAGAGTTCATCAGTTCCTGTTCTGTGCTCTGCAACAATGTATTCATAATATGAAGAGGAACTGATGAACTCTTTTGGCTTCCCTCTTGACCTATATATTTTGCCTATTAGATCATTTCTCCTTAAGGATGGAGATTATATTTTGTTTACTATAGTGTCAGCACTTACCATAATGACTTGCAAATGATAAGAATGTAGTAAATGTACCTAGGTTTCTAAGCCCTTAATTCAGCTGGGCTTTAGGTGTCTCTTATCACCTAGCTATGTCCTGAGTAGAGAGTGTACATGGGTCATTGTAATGATTGCCCTAACAGTTTGAATTAATAGTCTCTGCTGAAATACAAGGCTTCCAGTAAGGGCATTACTATATAAATATCCAACAAAATAAATGGTATCTTAAGAGTCAAATCCATTTGGATATGGGTGGTGGGTAAAGGGAAGTGAAAGTTGATTGGAGCATGTTTGGATATGTGGAAATTTCACACTGAATCTATCCATATACACAATTAGTGCATACTAATCAAAGTTAAAATAATTATAAAAATCAAGCCCATAGAACAAATATGCATGAGTATATTCATCAGTATATACAATATATGTAGTACTTAATCACTAAAATACGTACAACACTATAAATTCTATCATTAATGTCTCTTCACTGAAAATTGGGAAGGCAAAAGATTAGACATCTCAAGACAGGCAAGCCTTGTTTTGTGTCATTTTCCAGACTTTGCTCTTGCTCTTACAGGAGATAATTACAGGAGACAGAAATCTTGTTATTTAACTCCTGCTTATGGCCCTCTTCCTTAACAGCCTGCTGCTGTAGCTGTGATGGTATCTGCCCTTATCAGTACGTGTGTTTCCTCTGACGCCTTCTCTGCTACACAGGAGACTACGCTTTCAATCAGGACAGGAAATCCTCAACTCCTGTGATTTGTTCCATTTGGATATTCATGCCTGCTTGGTTCACTTTCCACACGCAGTGCAGAAAACAGGATTTTCCAAGTCACACAATCTTCTAGGCATTGCTTCTCAAGGCAATATAATGCTCCACTCAATGTCCCCACAAGTAGGTCTCAGGTACTGTTAATAGTTTAGAATTCAATGACAAATAGAAAATTTTTCCATCTTCATAGTCATATCAAAGTTCATACTGGGTAGATAGTCATGATGTTAGTGAATTCACTTCCAAATCTTTTTGTTTTGAGGTCATTTTAGGTATATTTTTGAGTTAGATGTAATGTCTCCATCTTGTATCCGGCCAACATCACATCACAAGATGACAGTTAGATTTCTGCCTCCTTTCACAACTCCTACATCTTACTAAATTTTGCATTGCACTACTCTTCAGACTACGCTGATAAAGATAATGATCCTACGTAAAAAGTATTTTCTTTGATATGGCAAAAATGTAATTTACCTTCAGATCTACATGTAATAAACAGAAAATCACTTGTCAGCACTTTTAATTTATTTACTTCTTACATAGATACTGTTTATGATTAGCCTTTTATGTAGATAATGTTGTTACAATCATACCCTTAAGCCCTCCACTCCAATTTGAAGAAAAAAAATTTTATAAGGGTTATAGCTGTGGGCGGGGGATTTAGTTCAGTGGCTCACGCACTTGCCTGGTAAGCATGAGGTTGTGAGTTCGATCTCAGATACCAAAATAAATAAAAAGTTTCCAAGGATTACAGCTGTAAGTATGGTTATAAATCATCCTGAGAAAGTAGAGATGAGAGTATATGCTGTATTCTTATAATTTGATACACAAGTTAGTATTCATATGTTGAGGTCAACATTAGATCACAAAAAATGTAAATTGTGATGGTAGAAGCATAACTATTCTTTTAAGCTTTGAAATTGCGTGCAGAAAGTGGAAAGGTTGCCAGTGTATAATTATAACTACGGAAATATAATAGTGTGGCTGTATAGTCGAGAGGTTTAATCAGTGTGGTTGAAACATAACCAGTGCTTCGGTTCATGATTTTGTCAGGTGCACACATTTCCATGGCAAAAGGCCAAGTGCGCTCAACGCATTTCAAAGATGACAAGGAGGCCTGATGGCTGCTAATGAGCAATTGATTAGCAGTAAACAGAGGTATTAAGATTCTACTTAACACTGCATTCAGAACAGGAAGGCCACTTCCCTCTGCTATCTATGACTCCACTGGGCAGCCAAGCTTGCCACTGAAGTAAGGAGTAAAAAGGAAAACTTAATTATGGGATGTCATTTGAAGAGAATGAAACCAACATTCCAAAAATAAACGTAATTTTTTTTTTTTAAAGAAAACAAATAACCTTCAGTGTCTGGCAACTCATTTAAACTGTGACCTCGTATTTAGCCTAAGAACTACCAAAATGATGGTGAGGAAGGGGCAGGATTTAAAAAAATGTATTACAATATATTATTATGTCAAAGGCTAATATGCAAAAGTGTGCTCAAATTCGATTTTAAAATCTACTAATTTGTTCTCAACAACTATAATTTGAGATCCCGTGGGATGACATATGGAGATACACAGGAAATCCGAGAAGACTATTGTTGGTTTGGTTCCTTGATCTACCAGAGCTATTTGACTGAGTCTTCCCCTGTCTGAAGCTACAACATGATGACAGCAGTGTCATTCATCATGGAAGGAAACTCACAGTTTACAGAACACAATAAAGACATAAAAATGTACAAAAGGGAATGGAGCAGGGCATGTCGCTCAGATTTTCTTTATCTTTGTTAAATCTTTATCGTAAAATAGGAGAAAGTTAGGAAATCATTTTGGCACTGAGTCTGTGGCCTTGGTTATAGTAGGAAGACTCTTGTCTTTCACTGATTGCCTGAGGCTGCTGAAGTGCTACCAGCACACAGTGTATTACAGGGGTGTAGAGGTTACCCTGAGTTTCGCTATATATCCTTGTTTGTCTCTGTTAAACAAATGTCTGTTGAGAGATACTATGGTAGTTTCAGGTACAACGGTGACAATACTTACTATTTCAATGAATAATATTTTTAAATTTTTTTCTGCATTTATTGACTTATGACTTCTAGAAATAACGCTTTTCTTTTTTGGATATACATGTACATGCTGCTATTTTAATTTTAAAAAATAATAGCTAAACATAAGAGATTCTAATTCCACCAATAGCTAACTATCACGTAAAGGGAAAGTTCATCTTACCAATCTAGTGTCAAATATGTCTTATATTTTCCTTTTAAGCATCCTTTTTTGAGTCATAGTTCCTCTCTTTTAAATCAGTAACTTTTAAATATTAGTGAGGTCTAATCCTTTCCCCTTTGAGAATATCTTAAAAGCTGTGCAATATATTGTTAAATGTGCACACCTTCATTACATGGATTTTTGAGAATTGATAATGCTGAAAACACTAAATTAGATGCTATAAATAAGAATGCATAAATTTCTGAAGGGGCTACCTATGAAATTATAACTCAGTCTAGAAATTAAAGAGGTGACATTTTAAGAATTATCAATATGAATGAAAAGCACTGATAAATTTACAATCTGTCACACAGACATGCTTTAGTTTGCCCCTGGGATCAGTCTTCTGGTAAATTTAGCCTATTAGGCCTTTCCTAAGCATGACCATATGTGAAAGTTATCCTCGACACACATACATGCATTACAGCTTTGTTAGGGCTGCTTCTGTGATTGAAATGGACAAGCTATAATCCTAACACATCTTTTCAAGTGTAACTGAATTCTTTTGCTTTCTATGCTTCTGGGCCCCAGAGTAGATCAGAAGACTGGCTGTCTTCATTTTGCCTTTGGAATTTTTCCAGAGCTGAGCAGGTGATACCATAAACATATCCTGGCCTTGCCATTTGGAGTGGAGCAAGTGGCTGTACATGGTGGCTCCTTCTGGATGTAAATTGATTTTAATGATTTCTTTCTTTCTCCTGAGACAGGATTTATGTGGGCATCATTCATGTGACACCCTGGGAATGGCAGACGTTGGGACCATATGTTCTCCGGAGCGCAGCTGTGCGGTGATTGAGGATGATGGTCTCCACGCAGCTTTCACTGTGGCTCACGAAATTGGTATGCAGGACCTTTTTTCTTCCCTCGCCAAATCAAACACTTGCAACAGCTGCAACGGGAACCAAAATACTTGGCAATTAATTCCAGATTTCTTCTGGTTCAGATGTACCCATTGGGGATTAACTATGTTTATATTTGCACTTTTAGGGTTAACTAATACAGGAAAAGGAAGACAAAGTCAGCAAGACAGTAGATGTTTCCTTCTGACAGTCTCAATTAAAAAAAAATATTTTAAAAAAATTCACTACTGCTGCTGACTTCTTCCTGTCTTTTGAAGCATCCCTAAATGACTCCTGGACGAGATTTGTCACAGTCCTCTATGGAATGCAGAGTTGTCCCTTTGAGAAGTTATTCAAGACAGCATTGACTCAGCCAGGGCTAATCAGTTTGCACAGAAATTTAACATGTTTTGGTCTATGGTGAACAAGAATAGTAGGCTCCTGACAAAAGTAATCAGCAACTTATGATAAATATTCCTATCTCCTTCTCAATAGCAAGGCAAATGAAACCAAGCTGACACTCAATATGATTTGCTTTTAAAATGTCTTTTATCCAATTTGTCTGTTAGAAGAAACATATCTAAATCCTACAAGTATAAATTTAGAGCCCAATTAACTGCTAAGATACATCCCTCAACAGGGAGTGTGTGCTTCCTATTCCTTAACCTGGGCTATTAGGTATATGGGAAATTGTCTTTGTACTTGGCAATAGATGTTAGAATTAGGCATATCTGTGTTCAATTCTTGCAAAAATACTTTCTTCCTGTATCGCATCAGCCTAATTAGTTAAGCTCTCTCAACTTGTGTGTTCCTATTGGAAATATAGGAATAAAACTGCCTATTTAGATAGAATCATTTTAGGGAGCCAGTTGGGTAGTGCCAAAGTAGTATGTATTTTATTTATGGACACATACACTTCTGTTTCTGGTTTCTTTTTATTTATATAAATATTTCATTTACTTTCTTATCTTGTGCATCAACTCTTCATATCATCTTTCAAGGAGCAAACCATGGTTGGATCATTATTTCTGGTTTCTAAATATTTTTCTGTTTTTATAAAACAGATTTCATTTTTAAAACTAAAATCTTAACTTGCAAATGGAAATTAAAACTTGTATTTTATGTTCCTAGTAGGCAGAGAATATTTTCACAAGATGTCAATTTTTATAGTTGTTAAATTTCTTTGAAGAATCAAAGCAACTTGTAGTTAAAAATATAATCTTGTGAATCTGAATACTGCAACTATTAAGTAGAATACAATAGCAAAATTTGCGCTCAAGTATTAATCATGACATTAATGTTCATGACTTCTCTTTGTATCATCTAAACAATAATCACAAACATAAAAATCTTAATTCAAATAACCATCAAACTGTGTCACTTATGATATGCATTCTAGCATTTTAATGAGCACCAGTGATCTGAGATAAAGCCCCAGCCTGGTCTCTGAGATGGCAGTTATCTCAGCAAGTGATTTGAGCACTTTGGGACTCTGCTTCTTCCTTCCATGGTAGAAGATTAAGGCAGCATGGAGTTCCTGTGTTGATATGCTGAGGGCCTTTTAAGAACACACGCTTTTTGAGCTGCAGAGTAGGGATTATGTCTTCACATGTCTCTCATTCATGTCTGTGAAACTAACTGATACACATACAGCCAAATATAGAACTTTAATCAATTTTTACCACATAGCTCTACATATCTATATATACACATGAATGAATAAGTGAAAGAAATTAGAAAACATTCTGATTTTCAGTGGCAGAAAAGAGAAATTAGCCCAAATACTCAAGAGGATTGTAATTAAACAGGAGATTTAAGAAGTACACCAGTAATTAATCACCACTCTGCAGCCTGAGCAAAGTTTCATTAAAAATGTTCTAAATCCCTGGGTGAACAGAAGGCTGCTAGTATCAGCATGGGAGGGGTAATGATGGGGAATATGCTAGCAACTGAGCTCAAGTTTGATGTTACCCATTCACCGAATCATTAACTGTACAATCCTAGTACAGCCCATGAAAGTGCCTTAACGAAGGGCTACTTCCTTCCCTCTCTCACCTATAGTAGCTGTTTTTACACACTGACAGCATCAGGTTTTCACTGTGAGGAAAACCCTATAAATAGAGTTTCTTTGGGGACACTTTGACTAGCAAGCCTTGTAGGCTGGAAAGAAGAGGCATGACCGTCTCCTTTCCCAGCCTTCCCGAGTCCTCAGTCAGAGCCTGGGATTACACATGCAGGTAAAATAATCAGAAAACTTGGAATTAGGCACTAACAAAAGCAAATGTTATATTAAAACTAAAACTATATTCATACATACAATAAGAGTTTACCTTAATAGTACAACATTAATGAACATGGTTATACAAGAGAACAGTGTTGGAGAGATGTGGGCTTCTATATGCAAAATCAAACCTACATCTTTGCTACAGGATTACATCCTTGCATCTCGTGTTAACTTCCCTGTTGGATCATTTGTTTAACTTCTTTAGAATTCTCTGTAATTGCTTCCTCTTTTTATATTACAAATGGCTTAATCTGAGATATTTAATTTCTAGATGTAGGAGAATATGATTTTAATTTTCTTTTTCACAAAGAAGTCTTTCATGCAGTTTTTTTTCTAATTATTTCATTTTTTTTCCCTAAATATTAGAAACATATGTTATGAAGTATAAGCTTTAAACTTTTTAGAAAAGATAACCTCACAAAAGATTTCTAAATCCTCTGTGTATTACTAGAGTTTCATTCCTGAAGACCTGAGGTTCTTAACGAATGCAACGCACTAGCCTGTTTCCATTGCTTTAATTTATTTTGGGGTTATTGCATGAAACCATCAGCCTTGCCTCACCTTGCCTAAGCTAACCATTCTTATTGTAGTCTTCCTTTCACACAGTTTCTTTCTTTTGTATGGCTTAGATATTTGCCACTTTCCAGATTTAGAATAGATATATACACATATGTATACTTACATGTATATATACATGTTTATATATGTATATATAATACATGGTGCTTAAAATAATATTGTAAAACTTGTTTTCTTTTAACCTTTCCCCAAAATGTGCAGTTTCATCATGCAAACAGATACTGTAAATGTGTTATTACACTCAAATCACAAGCTGGGAAAAAGTTTCCAGGCTGTTTCCTTAATTTTCTTACATTATTCTTTTCCTGTAGGTAGTAAAAAGATATATTTGATTAAGAATAACACGTTCACTACCCATCAGAGTGTACGGAGTGTAAAGTAAATCTGAATTCCTTATCCTCTCTACTTAAAAACTCCTTACATAGAAGTTTGCAACTTAATTAAGCAGGGACAGAAGTCCATTCTTGCATCGTTTCTATCCTGAATGCTAAATTGCTTCTATTAGAAGGTCATTGGTTAATAAATGAACAATTCAGAAAAGTTGCCCCTTTTTTGTGTGTACCACATTTTAACTGAGACTCTTCCCTTTTCTTGGTAATTCTTTAAAATAATTACAGTACCAACTAGGTTTGGAGATGCATGATCAGCTGATGCCAATACACTCTTCTAGAAGGTTGATGTTGATTAGTATAGATTGCATAGGGATCAATAAGTTGCATTCCTCTATCCTGTCTTATGTGCATAGGAACATTGACTAAAGTGTTAGGAAATCTGAGAAATTTATTTCAGACCATCATAAACAGACTCCATCTATGTGCCTTGGGTGGAGACAGGAATGTGTTAATAGCCATTTTACAACCTAAATGTGAACTGCAGAAATTTTAAGTTGATGTAAGTTTACATTCTGAGTTTATGTTTTTAACTTGTCAAACTTTTATAATAGACTTGCAATAATAAAGATTTCACCTGCTGCACACACGGTGGTAGAAACAATATTTTTTTTTTATGGCAAACCAGTTTCTAATACACAAGGGGAGCAATTTGATTTTATTTGGATTAATGAAGTCTATAATTTGCTAACATGCCAAAAGTCTACTTTATAGTAGTCATTTATAAAATGTGCTGGGTGAATATCTCCACTATGAAAGAGTCCAATTCGACTGCTAAGCTAATCTCAGGTAGTTTTAAAAAGTCAAGAAAATTTAGGAAGTGGTGGCAACACAACAGGAGGGCCGCTTGTGTTTTGCTGTGGCTCAAGGGTGTTCTCTGGTTGTACTGATCTGCCTGTGACTGTGGTCCCATAGATGATTAGATTAAACGAAGCCATGTTTTGAAAAGCTGCAAAGCCTCTCAGAAACCATAAACCAACGCCAAGCGCACAGGATCAGATGTCTGAACTGCCCTTAAGATGTGTGGTGAGAAGGAAGCTAAGATTAAACTTGTTCTTTATTCCTGAATTCATCATTTCACTCAGCATGAACTGAGCATTCTTTCCTATGCAGTTGGAAACTGTATCACACTGTGACTTTCTTAGACCCCAGATGAAAGGTAGAGATACATCTTTGCTACTTGTCTAGTGGTACCAAGTGATTTAGTGTGCATTGCAAGATTTTTAAAACTCAAACCCAAATTTCTGTTTCCCCAGGGGAGGCTTACTGAATTTCTGCCGTATGTGTGGAAACTAACAAGTTGAAAGTGACATAAAAAGTAAAATTGAACAGTGTGATTTTTTTCTCTTATTATTAGGAAAATTTCCTTTCCCTCCCAATTCAAGATGTTCAGTAAAATTAAAATTTATTGAAACCACTGAAGATCAGAGTATACTATTAAAAGTATAACAAACCTAGGAGATCAGTGAGGACAATAAATTTAGTTGGCCCTTTGATATATGTATGCCAAGCATATGTTCTGAGTATTTTGCACATTTTATATCATTTAATCCTCACAATTTTCCATGAGGTAAGTACTATTTATCCTCAACCCAGAGAAGGAAACAGGCACACAGAGAAGTTTCTAGACTTGTCTAAATCATCAGTATTCTTATATTTAGATTCACATAATCTGGCACCAGAGTCCAAGACTTTATTGCTATCCTGTGGTGTTTATTTAGCCAGTGTTCCATTTGAAAGGTATAATCCTGAATTTGATTCACAAGGATATTGACCCTACTGGTTGTAAGGTGTAAGAAATTTAAGGTTTTTTTTTTTTTCTGTTCAAGTTATAAAATTGATGGCATTTATGTTTAATATTTTGAAGTAGACACAGCTTTAACCATATCTACACAATGTGATCAAATTATATGGTGAATGTTTAAGTTTTTAAAAATTTACAATAAAAGACACATGGCCATGAATCCCCCTCAAAATACCACTCCTTTATTTAGAACATACTTATCTCATTGTTTTCATCACTTTTCAAAGCAACTCTGGAAATATCACTCATGAGTATCTTTAGGGAGTGTTAATAAAAATACAGTAACATCTGCTGAGTATCATCCAATGGAAGGGTAGGCTCATAAATCATCCTATTCACCAGATATGGCACTTTTTCAACTTCTGGCTGTTCAACAAAGTGAAAATGATTATTAAAGGTAAATATCTGAGTTGACATAGGACTTTAAAGCAGCTGCAAAAGCACAAGACAAGACACTCACGAAAGACTTCTAGAACTGTTTCAGAAAGTGACAGGAATTGTGGGATGTGTGTATTCAAGTCTAGGGGGAGTATTTTTTTTTTTTTATCTTTTTCATTTTTTTTTTTTTTTATCCGTACCAGGGATCAAACTCACGACTGCCTGCTTGCAAGGCAGGTGCTTATGCCGCTGAGCTAAATCCCCAGCCCCTTAGGGGGAGTATTTTAAGGAACATTAATATCAGTGTGTTTTTTGCTGTAATAATTTTTTAAATTTATATATTCGTCATATTTGTTGACCTCCTATGCAATGTTTCATGTTGGAAAGGACATGTACTCTCTAATTCTTGGAGTTCATGAGTCTGTTTTTCTACGATTCTAGATTCTGATCCCAAATGAGTTGTTGACTCACTTTTCAACCCCTGGCAAGACCTTCTTGCACCTTCCTAATTCCAACTGGAAAATTAGGTAAAATAAAAACATGACCTCATTAAGAAACAGATGCCTTGATCTGAGCAGCACTTTCCCAAGTAAACATATGACAGAGCTCCCTGTGATTTTTGTGAGGAATGTAGTACTATGTTCCCTTGACCATTGGTCAGTTTTGGATCAAGAGACAAGAGCTTGAAATTCTACTTAATGTGCAGCGAGAGTTTAGAAAAATAACCCATTTCCTTCCTGCATTTAATATTGTAAGTCAGCCAGGGTTGTACAGTAATACCTGAAGTAAACAAGAAGCTGACCCAATAGCTTCCTTTAATTTACTATAATGTATCTTCAACTGGCTGTATGTTATCACAGGTTTCTACTGCCAGATTTACTTCTGAATTTAGGGTGGCAAAATGCTTTTTAAATCTGTACTGGGAGTGTCAAAGATGAAATTTATTTATTAAGATGTTACTCATTTGCCAATTAAAAAAAGAGGGTTATAACACTCAAAAATGATTAGTTAGGTGGGTAATGCTACTTCTGAGCTAAAAATGTAATTCAGATTCTTTCCCCTATAGGTTTTGTTTTGATGTACTGCATCTTTAAATTCATTCCCATATTACAGTTCCAATAAACTCCTTCCTGATGTTAATTTTGTGACAGAGACTCATTAGCAGGATTGTTATACTGTGTCATGATTCAGTATCTGTGAAGAATAGAACAGTTTCTTCTACCAAAGCACTTACAACTTAACACTGTTTATTTTTACTGATGATTTCAAACAACAAAATACCTATCCTGTCATTCTTGCCACCTTTCTGAAGCAGTTCTGGACCAGCAGTCCATGTTGAAGTGTGAGAATACCGAACATTTTCCCAACATCTTCCCCTAGAAAATACTTGTAGATTAGAAGGTTACATTATTTTTCAGAATTTTACTCTGACTTCTGTCTGTCACCACTCCTTTTTATTCCCTACTTAATAAATTAATACAGATGCCATCAGCAAGTAAATTTACTGGACGAGCTCATTTGCTTCTTAATTGCCTCAGGATTTTAGGTAAGAAGTTTTCAATTGCATCATCAAGAATTAAAAATACGCATTTTTAAAAAGTATTGCCAACAAAATTATCAGGCAAACCACTTTATGATGCTTTATAGGACTACTGATTACAAATGGTTCTAAAGACAAATTTTAATACTTCTCTAAAGACTTGAAATCTCTTTCAAACCCTAACAGAGAATGAATGCCCTTAAATCCATCCTGCTTTGTCTCTGAGTAGTTTTTATGTCTTGTTTTACTAACGAAACTTTCTCAAAAGTATTATTTCCCATTTCCAAATTGCTCTGGATCCTCTCTACATTTTCCCCTGCTACTCTCAGACTCTTGAGAAAGAAATATTTCTCCATCTCTCCAAGGAAAAGAATGGCCTTTTTAGGTGATTTTTTTAATCATTGTGTTTGCATGAATGAATAAAGATGTGTGGGGTGTTTTTTTTTTTTTTTTATACACTGGAGTACTATTCAGCCATACAGAAGGATGCATTTAAGACATTTGTAGCTACGTGGATGCATCTAGAGACCGCACTCTTTGGTGGGTTTCTTGATCCCAACCCTGTCTCCTCCAAGCCTTCATCCCCATTTAGCTTTGCTCTCTGTATTGACCTAAGACACCATTGCAGAATACAACAGGATGAAAACAACGAACTACTTTCAGTGTTGTAGGCCCTTTCTCCAAAACTTCTTCAGATACGTTTGGTTTTTGCAGGTGTTTTGTTTTGGTTTGGTTTTGGTTTGGTTTTTGTAGTCATTTTATCCTCTGGGGAATGAGTGCCTAAATTCCACCTGCTGCTAATGCTCAGAGACTGCTTGTTGCAAAGTCCTTATCTTCAGCCCACAGTGTTCATTTTAAATGTGCTTATGAATGATGTATGGACAAATGCTCCCTAAAAAGGCTAAAATCCATCTAGATGATCAGTGTAACTGTGACTCCCTTCCAAAACCATTTGAAATACATGGTTCTCAGCTGTGAAATTTTAAATTGCGAGACTCCAGACTTTCTTGGTTAGTAAGCTTTAGTGTCGTACTGTGTTGTCTTTCATGGAAGCACACCTTTAAAATACAATGTGCTCGTGTATTTTCCTTGTTCTTTTAGGGTTCAATGATATTGGTGAATTTCAGACTGATATTAGGTATTTTAGCACAACTGATCTGAGACTCTCATTTAAAATTGCCCCCCCCTTGTTATTCATAGCTTTTAGTATGTGTGTCACATTCCCCTGAAGAGCATCCAAGCACCCTTCACATCGATCTTGCCTTTCAATTCCCTCCTGCTCCTGAGGAGAAGTCACATGGGTCTGTTACTGGGCCCTGCTTCCAGCCACTCTGGAACCGGCTGCCTGCTTTGGAGGTGCTTGAATGTTTTTCCTGTTGCCCATCATACCTCATTACCCTTGAGAAACCATGCCTTCCCCAGCCCACAGACCTTCTTCATAGGAACAGAACTGGTCATTTTCCTTCCGAAGAATCAGTCTCTGTCTGTCTGATTTTGGTGACCTTGCACAATTAACATCTCCTTTTTCTCTACCTGAGGAAGCACTAGATTTTATGCATGCTCAAAATGATTGTTTTTCTGGTGGGAAAAAGTATATATATATATATATATATATATATATATATATATATTCAGTGACAAATTACATGGATAAAGTATATATATATATGGACAAAGTGTGTATATATATATATATATATATATATATATTCAGTGACAAATTACATGGATAAATTAATACATTTGGGAGCATGAAAATCACAAGATGAAGCCAAATATCATGCTAAAGGATTCACTAATTATCTCAAAAAGTGTTAATAGTACATTTTCTTTCAGACATAATTGAAATTTTAAAATCTACATTCAATTCTTTGCTGCTTTAAAGAAAAAAAAATCAGGGTACTCTTCTGAGCCCCTTAAAGTGTATTTGATGTTTGCCATATGGCCTGTATCTTAAATTAAAAATCTAAAATCTACTTTCCAAATGAAGTGAAAATCCCTTGATGCAATAATAAAAATGCATGTGGAAAGTGCTATTTATATCAATTTGGAGGAAAAGACACTACTCTGCTAAATACATGAGAATATCTTATTAAAGAGAATGTAAAAATCACATTTTAAAAATATATATATAAAACCTGATTTTAAATGCATATATGTTACAGCCATTAATTTGGGCCATTTTCCCTGTATGAAATTCTCACATAAACCCCACAGCATTAGCAGATAAAATTCAGAAATTGTAGAGCAGATTTTCAGCAAGTATTTGAAGAACTGTCGGTTTCAGTAGTTTTCTATGAGCTGTGAGCTCCCTAAAAATCACAGTATACCACTCAAAAACTGGATGAGTCCCTGCAAAAGTTCATTTATGTATTATTTGGGTCATAGTTTATAAACTATGGTGCATGTCCATGCCACTTACTAAATAAATGGTGAGTGGTAGTAGAAAATTTTCCCAGAGAGAAATTGTTAGCTTCATGAATACCGTTGATGTTAATAACCAAACAAATGGCACAAGTGTGTGGGGACTTCCAGGACTGCCAAACTCTAGTCACTTAGATTACTCACAGCAGCACCGAGCTGCTCAGTGAGCAGTCTGGTTATGAGGTGTTGGTTATTTAATAAGTTGGCCCAAAGTAGCTAGAATATCACATATAAGATTTCATCTCTGTGTTTTAATGGTGTGCACTGGACTCTTAATAGAATGGCCAGAGTTCTTGTGCCGGCATTCAGGAACCTGAGGAGAATACAGCAATCAGTTTGCTTTTTTCCAATGGTTTTTATATGATCTAAGAAAGCTTTTCTGTAAACAACACTAGAATGACTTGTCTCTTCACAGTTGCTATAAAATGCTCAGATTGCTGACCTGAGTCTTTTTAAAAATATCTTTTAGATATATTTGCTAATGCTATTTTATTCTTAGATTGTAGGGAAATTAATCATGGGTAATAAAAGGAACTTACTTGGGTTACAGCAAAGAGGTAACACAGACTGGGAGACAAAGTGCCTGACTGAGGGCTGGGGTTGCGGACAGCACACTGGAAAATCCTCCACAAACACAACCTGTCTGAGCACTTCTGCACACTCACTCACCTCTCAGTGTCTGTTTGCTCTTCGTTCTCTAACACTCCATGGTGGGTCTGTTGGTTTATTAGAAATTTCTTAAATATAGATGTGTGTATGTTCAAAATAAGCTGTTTACTAAATAACTAAAAGGATATGAAACAAGCTTACATTTGCATGGAGCTGAAAGGTTACCGATTCCATTTCTTTTTCTCTTCCTCCCCGAGTCATCTGATGTAACTATTTAACTTGACCAAAAAAATAGAAATCACTGACATTTAGAACACATCTATTCAATGCCTGTGACTTGTGTGCCAGTAAGATAGACTAGAAAGCTTACCACAGTGAATGGCAGTGGGTGCTCTTCGATCTCAGCGGGCATAGGTGGATCAGAAGAAGCAGAAAATTAGACAAACAAAATAATATGTGGTAAGGTCGATGACATAATCTCGCAGTTGCCTCACAAAGTCTCAATTCTAAATCAGGCTTTGTGTCCACATGCCAATGAGCATATGTGACCCAGATGAATTATGGGAAAAATCCACTTCTTACTTTAATTTTTCAATTTTCAGCCAAATGTTACCCCTACAGAACTGTTCCAATAACTTCAGGCAGAGTTTATTTCCCTGGGAATCCAATCTCTGTCTGAATGAGAAGGCAGTTAGAATGAACTCATCCATAATTAAGGGGCAAAAAAAGTCAAGTGCTAACTAACACAATTGTCAGGCAGAAATCGAAACCCACATTCACCCATTATTTGCTTCCTTTATTGTCTCTCTTATGTGCATTTTCTCTGTGGTCTGTCTCCCTCAGGGCATCTACTTGGCCTCTCTCATGATGATTCCAAATTCTGTGAGGAGAATTTTGGTTTGACGGAAGATAAGCGCTTAATGTCTTCCATCTTAACCAGCATTGATGCTTCAAAACCTTGGTCGAAATGCACCTCAGCCACTATGACCGAATTCCTGGACGATGGCCATGGTATGTATCACCAGGAGCACTCGGGCTCAGAACAGCAGTTGGGGATTCTTGGCAGCTTCATTTCCCACCTTTTCGATAGCATTCATCTTGCCTCCAGACAATGGTTGAGACAGGGAAAGAAAAGGAGCAATGCAAACTTACTGTTTCTATGTGATGCCAACGTCCTTGGTGGCATTACAGCGGTAGTATGTTTTGAATGGAACGATTCAAGACACAAACAATGTGGGAGACCACACAGAGTGCCTAGCCAGTGCCCGGAAAACCTGGCTTTTATTCCCTCTTTCACCACTGGCTTCCTGTGAGCACTTTGGCACACATCTTTGTTTGCCTGCTCTTAATATAAGTCTCAGAATTACTTGAGTTATTTGTCGCCCACTACAGGGAGGTGGCTAAGGTGTTGGTGACAATTCTACCAGATTCTCTTCTTGGTAACATCAGTCCAGGAAAGGAAGCTTTCTAGGTTTTCACTGACTGGAAGAATTCGACTTCATTCTGACAGCAGATTCTCCTAAAAGGAACAAAACTGCAGAACAGGAATAGCACTTTAAAAATGTCAGAGAAAGACCTTGGACTTGTCCTTTAGAGACAGTTTCAGAATATAGCTTTCTCTACTCAATGCTGTACTGCTAGGATTAGCTCTGCAAGTTATATAAAAATGCAAAGGAAGTCACAATGTTTAGAAATAGTAGGCCCTGGTCCCTAATTACTTTTTGAAACAGGTGATTGCACATTTCATAGCATCTTTTATTATTTTAAAATAATAGGAACCCAGGAGGGCAGAAAGGTCACAGTTGAAAAAGATCTACATTAATCACATTGTTCCTTTCTCATTTTACAGAAAATGACATTCTTTTTTGTCATCTAAAAATCTGTCTTCCTAAAACTAGTAATTAAATTGAATATGAAAGAAATTCTGCTCATAATTTTCTCATTACATTTTCTTATATGTGTGGTTCAAAGGGCTGTGATAATTACCTTTCTCAGTTCCACAATGCCTATGACTTAATATTTTCACAATGTCTTAGTGTGTTAGGCATGTTGAACTTTGTCCTCACAGGAATGATATATTCATTTCAGACAAAAAGAAGTTCAGCTACAGAATTTTTTAATATCACACCCCCTAAAGATTTTCATTAGTCATTTTTATTGCTTAGTGATGAACTAGTAAGGGTTTCCCTGCTACTACTATTGATATTTTCTATCTCTAAAAGTAACCTAGGGCCAATGTGGTTTAAAATTACTCTCCATATAAAGTAAGTGCCTTTTGTTGTTCAAAAGAATCTCCAAATATCTTGAAGTCTTAGAACTTATACTAGGAACCAATGTACTATGCCTTTCCTTTAACTAATAAAAAATGTTAATTTACATTTAATTCAATTTACAGTGCTGATTAAATGCTGGTAAGTCCTTAAATCAATGTTTGCTTTATGTATCTAACTGCCTTGATCAAATCAATGTGTAATAAAGTGTTTCTCCACTGGAACCTTAACTCTTCACTCCTAAAATTACCTTTACTTTTATATATTTTTCAAATTTTCTGAACATCGAATAACCTTAGTATTTTATTTCAAAATCACACATTACACATTCCAAGGGGTTGAGCTAAATCTTGAATCATTAAATGTATGGATTTAGTTGCTAAGGCAGCAAACACTTACGACTAAAATGGAATCAGATTTTTTTCCTGTATACGTATTAGGTCAATGACTTAAAATGCTGCTTAGAATTTTTTTCTTGTTGCCATAATTTTACAGTGGTTTGTTTCATTTTGTGAAATTTATGACCTTATTTTCTATGCAATACTTTGAGCATTGTTTCCACTTCATAACATTTTTACTCTATTTAAAGAAGTTCATACTTTATTTAAAGAAGTTCTGATTAGAAAAACAAATTTATAACAAGTTTATGTATTTTCTAAACTTATCTCTATCCCTGTTCCAAAGGACTCATGACAAGAAGCAACTAGGCACATTATTTGAATGTGAATAGGTCTTATCCATTTGTATTGATAAAAACTATTCAAATTTCATATATATATATATATATATATATAAAATATATATTATACATGTATTATACATATATATATTATTATAATATATATATTCTGATAATTGAAGTTGGTAATATGTATAACCAAATTCAATTATGAGAATTCTTTAGGCAGAACATGTACTATTTATTCATTTATTTACTAATCAATCTAATCACCTCTAAAATCTGTCATTTTTAAATAGACTGGATTTTCTTGGACAGATGTTTGTTTTAACCATACTAAAATATCTATTTTATAAGTCTCTCATAAAATGCTTAATTTCCAAAAATTGAAAAAAAAAAAAAAAAGTGATCTGAAACTGACAAAGCTCAGTTGTGTCTCCTTTCAAAATAGCATCCACAGATACTGAGTTGAAACTGGTACTTTTCTGTAGCACTGTTGTTGAGTTGTGAATTTAAAGACTTTAATGGTTTAAAAAAAATTAAGACCAAAAAACTAAGTCAGTGTAGGTGAAAAGTTGGCCATAGAACTAGTAAACACGATTTTGAGAGATCTGAGGTTCTCTCATTTTAACAAGAAAGCCCGAGATGATGGAAAAACAAAGAAATGCATGTTTTCTCCAAGAGTGACAGATTTTGGGAAACCACGTCATAAAACCTTGTCACTCAGGAAACTACTCGGCGGCCCACTTAGACCCTACTTATTCATATTTTACAGTGCTGCTCTTTTTCCTTCCTAAGTAATAAAATAGTCATGGGGGTGAGGAGGGCTTCAGACAGATCCACTGATGGCAGGAAATGATATTGCTTGACCGCAAGAGAGAAGCCATACAAGTTGTAAAATACTGCCCTAAAACATAAACAGTATAGCGGTCTGGCACTGTTTTCCAAAATTCAAAAAGCCTATCACACTATTACTAGCCCTAAAGATACCTGCATATTTCAACATGGTACAATAATTCATACATAGAAGAAGTGATTTTCCACAGAACGTGGTGGCGCATGCCTATAATCCTAGCACTCAGGAGGCTGAGGCAGGAGGATCACTGCAAGTTCCAGGCCAACCTGTGGTACAAAGTGAGGACAAGGCCAGCCTGAATTACACTATGAAACTGTCTCAAAAAGACCAAAAAAAAAAAAAAAAAAAAAAAGATTTTCAGGTAAGGAAGGTTAAATGGTGACACTAACATAAAGGCATCAAAGTCATTATTATGTTTAAGGGAGTATGCTCACAAAATTTGTGTAACTTTTTGAACCTACCTAAACAGTATTTTATCTGGAAAATCCATTTATGCATTATATCTTCTCCTTCTCCTTCCTGCATCCAGCAGCATTGGAAAGATGAGATCTTAAAGTAAAATTAAATTCAAAGCATTTGATGTGTTTTTAAAATTATTAGCTTTAAGTAGTTGGACATTTGTAGCCCTTGACCACTGCCAAATTTAAATTCACTGGAACTGAGCACTTATTTAGATCCAGCAAGAAATACGTAGCAATTAGGTAATGGTTGAGAAGTCAGTGGTGTGCTCACTCAGAAGTAACTGTTTCTGGAGATTTGTGATTCAGAAAGAAGTATCCATGTGTCACAGGATTGCCTTTCTCCTGGCTGAGGTACTTGGAGAAATTCTGCAGTGTTTATACAAGTAAGCTGTAGGCAAGCAGGCCAGGAGTGTGGTCTTCTAAACTAAAGGTAAGCACTGGCAGATAAATTGTGCAGCGACAGCAGGTTATTGAATTTCCTTTCTCAAACGCTTAATAACCTTGAAGCCAATAAAGATAGCCGCATGAGTTGTATCCTGAGTGCACGGTGCGCAGTGATGAGGAAGGACGGGGAAAAAATGGGGAAGCAAGGAAGGAAGGAAGGAAGGAAGGAAGGAAGGAAGGAGCAACTTCACAATTTGTGAAACAGCAAAGTGAAAAAAAAAATGTTCACAGAAAAGCCCTCATAGAATTTCAGACCAGCGTAAATTTAAAACTATGTGAGAGACGCCAGCTAAAAGTCAAGCTTTTTGGAGGTAAGAAAGGGTAAAGAGAGGACCTAAGGGAAAGGGCTTACAGGAATTAAAGATGATTAAGAATGACACATGCATGTCCAGTTGGGTTCCACTTAGATTTTAAGTATTTTATAGCTTCAGGTTTAGAATTAGGCTCCATAATGATTTACTGTCTTTATTTCTCAGCAAGAACCCGCCATGGCTTACAGGTGTCTATACCTATTCCATTGTAAAAATCACAATTTATCATAAAAATGAAGTCAGTGGACATGTTTCAGGGTAAACAAGAATCAGTAGAAGACCTAAAACTTAGAATATGGGTGATGAATCAGTGGCAGTCCGTTAGTGAAAGAAACCAGTTTATTTTAAGCAAACAGAGGTCATCTCCATATGACTTTTAGGGAAATAAGCATCATTGAGCAGATATACCTAATTTTTAATAGGAAAACAAATGGGTTGTTTGCTTTTTAAAATGTACTGAGTGAAGCTTTGTAAAGAGATGCCGCATCTCCAGGTCTCTTTGTTGTAGTCAGATTTCAAACTATGTTTTGTATTTCTTTTCACTCATCGGTTATTGAGATAAAATGCTGGTCAGTAGTTTTCTATGCATGGTGAGTGGGTGAGTTCTTTTGACTCAGGATAAATGTACTCATACATGGCAAAGACTTCCCAGCTAATATTTAGTTCCTCAGTCCTGTGATCTGTGCTTTTTAGTAAAATTTGTTCAAGTTTCTTAAAACAGCACTTTTGAAGAATTGGAAAGCTTCCTTGCTGACTCAGACTTGTTGATGCGCTTCTAACCTTAGCAACTTGCCTTAGCAAGAGCTCCTGCCTGTTTATGGAGCAGTGGTGATAAGTTCTTCGTGGCATTCTGAAGTGCCTAATCTTGCTCTCTCTATAAATGAGGCTTAGTGAGGACTTACTACAATTTTTTTCTATTCACTTGAGTTTGATGTTTTTCTTTTAACTTGATGTTTTCCTCCTGAGGTCTCTTTGGCAGAATACTTGTTACTAATGCTTTTTCTGGCTTGTCTTAAGAAGCTTTACCTCTTCAAACACCCTGGCTCAGAAGTTAAATAGGAACTTGGGTCTTTATTCATTTTCATATAATGCCTTCATCACACATGGACAAGTGGGTGTAATGTGTTCACTTTGAAGAAACTTGACTGTGGTTGTAAAAACATTTTCAGTACACTTAAAACGTGCATTATAGTTTGTTTCTTAGTGAAAAGTAGGGACTTGAATACACAGTTTTCTTCTACTGAACGCAAAGAATAATACATCTAAAAATCTGTTAAACAGCCTGGACAAAAAAAGCAACTATAATTGTTTCACATTTTTTTATCTCTTTGCATCTTGTTAGCTAGGATTATTTTTAGAGTGTCATAATTAGAAAGAAACATTTTAGTATCTTGAAAATAAATTAGAGAAAAGTTAACCAGCTGACCAGAAGTACTCAGCCATGTAGTATTTCATCAGGGTTGGACTTGAGGTCATGGTTTTACCATGAGTCATGATAGTCCCTATTTAAAGGATTTTTACACATACCTGCCCTCCAGCAAAAGAATCAGACAGATTAAACAGATGTTCACAAGCCTGAGGCAATGTGGTAAATGAAGAGAAGGGAGAGTTTGAGCACGAAGCCCTCGTGTTTTGTTATGTCACTATGGATAAATGATCCAATCTATCTTTTGTTGTCTTCAGTTCCTTTTCTGTAGAACAAAATAAGCAAATCTATCTTATAGGCTTTTCATGCATTACGAAAGCTGGTACACGTTAAGAACTGAGAATAGCATGTAACTGTGACACATGCATTATTCTTACTATTGTTAAAATCAGTGCATGAATCCTGAAAACAAGTAAACAAGATTAAACCCCAGACACTAATAGAAAATATGCATGCATGGATGTGTGATAGAAGGAATAGGCAGGGATTCCTAAGGAAGGGATTCCTTGGGGAGAAGCACATTTGAGCCTCTGACTTTGCATTGTGGGCTCCCCACCTGATTCCTGTCCCCATACACACAGCCCTTACAGTCCCGTAAGACACCAACCTCTACTAACAGATGTACTCAGAATACCCAACATGCACCACTTCCATGAAAGAACAGCTACAAAAGGAAGAAAAAGGAGAAGACTATAAACACTGTCTGTCCTAGTCCTTTCTTCTCCTCTCCTATCACTCCTTTATTTATTTGTTTGTTTATTTTTCTACCAGTAATCAAATCCAGGCCTTTGTGCTTGCCAGGCAGGGGCTGTGCCACTGAGCTACATTTATGGCCCACTCCTTTATTCTGTAAATTTTGAAAAGCTTTTTATTAAAATCAGTCTAGGAGAAATATTTTATTCGGTCTATCCCCTTCACTTTAGTCAGGAGCTGTGAGGTATAGATCGGGGTCATTTTCCTGTATTCTTGATACATAGAATGTGTTCTAGAGTATCGTAGGTGCTGAGCAAATGCTCACTCAGGAAATCCAAGAGTAAATGAAATACCACCTTGGTTATTGTGTATGGCATTAGTGCAAAGGAGACATGTGCTAAGCACATGTGGAAAAGAATAATTTGGAAATATTAGCTGAGATACAGAGTATCTAGAATACTCTGTTTCTCAAAGTTGGGGAGGAAGAGAATTGTTATTGTAAATTCCACTATCGCTTGTCCTCTGGGTCCATCTGAATGTTTTTTGGTAAATTAGCAAGGTGGCTGTTTTTGTAGCTAAGTATTAAACAATAATTCCTTACAATCATACTAATTCCCACCCTATAGATACACCAGAATGCATCAACCATGCAGAATGCTGGAGTCTACCCACCTTGCCCTACACACATCATCTTTAGGGCATCACAGTGCAGACTTAGGGGTGCTTTGTGCTTCAGCATCACCGAGAGCATTTCATTTTTAAGAGCTTTTCCTTAGCATATGTTTGTTATATACAATGAATGCGTTCATTGTGGGAATTGGTACACACATATCACACCACAATCCTTTGTAACCTTCTTTTGCCTCCTCCCCAGGTTCCTTTCCCATCCCCACCAAGTCTCTTTCCTATCATCCATCTTGTTTTAATCTTTCTTTATACTTGGGAACTCTCATATACGAGGAACCATTCCTCACTTAACCTTCTGTGATTTATTTCACATTTTCAGATCTCTGATCTTGGTCTGAAGCCTAAACCCACAGCTGTGGTCAATCTCGGTTATTCTTTTAGGTAACTGTTTGCTAGACGTGCCGCGGAAGCAGATCCCAAGCCCAGAGGAGCTGCCGGGACAGACCTATGATGCCACGCAGCAGTGCAACCTGACCTTCGGGCCTGAATACTCTGTGTGTCCCGGCATGGATGTGTGCGCCCGGCTGTGGTGTGCCGTGGTGCGCCAGGGCCAGATGGTGTGTCTGACCAAGAAGCTGCCAGCCGTGGAAGGGACGCCCTGCGGGAAGGGGAGAATCTGCCTGCAGGGCAAGTGCGTGGACAAAACCAAGAAGAAATACTACTCAGTAAGTGATCACCCAAAGCCTGAAAGTCATGTGGCACTGTCATGGGAAGGCTTCTTTTCCTAGGAAAAACATTTGCCTTCTAGGGATCCAGGAAAGCTTCATCTTTTACCCATAGTTGCCATTCTCAGTAATCGAATCCTGGGGAATGTACAGGTAATAGGGATTTCTTCATATCACTGCCTTCCACAAATACACATGCACCCCAGAGTCTGATGGAGACCCCAAGTAGGGTCCTAGCAATCGTCTTTGGAAGTTCACTTTTAAACTCCTCTTAAGTTATCAGAGCATATCTATTTAAATAAACAGCTTGGGATATAGCTCAGCTGCACAAGCAAGTACTTGTCTGGCAAACTTGAGGTCATGAGTTCAATCCCCAGTACCAAATAAATAAGTAAATAAATTGAACAAGAAAGTAAGTAGCAGAGCTTATGTTAGAGTTCTTGTAATTATTTGACAGCCTCCTCTATGACCATATTTTACCGTGATTCCAAGTTCATCTACCTTTGGGAGCTACAATAAACTCCAGGGAAGTATTTCTACTGCTAAATGCACAGTCGAACTTCAGGTCAGTATCTGACTCCTCAATCTTCAAGGCCAGAACAGACTGTTCACTGTCATTTGCAAGATTTTCCAGACCCCTAAAATTCAAGGCTGCCTTGAGCTCCTTGGCCATGTCTTTCAGGCTGTCACCAGCTCAGGCATGATCAGACGCCCAACACCAGCAGCCAGGGGCAGTTCCGCACATGTTGTATGGGAAAAATTGTTTGAAATATGTTGCCTTTGGGAATGTTAGCTTCCTCTTGGAAGGTTTCCAGAAGAATAGTCTTGGAGTGGCACCCAGGTCATGTTTTCCCTGTGGGGGTGTGTGGAAGTAGGATACAGATGCCCTTTAGCATGTCACATCTAATTAGGAATTACGCCAAGCCAAGCTCAAAGACATTAGTATATGTACTAGGGTCTATCACAGGCAGAATGTGTGATGTTAACAAAGGAACTGCAGAACTTTAAGGCTAGAGAGTACATGATGCAGACACAATCCGATAGTGTTTGCCATCATGCAGACCATTAGCATTATGTATTTCATTAAAGATCCAAGTCACAAAGAGTCAACATGGTTCGGTGATAGGGAACAGACTTGACTGTATCAGAAAGCATAATTCAAATGACCGAGAGAAAATAAGAGGAAATCTTTGTGAAGGAGTGTCTAGGGTGATTCTTTGGTACTGGGAATGGGGTCCAGGGAAAAATGCATTGCTTTAGAATTGCAAATGTGCTGTAATTCCAGAGCATGACCTTGCTAGGCTCAGTGAAGACTGAGCTGCATCTGTCCTGAAGTTCCCGCTGTATCATCTCATGCAAGTGATTTCCAGAAGTACTATACAATTTGGATGTTTTCTTCCTCTTTGGGTTAAACTGGATTCTGTTTTCTATTTCAGACATCAAGTCACGGGAACTGGGGTTCTTGGGGGCCCTGGGGCCAGTGCTCTCGCTCATGTGGGGGTGGCGTACAGTTTGCCTACCGCCACTGCAATAACCCTGCACCCAGAAACAGTGGCCGCTACTGCACGGGGAAGAGGGCCATCTACCGATCCTGCAGTGTCACGCCCTGCCCACCAAATGGTACGCTGCTCTCTAGGGTACTTTTTTTCTCATTACTGAGACAAAATACCTGACACACAAAATGAGGGAAGGAGGGTTTATTTAGTTTACAGTTGATGGAGGTTTCAGTCCATAATCTGTTGGCTCCAAGGCAGGGTGAGGTGGTTGAGGGACAATATGGAGGCTGCACCGGATACCAGAAGCAACAGGATTAAAAGGGCACAAAGAGAGGAAACATGGAAAGAAGACTCTTCTGTCGTGTATATTGCAGGTAGACCACGCCCACTTGGGTGTGGCCCTCACAGCCATAATCCCAGTGCTGAACCATGAGTCACTCACTAAGTCTAGAAGCCCATCTCCCTGACTGCATGAAGCTTTGGGGAGATATCCAGATTCAAACACCAACAGCTGCTCCCAAGAGTCCATAACCACCATGAAACACATGTAATTTGTGTCCTAGCAGAATTAAATAGGGAAGGCTGGAAAAATAGTGTTTATCCTATTATTACACAGCCCCAGAAATGTTCAAACCAATAACAAATATGTGAGTGGTTTTTAAATTATTATAGAAAAATGTATTCAGAGAATTAGAAGAAAAACTCAAATTCTTTTCAACTCCATATCAATAAAATCCTTCTGTGATTGAAAAGAATAGCAACCTTCTTTTAAAATTATAATTTAGTTGCAGAGGAAATAAAGTATTCATGTAATGTGTTTTGTTCCCTAGGTAAATCTTTTCGTCATGAGCAGTGTGAGGCTAAAAATGGCTATCAGTCTGATGCAAAAGGAGTCAAAACGTTCGTGGAGTGGGTTCCCAAGTATGCTGGAGTCCTGCCGGGTGATGTGTGCAAACTGACCTGCAGAGCCAAGGGTACAGGCTACTATGTGGTCTTTTCTCCAAAGGTAACAACACCCTTACTGGCCAGAAGCAAGGAGCATCCTCAGTGAAAATTATTTAGTAAAAGGAAGCCTGCGGATGCCGAATACAAACAGTCATTATTTGGGGGGTGGCTGGATTGGGGAAGGTTTTTATTTTCATCTCTATAATTTCCATTTTTTCAAACTTTATACAATGAATAATTTAAAACAGAACTGAACAAGTAAATGTTTTAAAAAGCTATTTTTGAAAAGCATAACTCACTGTCAAGGAAGGTAAAATGTGACCTTAACTTCAAAATAGCCAAGAAAACAACCAGTGTGTCTTAGGCACATTTGCTGAAGGAACTATAAGAATTTTTGCTGAATTATAAAGATGGGAGGAAGCCCACCACCTCTGATGCACGCTTTCGAATAAGTCTTTTTTTTTTTTTGTCTTTTTCCTTTTTATCGGTATTGGGGATCGAACTCACGACTGCCTGCTTGCAAGGCAGGCGCTTATGCCACTGAGCTAAATCCCCAGCCCCCCAAATAAGTCTTGAACCTTTAATGTGAATGATATCTCATTCCTTATTTTTCACAGAATAGCATTTTCTAAATATACCACAGACTTTGTTTTTTGTTTTTGTTTTTGAATTGTTGGGCCTCAGTTGGAAAAGACTAAATTTTTAACTTTCTAACAGATCCACATTTAAAACACTTCTGAAACTGGCCTTTAGATATATATGTTGTTGAAAAATAAGCTATTATTTAACTTATATAATTCTTAAACATTGTATTACACCTTGGAATACTACATTTTCATTAAAAGTATTACAGAGAGATAAAAACAACATTTTGAAATAACACCATCTGGGGAACTGTTAATCTATAGTAGTATTTTTTACTTCAGTTTACATACACACACACACACGCACACACGCACGCACACACACAGCCCTTCACTCACATTTACACGTATGAAAATAGAGTTTTGTATGCACACAAATCAAAAAATTCATATTTATGTTACATAGACTCACTTGGGCAAGCCACAAATGTTTATAGTTACATGCTATTTTAACTAGCTTTTCAACAACCTATACTGATTTCTATATTTGAAATATATTCAATGTCCTTCAGTAGGTACTTTTCTGATCCCTCAAGTCTATTTTTTACTGTTACCTGTTTGTTCCTATTTCATTTTTTAACAGTGCAACACACAATGGAGAATGTTTTTCCACCTATGACACGATTTGAATAACTTCAATTTTCAACCTATTGCTATAATAACCTTTATGCAACAAAGAAGAATCTCTGTGACCTTAAACCTTCTATGTTCAGCTGTTTACAGGAGTGACAGCCTCATATATTAAGTGGTTCTGATCGGTGTGAAAAACTACAGTGCAGTGATGCCTCAGTTCATGAGTGCTTTAATTTGCAAAAACCTTGATCCACAAACAGAAGCCTTTTGCAAAATTTTGTTTTTGTTTACAAACTGCATCAGGTGACCATGGTCATCTTTATCACACAAGCATAATCGTGGGCATCTTTTTCCAAACTTGTAGAACAAATTAAGTTTGTAAACCGAGGTACCACTGAAATGCTGTGGGAACTTGTTATGTGGTCAAAAACAGAGATTAGTACCTTGAAGTACTTAACATATTGGGAAGTAAGTTCAAGGAAAGGTGCATAACCAAAACATCTCCAAATCTTCCTGCTGCTGTAAGAAAAATATTTTTCCAGTTAAATGTTTGTGAAAACTAAGTGGTTGATTGGTGACTGCTTGCTCTTTTTCAATGTATGATTTAATCCCATCAAACTCAAATTCGAGCTTGCTAACTTACCAAACGAACAAGTACTGATGCCCAGATGTGCTCCACTGCTGAGGTGCCTGTTGTGTTTCAGGTGACCGATGGGACCGAATGCAGACCATACAGTAATTCTGTCTGTGTGAGAGGGAAATGTGTGCGCACTGGCTGTGATGGAATCATTGGATCAAAGCTGCAATATGACAAATGTGGAGTATGTGGCGGGGACAACTCCAGTTGTACAAAGGTTATTGGAACCTTCAATAAAAAAAGGTAATGTGAGCAAATCCCTGCCCTTCTACGAATTGAATGAAGCTTTAAATGCAAACTTGATACCAGAGGACTCATATTACCTCGTCAGCTCTCTGTAGGAGACAGTCTAACATTGCTCAAGGAGCATATTGTGAATCTGAGAACAGAGGAGAGAAGATGAATTAAACTTTGGTGGCTCAGTGGATACTTATCAACTGCTACAGCTCAGGGCTCAAGGTCTTAGAGAGTCAGACAACTAAAAGGGGAGTCACTGTAGTCATCTCTTGAAGACTAATTATTTGTAAAGTATAATTTATGGAAGGATGGCTGGTAGATTGTGTTCTTCTTGAAAAAACTTTTCCTCTTGAAAAAAAATGTCAGTTAATTACAGCGGCATGAGTAATAGTCCTGTTTTAGAGAGCGCTATTCTGGTTTATAACTACACTATAAGGAAATAAACACAGCAGTGTCTCCTGCTTCTCCAGTTCTGCTTGAAATGCATAAGGGCATAAATAGCCAATTTCTGGCATACAATATAATGCTATCATATGATAGCTGAGCTGGCTAGAAGACCTGATGGAATATAGAATTATTTTTCTTGTTTGCAAAGAAAGTCATATTGAATGGTATGGGTTGAGTCTCTCTGTGTTCAGAATGTAGGTGGGGAGTTATCTTTAATTTGAAAATGATACACAAACCAGATAACAATAAGAAATTACTAAAATATTAAACAATGCAAAGAACTAAAAATTTTCTTTCATATGATTTAAGAATGTATGACTAAAACATGTATTTTGAGTTAAGTATGGTTTACCAATCTTAGTTGCTATTATTTGCATAATTGTATGGGGCCAGGCCTATAAAAAAGTAACAGAAGAAGGAAGGAAGGAAGGGAGGGAGGTAAAGAGGGAGAGAGGGGAAATGGAGGGAAGGGATCGAGAAAGAAAAGGGGAGAGAAAAAAGGGAGGAAGGAGCAGGAAAGTAAAGAGAAAAGGAAGAAAACAGGAAAGGAAGGCAGGAAGTCTGTGAACTTAGGAATAAAATTACCTTTAAAATTATACCTGAAAAATAATAAAATAAAATTATACCTTATTTACTATCTGCTATACATTCTCCTACCAAAGGTTAAAAAGCATTTGTAAAAATGTTAACTAGAATATTTTAAATTTTTCTGTTGACAATTAATATCTCTACCTTTAATGTCGCATGAACAGATGAAAAATTCATGATAGAGGCGTGTGATATGTAACACAATCCCTTCAAGTTGATTATAGTATTTGGTTAAATGTGGGAACTGGAATGCCCACGTTTGGTAGACGATTCTGTTTCACACACTTCAAACTGCACAAGCAGTGGTATTTCTGTTTGAGTATTTAAGAAAATAAAGTAAATATAGTATAGGGGAACATCATTGTGAAATTTCTTATAAAGGCAAATATTTTGCCAACAGTGTTACTTCTTCATACAGGTATAATCTTTTGGTGCCTAGTTAGCATTTCTGTCCTAGAATTTGCCCCAAGTTTAGAGATAGTTGAAATGATTATACCTTGGCCCATTACGCAGAGTAGACAATGGATCTTTAGATTCTATCCTATCTGTCACCTACCCTAACACCTTATTCAGTTTATGAAAAGGTCACATGGAGGCAAAGCATTCAAGAAAATTTAATAAAACCTCTATGATAATACTAAGTTCTCGTTACCCATTTACTCAGTTTTACCTTACAGTCAGTGTGTTACCTCATGGCACCCAGAGTTCCAGGAGAAATAGAAGCAGAGCCTCTACTTTGCCTCCTGACAAACAACTACTAAATCTGGGCTCTTGAACAACAGTTTCAAAAGTGCTCTTACCTCCTCACTCTGAAAGATGGGGGTTCAGGGGTCTGGGTTTGACCCAGCCTTGAGAATTTCTAAAAGACACCCAGATAATTCCAATATGCAGGCAAACTTAAGAAACATCAATCATTTCTCTGTTATTAAATAAAGATACATTTTTTTTGGAGGTTCACACTTCCATGTACCTCATTTTATGCCAAAAATAACATAAAGTAGCTTTATGATATGGTAGTATTGATATATATGGTAATAGAATATAATTTGTTAAACGAAGTTGGTATAAATTTTTGAAATAAACGTAGGTTGTCATCACCCTATTTTCGAGCATCTCGATAAAATTGTGTACAGTCTGATAACCTAGCTGCAATTTTATTTTGTCACACGAAAATTTAATTTAAAGCCAACTTAATCTCTTAAATATATTAAGATGTCATATTAAGATGAGGTTTTTCTGGAGAGTTACTATTTGTTTATCTATTGCAGTGTTTACTGATTTTCTCTTCCTCTTTTTCTCCTTCTCCCTCTTTTAACTCCTTTCTACTCTCTGCTCTTTGTGAACATTTCTGCCTCCAGTAAGGGTTACACTGATGTTGTAAGGATCCCTGAAGGGGCAACGCACATAAAAGTCCGGCAGTTCAAAGCCAAAGACCAGACTAGATTCACTGCCTACTTAGCCTTGAAAAAGAAAAACGGTGAGTATCTTATCAATGGGAAGTACATGATCTCCACGTCCGAGACCATCATCGACATCAATGGCACAGTCATGAACTACAGCGGCTGGAGCCACCGGGATGACTTCTTGCATGGCATGGGCTACGCGGCCACAAAAGAAATTCTGATTGTGCAGATTCTCGCTACAGATCCGACTAAGGCATTAGATGTCCGCTACAGTTTTTTTGTTCCCAAGAAGTCCACTCCAGCAGTAAACTCTGTCACTAACCACGCCAGCAATAAAGTGGGACTGCACACCCCACAGCTACAGTGGGTGACAGGCCCGTGGCTCGCCTGTTCAAGGACCTGTGACACAGGCTGGCACACAAGGACGGTGCAGTGCCAGGATGGAAACCGGAAGCTGGCAAAGGGTTGTCTTCTCTCCCAGAGGCCTTCTGCATTTAAACAGTGCTTGCTGAAGAAATGTTAGCCCGCGACTATGCTCTTATGCACAAAGATACCTGGAGGATGTGTCACGGATACAGTTGTGATGAACAAGAGGTCTACTCCATGCACAGAAAGTCACGTTGCAGCGTCATTGTCACCAAGAGTCAAATTATGGGCAGAATCTGCTCTCTGTGACCAAAAGAAGTTGTGTGCACTGCTTGATGTGACAATGGTGACCTTGAAATATAGAAAAACTTGGGAGTTATTTAACATCCCCTGGGCCTGCAAGAACAAAAAGTACAGACATAAAATATTAATGAATGTAGAATCAGGGGACATTTGAAGGTAGCAGAACAATCTCCCCTTTGTCACCTACCTCTTATAGAATGTCTTCAAAGGCATTATCATCAGTTTCACCCATGATACACGGTAGTTTATTTTTACTGTTTGTAAGTGCATTTTCCCTTGGTATGTCACTTTATATCACTTGGTTCTATTTATATTTGTGTGTGTGTGTGTGTGTGTGTGTGTTTCTATCAAAAAGTGTTTGACCAAAGTAGGTCTACAGCTATTTCAACTCCCAGTTTCCAGAAAGAGCTGTGGATATTTTACTGGAAATTAAGAACTTGCTGCTGTTTTAGTAAGATTTAGTATATTTTCTGACTACAAGAGACAAAATCTATTCAAAAAGCATTTTAACAGCAAGCATTTTCTGAGAAATTCTGAAAAGAAAAAACAACTCTCAGTGTATTTAGTCATTTAAATGTATACCTGGGTCCATCTACCTAATCCTGTGCTGCTTGTATTTTTTTTTTCCAGGCAGCCAGCCAGATTAACATACCAATAGAATGTAGAAATAGTGTTTGTTTGTCTCTCTCTGTGTGTGTGTGTGTGTGTGTGTGTGTGTGTGTGTGTGAACAGTATTCAAGAGTAAAAATTAATTTCCTTGTGTTGAAATTTTAAAGAAAAAAATATATGTCACCATGTTTTCAATTTGTATTTTCACCACTGCTTGCTCTTTCCATGGCTCTGAACTGCGATCTTACAATGTGTAATATACATACAGAACACACAGCACAGAGATTTCTGTTACATCCAACACCTTCAACATTGGTATACCTCTTACCAGCAAGCCTTTAAAATGTTTGTTTTTGCTTGTTTGTCTGTTTCATTTAAGGTTCTGAAAATCTACAGTGTTTTGTACTTCTTTTTTGGCTTGGTTTAATATGAAAGGTCACTTGGTAATAAGCCACATCTAGAAGAGGTAATTATCATTAATGTAGTTAATATTTTTTAAAAAGTGGTTAACATTAGTAAGCTGTTTCCACACCACAGGCAATAATTTCTTAATTTTAATATAAGGAATTCCTGCTGTATGAAAGATTTTCCCACTTGAAAAGTGTTAGACTCTACCAGTACATGAGTGAGCGATAAAAATGTTATGATTTTCAGGAAGTCTATTGCATTTATTTACATATCTTATCTAGATAGGATATATAATGTTGAAGAATCAGGCATTGAAAATGTTTTATAATCACATGCATGAAAATTTATTTTTAGATTGTAAACTGCATTATCCACATGCCCGTAATTCAGAAAATCAAAGATGTTCAGGCTATAAGGATTTATTTTTCTTTGTGACATAGTAAAAAGCCAGTCATTTTATATAAAATTTTATAAACCATACCAAATGTGCCTATTGTTAAAGATATAAATATAAGAATTTTAGGGAATCATTGATTGGGTTCCATTAAACTTAAGAGAATTTATTTTTAGTATAAGCTATTTTTATTATAAAAGAATTATGTAATTGGTATCACTATATCACATTAATTCATTCATTTCAGGGGCCATGAAAACATATTTTTCTGATTTTAAATATTTTCTTAAGAAATTATTTTTTAAGAGAGATAACTGTCTTATAAAACCACTAATCGTTTTTTGGGTTTGCATAGAATGGTTTTGCTTCAGATGTAGTAATTTTATCTTAAGGAGCTATCATTTCAAGAATTGAACCTGCACAAGACCAGTAACCTAGATTTGATGGAGACCACCAGATAACAAGGCCAAGGACAGGGAACAAAATAGTCAGTTTGCTCAAGAAAAAAAAAATTCTTTTAAATTCACACTGACATTTGACTGTGAGAATGAAATTAATGCAAAGTTCAATATTACTTTATCCAGTTTTGAAATTATTTTAATCAAGTATTCAAATGTGACAAAATTCATTTTCATCTTTCATGATTATATTTCCAGCAACATTAAAACTTATTGAAGAGTAAACATGGTTGTTTCCTACTCTACTTTACCATATTATATTCATAGTTTTATAATAGTATTATCAATGATTCACTGTTTCCCAAATTCATGAAGTTCTATACTCCTCACTGAAACAATCCTAGAACATTTAGAATAAATTAGTCACTACTCAGGTTTTTTAAGTTTTTAAGTTTTAAGTCTCCTCTTTTTATTTTTTAAACAAGTTTCACTGCATTGACTGAGGAATGTATGTCTCAACTCCTGAGAAAATTTGAATAAACTGAAAACTGAAATTCAGAGAAATTGAATGTTTAGTAGCTAAAAAAAAATAATGGTGATGAGCAAAAGAAAACTGCTGTAGGACTATGATTCAGTCAAGTCTGATTTAATACTGTCTTTCACATTTCTGTATCCGCATTTTGAATTTAAAAAAAAAAAAAGTTCTAGGATTCACGATGTTGAAAAGAGAAAAAGAAGTTTGTTTAAAATGCTCAGGTTTGTAAGAATTTAATCTCATTTGCATAAGTTAGCATTCCATATCAAGTTTTTTTGAGTCTCAAGGGAGCCCAGAAGAAAGTATCAGTTATCTCTTCTAGAATAGAAAAGGTTAAATTAAGCCCTGCCTTGTGGGTCAGAAGTATAAGAACATTGTTGCAATTTATTTAACAAATTCAATTTCCTTTGCCTTCCTGTGGAAACAGTTTTATCCCATTAAACTAAGAATTAAGGGATGAATCACAAACAAAAAAAGTTGCAGCACTGAAGAATAAGTAATTTATTGTTTTTGCAACTTGTATGTGAATTTGTGTGACAAAATTATTTATTCTTATTTAACAAAATATGTGCAAATTCTTCTATATTTAAAGCGTTCTCTTATTGTCCTACTTTATAATTTATGCTTCATGTTTGTGTATAAAGTACAGTTTTGTGTGTTTACATAATATACAGCACTGGTTGCTTTTGAATTTTTTATACTGAAAGCTTTCTGTGCAAATCAAGTGTATGTATATATTCTTATATTCCCATGTTTCCTTCTTCTGATACTATCATTCTTCTTTCCAAGGAAATTTTAAATTTAATCTTTCCTGATCAGTAGTGTTCATTACCTGTAGCCACATTAATAGGTCTTTTATATGTCATTAACACTAATGTTTTCTAGTCACAGATAAGAAAAAAATGCTGATTGAATCAAACAAGATGCAAGCTGTAAATGTGAGCATACAGATAGCCTAGAACCGAGGCGGTGAATCTATGGCCCGCGTGCCACAGCAGGCTCTTTGCATCACTGAAAGTTCTCAAAAGTTCATCATCCCTGAACTAGAAGCTTTCCATAGAAGCTAAGACACATTAAAGAAACAGGTTCATTCACATGAGGGATACACACAAAGCCCTGTTGATGTGCCATCTGACGGTCCTTTAGCACACAACTTTTGAGCGGTAAGGATAGCAATGAAAGCAAAGCTGGTCTTTTGCAGTGTGAGAAGCACTGCCTGAAATTGGTATCATTTAGTCTGTAGTGTCTATAGCATTCTGTAGATGAGCACCAAAACATTGGATTTCTGTGATTTAGGTGCCAGTGATTTTAAACATTAATCACATGAAATATTATTATTTTATAATTCTACGTCATCGAAAGCTACAATTATCTTGGGGAGAGGCAGCAGCAAGACTCTGAAAACACTACCTTGCCTCTGACAGATTCCCTAGTAAGGCAAAGCATCCTTGGACTTACAGCCCAATCCGTGGGCTCTATCTCTGCTTCTGCTTCCCTCCCTGACTCTTGGCTAACTGTGGCAGTTGAACAGTTGAGGTGATGACAGCAGTCAGATTGAGAAGTTTGGGACTTGTCCTATGGCTTTGTAAAATAAGGTTGAATTTAATAGGCCCAAATCTTGCTAGTAATCTAGGTCTGAATGTGAAATTTCATTGGCCAAATGGGTGGATATTAGTAAATCCTTGCAATTAAATTTGAGTCCAAATACCTTATTTTCATACAGTTCAAAGCTATGAATAAATAAAATAACCATGAGTATAGAAGTACATATAAGAAACAAGTTCTAGATGTTTTGTCATTTAGACTCAAAGAAAAGGAATTTATGTTTTCCTATTATTTTTCTCATTTGCCAACAACCTATAGTTTTATATTATCAGTGGGAGATCAACTGACCTGACTACTCTGCTGAAATATTTTCCTAACACCCATCTGCTAGTCTGAATTAGAAAATAACTTTTTAGGTTATATCATTATGAAACACATCAGTCTACAGTGCATAATTAAAGTAGGAGAAAATTACAGTTCAATTAAAGTAGGAGAAAATAGTGGAATGTGGAACCAGGTATTAGCCAAAAGAATAGGAATACAAGATGGTCACATCAGCAAAGCACTCATCTAGTAAATGCGTGGTGACATAGCATAACTCTACTGCAGGTTTTGTGGGGAAGCTGAAGGGCTATGTGGTTAAAACTTGTTTGTTTTGAGCACAGAACTTTGGCATGTCCAGTAGCTATCCCAGTGAACCGCACCTTACTCACTTCCTAGCACTTTAGCATAACTTTGCTGTCTCTAATCCTTATCTTGCGGCTCCACTAACAAGTCCTTATGGACTGCATAGGTCTAACAAAAAGATAAACAGTGGTCCATCTTTCTATAATGTATTGCCACATCAGTGATCCAAAATCCAATAGTGTAAGTAAAACTGTCATTTATCAATAAAATGGGGCAGTTTTTTCATTTTTCTCTGGCATATCCAATGAAGAACTGTTACTGAGGTGCTAATGTCTTCCATGGTCAACTGTTGAATATAATATTTCTACTTTTATTTTTATGGGATCTTACAATTTGCAAGAAAGACCTCTGAGGTTTTGCGAAGCCTCAGCATAATTCCATACTCAAAGTTCAGGAAGTAAATATAACCAATGATCATTCCAACCAACAGTATGTGACATAGACTACAAGAACATCTGAAGCTATTTAAGTTGTCATCAAAACTCGAAGTCTGTCCAGTCAAAATCATATTTAAATGAGTCCCATTTCAGAATTTTTAAACCATCAATGTTACATTCAAACTTTGATATATTCACCCTAATTTGTGTTAACTTTGTGATATTTTATGCTTTTGGTAAACAGTGACTATATCTCAACTTTTTCTTTAGCAATTCACCTTGTATTAGAAACACATTTTCTACACTAAGAATGTCCATATTTAGAAGTCCATATTGTGTAACTGCAAGTAGACTTTTGATTACAAACTATATACTCTTAATAATATTTTTCCATCGTACATTCAGGCATGACATAAATATTTTTGGTTTATCTTGCTGCGATTCAAATTGCCAAATATTCCTTATGTTTTAGTCTTGACCTGTTAGTGGAGACCACCCACATAAATGGACACTGCAGATAAACAGATTACAGAAATGTGTTCCAGCTAACAATAGCAGTGGCACAAATCATTTGATTTGAGTAAAGACAAGTAATAAATCTAAGTAGATATGGTTGAGATTCTTAAGTGTTGAAATATGCTTTCATTGTTAGGGAAAAATAATGAAGATTTAAATGTACATAAGATATAAAATTGTAAGCTGCTTATTATCCTCAGTTTTCCAGAAGTGATCACATATGATGCAGTAGAAGAGACCAAAAGTCTTAGAAAAACCAAAATGGGTTTTGTTTAAATGTTTCTTTAGCTATGGCAACTGTCAGATCTAAATCAACTACTTCTAGCATTGCTTTATCTTGTAGCCTGCATTCCACAACAGCTCTGTTATTCATAAACCACTCGAACTGAGCCGTTTGGAACCTGTCTCTTCTGTAATATTTTTCATTAAGGAGCAATATCTTATTTTGTAAAGTATTTTCCTGTGTGTGACTTAAAACTGTAAAACTAAATGTTGGTTTTGTGGTTTCAGTGGACACAATAAATACAGATTGTAAACTAGGTTAAGTATGTATGCATATAATATGTTTTAGAGTTGGAAACTATTGTCTATTTATTTTCAATTTTCTTAAAATATGGGTATCGCAAAAGGGGTCTCAAAGAAATCCTGGACTCTATGGGCTGGGGATTTAGCTCAGCAGCATAAGTGCCTGCCTGGCAAGCACGAGGTTGTGAGTTCAATATCCAGTACCAAAAAAGAAAAAGAAAATCCTACACTCTCTATAACTTCTATCACCCATCATTCACTTTGGCATAGGCAGTATTATCTCAAAGTACAGTGAAACTATTACTTCAAGTTCTTTGTACTAGATTATCTCTCCCTGAAGTCTACCCATTTGGAAATTTGGATGTTACATTGTGAACAACAAATAATAGAATTTGCATAATTTTCATTTTGATATATAAACTTATCCCAGATATAAAATTAAATAACTAACATACTAATACTAGCCAACAACTTTTTTTCAAATTGAGATTCTTTAGCAATTCCATTTTTTTTTTCTTTTTGGTAACAGACATAGCATTAAATGTCCTCAGATCACTGATTCCTTTTAAAGACCCAAATAACAACTGTTTAGTATAAGATACAAACACTGAATTTCATTCTTGTTGCTAGTATTATTTTAGAATTATAGTTCTTCATATTTTCTCCTATGTACTTTTTTAATTTAAAAAGAAAAAAGAAAGGAAATAAAAAACCAGTAAAAGGGTACAAGTAATACAGAATTTCAAGAAAAAAAATATACAGTAAGAAATCACTAGTTAATAGGTTACATATTGTCATCTTAGAAACAGTTGTCCAAATTATAAAATTAAAGCATGTAAAGTGGACATTCATACAGTGAGATTGGAGACAGTTACGTTCAATGATCCAGCAAAGGCTCAGTAATACGGTTTTCCATCCTACACACTCAAACATACATGCAGTTATATCCCTTAGACCACCTTCCTTTCCTCTCTTTTTTACAATAACAATTACACTTTTTGGGTTTTATTACTCCCACAGTTCTTATTACTTTTTTTGAAGAGAATAAAACCAAACATGACTAAACAAAACAGAATCAGAACAGAAGGATGGGATTAGTACATGATGCAAAAATAGAACACCTGGTGATCAAAAATGGTTACCATTGTGCCTCTTGCTATTTTTAAAAGAGTTTCCTATATCATCAGGTATAATATAATAGATCAAAACAGTATAGAACGAGACCAATAAAACCTACACTGGAGATCTTATCCTATGTACTTTTTAAAGAAGTGATTAAAAATATGTATTTTTAAAGGATGGTATACAAACTGCATGATCAGAACATGGCTGTGACTGGTTGATCATCTCATGTCAGGCTCTTTGCTAACCACCTCACAAAATGTTTACTGTAGGTTTCTCTCTATCACTTTGGGAGGCTGGCAGTGACATTCCAGTATTGCAGATGACAGTCACAATATGACAGTCATTAGTGATCACCTGGCTTTCACCAAGTGCCAAGCACTGTTGTAAGTAGGTATTTATTGCAGTCATTATCATCTATAGACACTGTCTTAAGTCCTTGACTGTGAGTCTGGGGAAGCAATTGCGAGGTGAACGGAGGGCTCTGTGAGGATTGGAGGAGTGGAGGGGAAAGTGTTTGGATTCTCTAATGTGTGGATTTCCAAGTACAGCAAGAGATATCCTGAAATTCCAATGGAAGTGGCAAGGAAACTATGGGGAAACAGGCCAACAGGAAAGATAGAGTCAAGAACTAAGAATGGAACAGAGGACTATTGTTCAAAGAGAGAGGAGAGAGACTTTAGTTCGAGAACACTTACATTATTAGAAAAAGTACTACTAATGAGCTGTTTCAATGTCAAAGATATTCTGAGGGGTAGTTTTAAATTAGGAGTAGAATGGGGGAAGGAATTGGTTAGAAATGGACGTAGACATATTTGTGAAGTCCAAATCATCATCAAAATCTAGATTCTGTTGCATCTCTCTAGATATGTACATTATTGACTGTTTGTGTGTTCAACTCTCCTTATGTTTTCACACAGAATAAATGATCACAGCCCATCCCAAGCCCATGAATTCTACAGATTTGAACTTTCATATCTGTGAAAGATCCTGAAAACAAATTGCCTAGTATGCATTTATATAGACACGAGTGAGACGGAAAAGTAGCTTAAAAAATCTGTGGCATTTCTACTACGTAGGTAAAGCACATTGAATCCTAGAATGATTAACCATTTAAGACACACCCATTTGGGCTGGAAGAAAATAACAGACTTGAGATACAAGACCACTATCTAACATATATTTACAACATCAGCGATGTAGATTTCTCTCGCTTCTACATGCCTGCCAAGCCCTGTGTTATCCTTCATCTGGATTTGAAGTAAAAGTAAAATCCTTTTGTTGCTGCTGTTATTACTTATGTTTATAAACATCTAAATCTTGGCGAACAAAGAGGTTTATTTCTTAGTCACTTGTAAGTAGAGTCATTCCAAAAAATATCTTTGCTATCCTTATAATATACACAGATTTACAAATGTACCTATCTGAACATGTATCTTTATATTCATAACTATATCACTACAGGCTCATAGGAGAATGTGTATCCTGTAACGATTGGTCAACAAGTAAAAATGAGTGAATAAATAATGAATGCATCAATGCCAACACATGCAGATAATCATTACAGAGGAGTTTAGGAAATAATATTGAGCTATTGGCAGTAGGTTAAATGTACTAGTGAGAATAACACTTTAAAAAAATTTTTTTTAAAAATCAAGCCACAGATTAGGGAAGATGGGCACCAAATAGATTGGTAAAAATGTGAATACTTGATTCCAAGATAAGTTTTTAGTTTTGAGGATAAAACTCTGTAGGAAACAGAATTCTAGAGGTATCCTCCAAAATTCTCATGCCTATATTACCCAGTCAAACACCAATCTAGGTACTGCTGTGAAAGCATTGAGCAGTTAGAATTAATGTTACTAAACAATAAACCTTAAAACAGGCACACTACCCTGAATTAACTGAGAAGGCCCAATGTAATCAAAAAATTCTAAAAAGCAGAAAAAAAAAAAGTCAAAAGGAGAAATCAGAGAAATTTCAAGCATGAAAAGGACGCCATGGTTCATTGACAACTTGGACCATGTAGAAAGGAAGCCATGAGCCAGAGAATACAGGCAGTGTCCAAAAGATGAGAATGTTCTCTGGCTGACAGCCAGCAAAGACACAGGGACCTTAGCTTTGCGACTGCAAGAAACAAGATTCCAGTAAAAAAAAAAAAAAAAAAAAGGAAATTCGGCACAGTTTGGATACGATTTTCCAAAGTGCATTGCAAACTTAATTCCCAGGGCAAGATGTTGAGTGTAGAACATTAAAAGGTGATTGCGTCATGAAGGCTGTGCTGGTATGAATATATTCATTTGGTTATCTAGAGAGAGTGTTAGTTATCTCTAGAATGGCTTATGGTTTTCATATAGGTGATTTCAGTGCTCTCTCTTCCTCCCTCCCACCTTCCCTGCCTCTTTCTCTTTCTCTCTCTCTCTCTCTCTCTCTCTCTCTCTCTCTCTCTCTCTCTCTCCTTCACCTGCTTCCATGTTATGGCACAGCAAGAAGTTGCCTGTTGCCTGCCTCTCAACTTTGGATTTCAAAGCTTCCCAAACTGTGACAAATAAATTTATTTTCTTGATAAGTTACCCAGGTTGTGTATACTGTTGTAGAAACACAAAGCCGTCTAAGACAAAATTGAAATCAGTTTCATTCTCAAAACCTCCAGAAAACAAAGAACAGCCTGGGATTTAGCTCAGTGGGCAAGCGTGAGGTCCTGAGTTCCATTCCTGGTACCAAAAAAAAAAAAAAAAAAAAGGAAAACAAAGAACACATGCCCAGTGATATTTCGATTTCAGGCTTGGAAAACCCAGAGCAAGTCCTGGCTGAGCCATGCTGAGCCTGAACTGTGATGTAATGAAGGGTTCCATGCTGCTGAGTGGTTAGCATTTGTATGTCACCAGTTAAAGAATGAAGACATAGGTAAACACAGGTTAAGATGTCGACCTAGAGTAGAATATCAGAAAGGCTGTCGTGTTAGATCCACAGGCAAAACTCACAAATTTAAGATCCAGTTACTAGTGTTATGATATAATAAAGAACACAAGAGATATAGAATCAGATTTACTAGATTTGGCATGAAAGCTTGAATTAAAACCATATTCTAATTTTGATACACAGTCACTTTAGGATTTACACTTTGGCTCAAAGATGAGGTTAGCTCAAATCTCAGCACACACTGAGAATCTACAGCCACAGTGAAAAGACTAACCAAAACAAGGCTGAACATAGGGACAAGAAAAAAGGTGTTGATAGACTTAGTAATCTATTACCTAGGATAAAATGCATCTTAAAAGTCTTGTGTTGACAGTAAACAAGGGTTTTGATAAAATAAGATAAAAGTTTGATGAAAACGTTCTGATTAATGCTGTCAGTCAACTCCCCAAAGTTTGAGGTTTTATCCCATGGTTCCATGTGTCAAAGTTCAGCTGAGTTCTACATCTGCTGCACATGTCACCTGGACCAGAGGATCCAAACAGCCTCATTTAGAGGGGACACCTATGGTCAGTCTCCTCTCTGTCTTCGTGTAGGTAGATCAGCACAAGGTCTGTTCAGCAGGGCCCTCAATTTTCTGACAAAGCAACTCAAGTTCCCAAGAGTAGCTATTTCCAGAGAATCAAGTGAAATCTATGACATTTTTACATTCCACACTTAGGAACATATCTTTTAAATATACTAATTAGAAATTCTACAACATGTGAATCAGCAGCAATCTCAATGCTCCTTCCATGATTCATCCAGAGGATGAAAGGTTATAAAATATGGTACTCTTTGTACTTTTATTGTCAGCTTTCTAAAGTCAATTTTCCCTCATTAGCATATCATTTCTATGCACACACACACACACACACACACACACACACACACATACACACACACGTTCAATTGATACTTTCACTCCAGAAACAATGTTTAGAGTTCAAGACATAATAGTTAAATAAAAATTGATACCCGCTATGTTCATCTTAATATAAAATAAGCAAGTCACAAATAGCAAGTCATGCAGGCATGTGATTAATTTGGTGATTCTGGGGTGTTTTCCAGGGTGGGCAGAGAAGATGAATTGAGTTTTATTGATTTTTTGTTTTGTTTTGTTTTTCTACTCTTCATGTTGTTCCCTGAAAAAAATAAAAAAAGATTTCTGGATGCTTTCATCATTCAGTTAACCAGGAATGTCTAATGCAACCAGGCCCTAAATTTAAAATTATGATGAAAGTTTCTATCAGTTGTATGTGTGGCTCTAGATAAAATATCTTCATTTCCCCAAATATTTATGTCAGAAGTATTTAATAGTACAGTGAGCTCTTCAAACATCTGCAGGACCATTTCATGAACAACGCAAACATTTCTAACTAGATGAATGAAAGAGAAAATATGGCAATTAGGAAATATCTATAGCATCTTAATTTGGTCCACCTTAATCAAGTATGATCAAGTCCTAGAACCTTTAAAGTAATAAACCTCATGCTTAAATCCTATTGGTGTCTCTGCCATTGTTCCCACATGGAAGAATTAAAAAATTATGAATGAATCAATATAAATGTAGACCTCTGGCTCTCTGATTAAATGCAGGTAAACATGCTTACGATTCTTTTCTCCTTGCTGCTTAGAAGTTGGAGCAGCAGAAACTGGGAGTCAGTCCTTCCTTCTTGGAAGGCCCCCACTTAGTATGTGTTTCTTGAAAACCAAGTAACCTTAGTAGATTATGAAACCTCAGACAGTGTTGGAATGACTCCTAGATTACGCTAGTGAACGTAACATAGATTAGTGACAGGCAATCTATTATAAATCGCTGTCAGTCTAATTTCCAGCCACACACAATTGACTGTAAGAAATCTATGGAAACCAGCTCCGGCTTATCCATTTTAGAAAATTGGTGTTATACATGAAGCCAGGTTTACACATATTTTGAATGAGCTAAACGGAATGTTTTCCATATAGCCAAGTGAATAAAATTGAGAAGAATGAAAGTTTTGTTATTTCATGAGCATTTTTTAAATGTTATTTTACATGCAAATAGCATATATTTTAAAAAGTTGGCTGCTATGCATGAGTGTGAGTATTTCCTGGCAAGTTCTATGAAGGCCAGAAACATGGTACCAAAACTCACGATTTCAATTTAGTTTCCAAACGGAGTCACTAACTATCGATATTTTCTTACAAATCCTGTCCTAGCATGCAGGATGTTCTTGGTTACTTCCCTAGCACTGCAAAAAACAAAGAAAAAGAACAACAACAACAAAACAATTCTCAGATGTTTGCTAAACACTAAGAGTTATAAAAATAAGTGTATATGAAGATTTATGCCAAAATATATACTCTTAAACTTGGCCACTTAGAAGAGTCCTAATGCTATTCTAATTTAATAACGCCAGAAAAAGGGAGGGTGCAATTTCATTTTCTTCCTAATCTTTTTTTTTTTTTTTTTGAGCCACAATTTCCGAATTGAGAAAACAAATTGCCAGTAATACAATAGCTGGAAATTTGTTCATCGCTATAAAGGAATCACAGTAAACATAAAGGAATATAGTAGAGATTTAGTTGAAGAGAGGCAAGGAGGGGAAAAAAGGAGAGAGAGAAAGAAAAAGAAAGGAGGTAAGAGGGAGGAAGGGAGGGGATGAAGAGGAGGAGAAAGAGAAGAAAAAGGAGAGATGAGAGAGAAAAGCCCACAGATCTTGCAATTAAGAGTACGTAAGATCAGAGGAGGATAAGAAGAACACACTGTGAAACTCTACCCACATCTTCATGAAGTTACTGTTTATCCTCAGATATGTATCCTGTATTTGCCACTAGATTTCATCACACCAAGCCAGAAAGATTCCTGAGATTCTCGTTTATTTCTGCTGTCTAAAACCCTTATCCCACCTCTTAAAAACACTCAACACCTTTCAAGTCAAGATCAAAGATTGGATCTCTAGAAGTCAGTGTACAATTTGGAAAATGATTGTGCTTCCATGTGCTTTGCTTTTCCCTCACAGAAATGATTCTCAGTCACAAGACTTAATCTTGGCTCCCTTCAAAACCTCACACAGTAACTGCTGTATTAAAGGTGAGCAAGTCATCAGAATAAAGGAGCATCTTCAAAATGTGCCGTCTTGGTTCTGCCTCACTGTGCCTGTGTTACAGACGGAGAGTGAATAATTTCTTTTGGCAGTTCACTGGCAAATTCTGGTGTGTTTTCCTAGATGTTCACATCATTTTGGCTAAGTTTACTAGGCAAGGACTGCAAACATTCAACACACTACTGCATTTAGAATTACAGTTGGTTCTCATTTGTGACAGTGCAATACTTTAAAGAATATTTGGAGCTGAGTTCTTCACCTCAGAACGCCTGACATGAATCCAGCAGTGGTAGGTATTCAACATTCAAGTTCCAAACGCTCATCCAGTGACACACACAATCACCCAATCACACACACTTACAACTATGCCACAAAAGATGCCTTCTTTCCTGAATTTCCCCTATAGGTACAAGTCTCTGTTGATTTGCCACCTTATTCTTCAGTCTGGTTACCTTTCAATTATCTCTCCAACAAAATCTTATGTAATTTATAAAAGTCACATTTTTCATAAAACTGTTATACTTTACTACTACTGATACTACTACTACTACACACACACACACACACTTCTTTGTGTTTTGGAGACAAGGTCCTTGCTATTCAATTCAGGCTGGTCTTGAGCTCACTTGGTAACCCAGGCTGATTTTGAACTTGCAATGATCCTTCTGCCTCAGCCTCCCAAGTGTTGGGAACAAACATAAATTCTTACCAAAATCCATCACTCTACCTTCTAAATAATCATACTATGGGTTAGTTATATTATTTCATTTTTCTATTTTTGTTTTGTATTAAAATCACTTGCAAATTTTGTATCTTCCCTCCCACACCAATTTCTCCGTCCCAGCCCACATAAATTATACATTCTTTGAGGCTATAGGTCGTTTTAAACTTTGCATATATAAAATTACTCCAGGCTTATTGTATGAGTGATTGATACCACAAATGTGCATTGCAATTACTTTTGAAATGAATTATCTTGAAAAAACATGCATATCAATTTATAATGCCAAATATTTAATCAAATAAATGCAATCTGTCTTTAGTGCGCTGTTAAGGTTTTATTTGTCATGAATTTTTTCCATTAATTTTAGATTCTTCAGTGTAATAATGAGATTTTTTTCCTTAAAAACTGAATCTTATAAAACATATGTCCTTTAAATTTGGTTCTGGGCACAAGTTCTTTACTCATCTTATCCTAAACCTATTCCTAGACTACCTGTCAACTGTAAAGCAGCTGATGAAAACTTAGCACAACATGCTTTTGATTTGCTTATTTATTTTTGTCTTGAATGCTAGTTAAATTCTGCTACTAAAAAAAAAATGTAATGTGTAGACTAGAGGAAAAAAAGAAACTTATCTTTTTCCTCATTTAAGAAACTTATCTTTTCTTCATTTAAACATGAAGCAAGCAATCGAGGATTAGGGAGTTGAGAGGTGCCTGAGGAACAAAACATTTTTCTTTACTCTTTAATGCGCATGTTAGGCCTCATCAGGTGGCTGCCTGGGGTCTGTGGCCATGAACAGAGACCAGCAAGCTTTCCCACGCACTGGTCCCACCAGTTCAATACCCATGGCCTTATTGGTATACTACCCTCTACCATTCTGAAATCAACTATTCAGCTAATCAACTAGAATATTTCGGATGACAAAATATTCTCAAACAAAAACACAAAGAAGTAATTTAGGCTTATTTAACTTGCTATTTGGGTTTAATATTTTAAATGTTGATATGATTCCTTGGAAGGTTGTGTAATATAGCCATATGAGAAAGTGAAATATTTCTAAGAGGGAAAAAATGTGTTCCTCAACTACTGTTCCTAATAAATAAATAAATGGAAGATGTAGCTCATGAAGACCTTAGGCTAAATCTTCATTATTGCAAATGTATACATACATACATACATACACACACATATTAATGGTAGACACATGTCATTGTACATCTGTCCAAATCAACAGACTATACAGCATTAAGATTAAACCCTAAGGTGATCTTTGCACTTCAGGTCAATGTGAGTCATTAGTCATAACAAATGCACCACATTGGAAGCAGTCATTGGAAATGGAGACCATTATGGATGTGTAAAGCTAGAGGGTATAGGGAATACATTCTTCTCAATTTTGCTTCTAGTTTCTTAATTTTAATCTAAAACAAATGTAAAACATAAATATATTAAAAGGATAAATCCTTTGCTTAACTCAAGATCAACTGAATCTGCAGTCCTGGAGTTGAGTACTGGTATTATTTCCAATTAGGAGATTCCAACATGAAACCAGGTAAACAAGCATTTCTGCACATCTTTTTGGCAATGTGCTCTTTCTTTAGTCTATATATTGTTTCTGTGGGCTACATGATTTGGTGCAGTTTGGTTTTTGGTTGCTCATCTTTAAATGTACAAAGAAAAAGTGTATTGAAACATGAAATTTACCCGGACTCACTTGATTTTGGGAAAGTGGTTTTCTGCCTGAAGCTGAAAATAAAAACTTTGCCTATTTCTTTTGTCATCTGGCAGAGTTATAACAGATTTATCAGGTAGTCACCAGACAACCATGTGTGGATCTTTTCAACCCTTAGCAGTAAAGTGCTCTGCGAATGCTAAAATCCATACAATCCACAGCTCTTCTTCAGACCTTTAGTGAGCTACCAAATCTGTTTCCCCATCTCACCAGTTCCTAGCCCCTCTACCTCCTGGCCTTTTTCATGCTGAAACTCCTAGTCTCTGAATGAGCATTCAGAGAAAAGAATGATGCACATAGAAGAAATGAGGGAAAAAATTGGGCCGTGGCTTGAAATAGTTCAGATTTTAGTACACAGAGCCCACAGAAATAGGCATCGATGTTCAGAGCAGGGCAGCTCTGTCAGCCTCCAGTCTAGCTCCTCTTACAGTCATAAACATGTTTGCCTCCTGGCTTTGGCAGCTGCTTTGCTGGGTTCAGAGGCTGGAGCCCAGTGTGTAGCCCTTTGCAAAGATTACACCAGAGAGGCAATTAGAGAAAATCCTTTCCTACTTACTGGCTCATGTTTAATTTATAGTGCTGCTGTCACTCTGGGTGTTATTTTGGGTGTGCTACTGGGAAGTTAACAGGAAGTAAGGTATTCAGTATACTTAGTATGCTAACTCAGAAACCTTATATATGTTAACAATCTGAAAACAATACTACAACTAGACTCCTGTTGTTTTCCTTTTGCTCTGTAACACACCACTTTATTTTTCAATGTCACCTGCATGCAAGCTAGGAACTCAGTGTAGTGTCTTACACCAGATCTCTGATTATGAGGCATTTTTTTCTCATCCTGTCACTCTCAAAGCTTAGACTTTCTGCATTCAACAAATGTGGGTTCATTTGTACAGTATATAGGTCTCAGTAAGTTTCAACATCTCTGGGTCTTAACTTCCTATCTACACAATGGGGATTGCAACACACACTGAAAAATAGTACCATAACCATTTATGTTTTTCATTGTTCCTTTCTACCTTATTCACTAGCTTGTTACACCTGTACTTAAAATTGTCACAATCTATGAAGATCCAGTTATTAAAATACGCTCCTTGCCGTGGCATCTTGGACTGAGTACAAGCCTAAATTTCCAGCTCTTCCTTCCATTTCGCCCATGTCCTCCACCATAGACTTACTCTTAGCAGGATTGAGCTTTTATCCACTCTTTATATTCAGGGACTCTTTCTGGGTAGGGAAATCTCCTTCAGACTTTTGTCGAATAAACTATACCCTTTCACTGCTCAGGGCTGACTTAACTGGCGCTTCCTCCAGGAAGCTAGGAGACCTTTCTCCAAAGAGTTTCCCAGATTTACAGTCTGAATTCATCCCTAGCCTTTAAAAGCAAAAGTCAGATAAACCAACGGCACACCAAGGTGTTATTTAAATTCACAATGCAGTCAACAAATGGAACCAAAAAAAAAAAAAAAAAAAAGCCTGAAAAAAATCTAAAACATGTTTTAAATAAAAACTAATTTTCATTCCTACATGTTTTTCCTTTTTCAAAAAGACAGATAAGCCAAATGCCCCACGCTTGATTTCAATTTGCCTGTGCTCTTTTTAAAAGAAAGTCATGTGTAATTCTCTACTTAAAAGAAATTTTTAGATCTTGAGGAGTCTGGTATATATCCTGTTTAAAAACTAAGATTTCTTTCTGAATGAACAATAAAATGGGCATACATAGTTCTGAACAGAAACCTTGCTCTGGGGCATTGCTATTAGTTCCAATCTTCATAATCAGACTCTGAACTGTTCCACTTCTCAAGTACAAAGCCTGTTTTCATAGCTACCTCCTAACTTGTTCACTCCGTTCAGTGTGATGCCAGGGTGCGTCTGTTGTGTTTATTATATTTTGTCTTCCGTTCACCCAGGAGGCCCCTACCCTCAAATCCCACATTGTGAGTGAAGCTTTGAATAACCAAAACCTTATTAATAAATTGCCCATCAAATAGAATTTTTTGGAATTTTTCCACCTTTGGTAGATGGATTTCCCATGAAGTAAGCTAGTCATGTTTGTGTTACATGTCTAATGGAACCTCACTTTCAATCATACCAAATGAATGAATGAATGACAAATTGAATACACTGATTGTGTGTGTGTGTGTGTGTATGGAGACACTGAGTAAAACAGAAAGAATGTGAAAAGGAACCTTTAAGAGAAAAAAATGAGTGTTTGTTCCAGTGGCTCCTAGAACAAAAATTTAACAAACATATTTTTCCTAACATGAATATGAATACCTTCCCACCTAAGAGAACCAATTGAAGAAGTTAAACTCTTGTTTTATTTCTATTGCATCAGGTCCATAATTATTGGCTTCCTCTACTGGCACCAAAGTGTTGACAAATCTATGACCAATGAAAGTATTAAAAGTCTCAAAGTGAATATAAGATCAAAATGCACTGAATTCAAATACCTACTAGGCCTATCTGGGAGAGGATAGAGGCACAAAATAACCAAGCCTTTCCCGAATGTCAAACCAAATGAGCACTAGACTTAGTCACTGCCGAAAAGTTCCAACATTGCCACTATATCCCTTCCTTCAGGGTTCCACACATACCCTTTCTTCTTTCTTTTTTTTATTTTTTCAGCTTTATTTCCCTTTGTTTTTATTTTTTAAGAAGTCCTAATGAGTTAACTTCCAACTAAAATTATTAGCTCACTGACAAATAAAAAACGTGGAGGAAAAAAACAAACATAGAAGCACCTCAAATCATCATGCTTCCTAAATTTAAGCTTTTAGAATAATATTTATTATTATTATATTTTCATAAATTCTTTCAGGGACTGCATCATATTTTTTGTCTCACTGACACAGCATTGATCTGGTTCAATGCGTGCGTCATTGGATTAGAACATACTGATCTCACGTGGGAAACTGTGCATTACCGACCAAGGAACCGAGAAGTCAAACTAAGTGTGGGTTGGAGACTGTGTCTGGTTTGTACAAAGCCAAATCAGAGCTAAGGACCAAGCAAGAGAAAGTTCATTTACCTCTGGGAGAAAGCACACTCCCAGGGAGATGACCAGAAGTCAACAATGCCAAATCTAATTAGGAAATCTGTGGTCAGTTGCCATTTTTCATTTTTATGGGGAGACACTAATAGTTCATGACTAAAAGTCAAATTGCCTGCCAGTAGTACTGACAGCATCCTCTTACCTGTTGATTCAGGGCACCATATTCATGCCCTCACAACACTGCACGCCTCTCCACGCAGGTGTGGTACCACGTCCAACCTCTCCTGTTGCTTTTTTTGCTACCAACAACACTGACCAAAACCAAAACTTCTTTGAGCATCAGAAACTCAGTAATATCGTCTGACTAGATAGCCTGGGATTGTCCCTTATACAAATGGTGCTGCCTTTGTGATACACAATCTGATTAAAAGCAAAAATAGTAAGATTGTGAGGCAAGTTAGATGCATTCACTGATTATGCATGATTGTAAATGGGTAGGGATTGAACAAGTCCTTTCTGAAAACAGAACACTATCTAAAGTTTCCAAAGAGAAGCACTGAAACTCATCCTTGTGTTTTATGTGTTAGGAAGCACTAATATTTACTTTTTCTTTAGTGTATGTTCATTTTGTGTAGCAAAATAAGTAAAAGAGAGCCAAGAAATTTAAACTCAATGCAATAATTTTTCCTGATGTTCTCATTTTTTTCTTGAATGCGATACAAGAAGTCTCCCACCTAAAATAAGAATTAAAAATAAAAACATTCATGACCACAAAGTCATTGTATTCACATTCTATAGACTTTTATTTTTTAACTATAAATAGAAAGTTAAAATGAAATTCATTTGTCTCATTCAAGAAATACTGATGATCTGGGGAATTTATTTGTTTAAAGGTTTTATTCTGATGTCACCATCAAAATTGAACCTATGTTATGATTTGGATAGTCAGATAAATAAAAATTACAAAACTAAAAGCTTCTATTATGAATTCCTCTTGAAACCAGCATATATGATAATGATGTGGGGGGTTTTTGATATATAATATCACAAATTATCTAGACACAGATTTAAATTTCAGAGTAGAGATTAAAACTCTAACAAAAGGTTAGAGCTTCTGCCTGGGATCTAAACTTGTCTAGCCATTGACAAGCAGAAAATTGGTACAATATTTATATATTGTATAAATGTTTTATAACAGCTATTGTCATGCATTGGGTCCCGGGAATTACAGAAGTGTGATTCCTGAGGGAAGGAAAAGACTGAGGTCAGCTATATAATCACCTCAACTCTCTTCTTAGAAGCACTTTTTAGATTTCAGAGCAGGTAAGAAGAGCTGAATCAGGAGAAGCAATCCCACTGAATTGATAAAACAGAAATTAGAGCTCAGGAAAGCTGAACAATCAGAATTAGAAAGGCAGGATACTGAAGGTGAGGGAGAGTCCAGGGAAATAGCTCTGGATATCTGCATGTGGCCTTGGCTGACCTTCTGCCTGGGACCTAAACTTGTCTACCCATTGACAAGCAGAAAATCGGCATATTACCCAGGCATAGGTAATATGTACCTGATTCAAAACTAAACTCACAGGGATAAAACTTTATGAGGCTGGGAAAAAACAAAAAGCTGTTAGTAAGCTGTAAGCAGACAAATTCTCGAAGCTTACACAACACTGAGAGGGAAGCTTGAACTGATCAATCAACCGAAGAGTCCTTGCTGGCTACCTGAATATTTAACAGAAATCCTACCCGGAGGATGCATGATATCTATACTCTATGTCACCTTTAAAATACAAAAAGATAAAGTTTTAAATAACCTATAAGTAACTCAATTGCCTACCAAAATACACTTCAATACTTTAAGTGAGTCAACAAGATATACACACACACATATCACCATAAATTCACCATATGCAATATAATATCAAAAAGCACTACACATGAGAAGAATTAAGTATGGCTAATAATCAGGAGAAAAATTGGTAACAGAAAGAAATAACAGAGATGGTGATAATTCTCAGATGAGTACATTGAAGCAATATCGCCAATATTCTCAATTAAGTAAATGAACAAAACAGAATACAAGAAAAATAAAATATTTTTTAAATGTAATTTACAGATTTTTGCAAATATGTCTCAGTAGAAGTATTACCTAGGTTGATTTAGCAAGTGAGAAATCTGATAATTTTTAAAAAGTGAGCTTGAAGACCACAATGGGAAGTATGCAAACTGAAGTACGTACTAAAAGGAAATTTTTGAAAAATACATGTAAAAAACCTGTTACCTGTAAAGCAATTGGGCTACCAAAAGGGAGAAAGGCAGATAAAGATAAAGAAATAGTGATGAAATATTCCCAAGTTTGTTGAAAACTATAAATCTGCACATCCATGAAACTCAATAAAGAGACTACACACACACACACACACACACACACACACACACACACATGCATGCATATTATATAAGATTATCGTAAATCAGTGAAGAAAAGAAAAATCCTGGAGAAAAGATATCCGTATCCTCCCAGTTGAATGCCATTAAATAGTGAGGTAAAATTTTTTAAAAGTACATAAGCTCAGAAAATAGAGGGAGAAAGAGGTAAAATCAATTCTCAATTTATTTAATGCCAGCTTCCTTAAAAGTAAAAACAGGCAGAGATGCTATAGAAAAAATATTACCCCTGCCTTTCATAAACATATATACAAAAGTCCTTACCGAAACCTAGCAAAATAAACCCAGCAATAAAAGCAGTTAAAACCACAAGACCAGTTGAAGTTTATCACAAGAGGGCAAGTTTGGTAAATTGTTGCACAGCAATCAAGATAATCCATTATATTGATAGAAAGGGGTAGAAACTATATAATCCTGATAAATGGAGAAAAATCTGTTCAGAGGCTATTCAATACCTATACATGAGAAATGCACATAGCAAATTAGAATTTTTTTAAAAAATTTTGTATGAAGATGATATAATAATAATCACTTAAAAAGTAAGCTACAAAATATCTATCTTGAACATCCTGATGAATTTACAATAGGCTGAGGTCATAGGATAGAAGATCAATATTAATAAAGTCAATTATAAATTCATATACCAGCAGCAAACAATATAAAATAATTTAAGACTCCCATAGCAAAATTTATAATGCACTCCTAAAGCAAATTACCAAAATTTAAATGATGTATAATGCTCATGAATTAAAAGATTTAATATTAAAAATTTCAATTATACTACATTTATGTATTGATAATATTTTACATTTTAATAGTACCTGTATGCAGTACAAGAAGTTTACATTCATCTTAGGGAGTTGATCCATGTACATAACTCAGCTTGATTCCTTTTTAATTCATTTCCCCTTCCCGTTCAACTCCCTCCTCAGCTTCTAAATCTCCTTTCTCCATTTCCATTCTTACTGTTATTATTTTTTAGTTCATGTTATGACACATGTTGCTCACATTCATTGCAGGTATTTGCACATTTACGTAACACACCTTAAATCTTTTTAGTTCTTTCTTCTTTGCCTAGCCCTCAGTATCCTGGACCTCTTATCATTTGTGAAAGATCTGTCTTCATGTTTCCTTCTATAGATGCTTTATTTTGTTCTTTATTTGTAATTTACCTTCCTCGAATGAGAGACACTCTATGGTATTTAAACTCATGTATCTGATTTATTTCACGCAGCAGTTTAATAAAAATGTACTGAATAAGTTTATTTAAAATCTAAATGACCTGAAAAGAGAAAGGAAGAAAAAAAGGAAAAAGAGAGAAAGGAGAAAGGAAGAAAGTGCTGGAAATATTGTGCTAATTAAATTCATTACACATAAAATATTAATAATGGAGATAGGGTGACACTGTCAATTATGTCAATGTATTGCTTAATACAAAAGAATAAAAATTTTAGGCATAAATCTACACATGTGTTCATTTGATTTTTCCTTTTTTGTGTGTGTGACACAAGATCTCACTAGATAGCCTCAAATTTGTACCAATCCTCCTGCCTCAGCCTCCCAAACACGGGTATTACAAACATGCATTACCACATCCAGCTAATTTTCCAATAAACATGCTCTAGAAATATAACAGATGATGAAGGGCTTTTTTTTAAATGCATGATGGAACAACTGAATAATCATGTAGAAGAAAGTAGGGTTCAATACTTACATTTCACTATACAGAAAATTTTCTCAAATGGGTCATAATCTTAAATATAAAAGCTATATGTATAAAACAACCAGAAAGAAATAGAAAAAAGTCAGACCTCTGAGAACTCGTTGAGGACAAACATTTTAAAGTATAAATAAATTGGTATACCCACATAATGCAATACAGAAAGTCCCCGATTTACTAAAGTTCAAGTAGAGAACTTTCACGGACACCAACAGACTTCTCCTTCGGAGCATTTGTAGAAGGGGACAAATTGCAGAAGCAGCTCACGTGGCTACATCAGCCACGTCAGCACCAGATGTGGGCCAAATTCCATCTTACCCTTCATCTCCTGTTGCTGGTGAGCCTTTGGTCCCACCGTCTCCCACACACCCTTCCTCCTCCAGTTAGTACCTCTCCTCCTCAGTTCATTCCGTACAATGCCTTACATGCCAGTTGGACTCTTCTGTGCCATTCTTGTAACTGTAAAAACAAAAATAGCTCGCTGAGTATTATTGTGTGTGCTTTTTCAAAATGCTTCACACTGTATACTTGTATCAAAAGTGTTGACTTTATGAACAAGTAGATTTAGGAATAAATCCGACTTACAAGTATTTTTCTACAAGGGAATGCGTTCATAAATCAGGGACTTATTGTACTACTTAACAATAGAAAGAAATGAACTTCCATGATACCCAAACTCAGCTTCTTAAAATAGCTACCCTACACAGCCACAGGTACATGTTTTAGCAATGTCTCTAGTGCTGGACACACAGTCACATAATCTTGACTTCAGCTATCAGAAGGATTCATCAACTTCCAAATTCAAAGCTGGTAGAAAGCAGAGACAATAGGGAGTCAGTTTTAATGCGGGCTGGAGCTAGGCATGGTGGCTTTTTCCGTGCTGAGGTGGCTCTGAAGGAATCCAGGAGAGAATGTTGGAAGGACGGGCTGTGGAGAAGCACAGCATCTGTGACATTATCACTGCTGGTGCACTGTGGTTGTTTCCTGGTTCTGTTTGTTCCTGACAATTTCTGAAGTCTAGATGTCAATCTTTGTGACAATTCTGTGAGTCATTCAGTATTTACTCAATATTTTTCTGCAATGAGTCCATCAATCTCCAGAATCTTGACACAAGCCAACTTCTATTTATTTATAAGTAGCCTGTGTCAGGCATTTCACTATAGAAAGATAAAGGGACCTAATTCACTATGTCTTCCTATGCAGACGTCTCTGACTCATGGCCCATAGGCCATAGGTAACCACGGATAGCTAGTAATTCAGCCCCACAAAATTGCAAAGTTTAAAAATTGCTCTGTGTATTTTAAGCAATATCTTCTTGACTCAGTTGAATGGACTGTTGGGTAACAGTGAGACTCTCTATAGGGAAGCACAAGGTTCAGTGCTAGGTCCACCTCATATGCCCACCACTCACAGTCAGACCAAAGCCAGCAGCAGCAGTGGCATGCCCTTGTACAAATCAGTGACTAAAACAGAGCAATTACTGATAATATGACGTGAAATCACAGAATAAGGGGAATGCCAACATTTTTTTTTTTTCAAAGATGTGTCATTATAAAAGACACTGCTGCCAGGCATGGTGGTACACTACTGTAATCCCAGCACTCAAGAGGCTGAGGCAGGAACACAGTTGCAAGTTTGAGACTAGCCTGGGCTACAAAATGAGCCCATGACCAGCCTGAGCTGCATAGTGAGACCGTGTTTCAAAAGAAAAAAAAAAAAAAAAGACGCATTGCTGTCAATGCCCCTTGGAACATTCCCTCCGCTTCTAGAACACATGTGCCTTCATTCTTAGCACTTTCTGAAGCAGTCCTAGAACTCTTCTTTCCTGAGTGTCTTTAGTCCTGCTGTCACGGCTGCCTTAATATATATTGAGTTGACCGAAAACATTAAAAATTCATGGTCATTTTCACTCTGGAGAAATTTCCACAGTGCCATTATTATCAAAATGACTTTTGACAGATTTTTAACATACAGTTATATTTACTATAATTTCTACCTCTACATTTACTATAACTTCTACATCCAAAACTTTTTAAATGTTAGAACTCAAATTGTATTTAAGAAGCTCATTAAGCAAATCTGACTGCAAAGAAATTAAAACTGGTTACTGTTACAGAGTTCATTAAGCAATGTTTAGAAAGCATGACAGATTAGCTTGCCTGGACAAAAAATATTTATTTTCTCACCAGGCTTTAGCCTCGTGAATTGAAAAAAAAATAGGAAAATCTATCAAAAACCATTTGATAATAAAGCTGATGATTTCAAATTACATGCTTTGGCCATAAATGAAAGTAATGATACAGTTCAAATTGCTATGTTACTCAGATTGATTGATAATGAGTATGTTATTGCTTCTTTGGTTCCGTTAAAAGTCATGCAATCTCATGCAATCTCATGACTTGCATGAAGCAGTGCAAATTACATTACAGAGATTTTCTTAAACCTTTGTCAACACATTCCTGTACTTAAGATGCAAACCTGTGATGTGTTGTAAAGAATTTTAGAAAGTGTCTTCTAAAGTCAATAGATGATGCAGGCCTTACCAGTAACTCACATTTAAGTAACTGTTATTACATCTTACATCAAAATTTATGCAGGAAATCTTTTAAAATGGATGTGAGTCAGGTCTGGTGGCTCAAGCCTGGAACCCCAGGATTCTGGAAGGGTGCTATGGTTTATATTTAGATGTTTCTCCAAAACGTTCTGCACTCATACCTACGGCTTGTGGAAACTGATTAGATTATGGGGGCTTATCATTAGCTGACTTGCTGTTGGGAAGTAGAACCCTAAGAGGTGGGCTGTGGGTGAGTGGTCTGGAAAGGGTTATCTCCCTCCTGCCTTGGTGTGCCCTGCTTTCTGGCCACCTTGACACAACCACATTTTTCTCTGCAATGTCCCTCTGTAACACTGCCTTACTGTAAGCCAAAATGAATCAATAAACCTCCAGTCCTCTAAGTAGTGGGTTTCTGGTATTGTATCTGAGCTATGAGAAATATAATTAGGACACAGGCTGAGGCAGGAGGCTAGCAAGTTTGAATTCAGCCTATGCAACTTACCAAATCTTTTTTAAAAATCAAAAGTAAAAGAAAGGCCTGGGAATGTAGCTTCGCGTAAAGTTCCTTAGTGATAATACCCAGTACTGCAAAACAATTTTTAAATGAAAAATAGATAAATTCATGAAAATTCTCATAAAAGTTGTGAATTTCATAAGGCCCGAGGGGTTTGAACTGACATCAATTCTAGTTCTTTAAAGTGTGCTTTTGGATTCTGGGGACATTAACTTTTCTAAGTTATGGTAGCCAAGTTGAGTTAAAAAGATTTTAGAATTTGTGAATGAATCAGAACTACAGAAGCAAAAGGAAGATTTGTAGCAGAAATTAAAGATGTGAAAGGGCTCACAGATTTGGCAGATGTAGAGGATTTGGTTACTCTAAATTAGGTATACCTCTTCAAGATAAAAATCATGGCATGATTCAAAACATAACACATAAAGTTAGATAGATTATGCAAGCTCAAAGTATTGCGAATAATTTTATGCATGTTTCTACATTGAGCAGCAGAAAATAGCTCCTGCTTACTGTTTTGATATAGGAATTTGAGAATACATTTCAAGATTTCAAAAAATATCAACTTCTGGGGTATACTTACAACTCTAATTTTAGTTGATGTAAATATATTTTTGTGAATGTTAATGTAATGTGCAGTTTCTGTCAGTCAGCTCAAAGAAAAACTTGGTCGTGTCTCTTTACTAGACTTTTGTAAGACCTATCTTCCCTGGAAACCTATCTCTGCCTCACACTCATGTGCTACTCATGTCATCCCTTTTGGCAGTCTCCGTGTTTGTGAACAACTATTTTCAAAGATGAATCACACAGAGAATAAAATTAGACCAAAAAATTTTCTGAAGAGTACTTTACATATTAACTAAGAATTCCAACCACTTCCACAGAACCACACACTGATACATTAATTTTACAAAAACAAGGTCAAATATCCCACTAGTTTGATGTTTTTGGCGCCCTCTTATTTTTGATGGTACAGAGCATCTTCAATACTGACTGAAAAGTATGGGGAGCTAGACTGCTTCTGTCTGGGATTGTGGCTGGAATCCTGTCCTTGGAATGATCTGTTACTTCAACTTGACCTTACCGTTCCATTTCCACACACACTGCCGTATGCTGATGATGTCTTTACTGAAGCATGTGAATTTACAGAGTTCTGATAAAAACTTCTTAGACTCCAAATAGTACCATTGGTATTATCTGACCTAAATCAAGACATAAAAACAAAGGAAATATGTATTCTAACTGTATGGAAATATGTTAAAACTTTCTTATTATTATAATTGAAATACTTATTATAAACTTTCTATCCTCCTCCTATTGCTGAAAATAAGAGAATAATGTAAAGTCAACTTATTTCAAAATGGAGTAAGTCCGGATAAGCCATTTTATAGTTAGTAAGGTCATCTACTTCCTGGAACAAGATACCCAGAAATGTAATCAAAAAGGCAGTACAGTTTTGTAGCCTTTTCTCACCAAATAATATTTTTGAGTTTAGTATGTTATTCAAAGTGGCTTCAGGTCCAGTAACTGAAATTTCATTTCAAATCACTCCCAAAATAATCCCCCAAACCTAGACACAAAATGTTATTGCTAATAGTTATGTGAATTAATTTGGTTCAAAGGCTTACTCTAAGTTACCAAGTTCATGTTTTCTCACTTTGAACGTGATAGACTGGGAGAGGTAGAGATGGTTTAGTAAATCATTGCAAAACTTTGACCAAGAAAAATTCTCAAGTGCATGAATATCAACATGTTATTTCATTTTTCATCTCAGAAGTCCCGTGTTTTATTGTTTGTTTTTGGTTTTGCTTTTTTCCAAAAAAATTCAATTTACTAAGAATATAGGGGACAGAAGGAACAGTTGCTCACCAGTAAGACAGGATTGCTAGATTCTGAGACAAGAAGAAGGGACTTATATACCATGCTAAATGTATGTATGTGGACTTTGTCAAAGACTAGGAATACATCAAAGGTCATTTTGGGAGTGGTCCAGGCATCAGTGGCTGGCAGCAAATTCTCAGATGACTGTGTTCAAGATTTTACCAGATAGAGTTTGGAATGCCAGCCAAGATCACCTGGCAGGCAAGATAGGTAGTAATTGGCAAGTCACAAACCCAGAAGATTCTATGGTTTCATCCCTTAAACACACTGATACAGTTATTTAGAGTTCACTTTTACATTGATGAGAAGTTAGTTTTGAATGTCCATTGATAAAGCACTGTCTTAAACTCTCTTTTTAATCACACCATCCCTCTCAGATTGAAAGAAGGGCTTAAATACGATAAAGGTTTATCTTGTGTCATGTTCAGTCTCCACCTACAAAATGAAATCATCTTTGTCCTCCTCAAATAGAAGATCCTAGACAAAAGAGAATAAAATACTGCAAGCCTATCACAGTATGAGAGATGGGTTAGGATAGCTGCACTGTAATACTCAACTCTGAGTTTCCTTCTAGGATGGCTTGGTAGTACGAAGACTATCAATCTTCACTGGAACTGTCAGCTTTTTATTAGTGATGCATACATAGAGAAATGCATAGATATTTCCACATACACATACACACATGCACTTATGTATCCACACACATACACTTACATCAGAAGAAACAGCTGATAAGAGAAATTTACAGATTCTTCTGCATCAACTTGAGTATGTAGGTCCAGCTCTGCAAAGTCCACTTAATTGTCACTTCTGGGTGGCAGCTAATTCTGTAGTTGACAACTGGGATTCAAACTAAAAGCAGTTGGGAGCCCATCCTCAATTACATCTTTGACCACAAGTAACTCAGAAGCTCATTTCCAGAAAGAATTTAAGAGGTTTTCTATTCCATCTCAAAAGCCTGTGTTTGATATCATCCCTGCCAGTGTATTAGTTCTCCTAACTAAGGACAGGAAAATATTTCTGAAGCCAAAGCATATGTTGAGTGTTTTTCTGTGTGACAAAACAAAAGTATTTAGTTTCTCTTTAAGCAATTCTGCCATATGATTTGCATTTTGAAGAATTGCCCTTTCTTATCACCTGTTCCACAATCAGAGAGAAAGAAAAATTCACATTCAAAAGAAAAAAATAGCAAATACAAGTAGATGTACTATAATTCCTATGTCAGCACTATGTCATGAGAAAAGAAAAAACAGAAAGTTCTAAAGCAAGCTGTAACCCTCAGTTGTGCAGATGTGCTAAGCCAGTCTTTAACTTATCAGCATTTCCAATAACAGAACCAGAGTGCGCACAGAAAATGCTAATTATATTTTCCTGGATCCACTTCTCCCTTTCGTGTTACCTCATGAAACAATGTGGACATTCTTAGTGATGAGATCTTCTGTGTGGAAAAAAAAAAGGGGGGGGGAGAGCGATAGAAATTATTAACTAAAAAAAAAAAGAATTATTAGAAATAAAAGAAAACAAAATTGTGGTTTCAAATATAGATCAACTAAATCTTTCCAGTTTTCAGAATCATTCATAAAAGCAATACCTTTACTTACTTTCTCAAGAGGGATGCAACGGGAAACCTTCACAGTTATCTCTAAGCAAAACCTCAGACAGAATTGCAGTCCTGATTCCCATGTCTGCATAAACATCCTTCTCAGGGATGTGACTACCACCCCAGAACTGTCTGGCATGGAGAACAAAGCCACACTTGGCACAGGTAGCACTGGAATGAGATTAGATGCAAGAAATATCAACATCTACCAAGGCCAGTAGAAGTAAGTTTAAACTCTCTGCTACCACCAAATAAACAACCACAGCCACATCTTGAAAACTACCATCAGGATGACTGATCCTGGTTCCACAGCCCTGAAGTGGCTTCTTGCATATCTTAGTCCTGTAATTAGTGGCGGGTGTTCCCTCCGGATGCCCAAGAGGTAGAGCTTTGGTTTGAGTGTTCTGAAGCTTATCCAAACAACGTTGGATTTTTTTCTGTGTGTGTTCCTTCCTTATATCACATACTTTCATTTCCACTCCAACCCTCATCTATCAAATTTTCACCCATATAATCTAAAGAGTATTTTCTTCCAAGTCTGAAATTTTCTATTGTGTTCCCTTAGTTTAATTCTCATGTCTTACTATTTTTTTAAATGGCCATTTTACTTTCTGGAAGATAAATAGTAGACACTGCCCAAGAGAGTAGTTAAATTGAAAAAAAGTCCAACTTCCTTTTATCCAGAAAATAAAATCTTAATCCCTATGCTTCATAAAACTTCAATTTGGCTTTTAAGAGTATCTTTAGAGCAAAGCTCTGGGTTTGATTCCCAGCCTCACTTAAGGAGGGGGTGCTTTACAAACAGAAAACAAAAAGAGAGCCGTCCTAAAATGGACATTTGTAATTATTTGTCTAGCTAGCATCCTTTTTCTCTCCCTAAGTGTATCGTGCTTTCCAGATGCTTGAGGAATTACCCCCTTCCCTTCTGACAAGACTATAATTAAGCACCCAACCTCTCTAGTTAAGCAATAGAGATGTTACTCAAGATGAGCAAAAATGTAGCACTCTCTGGAATTTAAATCTTGAGAAGGACAAAGAGACTGTTGTGGCAAGTAGCTGTGGCTTTTGCATTTCCATAGTGGCTTCCTGACTGGATCCTCCATGTTACAGGACACCTTCTCTGGGTCTTGCTTGGTTGTTTTCATCTGCTCCAAGCTACATGTTAAATCCGAGAATTCCTATTAATTCCCCTTAATCTTCTTCTGGCTCCTGCTACTCACATTTTCTTTCATCGGCAATCAAAGATTATGAACTGAGATTGAGGTAAGATCTATTATTCTTAAATGGATAAAACCACATGCCAGATTTATCAAAATATACACATTATTTGTGACTGGTACTATTGACAGCACTGGACGAAATCAGAAAGGAGTATCCTCAGCTTAGCGTAGTGCCATCCAGTCTTCACGTGTACAATTACAATTCCCTAGCACATGAAGATCTCAGGAAGAATGGATGCAGTGTTCCAGCATCAACTTTTCTTGTCACTCACTTAGTTTCCCATGTCTCAACCTGTAATTCCATCTTGACTGCTCCTTCTTCCCCCCACACATCTAATTAGTCACAACTCATTCACTGAGAGAATATTTATTAGTAAAATGTGCTGATTGCGCTGATTACATATCCCTTTTTTCTTTCCCTCCTCAAATCCAGTCGCTTTAATTCAGTCCTTCATGGCACATTCTCTGTGCAAGCACATACTAACTGGCCTCTTTGCCTGTGTTTGCTCCTTATAAAGCATCTTCCTCTAAAAAGACGACTCAGCCTCCTAAGATGCAAATGATCATGATCATGGTGCTGGCCTCCCAAGGCTTGCCTCTGTCTTAAGATGAGGTCCAAATGCCTGCAGATGGAATCCACAGTCCCTTAGGACGCTTAAAAATCTTCTAGAACAAAGTAAACTATAAACAAATAGCTGAAGAAGCACGGCCCGTCACGATTTGGCTCTTCCTTATCTTCCCAGCTTCACCTCTCATCACTCTGCTATGAGCATCCTGAACTAGTTACAGGCCCTGTGACCCCAGGCCTGGCATGGGCTGCTTGTCTGCCAGAGCAGCCTTCCTGATCCCTGGCCTCACTCCACAGGACAAAGTCCTACCCTCTTCAAGCATTTGGAAAGCACGGTACACTTAGGGAGAGAAAAAGGAGACTAGCCAGGCAAATAATTACAAATGTCCACTTCAGGATGGCTCTAGAGATTCAGGACTGTAAAGATTCCAATGGTGAATTTTAAAAGTGCATTGTAACACAGCAAACAAAAAAACTTTATGTAAAGTGTCTGTGAGTTTAATCAGTTACAAAAACATGGAAAAATCATATATGTTCAAAAACTGAATTTTGTGATATATAATCCTTAATGCACTGATGAATGTTCTAGTCCAGGAGAAATAATTTTATAAAAAAGTAAGGATATACAGTGCCAATGCCAGTCCATTGAAACCTAAGAGGAAATACATAACATTCTTCGACATGAATTTATTGAATTGAATTCTGTATTGAATTCTGAATACATGAATTCAAACAACATAGTGGAAAGTTGCAATAGAAACAAGTGAAAGATTAGACTATTAAAGGTAATATTCTGCTATGATAAAGTGAAATGAAATTGGTAAACACATAAATGTGTTTTGATAGAAAGCATATGGTAAAGAGTTTAGTGTGTTGGCTTTGAAAGGCACATGATAGCATTGCGTAGAACTTGTCTTCTTTCTTTTGCCATTCACAGGCATCAGTCTCCAGGTCTTGCCAGCTCTTCTCTGTATATTCTCAAGTAGCAAGGTAATTCTCTCTTCCCATACTTACATCTTACCACATATCCAGCACCCTTAGCATGGATCCCAAATGTGTTACTCCTGTCCTAACTCCTAAATAGATTTCAATCTCTTATATATATGCATGAGCTTGCAGTTACAAATTGTTATGAATAAATTAATTACCTTGACCCTAACTATCTCTCTGTTGAACATTTCTGCAGAGAAACTTCCATTTTTCCAAAACCCTGTCACCTTGAAGTCATTTTTTAATTCTCTCGTTTTATTTGTCTCTGTCTCTGTTTCATTGAATACATCAGTAAATCAACGAGTATAACTATAAAGTGGCCAACAAACGCAACCTTTTCTGATACTAGCTAATTAGGTGACATAACTCACCCAGGGTTAGGAAGGGTAACATTGCCCAAATGGTCTCCTAGGTGTACTGCCTGCTGCCTTCACAGAGCTACTTCCACCCCTTCCATAAAGATATTTTCACACTGATTACTTCCTCTAGAGTCTTCATACTATAAAAATTTATCCTATGTAACTACAGTTTAACCTCTTATTCTTTCCAAGCTGCTTGGTATTTTTGACATTTTTTCCCATGATATTGCTCAGAGTACCCTACCTAAAATGCTTTTTTGACTTTCCTGTCAAAAAAGACCATATCTGTCTTCTTAAAAGCTGGACTTATTCTCCCTTTTATGAGCATTTGTACCATCCCACCTTAAATTCTTTTATCTATTATAACAGTGCCTCCAGTGAAACACGCAGACTAACTTGGACTCTTTTTACCTGCCAAAGTTTTGGATACCTTTGTTTGTCAGTGTGGACTCATCTGTGCTTCACTTACAAACAGTTCCTGCGTTTCATTGTTTAGCAAAGGGTTCTTACTGTCACCACAGGTCCCACACCATCATCAGGGACTCTAGGGCACCAGCCTAAGATACCTCAGCAAACAGGTTGTGGTTGCTGCCCGTTTGGTGCTGCATTATCCTCAGTGGCTATGATAAGGGAAGACAAAAACAACGGAATTTTCATTGCCTCTCATGAGAAGTAACACAATACATTTCAGCTCACATTTTCTTACCTAACTACAAATATACCCTAAAATATAAGGGAGCTAGCAGAATATTCAGTGGCCATTGCTGACTCCATCACAAAAATAAATTTGTCTTAGTAATCTTAGTTTATCTTATGCAGAAGGATGAGTTCTGAACCATGGCATCACAGTGCTTCATGGAATATCATTATGCATAGGGAAAATAACTGAGGCCTGACACTGCCTCTCCCAACACACAAAATTATGACTCGAGCTCCTTTATCAATGCTGCAGAGGGGTCTGCTACTTACAGTTGCTGAGCTAGAGTGAGCCATGGGGATTCTTCGGAAAATAGCTGATCTGAGAAAGGCAAATCACTTGGGCCGTTAAGAATATTGGAAGGTGGGAGCTATACTTGTTGTGCTATCTTAGTTGATTTGGGCTATTTAAAAGCATATTATGTCGTTTAAAGCATAAACGACAGAAATATTTTTCCCCAGCTCCATAGGCTGGGAAGACTAAAATCAATGTCAGGCAGATTCAGTGTCTGGTGAGAACCTGTCTTCTCATCAATAGACATTTTTACACTGTAACATCATATGATGGAAAGGGCTCCCTGTGCTTTACAAAGGGACTGATTCCACTAGGATGCACCAAACATTCATAAACTAATCAGCTCTCAAAAACCCCACCATCTGACATTATCTCACTGAGCGCTGAATTTCAATCTATGGATCTGAGGGAAATACACAGGCTTGGCATTTGTTCTGCTGCTTCATGACTTCACAAGACAGTTTCCTTGACCCTCATCACCCTGTTGTCAGGGCATATACAGGTGTTTCATAGCAGACAAGAATCTCTTTAGTAAAAAGACCATTCTTGACTGGGTAGGAAGTGCTTCTTCCCTCCTGGCATTTCCTTCTGCATGGCGAAGACACCCTATTGTCTGAGCTCCAGCTTCTCCAGCCCGGTGCCTCATTCCCACGTAGCTTATGTCACTGGGAATTAATCTCTGACCTTTTCTTTCTCTGGTGAAATATCTCCCCACCTGCTCCACTTTGCTTCTCTGTGGATGAGTTTGTTTTGCACACAGAGCCTGGCCAGTCAAGTGCTCCTGTGGCAAGAACAACAAGGCTTCACAGAGTGGGCACTCAGTACACAGAAACCCACGCGCTCTCAGTCACAAAACACCTCCTCCAATTTCAGTTTAAACTGTAATAGAGCTGACTTGTGTTTTGTTCTTCACGTGTTGATTTATTTATTGGACCTCTCACATTGATAAATAAGCCGGGTGGATAAAGAGGTCATAATCTATTGTACCTCCCCAAATAAACTCAAATGGTAGTTGTTTTAGTGTGTTTTCTGTTGCAATAATGAAATATTCAAAACTAGGAAAATTCTAGACAATAGAGGTTTGTTTGGCTCACAGTCCTGGGAGCTGGGAAATCCAATGGAATGGGAATCACATATGAAAATGGCTTCAGGGGCTGGGGATTTAGCTCAGCGGCATAAGCACCTGCCTTGCAAGCAGGCAGTCGTGAGTTCGATCCCCGGTACCGATAAAAATGAAAAAGACAAAAAAAAAAAAAAAGAAAATGGCTTCATATGTAACATAACAGAAGGCATCACATGGTGAGATAGCACCTGAGAGACAGAGAGGGGTAATAGGAGGTTCAAATTATGAGAAACCCACTACTGTGATAATTAACCCACTCCCGTGATAAGGACCAATCCATTCACAAGGGATGAGCTCTCGTAATCTAACCACTTGTTCAAAATTCCACTTGATATGTGGTACAGTGGCAAAAACATTTCAACATGAATTTTTCAGGGGACATTCAAACCATAGCAGTACACATTGCTTTATATTACTTATTAAAATATATTTGTTAATGGGCTATATTGACAAGACTTTTTTCTACTAACACTATGCTATGACTTCTACTTTAGTTCTAATATTCAGTGATCCTAACATAATTTTTTCCAGTTACAGTATTAGAAAGTACAGCTACTCCCTAGTTTTCACAGAAAAATCTTATTATCTATTTGAAATTGAATGTGTAAATACCAAAATGTATGCATTATATTCTTACTCTATTTCCACTTGTACCATGACTTGTTATTTACACAGAAGCACAAAAGCAAAAACAAGAAAAAAAAATAAGCTTTAATGTAACATTTTCTATTAGCATTTTCTATGCCCTAAGATATGCAATAGAGTGAATTTGGACTCAGATAAGACATCTTTTCTATTAAAATTTATGGTAAAGACATGACTCAAAAGGAAATCAAGTCAACCTATGAACTCAGTTATTTAAAAAGACTATTCATTTTATGAGCTAAACAAATTTTATATACAGCTAATACAAATCAATTTCAAATTCTACAGTTTATATCGAAAAGAGAAGCCATTCTTCAGCCCATTTAATTCTTAATGTTTACAATTGGCTAAAACGACAATTTAAGAATTTAAACATAAAAAAGGACTAAAGGTAATTTACAATCTCCTTTTTCTCTTTAGACCACATTCACCTGGAGTTCTCAGCAGGACTTTGTGTTTTTTAGTGCCACCTTTTGGGTGGTCTTATTATTACATAACATCAACATTTTACTACTGGAACTAAAGTGTATGTGTGCTTTAGCTGAACTCTAGAATTAAGCCTATGGCTTTAGTTTTTCAGGTTAATTACAACTTACTGAAAAGGGGATGTTACAGTTATAGTAGATGTTCCCCCAAAGCCTCATATGGTCATGGGCTTTTGGAAGGTGATTGGGTCATGGGACATGATACACATTGGTGAATCAGTCCACTGATGAATTCACAGCTAAATGAAATGTTTGAAGTTGAAACCTAATCTAAGGTGTGGGTTGCTAGGGGTGTGTGCTGGAAGGTTCTATATCCCTCTCTTCTCTTGACTGCTCTCTGCTTCCTGTTGTGATAGCATGAGCAGTTTCTTTTCCATCCTGCCTTGGAGCAATGGGCTATAGATTGGAACCTCTACAGATTTTAAGCCAAAATAAACCTTTCATCCTTTAACTTGTGGGTATCAGGTATCGCATCTCATGGAAAAGGGCTCTGTCCTAGTATATTCTGTAATGACAAAGAACCCGTGAAGTTTCCTTATTAGGGTTTTCTGCATATAAGATTGAACTTCCATCAAACTTTTCCCTTATAACTTTGTATGAATGAAAATGATTTTCGCTTTCCGTTGTCATTAATGCAGAAATCAGTGAACAACCGTGACTTCTCAGTGAACCTAGGTCGTGGACAGCCAGAGAAGGCTACGCAGCTCTTCCGATGCCTCAGTACTGACAAAAATTGGAGTTGAAATGAAAATCAAGCCTCACAGTTCTAACTTCATGAGCTGCATTTACTCAAAACAAAGAAAATTCTGCCACTTTCACATGTTCTTTGCAAGTCAAACCTTAAACAATCCATTCCAGTGATGTGAAATAACCAGTCTTTAAATTTCATAAAACAGAACGGTTCACTCACACTAACTTCAGTATTTTCTTGGCAAGGATTTGAGTTTGATATGCAACAAGGTTTTTTAATTTTTGCTTTAAATCAGAAATGGAAAAGGTCATTGAGCTGGATCCAGTGTGTGCTTCAGATTCCTATAAATCATTTATTAAAAATCTAATTGCATTTTATTTATTTATGTATCGTGGTTCTCAAAATCTTATTCTTATTTTAATACCATGGAGAAATAAGATACCTAAAGCATGCTAACTAGGAAAGTTAATCCTTTTAAACATGACTTTGTAGAAGTTTTGCTGCCATTTTTGTTTCTCTAAAACAATAATTCTTCACCAAAATTTAATGTTCTTTATAGAAGTATTTTTTATATTTCATTTCCAAAGAAAGTATATTTGAATTTGATCTTAGTAACTGTTGTAATCATAAAAATAAAAGTACCCTAAATGTCTTTGTTTTCAAGCAAGTTAAATTCAGTGTCAAATTGTGACTAGATTAACTCAGTTATTCAGTCAAATTTAATTTTTCTGCCCTTTGCTACTGGCCTGTGCTGTTTTCATTCCAAATTGCTGTACCTTGTGTTTCATTTACTTTTCCAGTTGTCTTAAGTCTCGGTGAATGTAACTCAGTTGCAAAATATAAAGGATTACATTTGTTCAAAAGCCACAGTAAGTAGGCTATGGCGGATAAACCTTTTCTATCAGACAGGAGCAGTGCGTAAAAGCCTCCCAGGACTTTGTGGGTCCTTCTTACCAGGAGCCAGTGAAGAAGCTAAGCTAAAGAAAATGACAACAAATAAAAAATAAATAACTACAGAAAAGATAAGTATGCTGCAATACTAGGCAAGAAAACTTCAGATTAGAACTGGAGCTAACGGTCTTAAGATTCTTCAAAGAAATCTTATACAGTCCACTAGGTCGGATCTAAAAAGAGCAACCTGAGTTTGCCAAGGATCATAAATTAGGGTATTCCCACCTCCGTATGAGGAATTCAACTCAGAGTTTTTGCAATCAGCTACAATCCAGCATTTTTTAAAATGGCGAGACAGGGTCTGACTAAGCTGCTTAGATTTGAACCCTCCTGCCTCAGCCTTCCAGAGTGCTGGAATCTCAGATGTGTGCCAGTCTCACATAGGCACAGGTTAAGACAGTGAGCTACACACAAATATTCATCCAGGCAGATAACTTTTGAGAAATGCTGCTTCCTCCCAAAACCACCCAGTGGGCTCATCCCTTAGGTTAGCAGCACAGAGCTCACTGCTGCGACGAGCACCTTCTCAGTGTGAAAAAGTAGTAATGGACAAACTCAGATCTAGAATCAGTCAGTCATTAAAACGAACATATTTAACACAATATCACACAGTGCTCATTAAAGTTCCCTCACCTCGGTGATTATATATTATATGCCAGATGGCATGGTAAAATACACATACCACTTTGTTTTAAAGTCGTTATCTGAGCATGGTGGCACATGCCTGTAATCCCAGAATTCAGGAGGTTAAGACAGGGAGCTTCCTGTGAGTTTCAGGCCAGCCTGGGCTACAAAGTGAGTTTAAGGCCAGCCTGAATTGCATGGTAAGACCCTTTCCCCAAAAGACAAACATTAAATTAATTAAATTAAATTAAATTAAATTAAAATATAAAGTATTTGTCCTCCAAAATGTATGTTTCCCACACCAGGGTGTGGACATTGACAGAAAATTACAGCCAACAAGTCATGTGTCACATGTCAATCCAGAACGTAAATGGCAGTTGTGTTTGGGAGTCAACATAAATATTCAAAATATGGGAAACTTTTTACTTAATAACTTTCCAGAGTCAGCATTTCAAAATCTCATCATGTGGAAATCTGGCCTAGTATGCATAGGACCCTGAGTTTGATCCCCAGTACCACCAAAAAACACAAACGAATAATCAAAACAAAACAAAAACAATAAATGTTCAGTCTTACTGGTTCTAAATTCAGTATAGTTTTATTTTTATTTTATTTGATTGATTGATTGATTGATCAGTTCATTGATTGATTTTTGGGGTAGGTTTTGCTGTGTAGTTCAGGCTGACCTTGAGTTCACTATGCAGCCCAAGATGGCCTCAGACTCATAGCACTTCTGCCTCAGCTTCCCTGATTGCTGAGATAAATGGCATTTGCCACTAGGCTGGGAAAATTCAGTATAACATTAATTAAAATATAAACACAAATTCATAGTAGTATTAATTTAACCATAAACACACATATGAACTATAAACCATACACACCTTGACCTCTGTTTAGTTGTTTAATATGCCTTAATTCTAATTTTAAGTGGGACATAATTATACAAATTTGTGAAATACAATACATTTCAATAAAGTGTGTCTACACTACGTAATCATCAAATCAGAGTAACTACCATATTTATCCCCTCAGTCAGTTAGTTCTTTTTGCAAAACATTCACAATCCTGTCTTCTAGCTCTTTGGACTTATATATACTATGATATTGTTGTCTATGGTTACCCTACTCAGCAGCGAAACCCAAGACCTCACCCTTCCTACCTCTGCACCTATCCATCAAGCTCTTCCCAGGGCCCTCTTCCTGTCTTCCCCACAGTGACCACTTGTCTACACTCTTGTTTCAGTTACATCGTAGTTTTTAGTTTCTAGCAAGAGACTGTTGCTTCCAGTAGCACAGCAAAAGAACAGGTTATGTAAGAAAATCTTCTCTCCTTAGTTCACAAAATGCTACAGTCAATGAATTTGTTTGCCAATTAATAGAATAGTCAGCAATAGATAAGCATCCACATGGATTTTCCTCATAGTGTATTTGAAAATCATAGGCTATCTGGGTTCCTCTTCCACAAAGTGGGAAACACTGCTGCAGGAATTAGCTGATTTTCCCCCAAATTCATTTAAGTCTTACTTGCTCATAAACTCTATGAAATCAAACTAAAATTGTATGCTGCTCTTGTATTTTTATATAAATTTACATTAAAATCTGAAGAATGCTGATTTTTTCTCTACTGCTCTTGATAGTCAGGGAGCGCTATATTAAATACACAGCTGGAGTCATAGAAAAGAAATGTTTTCCATCAAAGAGAAAATTATATCTTTTATAAAAAATTATGTGCTATATATTGCTCAAGTAAGATTTGTTCATAACTGGGCATAGTAGTGCATGCCTGTAATCTCAGCATTCTGGGAGTTTGAGGCAGGAGAATCCCAAATTCAAGACTAGCTTGGTCAATTTAGTGACCTAGTTGTACCCTTTCTCATAATAAGAAAATAAAATAAAATGTAAAGGACAGACTGGGGATGTATCTCATTGCAAAGGCCCTGGGTCTGATTTTCAATATTACAAAATATAAAAAGACTACTTATGTTAAATTACAAAACATTGTTTGATGCCACTCAATTTTCAGGCAGTAGTTTGAAAGCATTAGTTCAAAACTAAAAGTTCATTATCATTGTATTATTATACATTTTATAATAGAAAAATTATAGATCAAGATAATATTATATAATTTTAAATAAATTACCTGAAAGCTAAATTTCCAGATTTTCATCCAGTTTCTAATTCTTCTAAATGAAAAATATGGTTTTATGGAAATTTAGGATACAGCCTATTTAAATGGAATAAAAATTTTACTGAAAACCTTACTTTAAATATTTTTTTCATTTTCAAAAGTTCTAGTTGCTAGTATAATAGAGGTTGCATATACATTTTACATATAATCCCTGAGTGTTAATATTTTTAGAACCATAGCTTAATCATTAAAATGAATGAATTAACATTGATATAGACTAATTCATATTTTTCCAGTTTCCCTGATTTCTATTTATTTGTTTCAGGAACTGATCTAGTATACATTGAATTATATTTTTATAAACAATGTGTACGTTTTTGAATAAACAAAATAAATACTATTTGAATTATAATCAATAATATATAGTGTAAGTAGGAATCTAGCATGCTTCTTTATCACAAGCATTTATGAAATTTACATTCGAAAAAGTTTAAATATATCTGATGTGGTAATAAATTCTAGAAAAGTTACTATTTTCATTTTGCTCTCAATGTGTATTGATTTACATTTAATTTATTTAATGAGCAAGCAATTACATGAATATTTTGAAAGGCGAACTCATACATACTCTGAAAAAGCAGAATTTATATTTCCACATATAGTGTTATATTCTATTTATACAAAGATATATTTCAATAACTACAACCTATTAGCTAAATAGTTTAAAAAATGATCTGTATAGCTAGAGATGCCACTCTAAAATATCTGAGGAAAGAGACAGAGGAGGATAAAAAAGAGAGAAACACTTTATTCAAAACCCAAGGTGGGGTATTTCTGAGGAATGGCGAACTGCAGACATACCCTCCTAAGGCTGTTTCCTTGAAGTTAAATTAAGAACCAGTATGCATGGGTTTGCTAACCACGCAGCACACGGAAACTGAGAGGCAGTCAACTTATTCATTCCAGAATCCTCAATTCCACAGCATTTCTAAACAAATAAACAAAGGATAAGGAAAACTCCGAGGAATAATGCAACTACAGTTAAATGGTTAAGGGGCATGATCTTTAAGCAATGGAATCATTTACCCTAGAGAAGCAAAGCTAAAAATCAATCCAGTTTTAACCTTGGCTACCACCCAGAAGATGCAATCACCAGATCTACTGCATTTCAAGCACATGAAACAAATTGTAAAACAGAAAGATATATGCAAGATAAAGGAAGGAAAAGCCCCCCCCCCCATAGTGGAAGCTATTAAGCTGTTGAAACCTCAGCAGTGTTTTTGTGTTTAGTAAATGAGGAGAATAGTTCTCAGAAAGGCACATCCTTGGTTTTCCTTAGATTAGCACCATGTACTTTGTGTCCTGTAGTAATCTGTCCACTTCTGTATATTTCTAGTATTTACATAAATAGAATGATGTGATCTTTATATGCTGCATTGTCCTCATAAACTTGTTGAGATAATCTACATTTAAATTACTTTCTTTTTGTTATTGCAAAGTATTCAAACTCATTCTATTTACTCTGCTCAATCAACCTCTGCACAAAGAAGTCTCAGTTTCCTTTACTGGAAAATGTTGCTTAAAAACATCTGGGCTCCAAGTGTTTTGTCTTTGGACTCAGATGTCCTCAGCACAGAAAGGGTAAAGTTAGCTCATGTACACAAAGCCAGGCATACATACATTATATTTATTTCTGTGTCAGTGTTTGTGTGTGCACATTTAGTAACCCCTACTATCCACAGAGAATCGGTTACAGGACCTCTCTGACACTGTCATGTTTATATCTAATGTTCCCCAAGGCTCTCATGCTCTCCTAGGTAGGCTTTTGGAAGGTGATTGGATTATGGGGCTTTGAGCAGACTTGCTATTAAGAGATAGGGCTTAGAATTGCTGGGTCACTGGGCCTGGAAGGGTTCACCTCCTTCCTCAGCTCCTCCTTTCCTTCTCTTCTTCCCCAGCAGCATGATATGAGGAGCTTCTCCTCTACTACAGTCCTCTGCCACACTGCCCTGTCTTGGAGCACACTAACTATGAACTGAAACCTCTACAAACTGTAAGACAAAATAAGTCTTTCCTCCTTTAATTTGTTGATATCAGGCCTGGTTTCCCAGGGACAATGGGAGAATAAGACAGATGCCAAATTATTTGGATGTTCAAGTTTCCTATATAAAATGTTAAGTCCCTTGTATAGTGCTTGCATACAGCCCACAGTTACAGTAGATATTCACATAGTGTACTTTAAATCATGTCTAGATTATTTTTAATATTTAATGCAATAAAAGAACTATATGCATCTTGTTTATGCTGTTTAGTGAACCATGACAAGAAAAATTGGTGCATGTTATTACAAATGCAATTTTTGAAGACTATTTCCCATTCACAATAGAGTGAATTCATGCACGCTGACACATGAATATGTAAGGCCAACTGGATATATTACAAGAACTTCCTAAAGAAATTCAATTCCAGTTCCGGTACTGCAAGGTTCATTCTAGATTTCTCTCATTTGTGATTCTTGTTCTCAGATAATGAGAAAGAAGCCTGCCTCTTATTTTCTACAGTGTACTCATTTGTTTTTCAACCATAGTATACACATAATGTAGTTTCAGAATGACTAATTTGTATCTCAATGAGAAGCACAATTACTAAGTACAATACAGTATTATACTATATTCCTTTCAATTTGGCTTTTAGTCATGCGCTCATTTTTGGTGGTGTTCAGTTGTGTAGGTTTTGGAAAATGCTTGGCATCATTTGCTCACCATTGCATGGGACCAATGACATCAGCTCCCCTGGTTCTTAGGTCTTTACTGGGACTTAGTTACACCATTGGCACTGCTGGTTCTCTAGCTTATAGATACCATACTGTGGGATTCTTGGTGTCTATAGTAATGCAGGAGCCCCAGCTGATCAAGGCTGAACCATGTTGTCAATCTCTTCCACAATTTTTGCCACAAATGATGAGAAAAATAAAAATGTTTTAAACTGCAAAATTTGAAAGTAGTTTTTCTTTGTCTTATTTGTTTGATTATTTACTTGTTCTTGTAACAATGGATCACTGAAACAGGGCTAATGCTATTGTAAATCTGCAAGGAAAAACATTACATTTGTATTCTACTTTGCTTCTAATGCCCATACATTAACTTTATGGGGATTACGGCTCTGAATATAAAAGGTAAAGTTAAAAATATCTAGAAAAAAAATCTTGGAAGGATTCTTTATGAGTTGGAATTAGGCAAAACTTCTTAAACAATGCTCAGAAAACTACTGATAAAAAGAAAAGGTGAGAAAGTTTATATCAAAATTAACAGTTTTGTTTTTAGAAAAAAGCTTACTATTTTCTAAACATATCATTTTGAGTTTCAAGAGCTTAGCTATATATTGGGACAAGATGTTCACATTATATGTATTTGGTTACAGAATTTTTTAATGTATGTTTCTAATATTGATTTTCAGCCTATCTGTTTTTTATGCTTTTTAAGTAAAGTAGCTCTCATACAGACTTATGGGTAGTTCTTTCTTATTATTATTTTCCTCTAACAACCTACAGTCTTTTTTCATTTTAGCTGAAATATGTAATACAGCTGCCTTCCCTATACCAGTTCATATGTATGTTTAAATTGTTTCTACTTTTCCTGTTTTGTCACTAGTTTTTACCTGCCCTACCTGCAACCATAAACAATGGTGCATAAATCTTAAAAAAAAAAAATGTGCCTTTAACACTGGATGTTAAGTTTCTTCTGCTTAATTTTGCTTTCATGACACGTGGAAGCATATTGTTTTGGCTTCCTTGACTTTCATATGTATCTGGGTTAATATGTATTAGGTACCAAGAAAATTACCATCCAGCGTTTCTTAAAATGTTTTATGTCACCCACACCATTTTTCTTCTCCTTTAGGGTTGCATGTAAACATATGCCGCATTGTTTTTAATGTGTTTTTTGTTCTGTTTTGTTTCTGTTTTTCTTCTTTTAGTGTTGAAGTTTGAATACTTTGTGTTTTCCTGGGTTATAGTTTTCTAATCAGCCTTTGTTAATAAACTAAATGAATTTCTAATTTCATGTGCATTAGTTTGTATTTCTACAATATCCATTTGGTTCTTTTGAAACAGAAAATTTTCATGTAGCAAATTTTCATTTTTTAGTCATTCAGTTTACTTGAATACATATATTACCTTTTGTGCCTGAAACATTGTCTACGAACCACAGCAAGACATGTACAAAACTTTGGCTTTCCTGGGCTGCACTGAATGAAGAGAAATTATGTAGAGATGCATATAACATATACAATGTTGATCATATATAAAGTAACCAAACTTCTTTTTAAAAATGTTTTTGTGATAACACCAAAAATAAAAGAAAGCAGGCAGACTATATGGCAGTTCGCACATACCTAAGAGATCATCTGTGGCTCTGGTTCTCCAAAAAGAACTTCTATTTAAAAACCACAATGGCAGGTGCCCTTGATTCTCTCCTGACCACACATGGACTATTTCCAACATTTCTTGGTACCATTTTTTGTAGAATTGCTATGCGCGTATAAATGTTTTAATCTGGTCACAAAAGTTCCCTTCTACTCTGAATTCCCTTAAGAATTCATTTACAATAAATAGATGCTGAAATTTACCTAATAATTTTCTGTATGATTTGGTACAATCGTCAACTTTTTCTATTTTAAATTGTTAGAGAATTGCATTCATTGATTTTCTTAGGTAAAACCTCTGTTGCATTTCTGAGGTTAGCAACTTTGCCAAAACATTTGTCTTATTTTTCATACATTGTTAGGTTAGGTTTGCTAAAATTCAGCTAAACATTTTTATATAGTCATTACAAGGAAGATGATCAGAAATGTTCTTCCTCATTCGCTCTGCTCAGACTTAGGCTATTCTCATTTAATGGGCTGGAATGCTTCTTCATTTTGTGTGCTCTGGAATTACATATGTTAGTAGTGGAATTGCTGCTTGTTTTCCTGGACAAACTTCCAAATGTGGAGATGTTTCTTTATGTATTTTAGTGAGTCTACTGTGGGCAAATTAATGCAATTATTTCACCTCGGTATTCTGCAATGACAATTATATTTTCTTAGGAACTTTAATGTATCCTTCTACTTTCTGCAAGTTTTTGCAGATACTGAAAAATTTTTGCCAGCCAGACATGGCTGTGCCTTTACTTCTGGTTAAAGGTTTTAACCTAAATTTTTACAGTAATATTTAGGTATAAATCTGTTACTTTTTAACCATATTCTTTCTTCTCTGTTTCTTAAAATATCTTTTGTTTTTGATCGCATGAGCTTTCTTGCTTTGAAACATTGTTCTCTGTATCTTTTTCCTATGTTACCCTTTATCTGCTCTTCATCTTTGTCTACTCTGCTAATGAATCCATTTTGTTCAGATTTTGTGCTCATTTTCATAAATTCTCTAAACCCTGATTTTATATTTTGTGATAATTTCAATATCTAATGTTTATGCAGATTTGATCCTGTGATTTTGTCTGCTCTGCTGAGTCTCACTCTTCATGGCTTAGTTATTTGTTTTTGCTTTGTGTTTGTACTTATTATGGGCTCGTATTTCTGTGGATGTTATTTGAGCTCTGAGCTATGGTGGTTTCCATGGGAAATGGCTTTTATCTCCTCTGGCCAGCTCCTGGAGGTAAGGCAAAGTAAGGACAGCTCTGCGCTGAATACTTGTATCTCAAGAACTGAGACCACCCAGGAACTACGAAATTCTTCCCATAGAACTGAAATAAGATGACTTATGGTTATAAAGTCAGGAAGAAAGGGTTTTCCTTCTCTATGATGTCAAGTACGAAGACAAATCATTTTTAATCTTCCCTTGTGAGATGAGTACTGGTGCAAATTCTGTCTTGTGTAGACCTGCAATTTATCTTATGCTCCTCACTTCTAAGCAGCCCCTGAAAACAAGATTTTGCCATCCAGAAAATTCCTTAAATTTTGCTCTGAATTTTCTTTCTCTCTGTTGAGTCCCTTGCTCCTAAGAATTCCTTACTTTCTTTTAACAAATGCATCCATAAACATGTTATTTTTAGCATTTCCTCCAGCTTTTTAAATTGTTTTTAGCAAAAAGAGTTTAAGTTCATCTATCAAGTACTGCCTGAAATAAAAACAAGTCTAATTTTAAACCCTGTATTAAAAAACTGAACAAGTTATCTTAGTTAATAAAAAGCCTTGTGTTAAAGAATTCTTGTCTTTGTCATTTGTATGACAATTAATTAAAGAACTATTATTTTAAATAAAGAAATACAAAGTAAACACTGAAAATTTTATCTCCCTGTAATTCCTTCATCATAAAGTAATAATTTGTAGAAATATGCTTCCCTCTAAATTTATCATAGACAAACAACATTTTTATATTGGTCTTAATACTTTTTATTTCAATTGATTTGAAGTAAACATTTGTTGATGAAAAAAGAAAAGAATTGTGGTGATAAGATACAACCCCTCCCCTCGAAAGTTTACACTCCAGTGGGAAAATGATGTAAGTAAGCAAACAAGCAAACAACTAGATACGTATAAAAGGTAATAAAATAACTATATGCATACTAACAAAGATGGAGAAAGGAACTTGTTATTATCTCAGTTTGTTTCTCTGTGTGTAGGGGAGGAACTGGCACTGTTGAGCATTTTTCCAACATGGAATCACCAAAAAAGCAGAGCACTGAACATAATTTTTCAGGCACACAAAACAGTAAAGAATGTTCTAGGTTTTAGGAAGGAACAGTAGGATAAGAAAAAATACATAGATATGAGGCAGAATTGTATGTACTAAAAACAAAGTTCATGACTATGAAAATCAAGCCCGGAAACTTATGATGGGGTGAATCTTACAAGGGAGGATAAGGGGTTCAAGTTCTATTTCTTGAATAGGTAAGAAGTATTGTTTTAAATGCCAAAGAAACAAAGTAAATTTATACAATGAAAACCTCATTTCCAATGTTTGTAAAATCAACCAGTCGTCTCCTTTTGACAATTCATTTGCTTTTGTGCTTAATAAAACCTTCCTTTGTTCATGATAAAATAAGTATCTGATTTTGCATATGTTCTTTTATCATCATATTTAATTTAAAGAGTTAAACTCAAGTATATTTTGTCATGTATATGACAGGAATGAGAGAACTAATTTATTTGCTTCATTTACTGAAACAAAGCAATACTACATTAAATAAAAAATTTGCTTTTTATCATATACTGATTCTACAAATAATCATGAATTGTTCATAAGCTATAATTTTTTACTATGTCTATCCATTTATAAACTATTGTTTCAGTGATAGTAGTTTTACAACATTTAGTATCTGTATATTCTCCATTTTTCTTTGTCAAAGATTACTTGCTAAGTGCTTTTTATCTACTAATTCATGTATAAGAAACTCAATATAATATCATATCACATTTAAGTCCTGTCAAAAGACTTATTACTTTTTTTTTAAATCTACCTAGTAAAAATCAAAAGTAAGTACAATGTTACAGAGTGAAAAATATACCTTTTCAGTAGTGAACTCTTTGTAGAAATAACCAAGATATGTTGCTACTAAACAGAACTACTAATAAGGACAAAATTAGCAGAATGCAGAAACTAAGCTGTACAGTGTGTATAGTAAAATGTGCTATACCAAAAACTAAAAACTAAATTGAAATTATTCTTTCCCTAGTACTGAGAACTGCAATCAGGGTCTTCATCTGAGGCACATTCCTACCACCACCACCTCTTTCTTTTTTTTTAAAACATTTATTTAGAAACAGGATCTCCCTATGTTGCTAGGCTTTCCAGTCTGGCTCTGACTTGTGGTCCTCTTGCTTCAGCCTCCTACATGCTTGTACCACCAAACCACACATAACTTCAAAAATTTTTATATAACATATGACACTTTCCAAAACATGAGAACATTCCCACATTCTTACATTTTCATTAAAGAAATAACAGTCACATATATAATTTACTTATGAAGTCTCTGAAGACGAAATGAAGAGAATCAAATCGAACAAACCTGTGCTTTGTGATACCTTTCATGTCCCTATCCCCTCCTGTCGTCCTGGACAAAATTAAAGGCTTCGTCTTTGTCCCAAGATTTCTACCTATGTCATGGTTGTTTGGCTTGTATAACAGTTAGTACACTTAAGAGAAATTCTTGAAACAACTCTTTGTAAGATTAAGTCTTTGAGTACAAAACATATGCCATTACTACCAAATACAGCACTAGACACAAATAGTTTCCTGGTTGTTGTGGCTTTGAGACTTACGAAGCAATAGATTTAATAGAGGACACATAATTTATAGGATTTTTTTCTAATAATCATCCAAAGAATTAATTGCAGAAGAATGCAGGAGATCCATCCACACCAAAGAATCCATCTGAGAGTTGTAGCCCATGGCAATGTCCTGTACAAGTCCAGCTGGAGGCCTAGAGCCCATGACAATGTCTAATGCAAGTCTGTTTCAGAGATCTGTGCTGGGAGGTCCCAAAGGTCAGTAGTGGAAGCTAGAAAGTCTGCACCAGTGAGATGAAGGATCTGTGCCAGCAGGCTGAGGGTTCTGCACTGGAGCCAAGAAGCGACACTCAAGGTAAGACAGAGCTCCCTTCAAAAGAACCACAGCTGTCCTTAGTGACAATAAGCACTTGAGCTCCTCCAACAATGAGAACAGCTGAGTTCATAAAAGGAAGGCCCGCATGACAAGCCTCTCTAGGAGAATCAACAGCATACCATCCTCCCCCTCAGTTCTGCTTTCATGCTGTTAGTCTCAACCCTCGTGTGGGCCTTCGACACCCAGCACCATGCTGATTCAGTTCAGCTGCGTGTTACAAACTGACCATTAGTTAATCCACTACACTGGTATATATTAAAGATTTTTTTAAATAAAGGAAGGGAAACAGAAAGGACAATAAGATCCATAAAGCCACAGAGAAAAACATGACACAGTCTTTATAAACTCATGAAAATTGGTCCCAGAATTGATTTTTCTTCATTTTTTTTAACAAGTCTTTTATGCTTGCAGTGAACTTCTTAAACCTGTCAACCAACACCTGCAGGGAATAATTTCTTATAAAATAGCAAGATTAATTAACTTGGCTTAACTATATAGAGTCAAGATCAAAATGTTAAGGGAAGAAAAGAAAAAAACTTGTAAAAACCTAAATTTTAGTAAATATCTGAAAGATTATATCATCATTTCAACAGATATTTTTCTCATTATAAACTCATTTATGTGTTTAAGTAATCACAGACATCTGTGATTTGACAAATGGGCAGAAATCTAATTTGTTTTTCTGTCTGTTTGGTTCTGATGGTATTAATTTCCTATTGTTTTTTAAACCTTCAGATCTGTTCTTGATCCTCCGGCAGGGATTGCCTTTCATCAAGGCCTCCGGGCTTAGGACAGGGATGACTCTGTGACAATCCCAATCTATCCTCAAAAGCCAAGTCCTGAGATACCACATACAGTGTATCTCAGTTCACAAATTTAATTTAATTCGTTCCACAATTCTGGGGAAGATGGAAGAGGTCATGTTCATCACCAGATGCAGCATTATGAACAGAAACAAACTTTTGCCCAAAGCCCATTTACAAAACAAATTGCTCTCAAACAGAAGTATTCATGAGCCAAGATACAGTTGCACTCAGAAATGAAGCTAAGTAAGACATGCTAGACGCTTTTAACATTTGCTGAAAAGCTTGTACGGATTTTCTTTACAATTCTGGTTTGTTGTATGCACTGTCAGAATTCTTTTCTGATTTCTAATTTTGCAGAAAATAAGGAATAAGACCAGCTTTACTAGAACCTTCTCTGTTACTCTCTCATCATTATCCCTCATGTATTCTGTCTCCAGGCATTTAGAACAGAGCTCTTGGGTTTAATGTAGGCTGAAGATCTCTTGTAATGTTTTCTGTCTCACCTGCTTCCTTTTATTTGATCTTTAATTTGTAATTACATATGTATGTATATCCATGCAAATACCTGTATATACATGTATATATATATATACATGCATTTGTATGTATATGTATGTGTGTATACATGTGTGTATGTATGCAATTACATGTTCATACATGGGTCTCTTTGGGGCTTCCTGCAGTCTGCTTCCCAGATGCCATCAGATGAGCAGCCTTCCCCTGCCAGGCCCTTCTGTCGAGATGTGTCTGCCTTGGAGCACAATTCATCAACTGAAACCTCTGAAACTTTCAGCCAAAAGTACTGTGAGTTTGGATGTGTGTCAGCTGCTCAAAAAGTCTGAGCAACTTTCACAACCTTCTTCTAGGTGGAAATGTCTATGTAAGGATTTAAAAGTGTACCATATATTTATCTCTCTTCTGTTGTAACTTTCTCTTGTAAACTTAGCAATGTGTTTTCAGCTAAGTTGTACAATACATTTAACCGAGGTAGATCAGTATCTGTGTATAATTAAGTGCTTGATAAATGTTTGCGATATTGAAAACAATGTTAGTGAATTTCAAAAGAGTTTTGTATTTACCCACTAAGAGTCCATGTCATTAGTTACAGTTGGCTTTTGGAACCAAAAAAACAGTGTGTCTTTGAGTTCTGACTTTGACAATGTTCTAACTGAAATAAAACAAAATTGAGGAACAATTTCCTCACTGAAGACCAATTATATGATAAATAATTTATGCAATGATTTTATGCCATTAAAATAAAGCTATGTCTATTTATATATCTATCACCATTTAAACTGCTAAAGTTACATAAAAAGTTATGGAATAATTACGGTGAAGACATCCTGTCTGTATCTCGCCTCTGGTTCCCTCCTTTTGGGCTTTCCTGTGCTCACTGCCTGCTTCCCAGATGTCCTGAGGTGAGCAGCATTACCCCACCGTGCCCCTCTGCTGTGATGCTTCTGCATTGGTGCCCGCCAACCACGGACTGAAATCTCTGAAACCTTAAACCAAAACAAACCTCTTTTCCTTTAAATCTCAGACTTCAGGCGTTTTGTCCCACAAATGGGGATGTTAATATAAGCACTAACCTGATTCTACAGTGTGGACAATTCTGCTGACCTCATAAGAGGACTCAAAATCAAAAAGGTGCACTAAAAATACTGCATAAAATTACCTTCAGTGCCATAGATAGACAGATAGAGTGATAGATATTATGACTTAAAAATGAATTGTGTTGAGTTGGATCTCACCTCTAAATTGTCTTGTGTATTCCAAAATATCACAAAATCTTAAAAAATTCAAAATATTTTTCCAGAATTTCAAGTAACATCCACACTGCTTAATACTCTAGCATCTGTCTTAAATAAATGTAACTTGATAATATTATTAATGTGGTGCTTTTTTGCTAATATTACTTCCAGCCTTAAAAATTAGGAAAAAATTGGGGAATTATAATATGCATAGTGCTATGGAAAATTTTTTGTCTCAGATTAACTAGGTCAAAATATGCTCAGATTAAACATTATTTCTGAATTTGGCTGTCAGTGAACTGCCAAATAAGATGAGTATTTTAATTAGTAGATTCTGTAAAGTACATTGTGCTCACCAATGTGGGTGAACCCAAATTATTGAGGTGTTAAATAAAACAATAGGGAGGAAAAAAAAGAATTTGTCTTCCCACACCTTGCCTTCCTGCTGAGTTAGAACACTGATCTCCTTTTGTTCTTGGGCCAGTACATGTATCATCACCGTTGGCTTCCCTGGCTCTGAGACCTTCAAAACTGGACTTGAATCACACCACTGGTTTCTGGGTATGTAGCCTGCATACAACAGATCATGGGACTTCTTGGCCTCCATGATCATGGAAGCCAATTCCTCATAAAATATACATGAAGAGCTTTAAATATTGCATGCACACACACACACACACACACACACACACACACACACAAAAATATACATGCATATGGCTCCTTTGGAGAATCCCAAACAATGTAGTCAATGTTTCTGACAAAACTTTTCTCAGGAATTGGAATTTATTTAAGAAACTATGATGGAAAAATAACTGTGGGAGCTGCAGAGAAAACACACATTCTTTTGAGAAGCATCTGCCTCTACAGAGAACCGTGTGATGTCTATACTAGGGAAAGCTGTTCTCCTCTCACAAGGAGGTGACGTATGCTTCTGCCAGTCTCTAGCGTCCCGGACAATCTGCAACTCATACAGATGTCTCCATCTCAAGTCTCAAAAACATCAGCATCTTCATTAGGGTGTTGACTTTGACAAAAAACAACTATAAGATCATAAATTTTTGGATTTTCAACACAGTCTGCTCTCTGAGTACAGGAGATAAAGGTGACTTTCATAGCATGCATACCTTGAAATTAAGAGTTAGGAAAAATGTCTTATCATCCCCCACTCCCTCCTTCCCACCCCCATCTGTATTCTCTCCCTGCCCTCCCCCTCCCAGTTCTCCCTTCCCTTCTTATCCTCCTCCCCTTTTCCTTCTAAAGAGGGTGACAATTTGTGGCTTACAGGCCAAATAACAAATGTTTTGACGTTGCATCCTATATAATCTCTTTTGCAATTGCTCAACTCTGCTTTACATCACTCTTGTAGCCATAAATAACATATAAACAAATGATTACAACTTATTCCACTAATCTCAACTTATAAAAACAGTCACAATTTGCCAAGTTCTACTCTGAAGAAATTAACAAAAGCCACTCAACAAAGAATTAATGAATCAAAGAGTTGATTCTTTGAAAGATTAAATGAAATCAACCAACACTTAGCCAACTTTTTTTTAAAAAAAGAAAACACTCAAATTCATGCAATTAGGAATAAAAAGGGTAAAATCTCAATAGACCCTGCAGAAATCTAGATCATCTATACCTACTCTGAGGATTTGTATTTTAATAAGATGGAAAATACAAAAGAAATGAATTGGTTCCTACATACATATAAATCACCAAAGACTGAATCAAAAGATATAAAAATCCTAAATATACCAACATCCATCAATGAGATTGAAGATGTAATTAAAAACCCACCAACAAAGAAAAGCTCAGTCCTTGACCGATTCATTGCTGAATTCTACAAGACTACAAGAAATATAGAGGAAATCTAATGCTGCTACTTCTCAAACTCTTTAATGAAACTGAAAGGTAGGCAATACTCTCAAATTCATTTCTGGAAGCAAGCGTTACCCAGATACCAAAATCAGAGAAGGACCCAACTAAAAAGAGAACCACAGTCCCATCTCCCTAATAAACATAACAACTTCTCATTAAGAAGTGAGCAGAATGCAGTAGATCTTCAGGATTATACACCATGGTCAAGTTGAATTCATTACAGAGATTAAATCAATAAATGTAATATACCATATTAATACAGACAAGGACAAAAACCATATGATCATCTGAATAGAGGCATAAGAGGCTTTTGACAATGTTCAGCACTTACTCATGATAAAAACCCTACATAAAATTGGAAAAGATGGGTTTTTATCTCAATCTAGTAAAAGCTATCTATGACAAACCAACAACTAACATCATAATAAATGGACAAGAATGAAAGCTTTCACTCTGAAATCAGGAACAAGACAAGGATGTCCACCATCTGCACTCTTATTAAACATCGTCTTAGAAATTTTAGCCAGAGCAGTTAAACAAGAGAAAGAAATAAAAGGAATAACAGTAAGAAAGGAAGAAGTTAAATTATCATTATTTTCAGGTGACATAATACTCTACATAGAAGAACCAAAAACTCCACTAAAAGACTGCTAGATTTAATGAGGAAATTCAGTAGTATAGCTGGATACAGTCAACACTCAGAAATCAATAGCCTTCCTGTACATGAATACGACCCAGAGAGAAAAATTAGGGAAACAATACCTTTCACAATAGCATCCAAAACATGAAATAATTAGGAATCAATCTACAAAAGGAAATAAAAGATCTATACATTGAAAGTTACAGCGCTCTGAGGGGCTGGGGATTTAGCTCAGTGGCATAAGTGCCTGCCTGCCTTGTAAAGCAGGCAGTCGTGAGTTCGATCCTCGGTACCGATGAAAAGGAAAAAGACAAAAAAAAAAAAGAAAGTTACAGCGCTGTGAATAGGAGATTGATGAGGATATCAGAAAATGGAAAAATATCCCTTGCTCGTGAATAGAAAATAAAAATGAATATATTTCCAATATCGTACAGATTTAATGCAATTCTGATAAAAAATTTCAACAACATATCTCTCAGGATTAGGGAACACAGTCCTAAAATTCATCTGAAACCAGAAGAAACCTAGAGTAGCAAAGGCAACTCCGGGCAACAAAGGCAAATCAGGGGACATCACAATCCCTGAATTGCAATTATACTGTAAAGCTACTCTGATTAAAAACAGTATTGTACAGTTAAAAAAAAATAGACCTGAGGATCTATGGAAGATATTAGAAGATGCAGAAACAACTCCAGACATACTTAACCACCTTATACTGATGAAGGCGCCAAACTCATTCACTGGAAGTAATAAAGTCCTTTAATAAATGGTGCTAGAAAAATTGGCTCTGCATATGCCAAAAATTAAAAGTGGACCCATATCTTTCAACATGCAGTAAATTTGCAATGGATCAAAGTTCTAAATATTAAAACAGAAACATTAAATCTGCTGGAAGATAGAATAGGTGAAACTCTGTAAGATATTGGTGTAGGCAAAGACTAAGAATAAAATCATGATTGCACTGGAACTGTTCCAAAACATCAATAAGATCTCATCTTATTATAAAGTTTTTGCACAGCAAAAGAAACTAGAGTGAAGAAACAACTCAAAATATGGGGAAAAAAATGTTTGCTAGCTGTTACTCAGGCAAAGAATTACTAATAAGAGTATATAAAAAAACACAAACAAAGTCAAATGTCCCAAATTCAAAGACTTCATTCAAAAATGAACATTTCAGATAAATATATATTTCTCAGATGAAGGCATACTAATAGAAAATACATAAAAAATGTTCAGCATCACTGTAATTCAAGAGATACAAATTTTAAAAAATTGATATTCTATCTCATCCCAGAAAGAATGGCTATTATCAAGAAATTAGCCAATAACAAATGTAAGGGTTTTAGGGGAAAAGGAACTTTTCTCCAGTGTTGGTGGGAGTGTAGACTGGTGCAACCACTATGGAAAAGTGTGGAGATTCCTCAGAAAACTAGAAGTCCCTTTTGACGCAGCTATTCCCATTCTGGGTATCTTCTCAGAAGAATTAAAAACATCATATCATAGCAATATATGCACACCCATAACAACACAATTTGTAATAGCTAAATCTTGGAAACAATCCAAATACCCATCAACCAAGGGATGAATTTAAAAAATGTGGTATTTTATGCAATGGAACACTGCTCAGTCATAAAGAAGGGTATATTAGAGACTTTTATAGATCAGTAGATGCAACTTGAGACCATCCTCATAAATAAAATAAATCAGACTCTCATGTATAAACATCATATTGTTTCCCTAGTGTGAGAAGCTGAAAAAGTAAATAAGATCCAAAATATACAATAGATATTGTGAAATGGGGAAAATTGTTCAAAAGGAAAGAAAAGATGGGGAAAAGAGACAAGAAAGAAGGGAAAAAGAAAAAATATACATATATAATATAGTTAAGATGGTGGTACTACTAATCTCTCTTAGTTCACAAGCAGGTCTCTTTGAAAAGAAAGATTTGTGCTACTATTGTTTGGACAATTAAATGCCTATATCTTATACTCTGCATAACTAATTTAAAGATAACAATACTCAAAATTTGTTAACCATTGTTATTCTATTATCTTGTTTTGAAGTTTTGTATTTTTCTCTCTTTAAAACAGCAGTTTTTAAAAAAAGTCACTCAAACTACAAATTGCTTTTATGTTCTGTTTTCCTCATACTGCCGCCAATATTGCTTAAACCTAACCTTTATGCCATAAAAAGGTCTGTGAGGTCATACTTCCAATGCTTGCAAGAGGCTATGGGCACCTTGCTTGGCACCAGCGAAGGGACCCTATCACCACTCATTGAGAGAAGGATCCTATCTACATTCCCAGGTACTCACTGGTTTCAATTCAGCTGACACTGGAGAGCAGAGTTGAAACAAGGGCTTAGTGTGTTCAGTCCCCGTGCAAGAGAGGGGGTCAAGAGGTAGCTAAGCAAGTTTAGGAAATGAGAAATAGTCTGCAAGGAATGATATAGAAGGGGGAAATCCATACAAATCTGTATGATTAAGTTGGTCATTGTTCAGGACATCGAGAGCTGGGTTCTCTCAGAACTCTCTGAAGTGATATCTGTCATGGTCCTCTATAGAAAAAGACCATATTCCATTGACACATGTTTTGTAATTTTTATTTTAAATACAATAAAACAAGCAAAATAAACCCAATCAAGACAAAACATTGTAAGTGATACTGAACTTCAAAACAGTATAATAGGAACTCAACAATGCTTACCATAATGCCTCTTGTTGTCTTCAAAGTAGCTGCCCATACCTTCAGGCATAGTAAAATCAAACAAAACAGAACAGACTAGAACCAATAAAAACAAAACAATGAACGTAATAAAGGATTTCAAAACAAGATAATACTAAATCCAAAATGGCTGCAATAATATATCTTGTTATCTCGGAAGTAGCTGCCCATGCCATTGGATATAATAAAATCAAACAAAACACAACAGAATAAAACCCAACCCAACAAAACAATGAAAATGATATAGGACTTCAAAACAAGATGATAGGGAATTAACAATGGCTGCCACTTTCAGAAAGAGATTCCCCATAGACGCTACACTGCATACTGTTCTCCTAAGAATAGATGATCAGACCACCAGCTTTAGATTTGCAAAGTCAGTGAAATATTAAACACTATAAACATTAAGTTGTATTTTACTTCACTAGCTATCATTGCAGCTGTGTTTCTCTGAATCAGCTGGTTGTTGACAATGGTGGGGTGGTGAGGGTTGGCTCTTCTTGTCTCCCAGCCCATGAACCAGAAGGGCTGGCATCTGGATCTCCCCCTCGTGGTCCGTGTATGGGGCTGCCTAGCACAAAGGACTTGCTTCTTACTGACTTCTTGTTCTCTTCCCCCACAGTCGATGAATGGCGCTGACTCCCAGGAAAAGGCTGGAAATTAACTCCTATTTTGGTTAAAGATTTCCACATGGACTTCAAATCAAGCTTGGGCTATCTCTTCCCTACCATTCTTTCCAGCCTAAAGGTAGAAGACAAAGGATATACCAAATATATTGACCCAATTACTTACAATACACTGTTCACAGATGTTGAAATATCACACTGTAGCCTGAAAACACCTATGATTACTATGTGTTAATTAAAAAGGAATACAAAGAACTGTGACCACATGCTGGTCCATTTTAAGTGTTCCATGTATCAAGCAACGATATTTCATCACAGTTTATTTCCTATACTCTCCCAGGTACTCTGGGCTGCTTTCTTAACCCTTCCTTGTCTACTTTTAAAGCCTTATCCATATCAGTCAGTCTCATTTATCCACTGATTATTCCAGAGCAATGTTATCTCTCCTCTTGACTAAACTGTTTCAGGTCAGGCTTTTACATGCAAGGGTTCTATTACTCATTAACAGTGACGGATCCCCTAGAGTCACAAAGTAAAGAAGTAGCAAAGTCAGAATACCAAAATTAAAAGGCATTGGTCTGACTTTCTTCTTTTGTAGGTAAAAATGTAAGGACAGGGAGACTTTTCTTAGACATGGCATTGGTCAAGCGAGCTTTCGTCTCTGTCTCTTCAGCTCATGGTGGGACCTATTGGCAAAGACAAGACGGCTTTCTGGCCCAGTGCCTCCAGAAGTTGGCAGCAAATTCATTGCTCCAATGAGCTAAGCAAGCATAATTTTCTATGGGTGAGAAGCACAACATAGGAAATTATTTTTATCAGTACACAGTTGTAATGCATAAAACATTCATCATGGGTGCATAAGCATAACACATCTTAATTTTTTTTCCTTTCACCTCCCTCCATGTCTCAATCTCCTTCTCTTATGTAAAATACCTAGATATGTTGGCTCAAGTACTTATAATACTGTGTTCACAGATGTTGAAATATCATACTGTAGCCTGAAAATATCTACAATTACTATGTGTCAGTTAAAAAGGAAAACAAAAAATTGTGACCATTTACTGGTCCCCCCCCCCACTCCTTGAGTTTAAAAAATTTCCTAAAACAGAAAAAGCAGTTAACTTCAGTACAGTTAAGTGTTCCATGTCAGGGATTCTGCCCTGCTCATAGTTCTAGCTGCTCTACTGGGCTGTCAGTGAGCCACAGTAAATTTATAACTCAAATATTAATTGTCAATAAAGATCACTGTAAAGTCCTAAATTCTTCCAGTGGGGCAGAAGTTAAGAAATCATCAAATATTACCCTGTATCATTAGCAAAAACCATAATCAAAATATTTGGACACTTGACTTTCTGCCCCGTTTCAATAATTGTATTGGGAAATGAGGTTAATAAGAGTTCCTGTCTCAGTCAGATACTTGTAACATGACTGAAAGAAAAATGCAAGTAAAAAATTTCTTATTCTGTGGTCTCATGTGCCTCCTGCTGACTAAAACTGTCAGTTTCTACTGACAGTATTAATTAAGTTCACTGTGTTAAAATTACTATGTTAATCACTATGTTAAAATTAAGCTACTTTGAGAAGCAAAAAATGCCCAGAATGCTATTTTAAATTCATCTATCTGGGAGTCATTTGCATGTGGTGTAGTCCAGTACTTCAAGAAAGAACCCACTTCAGGAACTATTTCAAATTTTATGTTTTGTCACCACCTGGTGGTAGCACATTTTCTCACATTTTCCCGCGTCTTGAGTTTAAGAAAATTTCCTAAAACAGAAAAAGCAGTTAACTTCAGTACAGTTAAGTATTAATATCTGCTAAGTAGACTGTACACAATGAGTGTCTGGTGAATGAACGAGGCTTTATTGCAACAGCTGTGACTTTTTTTTTTTCCGTTTGAACTGCATGGAGTTCTCAAATGCGCTGATACAAGTGGCCCACAATCTTATCCTGCTCTAGGTAGTTTTCTTTTTAGAAAGCAAAATTAATTTTTTTGTTTGATCTAATAGAATTATATTATTTAAAAAGTGGTTGGCTACCTTTAACAGTTGGTGATAGTGATTGTATACTTCTTAAAATTTAAATACATTGTGTTACAACATTTAAAAATCTTTTTAAATATATGATCCCAAAAGGCAGGAGAAATTTTGATTAAAAAAACCTTTGATGAGTTATTAAAAATCCATAAAACCTTTGCAAAGTCCTAAAGAACTAATGAGGAAAGAGGAGAAAAAAAAAACAAAAAAAACTATTACATATAATTTGTTGTAGACCATCGCCACCTTGTGGGCTGCGAAGGAGATACTATAGACTATGAATCTGTTAAGGTGGAAATTTTTATTGCTAGAAAAATAACTATTAGAGTGCTATTAGAATGAATAACAATTGTAAATAACATCTAGAATAAATATTACAGACCATCAGGTAAGTTAAAATGCCAATGTATGTGATTCCAATGTATGTGATTAAAAACTATGATCAGGGTATTTATATCTGAGCTCCCAGTTTGGCTATTAGAAATGTGTACCTTTAATTAACAAACTTCCAGTAAGAACACACTGAAGATAGACTCAAGGCCAAACCTACACACTGTATTTTTAAAATCTGAAGTTCATATAGAAGAGTTGACAGACTGGAATACATTACATGACTTTTTTTAAAAAATTACACATTTTCTACCTTTTCAAAATTTCCTTTCATGGCCCAGTAGAAGGGAAACAGTATGTAGGCACTTAATATCTGTGCAGTTTACATAAGCCTTCTGAGGATCGATTTTTCTCTTTTAAAAACAGAGAATAAAGTTTAAACAGCATATTTCTTTCAGTTTTGCAAACACATGACTTCAAGGGCACAAACATTTTAGGTCTAAAGTCAACTTACAATAAATGCTCTGCTTTCAATATTGCTGAGGATATAGTGAATCTTAAAAATAGTTGATTCATTCTGCTTTCTAAATTATGATAAAACAAAATGACCATTTGTCCACCATGACTTTAGGGACCTATATTCTTTAAAGCAGTACTAAAGGCAAACACAGCTTTGGTATTCTCAACCAGTGAATCCTATGGTGTGAAAACATGAATGAAAAGCTCCTCATAGTTACAAAATATGCCCATTCGTAGTCTCTACAAGCAATGTTTACACTAAAAGAATCCCAAAAGCTCCTTTGTATTACCAGAATCCCTCAATTCAAGGTGACTTGTTGAATACTTACTTTGGTACAGGCTTTGCGAGAATTATAAATTGAGTATTAGGCCCTTAATGTATGAATCAGTGAAACAAATACAACTGTATAGGGTGGAAAGAGAACTTGGCATTTTCATCTTTATCACTTTAAAGGGTGCACCATTTCTTATGCCAGGAAGTCCTTCTGCTCAAGAAAACTTTTACAAAGTCAAACTGTGGATGATGAGTAGAGTCTTAAATGTTTAAATGCTGTTAGGTCACATCTTCAAATCATAAAAAGTTGGCTAACGTCTATAAATTGAACCCTGCTAATATTAGTATGTGTATATGCCCACATGTGTTTTCTAAAAGAAAACCAGAAATGTGGGGAATAAGGAGTAGAACAGTGTGTGATACTCTGAATGCACGTTCCAATCAAGTAGCAAATCCTGTGGAAGTATGGGAATGTAAAGCTGCAAGCACTGCGTGTTACATCACTTTCATTATTAGAATAAAGTTAACTCTTACGGTCTTATTTCTACATTTAAATGCTTTTCCACCGCACACGTTGCTTATAAATCTACTTACATGTTATAGAGCTGCATCGTGTAATACTGCAAACACCTGAGGAGTGCTGATCCACAAAAAGAATACATGGATTAGATGTTCTGAGCATGCAGTTTTGCAGTTTAGTACCTGGCAACTTGTGCATCCATGTCTCTGTTGAAGCGATTAAAAAAGAATCATTTCCCAGAACTACAGGTGCACAACAGATTGGAGTCATTATGCAAAAGAACAGAAATCTGGAGAGAAACCCAGAGAATAAAAAAGCCATGTTCCTGGCAAGCCTTTTGCCTTTAATTCACTGCTTTTTTTTTTTTTCAGCTCTGTTTGGATATACAACATGAACTATGAAAGAATTATAGTGGATTTGAAGTAACCCATTCAAGATTAGAAATATAGGCCTTGAATTAAACTTCCAAGGACACATGGAAGAAAGATACAGACTATGTATTTTACTATTTGTCTTTTTGAGACAGGGTTTTGCTATGTAGTTCAGGATGGCCTTGAACTCAATTTGTAGTTCAAACTGGCCTGGAATTCACAGTGATCCTCCTGCCTCAGCCTCCTGAGTGCTAGAATTACAGGAGTACATTATCATGCCCCGTGTGTTAATGTATTTTAAAAAGCTAAAATTCATATAGAGGAGTAAAAATACTGGGGTACATTCTATGATTTTTTAAAATTACCCATTCGTTTTCTGCCTCTTCAAAATTCCCTTCCTGTTTCACTGACCTGGTAAATATCTAGGTCTCTGGGCCATTACAACTACCTCATATGTCCATCTCAAAACCACTCTGCTGATCACCCTATATGTTCTGAACCCTTTTCTAAGCAAGAAGTTTGAAAATGTGCTGCTGACTTTGCCATTGTCATTTTATGGTTTGGTGGTCAATATTCTGAGTGTCTAAAACGACTTTATTCAAATGTTCTCTCAAAAGCCCAACCCTTTTTCTTGCTAGAGTAAAATGAAATAAAAATGCTATAAACCAAAATATGGAAGAACTATTGTAAACAAAATTAAAGGCTAAAAGTCTCCAGACCACCCTGGGGTGCAAGCATGTTCAGATGCTTGGAGAAAGACCACTTACAAAGCAGAGAGGTGATGTAATCCTCTCAGTTTAAAAAGAAGACGACGACGATGAAGAAGACAGAAAGAGGCTACACAAAGTACAAATCGGCCAGTCGTCAGTGCAGATATCATGGCAATTTTAAAAAAGAAGACATAGAACTTGGTAAGGAAGAGAAGTAAGAGAGACTGAAGGGAGCAGCCAGATACTCTAAAAGCGTTAGATGGTGGGGCAAGTGGAAGAGCAAAAGGAAGAATCTGATAAGGCGGATCGCTGAAGGTGCTGCTAAAACACATCCAAGTCTTGCGGTTGATCATCTCATTTTTAACTGTGAGTGTGATCTTAGGAAACCAAAATTACACTTAAAGCATTCCCCCCTGAGGGTGAGGATGTGAGGACCAGGGGCTGTTACTAAGCCTTTTGGAAGGTGACGTTTGTTTGTTTGTTTGTTGCTTCTACCTGCCATTCTTTTTCCTTTTATCTTTCCTATAGAGATTGGGAAGCAAAGTTGTTGTTTTTCAAGCATGCAATCTAGAACACTGAGAGAAAGAAGCTGGACAGAATCCTGATAGAAAAGTTTTGAAGAGGGATGCGTAGGAGTACTCCAGGGGACTTCTGGCCCGACCCTCGGGAGTTGGGAAGATCAGGGAGATGCGAGGCCGGGGCCGGAGAGCTGCTGGGGTAGGGCAGCGGGACGGAGCCGGGAGCGCGCGGCACGGCGAGCGCGCGCCACTGTGCCCCGGACTCGGGCGGTCTTTCTCACCATTGTCCCTCTGGCTTTCCGCCCATGAGAGCATTGTGAAACATTTCCTTCCTCCGGGTCATGGAGTCCCTCCCTTTTTCAATGGAATGGCCGCTCAGCTTTTTCTTGGGGACCAGGGAGTAGAAAGACTGAGCCTTTGCGCTTTCGTAACATTGATGCAGCCTCTTCCCTTCCTGGTAGGAAGCGGAGGGAGGGGTTGGGGAAGGAAACCGATTTCCTCTTTTCTCCGCTGCACCCGGTCTGGCTGCACCCAGCGATCGCCGCTTGTCCCTGAGTAGGAAACCGGCGTTCTTAGACGTTGCTGCCCGTCTGGCCTAAGGCCTGCAATGCTGAAGGACGCGGGATGGGCAGCAGTTGGTCATTTCTCGAACGAAGAAGAGAAAGCGCAACTCCCTCCTTAGGCTCTAGGGAACTGAACTCTGTTCCAGATCACCTATTCCGGAAACGTAACCCGCGCGAGGGGGGTGGGGGGCGAGGGCCAATGCAAACACTTTTTTAAAATCCTGAGCCTGGGAAGTGCCCCCCGGCCCTTCACCCTCACCTGCTTTCTAGGGGGATAACACAGGGTCAACCAAGTTTCCCCCCAAGAAAGCTGAAGCAGAGACAGAGATCTCGCTGTAGCAAAGAAAGGAGCTCATGGTTGGCTGGGGAGATGGAGAGGTGGCGAGGGGTATTCCAGAGAGGACAGTCTTGGCTCCTCTCCCAGACAGGGAATAAAGGGTTAGGCGGGAAGAAAGGGAAACTCAGGGGCAGCGCCAGGGCAGGAAATCTTGGTGAAGGGACTCAATTCTGCACTCCTGCTCTCCCCAGCGCTGTAAGTGTTCCCGCTCCGGAGGGGCTGCAGGAAGGCAGGGTGGTCCAGGAAGTCGGCAGGGAAGAGGTAAGAGGGCAGGGAGAGCATTCTCCCTCGGGCATCCTGGGCTGTGCAAAGTGCTGGTCACAGCGCCCCTTCTGTGGCTTCCTACCCCAGACGGAAGAGCCCTGGCGCGAAGCCAGCGCGGAGGAGACCGCCCCCTCCCCCGCCGGGGGCCCGCGGCGCTGAGCTCAGTTCTTCAAGGACTGAGCTCAGGGGGCGGTGTCTGCGCGTTGGAAAGGCGGCCAAGTGGGAGGAGGGGCTTGCTGGGGGACTGACTATAAAGGGGCAGCCCGGGCTGCCAGGTTCTTGCACTCGCTGGAAAGCGGTTCCGAGCCAGGGGCTGTTGCAGAGCCAAAGCACACAGCGGGCCGGAGAGGGCAGAGTTCTGCTCAGAGTGAGCAGCACCGCGGTCCAGGCAGACGACGAAGAGTGGCGCCAGGCTCCGATCTTCCCGTTGCACTGAGCCCCAGTGGCATCCCAGAGCGCTTCTGATTCCCACAGTGCCTGCCGTGCTGCGCCTTCGATCCGACACTGGAAGAAAATCTTCCCGCGCGCTAGCAAAACTCTAGAGCCTCCGGAGTGACTCTGAGAGCCCGGAGTAACTCTGAGAGCGAGATCCGCGCCTACTTTCAAAGAGTAATAGTAATTGTTCACCTCGACCATCCCAAGAGACGCCAGAGAAGCTGTGCTCTTCCGACCTGAACAAAAGCTCTCCCTCCTTCGGCACGTTGGGACGCTCGGTGTCACCTGGAACTCCAGTGCAGCGAGCAGTCCCCGTTGGAAACCAAAGGCACACGCCGGACGGCGACATGGGAAACGCTGAGCGGCTCCCGCAGTCTCGGCGCTCCCAGCATGCACCCTGGTTGCTGCTACTTCTCGCGGTGACCCCAGTACTGCTGACCGTTCCCGGCGCAATCGGGCGCCCTACCGAGGAGGACGAGGAACTCGTGCTGCCGGTCTTGGAGCGCGCTCCGGGACACGAGACCACGCGCCTTCGCTTGGACGCCTTTGGCCGGCAGTTGCACCTGGAACTGCAGCCCGACCACGGTTTCTTGGCGCCTGGCTTTACACTCCAGACTGTGGGGCGCAAACCTGAGCCCGAGGCGCAGCGTCTGGACTCTACCGGCGACCTGGCGCACTGCTTCTACTCCGGCACTGTGAATGGTGACCCAAGCTCAGCCGCCGCTCTCAGCCTCTGCGACGGCGTGCGTGGCGCCTTCTACCTGCAGGGCGAAGAGCTCTTCATCCAGCCCGCGCCTGCTGCTGCTACCGAGCGCCTCGCCCCCGCCACCGCCAAGGAGGAGCCTCTGGAGCTGCCTCGGTTCCATCTCCTGCGGCGAAGGCGGCGGGGCGGCGGCGGCCTCAAGTGCGGAGTCCTGGACGCCGAGACCCTGCCCGCGAGGGGCGCAGAACCAGAAGGGAAGGACGCAGGGGCGCCGAGACAGCTGTGGGACTCGGCAGCACCCCTCACGGGACAGCCGGCAGGTAGAAAGTTTCCCTAGTTCCTCTCACCATTCATCCCCCATCCCCATTTTCCCTACCCGAAGTTATTGGAGGTTAAACTTCAGCTCGCAGTCAGGAAAATTGGTCATAAAAGAGTTAGTGGACTGACGAGTGAGTTTAACTACAGCTGGACGATTTAATTTCATTTGCCCAAATAATGAATAACCAAGAAAGTCAGAAAAATCAAAGGTACTCTGCACAGTAAGAAAAAGTATTTTGACTGGGAAGGGAGAGTTTGTAACCCAATTCTTTACATATTAACTGAGTGTGAGCGCACGTGACTTTCCATTCCTTTTCTTTTTAACGATTTCATATGCACTCTGGCTGGGTTGCAGCTTCGCGCTGACTTTTGTAACCCGCTGTCTGTGCGTGCGCGCAGCGCTCGGAGGGCGGAGCTGGAGAGGGCAGGGCAGCGAGCGACAGTGACCTCCGAAAGCGCCCTTAAGCCTGGGGTACTGCGCTACCTTCTGTTCTGTGGGATTCTATCTCCTCCCCTTAAAAAGGCTGAACTGGACGGCTTGGGGCGGCGGGGCCCCTCTCTAGAACCTGCTTGGGAGGTCTTTGCGCTGCTTACCCCGCCTCCGAGTTTGCGCTCCCCCTCGCGGTTGTAATTAGGCTCTCTAGTACCGTTCAGTGTTAACACAGGGCAGACTTTCTGGGATGCCACTGACTCTTGTTCAGTACAAGGCCTACTATCAAATTCTTTTCATGTTATATCTCCGGTCCTTAAAAAACACAACAGAAAAAGCAAGCAAACAAAAAACTTTCTCTCCTGCCTTGTTTTAAAATTTCCAGCTCATCTGCTCCTAGAAGCCCAGTTGAGAACTTTCCTGGGGGTTGGTCCCTTGGCCTCAGTAGCAGAGGGCTCTTTTCCAAATAAGCAATCTTGGCTGGAGGCATGAATTTATCTCCCTGGGGCAGCAAGCATGAGCCAATGGGCTGCTGGGCAAAGTGGGTGGTCCTTGTGCCCGGAATTGGCCTGAACTGAGCACCCCAGGGACCCCTTGCATGAGAGAGCTGAGCAATGCAGGCTGAGATTCCTTCAGGTCCCGCCCCTTGGCAGCAGCCCAGCCCTGCCCTTGGCCTTCCACGTGGCGCGGGATGATCTCATTCAGGATTTGAGTTCTGGCCTCCGCGGTGAAAGAGTGACTCAGGGCGCCCTGCCTGCTGCTGTTGTTCCAAGTTCTTACTGCAGCAGCGGGTAGTATGATGTGCATCCTGCCTCTTTCAGATTGTAGAATTCCAAAGAGGACGAAAGAAATCTTGCCCACACAAGTACAAATTAGAAGCTAATCACATCTTGCAGAACATTTTTTTTAAAAAGTCAGACAAAAGAAAAAAGGAAAAAGTAACCATTTCCAGTAAAATGAATGCAAATATTTTTTGTTGCTGTTATTTGGGGTATATTTTGGTTTTATTTGCTTTGACTCATCCGGCTTTCCTTATATACACTGGGAAGGTAATTATTCTTAGAGAAAATGTCAGTGAGCGAACTGTCTTGTTTCTTGACAGGAACTGGAAGTGTAAGAAAGAAGAGGTTTGTGTCCAGCCCTCGCTATGTGGAAACCATGCTTGTGGCAGACCAGTCAATGGCAGAATTCCATGGCAGTGGTTTGAAACATTACCTTCTCACCTTATTCTCGGTGGCAGCCAGGCTGTACAAACACCCCAGCATTAGGAATTCAGTTAGCCTGGTGGTAGTGAAGATTTTGGTTATCTATGAGGAACAGAAAGGGCCAGAGGTGACTTCGAATGCTGCATTCACTCTGCGAAACTTCTGCAATTGGCAAAGGCAGCACAACCCCCCCAGTGACCGGGATTCGGAGCACTATGACACGGCTATTCTTTTCACCAGACAGGTGAGAGCAAGATAGTACTAATCAGCATATTGCCCTCTTGAGAGTTAGCATGTACCAAACAAAATGTAAAGGAAGCATTTCAGCAGTGTTTTCAATTGGTTCTTATTTAATTCTACTGTAGCTTTAGGATCTCAAGTTACATAATTCTATTTTAAAAGATGAGTAATAGTCTTACAATAGCATACATTCACCCAAACTCAACATTAACGAATGTAGATGCTCCAAAACATATGTGAAGACACATTCTGCTAAAAAGTTAACTGCCAAAGCTCAGACTGTTCTTTTTTAATATAAAGAGTTACCTTTATTTTTTATAGGACCTATGTGGGTCCCAGACATGTGATACTCTTGGTATGGCAGATGTTGGAACTGTGTGTGATCCTAGCAGAAGCTGCTCAGTCATTGAAGATGATGGTTTGCAAGCTGCCTTCACCACAGCCCATGAATTAGGTAAGTCTATCTCAGACTATAAGTTAAGCATGATTCATAGATTCTAACTGATAAGACAATATATTAAGGAGATAGAATTTGTAGATTAAATTGCTATTTTATATACTGTGCATTTTAGAAGCTATGAGAAATATTTCTATTATTTCAAATATCTTTTATTAGAATAAAAAAGGTATGAGTTATGAGCATTTGGAAATTTACAAGTTCCTTTCTTTACACTCTCTAGAAAGTAGACAGTATACCTGAAATTCATTCTTCTTTGTATTGAAATACTGCTTTGTGACAAACTCAGTAAGAGGGAAAAAAATGCTACGAATGACCTCTATTTTAATGAGAGTTTTGGACTGCTTCCTAGGCCACGTGTTTAACATGCCACATGACGATGCAAAGCAATGTGCCAGCCTGAACGGCGTGAACTGGGATTCCCACATGATGGCCTCAATGCTTTCCAATTTGGACCGCAGCCAGCCTTGGTCTCCCTGCAGTGCCTACATGATCACATCGTTTCTGGATAATGGTCACGGTAAGACTTAAACTGTTTTTTCTAAATGGTACCTAGCTTTTCTTGGAAAGTCTTTTAGTTAAGTAAATTCTTTGTTGCTGTTTATATTTTGCCTCTTTCAAAATTATTTTCACTGTTAAGATCATAAATACTCGGCTCTTAATTCCCAACGAAAGATAGTGCTTCTAGTTCAATAGCTCCCAGAGTCCATTCATTCACATTTTGAGCAGAACAAAAACTTCCTGTCATTGTTAAAAGCCAGAAATAGTTTATTGAGAATTATAACTAATAATCTACATTTCCTGGCTTTTTTTTCTCCCAAACTCTGCAGCTTTCAAACGATTTTATATGATAAGTATTTTGCAAAACCATGCTTTCATTAATCCATTACTGATATAGGTGGCATTTCTTTTGCAGGGGAATGTTTAACGGACAAGCCACAGAATTCCATACAACTGCCATCTGATCTCCCTGGGACCCTGTATGACGCCAACCGGCAGTGCCAGTTCACATTTGGAGAGGATTCCAAACACTGTCCCGACACAGCCAGCACGTGTGCCACTCTGTGGTGCACTGGTAACTCCGGCAGCCTGCTGGTGTGCCAAACCAAACACTTCCCATGGGCTGACGGCACCAGCTGTGGAGAAGGAAAATGGTGTGTCAATAGCAAGTGTGTGAACAAGACTGACAAGAAACATTTTGATGTGAGTTCTTTTTTCTGCTGAAGCACATTTGCATCTGTTTATAATTCAGAACTGGGAAAAAAAATTGGAGTTGATTCTTTGTTCCTTGTGGGGGTTTTTGTTTTGTTTTGTTTTCCTTAGGAGGTATCTTTGGATGATTCTAATATTGATTATTTCTGTCTTTATTTAGACTCCTGTTCATGGAAGCTGGGGACCTTGGGGACCCTGGGGAGAGTGTTCCAGAACCTGTGGTGGAGGAGTTCAGTATACCATGAGGGAATGTGACAATCCAGTCCCAAAGAATGGAGGGAAGTACTGTGAAGGCAAACGCGTGCGCTACAGATCATGCAACATTGAGGACTGTCCAGATAACAACGGTATGTACAAACGGATTTCCAGTGTGAGAAAGTGCGGTAAAGAGACTGAACCCATGACAGATGGATAAAGGTTAGAGACCAATAATGTCATCATACCATTCTCTTTGCAGGCAAAACCTTTAGAGAAGAGCAATGTGAGGAACATAATGAATTTTCCAAAGCTTCCTTTGGAAGTGGACCTGCAGTGGAGTGGACGCCGAAATATGCTGGTGTCTCACCAAAGGACAGATGCAAGCTCATCTGTCAGGCCAAGGGCATTGGCTACTTCTTTGTTTTACAGCCCAAGGTAGGTATTTTATTCTTTCTTTTGCCCAAGAACCAAGGCCTTGGCTTGCTACATTTGCTTTGCTTTCTTGACTCTAAATCAATAGGTATTCAATTTTAAATTCTGATTTCTGTCCTTCTAAAGGTAGTGGAAGCTACCTGCTTTGAGTTAGTGTCACTTCAAGTTTACAAATGAAGCTTGACTCCACCATTTGCTTTTTGCTGTTGCTAAGTATTACTCTTTTATGTAGAAAGTTTTATGAAACTCGAGCGCTTCCCTTTATAACCAGGCTTCACATACAACTGTGGTTAAATAAATTATATATTAACATAGCAACCAGTGGTTTTGAAAAATAGTTTAAGCATGGTCCAAAGTACTTGTTACTGGGTAACCATCAGTAATATGTGCAAACATGCTTTTAAAATGCAAGTCTGAACACTGATAATTCATCTCTTTGAGCATGTATATTGAATAAGAAGCACTTTTTTTTCCTGAGAGTGTAAATCTACCTCTAACAAAGAAAAAGGAATTTAATTTGGTTGAGATTATGTATCATTAGCATTGTAGGCTACAAAAGTATTCCCAAGTTGTAGATTCAACATTTAGTGAGTGATTTATAAAGTACCTACTGTTGGCAATTCCCCTAGGCTCTAAGGACACACCAATAAAGAAATGGACAAAGAGCTTTATTTTCATTGACCTTAGCTGTAGTGAAGATTCAGTGACCAAACCAATGATCAAAAACTTATGATTTCTTCAGATATCTACCTCAGCTAGTAAGATTAAAAAGCTAAAGACAAGGGAAGTGTGTCATGTTTGAAGAATGCCATTTATAATTAACCTAGTCTAGAAAAGAGAGGGGAAAATGTTTACAGTTACAGTATCATTTCTTTCCCTATTAAAGAGTAACATCAGGTATATGTCATTTTCTTCTCAGGTTGTAGATGGTACCCCATGTAGTCCAGACTCCACTTCTGTCTGTGTGCAAGGACAGTGTGTAAAAGCTGGTTGTGATCGCATCATAGATTCCAAAAAGAAGTTTGATAAATGTGGTGTTTGTGGAGGAAATGGATCTACATGCAAGAAAATATCAGGATCCGTTACTAGTGCGAAGTAAGTTTTAAAATATGTACTCTGTGAGATCTTCTGATCTAAATATACGATGGTACAGGATGGGGAAAAATGCAGTGTAAACAACTAAGTTTTCAGATAAGTAATTGATTAACCAGCGAATGAAAGACATGTGTCTATTTTTTTTTTTTTTTTTTTTGCTTACAGACCTGGGTATCATGATATTGTGACAATCCCCACTGGAGCCACAAACATTGAAGTGAAACAGCGGAATCAGAGGGGGTCCAGAAACAACGGCAGCTTTCTTGCCATCAGAGCTGCCGATGGCACCTATATCCTGAATGGCGACTTCACTTTGTCCACTTTAGAGCAAGACATTACTTACAAAGGCGTTGTGTTAAGGTACAGCGGCTCTTCTGCAGCACTGGAAAGAATTCGCAGCTTTAGCCCCCTCAATGAGCCGTTAACCATCCAGGTTCTGACTGTGGGCAATGCACTTCGGCCCAAAATTAAATACACCTATTTTGTGAAGAAGAAGAAGGAATCATTCAACGCTATCCCCACCTTCTCAGAATGGGTCATTGAAGAGTGGAGCGAATGTTCTAAGTCATGTGGATCAGGTTTGCAGAGAAGAGTGGTCGAATGCAAAGACATTAATGGGCAGCCTGCTTCCGAGTGTGCCAAGGAAGTGAAGCCAGCCAGCACCAGGTCTTGTGCAGACACACCCTGCCCAAATTGGCAGCTGGGTGATTGGTCGCCATGTTCTAAGACTTGTGGGAAGGGTTACAAAAAGAGAACCTTGAAGTGTCTGTCCCATGATGGGGGTGTGTTGTCTCATGACAGTTGTGATCCTTTAAAGAAACCCAAGCATTATATTGACTTTTGCACAGTAGCAGAGTGCAGTTAAGCAGTGTCAGTTTTGAGGGAAAGGCAGTGTGGAAGGGCTGGTGCACTGAAATCAGAGTCCTGGAGAGGGATGCCATGTGTCTTGCCAGCAATCAGTGAGGTGTATCAATGAGGTGGAAGAGTGGAGTTAGAAGTTAGATCCTGAGAATATTCTACCAGTTACAAATTTGATAGGGTAGTTATGGAGTATTAACCCCTGAGCAATGGAAAAGCCACAGGGTAGTATTATTATTTCTTTTGTTACATCTATGACAAAATAAGTCTTGCAAACCATGTTTCCTGGTACCTATTAAATGCTTTGAGTCATGGAGTTGGGCAAAGTAAATCAAGAAAGATGAGATTCTAAGGCATGACTGACTATCTCGCTAAAAATGGGGAGAGTTACAAATAGGATCTTTGACCAGCACTGCTTATGGCACAGAGTGTTTGTAAATTTTAAGATTCCAGACTGTTCAACCTGCGGAAAAGGTTCAGCTATCTGAAATAACTCGTGACATCTTTACCTTCTCGTGCCACTTCCACCTCCATCCACGTAGTTCATTTGGAAGAAAAGACAAATTTGTATTTATAAAAGTCCATTGAGTCTACAATGGCAAGATAAGAAACAGCAGCAGTATACTAACAGCTGGTACAAACTGAAGGTGGCATGGTGACTTTGTACCTCCAACCTACTTTCTCTCCAGATGTATGTAAGCCTACTTTGGGAAAGCAGATGTAAGGAAATAATCTGTGTCTCAAGAAAATGAATAAGATCACATAAAAAGAATATAAGATCACATTAAGTGTGGGGTGTGCAGAGCAGGGCTTGGGAGCATTCAGATGACTTGTCTCGTGGTGAGGATGCTGCTGAGGGGTAGCAGGCCCATTCCTGGCAGCTGATCCACCAGTCATATCCTGGTGAATGTCTGTTCAGCTCTTCTACTGAGAGAATACGACTTTTTCCATATGTATATAGTAAAATATGTTACTATAAATTGTATGTACTTTATAAGTATTGGTTTGTGTATTCCTTCTAAGAAGGACTATAGTTTGTAATAAATGCCTATATAACATATTTATTTTTATACATTTATTTCTAATGATAAAACGTTTAAATTATATCACTTTTGTTAAAGTGCATATAAAAATAGAGTATTTATGCAATATATGTTACTAGAAATAATAAAAGAACACTTCTGAATGTGTATGTCTATTTTCTAAAGGGGCATTTTACCCATGGGAAGGAAATACTAAGAACAAACCTTGAATCTGAAGACAATGTTTCTTAATTTCTGTGGAAATAAGATTAAGTTCCAGTGAAATATTTTCATGTATCCTTGATTTATAGACATACTAATAAAAAGGAATTTATGATATCTTTACTGATGTTTGTTACTAATACATTTAGTAATATGCATCAGTGGTTGGCAGACTTCTGTAAGAATCTGGTTTGTAAATATTAGTGCTTTGCGGATTATACCATTTCTATCATCAAAACTACTACACATTGCTTTGTAGGCAGGAAAGTAGTCATAATATGTAAATGAAAGGGCATGGCTGTCTTCTAATAAAAATATAAAAGAAAATGGGCCAGATTTGTTCCTGGGAACTAGTTTGCCAACCACCGATGTACATCATAAGTGAAAAGATGGTTAGACTACGGATGCACTTTGGAATTTCATCTTGCCTAGTTATATCATGATTGTAAAATTATGTGAAAGTAACCTATTAGTTAGAAACTGATGCCTCAAATCACAATCAAGACTCACATGGTGAATCAAATCCTCTGAATGTTTGGCCTGCTCATTAGGAATACGTTGGGTGCCTTAGAAAACCCAAGGCTCTGGGTACCCTTTTGTAAATCATATTTTCAACACAAAAGAATACATCTTGATACAAGTTCAGTGTACTTTATATGCTTATATTAACAGATGAATGGCTAAAGAAAATGGTATCTATACACATTATAGGAAAATAGAGGTACCTTAAGACTAATATGAAAATTGAACACAAGCTCAACTATGGCATGGTTTCTCCCTATATGAGAAAATCAAATTACAAAGAGCAAAATACAAGACAGTGGAGAGTACAGAGGAAGCTCTCAAAGGGGAAGGAGTGAAGAGATGACCAGAGGGAAAAGGAATGAAAAAAGGAATGCAGATGAGTTATGTGCCTGTACCAACTCCACACTAGTAAGTAAACGTGCTGCAGACGTACTAATAAAAATTTAAAAGTTCAAGCTGCTTCCAAGATAACTATAGCTTTCAGGAAATAGTTTGCTTACTAGGAGGCATTATGTGGTTAACCACAGATATTTCCAACTTTACATTTTCATGTTTTTTTCTTTCTGTATACTGATTTTTTTTTCTCATATGGCATAGTAATATGGTAACTTAATAGCTTCAGATGGTAATTTCTAATTTAGCCTCACAGATACTCAATGTGCTTCCCTGACAAATTAATCCTGAACGATTTTCCAGAGTCAGGTGTATGGGATCAAAGAGTTGAATAGGGAGGACAAAGTCATGTTAATTTCTAGCTAACTTTTCTTATCTATGATGCAGAAGACTGAAGGGTAAAAGTGAAGTCCTCTAATGTTGCAGGAACCAGTGCATAGAGTTTGGCCAGGCAATTCAGTAGTCTAACTTGCCCTGTTCACCAGCAACCCCTAGCAAAGGAACCTCACCAAGTACAAATCCCCATTGTAAGTGACACAGGGATACACACAAGAAACTCCCTGACCTTTGCTTACTGGACATGCTAATTGAGGAAAAAAGAATCATATGCCTCAAATGATAATATGCAATGCAAAGAATCATTTTTGGATTTGTCTTCATTGGTCATGTTTTCCTTCTTAAGTGGTTTAGACTGATTTAGTGCATTAAATTAACCAGTTTAAAATTAAAGACATAAAGAAATGAAACCCTCCAAGAGGTTTTCTGTCATCCTTTTCATTCTCAGTCCAAGATAATGTCTAACAATTTTCTGGTGTTGCCACATTATATTTTAGCCCTCTACTGGTGACATTTTGTTTCATCACTAGCTGAGTAGTTTATGTTGGCAGCAAAGAAAGTTTAACTCACAGTTTACATGCAGGGTCTGTGAGCTTGACTAGGTCTCTGCTTAAAAACCAGAAAGCTGTTTGTTTTTGTTCTGCTTGTTTCTCCACTGCAGGCATAAATGATGAGCTGAGACAGCACTGAACATTAATATAAACACCCATACAATGAAGTATGTGAAATACACAATGGACGATTTCTCTAGCATTTCAGTAACCACTCATCAAGCACAATTGTTAAATATCTCATTAAAATTTGGCAATAACACTTTACAATTCTTGTTCTTTGTTTAATTTGTCTTTTGAACAGGGCACAATAGATCTTAATGTGACTTAAGACTCATACGGGCAATTTTCTAAACTCACTGGTTTTCCAGAAGATGAGAAAACAAAAATGTTGATATAAGGATTGTACTTTGCCTATCAAGGAAATTTTATATTTATAAAAATATAACCTGTTCTGCTTTACATAAATATCTTTCTGCGACATGATTAAGCTCATACTACACTGGCAGAAAGAGGATGAAGGATTCCTCAGTTCATCAACAAGGTTTTCCAGCAAGTTACTGTTTTGTACTTTCTCCTAACAGCAGCAAAACATTAAAGCTATTAAACCATGAATGTGTCAAGCGGTAGAGGAAAGGCTGTTGGGCGTCTCCACTCATTCCTTACGTGACCTCTGCTCTGTGTGCTCTTGTCTCTACAATTCGGAAAACTACACTTTACTTCATAGGTCCATTCTATTAATTATAGACCCTTTATCTAAGGGTAAGTTTTTAAAATTACTATACAACTATGTGTTTGGAATTTAGCCTGCTTTCTTAACTACCACAGTTCCTTTTTATTTAAGATACTATAGTTTTTTTTATGCTGCTCTTAGATAAACATAAAGAATATTTACTTGCTGGAAAGGGAAGGAGGTAAGGAGTGCAAATGTATGCAGAGCTACTGAAGGAGGATTCTCAAGTAAGGAGCTATCTGCTTGAAAACCAGAAAGATGTAGAGGGACAGCTTCCAGATGGACAAGAATGTGGTAGAAGAGTGACCCCCACAGTTAGACCTGGCTCCTCTTGCTAGTGGGCAGAGCAAAAGTCCAGGGCAGCTGAAGGAATGAGGAAAACAAAGCGGTTCCAAATTAACTGCAAATGTAAAGAGAGGAGTTAAAATAAGACATATGTAAGGTATTTTAATATATAGAATTCAAATTTAAAACTATATGCCTTATTGAGGAGATGATGAGTGGATAGAAATTTCTCACAGCTATTGCATTTTTAGCCTGAATTTAATAATTAGACCTAGTTGAAGGACAATGCTTGAAAACAAGCACATAAAAAAGTATTTTCATGGAAAGAGGATGTACGTAAAACAAACCCACAAAACAAAGAATGGAAAGTAAAGGAAGACTGCAAACTAAAACTGCAGAATCCCAAGCAAACTATTATTGCAGTACATTGTTTAAACTTTCCTATTAAAAGAAAAGTATCTTCAGGACATGCTTAAAAATAAAATTTAATGACATGATACCTACAAGGAAGTGATTTAAATCAAAACACCATTGTTTTCCAAAGAAGTGCAAATATTTATCAAACACAAAGAAAGTAAGAGTAAAATATGATTTCAACAAAATTATATTCAAGGTGGGAAAACACTGAACAAAATAATGAATAATATTTTTGTTCAATTACAGATATAATCCATGATAAAATATGTTTCCCAGCTAATAGAACATGTTTTAAAATTTTTCAAAATGTAAAAGATAATAGAAAAATGATACTTCATCTTTAACACCTTTATCTAATTATGGGCAATTCAAATACATAAGAACAAAATAAAAAATTTTCAAAAAAGATGAATAAAAGAAAGACATAAAAATTTCTTTTAGTTTGACTGAAAACTGTTTTTTTCCCCCGCCTTGGGCCTTAAGAAACACGTAGGTTGAAACTCTAATTATTAACAAATAATGCATAAACTTTTGGAACTTGAAAATATGATTCTACAGTTCACATGGAAAAATAATGTTGATGGTGACTGAGACAAATAACTGAGAAGGTAGGACATAAGAAATTTGTTACACCTGATTTGAAAATTCATCATTAAATCACAATTAGAAAAATGTGATGTTTGTAGAATTGACAAGAATATCAATGAATGATAAAAAACAGATCAAAACCAAATCTTAGTAAACTTAACTACAAAATATTAGTGTGTGTTTAAGTTAGAAACAGAAATAGTTACAAAAAATGGACCACTCCAAATGCAGCCCTAAAACAAATTTAACTTGGAAACAAATAAATACATTTAGATAATTCTTTTTACGCCACTCATCAACCATAATTCCAGATGCATAAGAAGTGAAGATACTTTTAAAAACCTGTGGTATGCAGAGTTCTCCATGAAAATACAACCAGGAAATCTATATTTGTGTTCTTCCTGGTAATACGTAGGTTTATTACAAGGAATCAACTCATATGATTATGAAAGCTGAAAAATTCCAAGATCTACATCTGCAAACATAGGAAACTTGATGGTATCTTCTCAGTTTAAATCTGCGTGTAAAGGCAGAAGAAAATTTATCTCATATCTCAAAAACCAGCAGAAAGAATGAGTTCATCCTTACTCAGTCCTTTTGTTCTATTTAGACCCTCAACAAATTGAATGGGATCCAATCACAATGGAGAAAGCAATCTGTTTTATTATCTGTGGATTCAAATTTTAACCCAACATCCTGACAGAAACGCCCAGAATACTTAAACAAATATCTGAATACTGTGTAGCTCAAATAAGTTGTCACATGAAATTAATCATCACAAAAGAAGTAGAAAATATAGAGAAATATTTATCTGATCTTTGGATGGAAAAGGGTATCTGAACATAGAAACAATAAAATAAGAAGAATATACACACAAATGGATTGTTTTGATTTGAAATGTTAAACTTCTGTGTTCCTGAACAAATTTTTAGATGATATGAAAAAATCTATTTCCATTAAACATCAAGACATATGGTTGTGATTTTTTGTGTAGAAAGATCTCACATAAAGAGTGAAGAACACACATCACTGTAAGGCATAAACAGACACCTGAAAAAGAAATCTATATGTACTTAAAGAATGCACGGGTGGCATGGGAGTGTACATCTGCAATCACAAAGGTCTGGGAAGTTGAAGCAGAAGGATATCTAGCACCACCTGGCTTGGGTGATTTAACAATTTAGCTAGCAAGATCTCAAAATAAAAATAAATAAGTAAAAATAAACCTAGGATGTGGCATAGTGCCAAAGCCCTTGGTAAAAATCCTTCACACTTCAAAACAAGAAAGGAAGAAAGAAGAAAGAAAAATCACTGTATGAGGAATCAGTGTACACATTTAGTGAAGATTTTAAAGATTAAAATCAAGTATCAAATACATGAAATTTAATGTCAGTAAAACTATAAAAAATTCAGATTGGTGTAAGTTGGTTTCATGAAAAGCTCTTCAAATCCTTTTGGTGAAGGTATGAATCATAAGTCTTCAATGATGTTGTAACCATACTTTTGAACCCTGAAATCCATAGTTTCAAAATAAAATCAAATAAAAGGTCTAGATTAAGAAATCTATCTTTCTTATTCTTGATTTTTTGGAGGCTGGCAGGTACTGAGAATGAAACTCACGAACTTGCACTTGCCGGGCAGGTGTTTAAAAATCCCCTTTGTCTCATCTGTTAGCACAAATGGGCTTACAAGATTTGTAGTGATCTGAATTGTGTTTTAAGTCATTTTGTTCCACATGTACCTGTGTATGTTAGAAAAATAACCAAATATCAGAATTTAAGATTAGACAGGGCTCAAGCTAACCAAAAGACCCGTCTCAGTTACTCAAAATTAACTTTGTAGCCAAAAGATCCACCAAAAACTGCTATTGTGTAGCTCCTTCAAATCGTGCTCACTAGTTAAACATTACTGGTCTTTGGGTTGCTCACTTCTCCTTCTGGAGCTTGATTCCAGGTTCTTCTTTTCTCGAACAAAGATTTAAACTAAACAAGCAAAAACAAAAACAAAAACAAAAGTCCCAAAGTTTATTTGAAAAAGTAAAAGTGAGGAATAAATTTGTTCTGCAGAGGGAGCTTTGACCAAGTAAAAGAGGAAAAAAGCAAGATAAAAGTATACCCTGGAGGATGCACGACTGGCTATGGTGAAGAAAGCCATGATGGCAAGTTTTTCCAGGTTTCTGTGTCTTCCGATACTTTTCAAATCTCAAGGAAACCCACAAGAGCTTCTCTTCTGAGAAGCAGTGCTGGGGTCCCAGGGCTCAGGGTGAGGTCAGGTCTGGGGTATCCTATTGAAAACCTGCCCAAGTTCTTACCAGTAGTCTAGGTGCAAGGCTTTGGGAACTGTTCTGCGCATGCGTTGCAGAGTATTGTAATTAACAGGCCACACCTATTTCCCAGCCAGTTTTGCCACACCCTAATGTCCTGTCTATTACACTACACTATTCCTTGTAGACATACATATAAAGAATAAATCCAATATGTGTGGCAATGATGTCCTTCTTTATCATAGAAGTTACACAGGAATAACTTGCAAAATTGCTTAAATTATCCTTTTTAGTTGTCTTAATTTTTCTTACGGAAACTATCAGAGATAGAGAAAATTCTCCCTTTAACCTTAGAATAAAAGAAATATCAAATACACACTGATGTAATAACATGCTAAAGTGCAACCATGATGTAGTAATGTAGTAGTGTTTATTGCCTTGAACAAAAACATTAATAAGCAGTTCTATCGTCTCATAACTGGTATAGATGTTTTTAAATTGTTTCTTGTTTCAAAATTTAAAGTCAGGTACTGAAGTAAAATGATACAGTGGATTTTTTTAAATTTCCAAGCAAAATCAGAAAAGGTAGAGACAAATCAAATGACATCAACAAAATAACACTGTTAAGGTTCAATATTTGATAGACATTGTAAGTTTTATTTTTGTGTCATTGTTTTCCTTATAATATAAAGTTCAAAATAAACTAAAGAAAATTTGTGTTCCCATGTCTAATTTACAAATTAACTTAAGATATGCCATGTAATAGTGTGTATTTATACCCTTTCATTTATTTTGGGAGAACAAGAGTGAAAGGAGGGAAGAAGAAAGGAAAGAAAGGAGATACACTTTCACTTTGCAGCAATGAAAAATATTCAGCAGTTATGTGGCACTGGCTTATAACAGACTGTGAGTTTACATTTTATTTACAGAAGGATAATTTGGTATCATGTACAGAAATTTACAATATAATCTCCTTGAACTTCTATTTTGTATCAAGAGCAAAATAAGTAAACAGGATGAAAATATGAAGGGGGTTTTTCTTTGCTAACGTGTATTCAGAATTCAATCACAAAGATGAAAAAATGTATATTGTGACTACCTTAAATATGCATCAAGGGATTTTTCTTTAAGAGGTGAAAAACTAAGTGAGGAGAAAGAAATCCATAAGCAGACACCAAGAAGGCTTCTCAGTTCTCAGAGTTGAGGGAGGCAGCGAGCACTGGTGAAACAGGAACACAAGGTGAGGCTGCATTTGGTGACCTTGAAGTTACAGCTGAGAGAGCTCAGCAGGAAGATTAAATAAATCGGCAAAAATCCAAGAGCTTTGATTTCTAGCTGAAGCTTTTTGCCAGATGTGTCCGATTACCTGTGTGCATAGTTTTGCTCCTTTTCTTTCTTTAAACGAAGGTACAAATTTACCAAGTCCTCACTGCATTTTTGCAGAAAAGCAGAAAAATGCAAAAGAATGTGAAAGTAAGAACAGCAGCCAGTGAGTGGCACCCTGATAGTCTCTCAGCTTTTCACTTGTGTCAAGTTGGTTTATTCAGTTCTGAATGGTACAGAAACTTTCACCTTCAAAATTGCCACTGAAGTTGTTAACAACATTAGAATTACCAGTCTTGGCTCTCATTTCCTGTATTCTGAGAATATGGCAGAGGTAATAATAAAATCTGGACTTGTTCCAAAGAATACTTGAGAGGAAAGGGAAGAAAATCAAGGGCATGCATCATCCTCAGGCTCAGTAAACAAATTCTGAACAAATGGAATTTGGCTGGAGGCCTTTACCTTAAAGAATAAGGATACATGATCTCAAATGCTAGCTCTCTGAATCTATGGGCAGTGTCCTTTGTTATAAAGATCTGTAGAGATGATATCTGCTTAGCAAAATATAAGCTATTCTGGAATGTTCTCTGTAACATTAGCACAGTTTTCCTTGGAAGAATATTAGTTAAGTCCCAAAATTTTCTAATTAAAATACTTTGACTATTTCCCACAAGTAGACAGTAATGTCTCTACTATAGTGATACTAGGAGCAATAATAGTCTTTCTATGGACCTTCAGCATGACTTTAAATTTGACCTGCAAATTCACAAAACTGTACAAGATTGCTAAAGAAACTGCAGAATGCCTACTTATGTTGGTTCTATGAGCTTCCCCTTTACTTTTCTTAAAACAAAAGAATCAGTTTTCTACCAAAAGTCGTATCAGTGTTTTGTTCTTTAACATCCATGTGGAACGTTTCAAGATTAAAATGCAAACAAACCTAAGTACTTGGAAAAGCTCTTGATTCCCTGCTATTGCAAACATTTGTGAGAGACCACATTTGGCCACACATTCAAAATTGCAGACAGCTGAAACACAGAAACATTTAGCTTGACCAGGAGAAGGTAAAGCATATCATTTTACAGGTGAAAAAAAAGACATTATTCACAGTCCAAAATTATAGAATGGAACATTTTTTTCCTGGGATATTTTGGTACTCATCAACTGTTCGATTCATAAGAGAAAAAATAAACCACGCTATTACTTCTTTCTAACATGACTGATTTTGTTAGTAAATCACAGAAGAGGTACTATCTAAAATGTGAATGTTGACTACAAAGTATCAGTAAGACTGTCTGTCTTTAGATTGTTGGATATCACAATTACTTAGACTCAGAAATCAAAGATAGAAAACTAACACAGTTAAAACAAATGTTTAATATATTTAAAGAGATTGCTGAAAAATCAAATTATCAATACAAAGCTTTATGTAACAAGAAGATTCAATTATATTTTAAGAGTTTATCTTTAAGAAAAACATTGCTTTTAGAGAAAACAGTTAATTTCTTCCTTAATAAATACTGGGGCTGGGGATTTAGCTCAGCAGCATAAGCACCTGCCTTGCAAGTGTGTGGTCGTGAGTTCGATTCCTGGTACTGATAAAAAAGAAAAAGACAATAAATAAATAAATACTGAATATATTTGGTCTTAATCAACTTGAACAAAAGATAAAAATATTTAAATCAATCTGCTTTCCATTGAAATAAAATTATTCAAATGATGTTTGTGAAGGAAGGAAAACAAGTTAACATTTTCTTAAGGAAATGATAATGCAAAAGGCAAATATAAAGGGAATACAGGTAAAGCATTTATTCTGATAATATAACAAATTTAATTAAAATCTTGGTTAGTAACATTGGAGTCTGTTTTATATAAGTCACTATCCCAGGCATTGAGCAAGAAGAATCACAGAAAGAAAAAAGAAAGAAAGAAAGAATAAGATGACAAAGGAACAAGTGAAAAGTAGGTGACAAAAGGAGGAAAAAAAATTCTGTCTGGTCTTTTGGAATAGCTATAGATATGAAATGAATGCAAATGGAAGTTAATTAACAATGCAATGGAATAGATTCGCTGTATTTTAGCCATAAGAGGAGCTCAGGAATGTAGAAGGCTAAGCCATGGCAGTTCACAGAGGAGAGGGGCTGAAGGAAGGGTGAGTAATGGGAAAAGAAGAAAAAAGACGATACCGTGTAAAGGTATAAATTCCTGTGATGAATGTAATCCCTACATGTATCTAAAATATACCAATAAAACAGCAAGAAGAAAATTTGTGAAAAGGAAAAGTAGAGTCTTAAATGTGGTACTTTGTGTTGAAATTGAAAGATGGCAGGGCATGTTCCAGATACTAGCGGAGGAGTGGCAGGAGCAAAAGTCACCCATGGGAACCGTTCGCACACAGCCCCTCCTGAAGAATGCCCCAGATGGGCTGCACAGAGCAGGGAATCCTTCTGGGCATGAAGCAAAAATGCAAGAGCCACGAAGACGTCCTGGCTTGCTAGCTTCATCGGAAGTCACTCAATTAGATAAGAACTAATAAGAATTTCTAAGAACTTACTAAGTTTTAGTTTTGAGTTTCAACTGGACTGCATTGAGGAATCCCGAGATATAAATGAGTACCTCTGGGTATGTCCGGAATTGGTATACGGGTTAGTAAACTGAATGAAGATCACCTACTCTCCCAGCGGACAGGCCCTATTCCACAGGTCAGAGACCCGCATGGAACAGGAATGGAAAGGAGACAATGCTCTCTGGTTTTTCTTTCTGGAACGAGCAGTTGTCTGTCACTGTTCTTTGACATCAGATTCCAGGATTCTTGGTTTTTGGACTCTGGGTCTGTACCAGTGACCTTCAAGGGACTGGGCACTATATCACTCGCCTCCCTAGTTCTGAGGCTTCCATCTTCTTGAACTAAGTCACAATACCATGTTTCAACCTCACTGATAACTATGAAAACATTTTCAGCCTCTGATTCTGTAACTCTACCAGTCATAGATAATTACAGGTCTAGAACATAAATCCTGAGCCATAAATCCAGAGCAGTTCGTTAGGAACTATCTTCAAAGCCAACTCATAGAACCAAATGTTCTACTGCCTCTCAGACATGTTTCTGTTTTTAAACAAAAATGGCATCACTCAGAATAGAGACCCACCTTAGCCATTATATTTGGCTACCGAGTCCTTTGATTTATTCAGAATAAACCTATCTTTAAATTTTGCCACCATAGGACACATTCAAAGAATGAGCTTCAGGGCCTGATGGTAGTTCAAATAGATCCATTCCAGAGTTATTTAAACTAGGCCAACATTACTAGCAAATGTGGGTGGATTTCCCAAGGGATGACCTTAAAAGGACTACAGAGCTTTTGAATGTGGATTCTGTTTCCTCTTTTGAAAGAGATTCAGTATATTGAGAGGCTGTTGACACAGTGGCTGAACATGGAAAATCTGAATTAATTACTTAGCACTGAACCCTATTCTTTCACATATTTCACTCCCTCTGTTTGTCTTATTTCATTTTTCCATCTATAAATTGGCAACTTACTTCTTACAGTTGGTATAAGGATATGACTGTAAGACTTGCAAAATACAGAAACCAGTGTTTGCTATAAACATTGCCAATCTTTATACAGTGGTAGATACTAGTGAAACTATAATTCCAAGGGAAAAAAATGAATGGGGAGATGCTGCTTGTTACATATGATGTTCTACATGATTGCGTACTTCTCAAGGGACCATCTGCATGCCTGGACTAAACTCTCTATTCAGTGATAAATTCCATCTGGACACCAAAATTCATATTGCAAAATATATGTATGGTCCTGCTACTAAGAATACAAATACATGATACAAATACAAAGAGAGTATACTGACAGAAAACAATACACATGCACATAATTATGTCTGTTGTGGAAAGAGAGTTAGCTAAATTATAAATTATGACATGTACTCTTTGTCTAACTAAAGACACCCAAACTTTAAATTATGTGTGTGTGTATATATATATATATATATAATTTCCAGCCTAGACACAAAGTCTCCTCAAAATCTTAGTTTGGAGGTAAACTAAGTTCCTGTATATTAATTTGCAATCAGGGATTCAGCTCAGCAGCACGAGCACCTGCCTGGCAAGTGTGAGGTCTTGAGTTTGATCCTCAGTGCAAAAAAAAAAGGCCCAAAGCATTCTAAACCCCACATATTAATTTTCTTTGTCTACTATTATAGCTTCCCAGAATTAAGGACTTGCCATGCTTTCCTGCTTGTGTTTTGCATACTGAAAATATGTTGACATGTATTTCTTCTATCACTTCTGTTTATAATCACCATGTTTGAAGTCTTGAATCTTTCATAAACTCAATATCTGAACATGTACTAATGATCCGGCCTGTGGATCAATCCGTGGGGTATACCTGGAGGCGGAACGGGGATTAAATAAAGACATAGGGGAGACAAAGAGAGACGGAAGCAAGTCGAGAGAATCCAATCAAGCCTCCTGTTTATTCCAGAAGTGATTACATCTTTTATAGGCCAAGGGCGGGAGATGGGACAGGAAGAGGCTATGGGGATGAATACAACAGGGTCACCGTCACGTCCGGGTATGTGACGTAAGCAGGAGAGGATTATGGTTAACGTAGGCAGACGCAGTGCCCATAGGAGAGAGAGAGAGAGGCAGGGAGGCAGCAATGGGCTGTCACTCGGCTCCCTACATACTAGTCATTAAATTTTTCTAGTTCTCAGATATTTCCTCAACAAGGTAAGAGAATTGTATTATGTTAGCCTAAAATCCTTTGCTTTTCTAAATATCTCATGTCACTGCACAATACCTTGGAAAGCTAAACTTGGAGGTAATGAATTATACCCTGATATTGGAGTTCACATCAAAGACAGATATTACCATGAGAGACAGGAAAGTTTCCTTTAAAAACATTATTTCAAAAAAATTTCCTTCCATTATACTGCATTTTAATTGTATATATAAAAAGAAGTGTATTTGGTTTAAATGACCTTTATTTAGCATAGACTCACAAGAAGGTTTTCACTTTGAACTGTATTGTTTTTACATGCTAAGGTCTTTAGCAGACATATAATTGCTACAAAGGTTCTCACTGCGATTTTATGTCCCTGCTATCTCTGTATGCTATTGTTGTCTTGTAACTTTTCTTCCTGTTGAATTCCTGGAACTGAATCTGCACATAGCAGAAATGTAATAAAAGTTTAACTGATTGTGGAACATGGATTTCCTGGAAAGAATAGCTACAGCTTATACACATCCCAGTTTACCATAGCTAAAATAGCTTTGTCGGGAAATCATTACCACTACTCCTACCAAACTTCACATATTTTGGGACGTAAATTTCTTCTAAAGCTGGAAAATTATTAATCATTTTGAGTTTCAAGAAGTTCATCTTTTGTAAAATGAGGAGCTACCTTCAAACATAACTCAGATAAGTTAGACATTATTTTTATATCTCCAAGCATACACATTTGAGAGTAAATTAGTAAAAGAAGAAGGAAGAGGAGGAGGAGAAAGGAGGAAGAGAAGGAAGATAGGAGAAGGAGAAGGAGAAGACGAAGAAGAAGAAGAAGAAGAAGAAGAAGAAGAAGAAGAAGAAGAAGAAGAAGAAGAAGAAGAAGAAGAAATTTTTTATCAAGATGTTTAACACTGGAAAGTAAAGAATTTAGAAACATAAAGTCATAGTCATAAGAAAAAGCAACCATTTAGTTTGTTTTAAAAAATTCACCCCAAATCTCCCAAAATATATTTCCAAGTTCAGTGTGATGTCTTGCATAAAGAAATACTGTTATCTCTGTTTACTCATGTACACAAAGAATACTGGGACTTTTGCAACAGATTATTTTTGATATTGGATTTTTTAAACATAGGAGATGTAACATAAAAGCTTAAACACTGGGGAGGAAAAACACTAGAATTTGTTTTTATTTATAATGTATTCAAAGAGTACTATTATTCCCATGGGCATTATTCTTTCTGGTCACAGATATTTTGCTATTAGATACATGCACAATAACAGTTTCTTAGCTTTCTCTGAAACACACACACACACACACACACACACACACACACACACACTTGAGACCTCTAGTGGAGCTAAGTGGGAACTGTTCCACCAACTGCTGGCTTCTACTTTAGCCTCACCGAATAAGTTCCTTCATAAAGCTTGTGTGAGTTTCAATAGCTTTAAAGGCATCAATATTTACCTCTTAAATTCTTACGAACCTTTTACTAGGTTCCTTAGCTTAAACATCAGTTGCTATGACTATAAATGGTTTAGAACTCTTAACATACAGTTTGAAGCATGAAAATGATAAGAGCATTGAGATGGAAAGCTCTCCATTCCCTGGTGAAATGAGTCACTGAGATTTTGTACGCTGGGGAAGAAATGTATGCTGGGAGTCTGGAATCCTGAAACAGCAATGATGCAGAAACTAAAAATACTTGACATTTATGACATATTGGGACACCAAAGTAACGCTGAAGTGCTGTATCACTGTTGCAAAGTCAACCAAAATGATAAAATGCAATATGCTGCCAGCAATATGAATTTAACTAGAAAAGAAGAGATGGCTATAGGAGGATTCTACAAAGATCAGTGGTGGGATTAGGAACAAAATCTAGTGATCTGTACTGGTTTAAACAGCACTACATGAACTAGCTACAGAAATAACAGCTTGTATATTTTCCCATGTGCTTTAATTTATAGTCTTACTTATTTGCATTATACAAGGAAAAACACACTGAGTTTGTAAAGAAGGTCCCTAAGCTGTCATTTTTAAATAACTCTAGTTGGAGATTTCTCAAGAGGACATGAGACTGTTCAGTTTGGTAAACACTATTACAACAAAACAACTCAGAAATAGTTACCATATTGACTCCCTCCCTGAAGTCCTTGAGTACAACTTCATATACTGTAGCATTAAGCATATCAAAACAATGTAAAACCATTTAAGAGAATGACAGCATTATAGAGTATTTAGAATCGACTAACAGAAAATGAACAATGGTCTCTGTATAATCTCCTTGTCTTTAAAAGGTTTTTGCTTTTACTATCGTACATAACAAAATCCAATAAGATACAACCTGTTTAGACCACTCTACAAGCTTTAATTTTGTGACTTGAACAATTATTTCTAAGATGGCAATATGTAATCCATTAACTAGTGATTTCCTACTGCGCATTTTTTTCTTCTGTAAATCTGTATAACTTGTACCCCTTCACTGTTTTTTTTTCTTTCTTTTCTTTTCTCCTTAAATAAAAATTAAAAAAAAAACCTCAGAATTCAAGGAAGAAAAAAATGCTCAAAAGATAATATTTTAATATGATCATTAAGTTGCTAGTAATTAAAGATGGGAAAATGTTTTTGGTATCATGCAGAAATATAAAGTCAAAATCACAACACTAATATACTGCTTGTGAGGTCAAGGCACAATTTAAAAATATGCAGGAACACCAAGTATGGTCCCAGAGCATTTCCATTAATTAATTCTTTCCTAAAATCTTAACTAGTTTATCTCTGTATACAGAAATTTTGGGTTACTTTTGAGGGAAAAGTGAATCAGAAAAAAGAGCGAATGTCTCCATTTTTCTGGTTTACTTTGGGAAGCCAGCTTCCTAGATAAGATTGCAAGACAGCAACAAAATGTAGTACATGCTTTGGTACCAGCATGAAGGGTTACAGATAAAATGAGTATTAGAGTAAACCGCAGTGTGGACTGGGGAGCTGAGAAAGTCTTTGTGGAGGAAAGGGAATTTGAGCTATGATCTAAACAACGGGTGGGGCTGGGGCAGGTCAAGAATGGTGTTAAGTAAAGGCATTCCCAGAGGTACGGCAGAAATCAGAGAAAAATCTTCGAGGAAGAAATGAATTTAGGACAAAGATTTGGTTTTTTTTAGGAAAATCATGAGAAGAAGGGTAAAAAGTAGTCAATTAAACCATGTGGATATTGAACAAAATGATGATAGCTGTTAGCAATAATATTTTATAAAAACAGTATGCTGGATAATAACAGACATGGTAGTGATGCCAAGAGAGAAGTCAATATTAAAGGCCAGGGAGGATGTCAAGATTAAATTGAGGATTAACAAGCTGCATAAATGCTTAATCAACATTTCATGAACACTAATTTTCATTGGTAAAATATTAAATATTGGTAGAATATTAAATAAGTAAATCCTTGACCTAAGCATTAAGGAAAATATAATTCAATTTTCAATAATTTATGCTGAAGAATATTTGGGAAATAATCCAAATAAGTTATGAAACCTGATTAATGCTTAAGATAAATAATAAGCAAAGTGAAGTTCTAGAAGTTTGCAGAAAGACATTCTCTCTCTCTCTCTCTTTCTCTCTTTCTCTCTGATTTTTAATTTTTAATTTTTTTAGTTTTTAGGTTGTTGTGATGGTTGGCTTTATGTCAACTTGCCTAGGATACAGAAGACAGACATTGATTCAAATACAAGACATTGGTTCAAATATGCTTGGATGGCACCATGAAGGTATTGCTTGGATAAGATTAACACTTAAATCATTAAGTTTTGCTTGGATAAGATTGCTTGGATAAGATTAACATTAAATCATTAAGATTAACACTTAAATCATTAAGATTACTTTGTGTAGTGTAGATGGTTCTATGTACTAGGTTGGTGGCCTTAAGGAAAACACTTATTTCCCCTATTCAAGAAGAAGGAATTTGGCCTACAGACTGACTTTATATTTGACTTGCAACATCCTCATTTTCCTAGGCATCCAGCTTGATGTGCTACCCTAAAGATTTTGGACTTTTCAGCCTCCACAATAATGTGGGCCAATTCCTAAAATAAATTTCTCTCTCAACATTTATAGGCATATACATACACACACACACACACACAAATGCACAAGCACACACATATACACACACTGCAATTTTATTTCTATAAAGAATTTGAACTATGATAACACAATGAACTAGATTGTTCACGAGAACACTGTGCTGGGTGGAGGCAACAAACAAATCTTTGCATAATTGAATTTTTTCAGATGAGTTTTCTTTATTTTTTTATTTTATAGAGGGTATGATTAAACGTAACAAAATGGAACAAAACAGATCATAAGGAAATAATTTTAAGAAACACGAATTTCAAAGCAAATCCACTGGAGATCTTCACTGTCTATCATATTGTCTCTAGGTTTCTTCCAAATAGTTGTCCCCATCTTCACACATACTGAATATATACTGAACATTATAGAACTAATCTAAGCATAACAGGATGATGAATGATTTTTAGGTCTTCAAGACCTGACATTGGGGGAGTAAATGATGACTACCATAATGTCTCTCATTCTCTTCAAAGTAGCTGTCCATATTTTTACATATGCTGAAATTGAACATAAGAGACTACATTAATATCACTCTGAGCAGTGAATAATAGTACTGCTAGATTTTATATCCTAATGCTACAGAATTAGGACTGGGTATTTTAGTGTCCCTTCTTCAGAGTATCATTACATTGCGCATTATATAATCTGTTCCCGTAAACTGTTAAGACACTCTCCACATGTGTGAATCTCCACATGCGTCTTTATCCTTTCCGTATTATAGAGAAAAACAGATCACAACAAGACTACAAAACAAATTCCTAGAAAAGCACGAAATGAAAGAGACATAAAAAAACCACAATATTAGGCCATCTATGGTAGTTACTATGCTTTCTCTTGTTATTTTCAATAGAATTGTCTATATCGTCAGACATAATATAATTGAACATAGCATTACATAGCAATTTTAATAAAAGCACAACATTGGAGACTTCAAAAGCAGTTAATAATCAAACCAGAATGGGTATCCTATTGCACCTTGTCATCTTCAGAGTAGTTGCCTTTACTCTTAGACTTGGTACTACCAAGCATACCAAATTTGAATAAAATCAGTCAAGACAAAACAGCAGTCTAACAAACAGCTTCAATAAGATCAGTCATAGTAAGACAATGTAAGTAATACAGGGATTCAGTTTAAGTTAATAGGAAATTAAGAATAGTTACCGTAGTATAGCCTGCTATTTTGGGGATAGCTGTCTGTGCCCTCAAATCTAGTATGAGTAGACAGACCAGAACAAAATAAAGTCAAACTAAATAGAGCGATAAAACTAAAGTGGCTTTTAAATCCTGACACACTATTAACAATGTCCTCTGCCTTTCTTTTTTAGGCAATTCCTCACCTTTTCCTTGCTCAGGATGCTTTGTATATTTTGTGTCCCTCTAGCTCCTTTAGATTTTAGAATAGGGGGCCACCTGTTATCTATCTGAGTGGTGCTGGACATTTTTACCCCTGAGCTTGATCTTGAGGTGCTTTCCTGTACTAACTAAAGCCACAAGGTTTTCCTTCCTTATAGCTGAATAGTTCTCCACTGCACAAAAGTGTCATGACTTTCCAGCCTATCTCCAGCTGCTGGACAAGTTGTCCCTATTTGTCTCTGTTTCCCTGTCACATAGAGCATCATTTTCTCATCTTTGACTTTCAGTTTATTAAGCCCTCTTTCAGGCTGAGTATATTTCCTATTCAGAGCATCTCGATGGATCCTGCCTCCTAATCTACTCTGCCTCTGTTTCTGTATGTTACTGTATCAAGGTTATCTATATTAGAGATTATAGCCCACCTTCTCTGGCTCATCTCTGCTATTCTATTTTTCTGCTATTATTTTTCCACTTTTCTCCCTCATTCCACTGTCTGCCCCATTCATTGAGGACTCTCTGTCACTTTAGCTGGAATCCTGCTCTCTCTCTCTCTCTCTCTCTCTCTCTCTCTCTCTCTCTCTCTATGTCCGTCAGTATTTTTTGTAGGATTGGATTGGTGGTCACGAACTCCAACAGTTCCTCCTTGTCTTGGAAATATCTTGTTTCTCCATTAATTTTGAGAGAGAATTTTTCAGGGTCCATCAATCTGGGTTGGCAGTTATTTTCTTTTAGGGCTTAGACTACATCCCCCCAGGCTCTTCTTGATTTGATAGTTTGTGTTGAGAAGTCTGTCATTATTTTGATGAATTTTCCTTTATAAGTGACCTGCTTCTCTTCTCTGACTGCTTTTAATATTCTGTTCTTATGGTGGATTTCGGGGATCTTGATTAATATATGTCTGGGTGTAGATCAGTTTTGGTTGTAGTTGGTTGGAGTTCTGTATGCCTCATTTATCTCGATATCATTTATTTTTCCTATGCTTGGGAAGTTTTTCTTAATTATTTCGGTGAATAGCCTCTGTAATTTATTTGTGGTTACTCCTGCTTCTTTGCTCACATTTTTTATTCTTAAGTTATAGATTCTCTTGTCATCTTCTAGCCTTTGAATTGTTACTTCCTTGTTCCTTCTTATTTTTAAGAGCTGTTTTCTCTCACGATCACACACTGAAAATCTATCTTCAAGTTTTGAAAGGCTAACTTTAGTTTCTGTCAAGGCATTTTGCCAGCTTTCAGTGAGTTTTTAATTTCCTGGTAATCTCTTTGGATGTGTTTCATGTATTCTAGATTTTGTTTATATTCTTCACCAAAGGTTTCTTTTCCTTTTCTGGGTCCCTCCATTCTTCCATCTGTGTCTTCTTGAGAGGGTCTTAGCATTTCTTTTATTAATCTTTTTATATCTTGCCTCACTTGGGTTAGAATTTCAGTTTTAAGTTTGTCTATGAGGTCACGAAAGTATTTCTTTATGTCCACTGACATTGTGACCAACATTGCATGGTTGCTGCACTGGTTCTCTTCTGTATTGACCTCTCCTGGGCTTATTTTCCCAGGGTCAGTGGCTGGAGATTTTTCTTATTATTTTCTCTTGTTATGTTTCTGGTTTCTTTCAGACGGGTATGTGGTGGAGGTCTCAGGACCTCTTTGTATTGCTTACAGTTTTTCTGAAGTGTGCTGGCTGGGGGCTTGCTGCACACTCCAATAATCTCCAATATAGATAGCCTCGATACACTCCAGATAACTTTGCTGTTATCTGAGGTGCAGGCAGGGATGATGTAGGCTGGCCCTTCTCCTCTGAACCAGTCAACTGGCAAGTGCCTTCAGCAACTTAAGCTGTGCTGTGGCAGACGTCACAGGTTTGAGATAGTTTCATACCTGGCTATTGGGTCCGGACCAGGGGCGTGACTCAGCCCAAGCAGGTCCCACCAGTCGGCTTTGGGCCATGGGTGGCTGACTGACGCCACTGTGGTTCCAGGTTCAGGCCTATTCTGCCCCACTCCACTATGTCTTCCACCCAGCCACACTCACTGCGGGACCCAATTTCCAGCACTCACCTAGAATTAATGCAGCTCTCCACCTTGGCTCCACTCCACGCTGCACTGTGTCCTCTTGCCACAGGCCCAGGGCTCACCAACTCCCATTACTGGCAGCTGTGGCTTCTTGAATCATTTGACTCCAGGGTACACCCAGCACGGTGTGTGGGACTGGTCTCAGTGAGCGCATCCGGCTCCCGCCCTCCACTCATGTTTTTCCTTTTTCTTCCTATTTTTCTTTTTCCTTCAGTTTCCTCCTGGGTCACAAAAATCCCTGTCCTCTCATGCAGCCCTCTCCATGTTGTGAAATTTCAGCGTCTATTTTTCCTAGAGAGGCTCTCCACCAAGCTACCTATCAAGCAGCCATCTTCTTTATATCCAAGTGTGTTTTCTTAGGCTGTTTTGCTTGTTTTCTTCTTTCCCTTATCCTTCTCTTCTTCCTCCTTTTTTTCTTTGAAAGAAATACTCATGCCAAAGTACTATAAAAAATGAAGCTAATTCAAGACGAAAAACAGTGAAAAAACACTCTGGATGAAGTGCAACCATTAGAAAAAAAGAGATTGCATTAATTTTATGTCACTAAGTAATATACTCATCAGAATACCGCTTCTCCTCTAAAACACCCCTTTTCAAGTGTGATGGTTCAACAAAAATTTAAAGTTAGAATTACTATACAATCCAGCAGCAATATTGACAACTACATACAGAAAATAATTGATAGCAGAGTCTCAAACAGACACCCATGCACCAATGTTCACAGATCTTTATTTGCTATAGCCCAAAGTGAAAATACTGTAAATGTCCATTAACAAGTAAGTGGATGAAAGGAATATTTTATAACAGTATATTATTCAACAAAAATGTGGGAGAAATTTTTTTATTTTTATCTATATATATACTTTTTAAAATTTTGAGACAAGACCTTGCTAAATTGTGTAGGTGAGTTTGAACTTGGGACATTTTTAGCTGCACCTTCCTTGGTACTGGAGTTACAAGCATGTGAAATTCTTACATATACAAAACATAAGTGAACCTTGGTAATATTATGCTCAGGTCTACAAAGAAGACATAAAATGTCAAATATTGTTTGATATAACTTATGTAAGATACACACAATAGTCCAATTACAAGAGATGGAAGGTACAAAGAAAATTATCAAGGTCTGTGGGGAGGTAGATGATGAACATTTTCTGGAGCTGAGTGATGTCGATTGATGTTTGCATAATAATGTGAACATATTTAACACTAGTGAATTGCACAGTTAAAAGTGGTTGCAATGGTAAATTTTGTGTTACATACATTTTCCCATGATAAAAATGATACTTTGTTTCTGGGCAGAAAAGTCAGCCTTGGAAGGGTACTGAGAATAATTAGTAGGTCGACAAAGATGACCTGAATTTAGGAAAATAATAATTATTAGACTGGGATTAATATTGAAAAGAGAGTTTCTAAAAATCTGCTGAATGTAACTTGAAGATTTTACAACAATGATAAGGTCTGTATCCTAAGCCAGTAAGCATGAGATGAACAAAAAAACACACTGTTGTAGGTAACACAAGACCCTTAGGGGATACACCCCCACACAAAACACACAGAGAATTTTCAAATCAAATACTGGTTCATGAATAACAGTGGTGATTACAAACAATCACCCTGAATTTGTCCTTAAAATGTCCACATGAATTATAAGCAAAAGGCATTTGCTGAGCTCCAAATAAACCCTGAAGGAACATGGGCTATATGGGTTTTATGCATCTCCATTTTTCCTACCATATGCATAGATATAAAATAACATAACTATTTCCTAACACTTCTTTATTAGAAGAGTTTTAATTCATGAGAAATAATCAAATGCAAAATTTTAGAAATACCTAATATAAGAATACATATCATATTGCTACAAACAAACCACATGTAAACATACCTTCTTAAAACAATAAACAATTAGCTCACAAATTTGCAATTTGTATATGGCTTGGTAATTTAAACTTATCTCTCTGTTCCATGAGGCATCAGCTGGATCAACTCAATTTAAGACATAAAAAACCACTTCTAAGATGGCTGACCCATAAGACAGAATTCGGTGGCAAAGTTGTGAGCTGGTTTTCTTTGCACATACATTTTTCCAGGTGGGCCTCTCCTCACATTCCTTGGGCTTCCTTACAACATGGTAGCTGTGTTTCAACACTGCCAGAAGAATACCTTTAATGGTATAGTATCACTATATCATTCACTTCACTTCACTCAGATTCAAAGAGAAAGTGAAAAGATACACCTCTCAATGGAAATACTACATTACATGTAGGATATGTGAAATGGGAGACATTATTGCAGTCATTTTGGAAAAATACAATCATCCCTCAATGATTTACATAGGAGAAATAAGGTTGACTATAAACTTCAAATAGTTTAAGTCTAGTTAAGTTTAAAGTGAATATCATGCTTACATACGTGAATTCTGCTAAAAGTGATATTACGAAATTGAGCTTACTTTTGGGATTTCATATACATTCACTCCAGCTTCTCTTGTTGGGGTCTTGACTTTCCTGAACAATGATTCTGAAAGCTTCATCATTCCTGCCCCTTAAGGTGGTCTCCTGACCATCAGACCTGGCAATATCACTCTATATTCCTTTCAGCTCTATCCTCATGATATTTATCTTGAATCTTTCAGATATTTGTTAGAAGAAGTTAATAGTTGTTACAAAAAACTGATTAAGAATTTCTCTATATATCCTGTCAAGGAGGAAATGTAAAAGGCTATATAATTATCAACCTCTTACACAAAATAAATGTGTCAAAGATTTCATGGAAGTCATTAATTAATGATGGAACAAATGAGATCTAACAGATTCAAAGAATTCAAAGGACCATACATTTTTGGCAGGAATTCTGAAATGAATTCATAAATAGACGCAAAATTGAAAAAGATTGCTGAATATTTACAAAGTGAAAGTGCACAATTTGAACTTTAATGAACAAAAACCATTTACATTTCCAACAATTTTCTACCAATTAATTTTTTTTTTTCTGTAGAGTTGTAATAGTAAGTAAAATCACATCATCTCGAAGGGTTTTTGCATTTCAGTTAATGGATATTTGAAAACCTCTTCTACCCCCTGAAAAGTCTTCCACAATCTTCCCCAGGTCTTATAATTCCATCAGTATTGATTTATCCAAAAGAGTTTATCTTAGTGTTTTGCTATTTTAGTGGCTAAAATAGCAAGATCATAAAATCAGACAAAAGGAGTAGAAGCAGCAGGTAAGAAGGCAGAAATTACTGGCTGATTGATTTCTGAGTTTTCTTAACTTAGTAATATCATTCATATGTAGGCTGACTTTCCTACCACAGCCATTATGGTAGAACCGTAGTGTAATCTAGAAAACATGCCCACTATACCACAGTCCAATACTGTGCGTGCAGAGATAAGAGGAGAATTCCAATAGATCGGCTTCCCCTTGGTTATCCAGCCTTATTCCCATAGTTCCATCTCTGTACCGAAACAAACAGGAGACTGTTATGGAGCTGCAGCTCAGCTGTTGAGGACTTAAGCTGAGCTCTGCTGCAGAAGCCAAATCCTACATAAACAGGACTTTCTGGGTGGTCATCCTGGCAGCGTGAAGTATGATTCATTGAAGTGGAGAGAATTACAGATGACAGAGGCACAGATGACCCTTCAAGGTTCAAATTAGAGAGAGTCCTGGAGCAATAATGAGAAACTGTGAATATTATTTTGTCCCAAGTCAAACTGCTTTCTCAGCAGGAAACACAGCAGGCTTTCAGTCCATCTCCTCCTTTTGCCCATCAACAAACATCCCTGCGTTTTATTAGGCTTAACACCAAATCAGATTTCCTTATTCAAATCTCTGTTATATTCAGTTTCTATGACTGGAATTACCATGCAGTGTTTGTCTTATTTATTCCTGACTCTTTCACTGATAACTAAAATATTTGGATTACATTACCCATGACAATGGGAGTTCCCGTGGTAAAAACATGATCACAGTCAGTAGCCAAACAAATTAGATACAATCTTGCAAGCTGTGCATGAAATTTGCTTACTGTGTTGGTGTTTTGGCTTAAGCTTTCTTCACACATTTTTAAAAATTTCATTTTATTCTCATATTATGCCCTAACATAATTAAAACAAGTACTATCATATTTAATATAAAATAAAACTGAGTCACAGAAGCTTTAAACTTACTTTTCTCACATAAGATTGCCTTGATTCCCTTGGGCAAAAGGCATACATGCATCATGAGGCTAGAAATAAACATGCAGGTGTCAAATCTTGCTCATAATTTATACGAATAATAAGTGACAAACAGCTGTGGAGAAGATACAGCATGTTTTCAACACAAATTTCGAGTTCTGGCAATGGTTTATTTGGATTTGGGTGTTTGGTGAGTTTGAGAGTTTTAGTAGAGTGCCTTGACCTTGGGTGGGAAGGTAAGTAAAGAATAATTTCTATAGTATAAAATAGCAATAATGAACTTCCTGCTTTCTCAAAAAGTCTGTATAAGGAAAAAGAGTTTGAATAGCCAAAGAATGCTTTCAAAAGTGAAGGAAATATGTCTATCTTGAGTAACTGCCATTGAAAATTCCAGTGACCATACTGAATATCACAGGCTATAAACAAGAAAACACAAAGCAATTTCTCTATCTACTAAATATTTCTTATTGACCTGTCTCAACATTTGTTACCATACTATGCACGTACAGAAATGAAACCTGGTGTGTTTGTTACTTATCTGCTTTACATCTTTGTATGAGAAAGTAACTTTTAACACCTTGGATGTTAGGACATCAGATAAAGTGAATGCTGTCGCTTCTGTTGTGCATTATAACTTCAGTTAGAAAATAGAAGTGTTTAAAAATAAGTTTGTTTTTAAAATTTTAAAAACTGAATATAACATCAGGCACATTCATTTCACTTCTGAACTAAGTGTGACTTTTCAACAGAGTTGTAAATGCTTACGCTCAGGTCCTAAACGTCTGTGGCTGAAATAACATTGCTCTTATAACAAAGGCAAAGATAAACCAATTTCAGGTAATTTTTCTGTCTCTTAAAAATAAACTTTGTAATTTTCCTCTCTACCTTAAAATCTGGAGATTAATAAATCTTTCAAAACAAATTTGGAAAGGAAAATCAAGACAGCATCATTGAGATAAGTTCAAAAATTCTTTGTTCCCAATGAAGTTGTATTTTTCCATCCTACTTCAACTACATTTAAAAGTAAATATTGAAAGGAACATGAGAGACCTTTCTAGTCAAAGGAAAGAATTTCTACCATGACTTACTAGAATTCTGTACTATCTGTGCAAAGCAAGGGTATTCTCTACTAACAAGTTAAAAATTGATGATCCATCCAAAAACTTTTGATGAAAGTAAACTCTCCAAATAATCTGATTCCTTTTTTCCAAAGTGAACCTCCACCCTAAATTTCCAAACACAATACTTAATTTGGCAAGGGGACAGTAAGCATAAAAATGCATTCTGTTCATGAATTATATTTTTTCCTGTTCTTCATGACATTTATACAGGCCAAATATAAATGACTCTCAGGGATTAAGTAACAAAGGTGTCTTTCCTTTCCAGTAGCACACATTTTATTAATAAGGATTTGACCCAATTGTCAAAGAAAAAAAGTGGTGTCTGGAAATAAATAACATAACCCATCTGAGGTAAATTATCTATTTCAAAGTTCCAGTGCCTGTTAGCATCTCAGGAAGTTACTTGCTAAAAAGAAAAGTTACTTCTTAGGAGTAATAATTTATCTCAGGTGAAGAGGAACAATAGTATCACTGTCGACCTAACAACATCTTTCACCCAGGTTTGGGAACTAGTTACTTAATGAATCTCCATGACCCAATACTCAAGTCGAAATGCAAAGACCAGAGCAGTTGCCCTCACTATTTTAAGGCTCTTCTGATTTTAAAGGGGCCATTTAAATGGTATCAGCGCAAACCCTATGTCCTTACAAAATGCAGTGTTGGCCCAGTTTACCAGTTCTAATCTTTTTGGAGCTAATTATATGCAGAAATATGGCAGCATTTTCAAAAGTATTTCTTGGTACAGTATGTTAAAAAGATATGTTTGTGCTTATTCACCACATAAATGCTTCTCAACTAACTTCCTTTGTGCTGGGAAGGTTAAAAATTCCATTTAGATGTGGAGATGGGATACTTTCTGAATATGGTATTCACAAATATTATTTTAGTTGTATTGTTTGCTCCTTGTGTGTATTCTAAACTCGAATTTAGATTCTTGTGTCTGAATTTAGTAATTCCAAGGGGTGTAGCATTTGGTGCTGATTTTCACCGGCTCTTTATTTATTGCCATGCTGTAGGGGCAGGAGGAACAGATACCTTGGATTCTATTTCCTTTGTTTTCTCATCTCTGAGTTCTTGCCTTTCCTCAATATTGCTATCAAGTTTTCCTCTATCCTAGCTAACATTCTGTCTGGGACTTCAAACCCAGAGTTGAGAACAAGTGGAAAACCAAAGTAGTAGTTTCTCTTTATTTCAGGTATTGTCTGACATGACCTCTTTGGATGGGCTTGAAGTGAGCTTCAAAGACCATAATGAAGTGTCTAAGCAAACCATCAGATTTCCTCTGTGTGTTGAGCGGCATAAACAGGTCCAAAGAGCAAACTGATTTCCTGAATAAGTGAACATACCATAATGCGTGGCACTTACAATTTTATGAATGTAAATAAATTGTCTGATAAAAGATATGAGAACTGGTAGGTAACTTTAAGTGAAAATGTATATAAAATCTGAAATTTGAATAGTAAAACCAGTTGGAACTCTGACCATGGAAAATATGGACAGGTGGGCATGGGTATAGATAGAATGAAGATGAACACAGAATTATCACAGCCAGCATCTATTACCTCTGCTCTAGTGATGCCAAGCTGGCAGCCTCAAGTAATTTACTCCCGAGAGTTGGGTAAATCAGTTTGTCATCTGTGCAAAGTTTGCTCCACGCTTATGAGAGTTTCCTAGGATTAAAATAAATTATATGCAAAGAAAATGCCAAGCCTATGAGTTTTACCCAAGAAGGACATCCCAAGATCGAAAGAGAGGGTCAATTCAATCTCAGCTGGGCTCACACAGGTGCCCTAGCAACACCCTATGTAATATTACTTGAGGTTTATGAGTGTTCCAAAGTAGATACGGAAAGAACATTTCCAACCAGCACTATGCAAGGAGTAGGAAACACAAAGGAAGAAGACCTGACCCATGGAACTCAGAGGTGATGAAGGATACTGACCACAAATTTGGTGTCTTCACCACTCGAACTCTAGAGGAAGGCAGCTGGCTTGCCACTAGCTGGACTGTGGGTTTGGATGTTCTGGACAGCTTCTTCAGAATATGGTTCCTTTATAGGGAAATCTCACCAATGGCAACAGCAATGGGAACAAGACGAAGCCGCAACGCTAATTTTGACTCAAGCACATTCAAATACACCAGGCACCTCGACCTCTGATTCCAATGTGAAGCCAGTGCCAGGGTGAGAGGAAAACAGACACACGTGATGCATTTCAGAGCCCAGTTTGTGAGTACTCACAAGACACCCAGTGGGTATCACAGAAACATTTAGGAGGGATGCTGAAGGTTCTTGTAGGTCCTTAAGATCATGTGGGGAAGAATCAGAGAAACAAACACTCAAAAAGACTTATGTGACTCATATTTTGCCTCCAAATCTGTGTGGTCTCAGAAGTATGTTATATCTATAAAAAGCTGCCTACTTTTGGGCAGAACCATGTGCACCAAGTATTGCCTGTCTGTTTAGCATAGATTTCTGTTCCAAACTCTTCTTTACCAAAATTTAAAAGAAAATCTTCATCCTTACTCTCTCTTAAGGGGTGGCTATGTAAGATGGTTTTGGCCAACAGGACTGATAGAGTCTTCTCATCTGAGAGTGGGAAAACTTTCTTTATTCTTGCTTTGTTCTTTCTGTCTGGAATGAAAATGTGATGACTGGAGCTGTCATAATTTTTTGTGTGTGTGTGTGCTGGGGATTGAACTCACACCTTGCCCTTGTCAGGCAGATGCTTATGCCACTGAGATAAATCCCCAGCCATAATCATTTTGTGACTATGAAATTGAAGGTTGTGTAAGGCAATTGAAGGGGCCTGATTCCTTTTTGCTAAAACCCTGGACTTATCAGTTTCCAGACTTTTGGGTATATGAGAAAAGCCTTTATTTATTTAAGGCAATGTTTGTTAGATTTTGTTTGATTGTTTGTTTGTTTATTTGAAGCCTATTGGGTTCAAAATTGATAGATTTGGAACTCGTTATCCTATTCTAAATAACCTGTCCCCTTGTAGGTTATTCTATAGGCCATAGAAATCTAGACTTTCCTTTTTCAGTTACTTATAAAACAACATTGAAAAAACTCTAACATTTGCTGATTAATTCTGTTGGTATGCACCACCTATTAAATGCCCATCAATTATTCAGGTGCCCTTGAAGGGAGTTTTAATTTGAAAGACATGATGTCATACTTGAATTTTATTGCCCTTTATTTTTATAGTAAGGAAATAGATATGAGGGTAAAAAAAAATCTTAACTACTAATTGATTTGGGAGCTGACAAATTTTATTTCTATCCCTTATCTAATTTATAAATAAGAAAAAGGAAACCGAGATTCCATGGGTTTAGAGGTATTAAATTAGATCCACTGTGAATGAAACGTTTTAGTATCCCAGTTGTCAGTTCACATTTGTCAATAACTTCATACTCTCACATTCAAGCTGCTTTGCTAATAGCCCAGCTTTTTATTCATGGGAACATATGAAAGTGTGTAGATAGATGTGTAAAATTTTCTGGAAATTAAAAGCAGAAAAAAGCTGTAAACCAAATTCAGGGCCAGTGATTTGTGATTTAGACCATCCAAACTCGAGCCAATGCTTTTCCCAATGGCACAATTATCTGCAAGTAGAAAGATTTTTAACTTAGACCAGCTCCCTCCATAGGCTTAATACACACAAATGGGGTTTACAGATATGAGGTGGTTTACAGATATGTGCATTATTCAGAGAAAATAAAATCAGTTTTGCCCTGTTTTGTAATATCAGAAAATAAAGTCAAATACTCATTTATTGGAGATAAAAGAAAGAGAAAAGGGAAGGGAAAGAAGGAAATGAGAGGGAAGGGGAGGGCAGGGAGGGGAGAGTGCAGAGGGGAGGGGAGGCAAGGCATCCAAGAATTAGTGAGCCTGACTCTTCAGTGGAAATAGTATCTGCACCTCCTATGCTCCACACACTCTGATTAGGGTAATGTGATCCAGATGGCCACTCCAGGAAGATTCCTTTCATGGGGAAAGTTCTGGGTGGGGTGAATTATTGTGATCAATGGAATAAATTGCAGCTGGATGAACTCTGGGTTACCTTTGAGAATTTCTAAATTAATGATGATTACATTGATTCTGACAAACTGTCACGGGAATTTTTTTAATGACTGATTTTTAAAAAAGTGTTTCAGGAGTGACACCTCTTATCAACAAGCTAAAGGAAACTCATAAAGCCCCTATGAGCCTGCAGCAAGATTTGAGACTGCAGGCTTTGGTGGTGAGGTGGTCAGAGGGTGAGCCCTAGTCCAGGCGTACAGGTTGTTTACAGCCAGTGCTGACTCTGAATGGCTGAGCCACACATGCTGCGAGCACTGATAAATGTGTTCAATATCACCACTGCTTTGAGGAGTTGTTGGCATGGATTAGGTTCCAGTGAGTCACTAGTGAGACCAGTGGCATCTAAGATGGAGTGGGAAGGGTGTGAAATGTATCCACCAAATGCTCCTGAGCATAGTCGCTGGTGTGTGCAGCATGATTTAGAAGCCTAACTAGACAATCAATGATACTCTACTTTCTTTAATCCAAGAGCTTATACTTGCTAGTGCCAGAACCATCCTCATGCATGCTAAAACTGTTTCCCTGAGTGAATCTGAGTCAGGTCATTCATTTATTTATTTAGCTCTTTCCTGCTCATCAAGCCAGGAATTTGAGATATATTCTGTGGCTCTGACTGAATACATTCATTTTGCAAAGCATCACATTTTAGGATACTTATCAGTAATTAACTAGATATTTGAAGTGTGTCTTGAAAGAGGTTAGATTCTTACCAAGAGGAGGAAAATCAAAAGATTATCAGCATTATTATTGGTTTTTATGAGACAGAGTCCCAGTAGGTAGCCCAGGCTGGCCTTGAACTTGTGATCCACCAGCCTCAGCCTCCAAAGTGCTGGGACATATATAACCAGGCCCAGGTTAAGACCAAGAGACTATAAGCAAAATTTCCCAACCAAGGATCTTTGAAGATACTTTTGGGTAGCACTAAATGTTCACATAATTATTCTTAATTTGATCATTTTAGAGGAAAAGAAACCAAATCATTAAATGTGCAATAAATAATGATCAAAGCTCTCACTTAGAAATTTAAGGGGAAGTAACCCAATGAAAGAAGCCATGGGATCCTGATACAATGTACTGTCAGTGACCACTGTGTTATCTTGGGAAAGTCATGGCCAAAGGGTGGCAGTTAATTGCAGAGACTCAGCCGTTTCTATAAGAGAATTAAATCTCTGAAATGAAATATATGGAATATTTCCCAGACATACAACAGTAGGTATCAACTACAGGGTTCCTATTTTTAGTCTCTCATGTATCCTCTGTTCACAGATGAGTTCTTACTGGAAACACAATTAATTTGGTTTTAAAAACTCAGTTGATATTGATGACAAAATATAAGGAAATAGAAACATTTGTGATATGAAGTGTCTGGAACACATTTTTTAAAAAACATGTTTAAGATCCTAGTGAAATCAACATAAGACTAATGCTTCTGTAATTCCACAACACTAAATGCTGAGTATGGAAGGAAAGAAAAAAACCTCACTTTTTAGATATTTATCCAGATACTTAAAAATGTAAATACAGTTAAAACATATCACTTGAGACATAATCTTTTGTTTCACTCACATAAATACACAAAAATCTCTGTTTAAAATTATGGATCACTTATTTTTCTTTTTGTCAAAGCAATAGAGAGTGAAAACCATGCAATCCAAAGCAAGCTTCTTTTCATGTAATTTTTAAAATATAGTTAGGGCCCAAGGACATATGCATTTGCTTGATTTAAGAAAATCATCTTCTGCTTCTCAGATTGAGCTAGCCAGCATGAAATTTGGAGCATACATGCAGCAAATGAAGACAGATGTGAGCGAAGGAAGTCTTTTCCTGGTTCTCGTAAAAGCTCTCAAGTTACAGGCTGCTAGTATTTTCTCCTTAAAAGGTAGCAGAATTTACAATTACAAAAGTTTGCATAGTGGAAAGTTGCGTAATGCTTCCCACTACAGTCTGTAAAAATTTTCATCTTTTTCTCCCTTTTGATAATCTCTAGTTTACCAATACAGTTTCAATCAAACACCCCCTCCCGATGATACTCTTTCAAATCAGAAAGTGAACAATGTAGTAAAATAATAGTGTAAAATTTGGATTGTAGCGTTTTCTTTTTAAATGTTTTGTCACTTGGATGGAACATGTGAATGGTAATGAGTCCTTGCAGCTTTCCAGTATGTCTCAAGGCTGTGATAAGCAGGACACTAGGTTCATCATGTAAATGCATTTTAATTTGAGATGACTGCATCCTTGTTTCACAGTAGTTTTCTCCTCAGGTTTTGCTCTAGCTCTTTGCAGATGTTGGGATGTTTGACATTTGCTCAAATACAAGTTTTTCTAGGACTCTCTCCTAGCAAGACTGCTGAGGAGAAAACAGAATTGGAAGGAACGTGCTATATAGTTATCTGGCCATTTCCACAGGATGATTTCCTTTGGGGAAAAAACTAGCCAATACTGAGTAAACTTCAGAATTAGCATTTTTCTCTTTCCCTGTTTTCTGAAGCCTTTCTAAATAAGCTAAAATGCAAGTAACACATGATTATGTGATCCTACTGCAGAGATCAGCAAGAAGAAGAAATCATGTCGTGGTTACAGGGTCCTTTATAAAAATGAATTCAGCTATAAGCAGTTCCTAGTAAAAATTCAGGATTCCACCCATCCTTTGATTTTCATGATCCCCAAATACTGTAAAATCACAGACTACATACATGATTCTTTTCATCATTTTATGTAAGTCACTTAGAAACAAAGCTCTAGCCTCGAAACCAGTGGGCACAATACTCTTCCTGTATTTCTTATTTCTCCACTCCTGGTATTACCAGCCCAGCAAAATAAGATTAACTTTCAGACATAAAACCAATAGATGACAGCATACTATCTGCTCATGTCATACCTGGGAAATGTGGGTGGCTGGGGTAAATTATACAGGGAGGAATGGGATGAGCAATGGAGGAAACCTTGAGACTGGGCAGGACAGACAAGGGATCTCTTTTAACAAAAAATACAAACCAACTCCATCAAAGGGCTCAGCTCACACCCATGTGCAGTGAGTGTGAGTGCAGAGAAGGTGCATCACCCACCTGCCACCCACAGGCTGAGCTGTCCCAGAGCCTGGGAATGGTTCTTAAAGGTCAGCTCTGGTCCCCCTGCTCTGCAGTCTGATGAAAACAGAGCTGCCAAGGATGGGAACAATGGAAATATTCAGAACAGAGACTCAGTGTCAGATTCTCTTGCCTTTCCTGGAAGGAAGAAGGAGAGGCGCGGAGAGGAGTGAACAGTAAGGCGGTGAATCTGGGGAGTTGAGACTGGGAGCATTGCTGAATGTGGTCACAGCACAAGCCACCCACATCTGGCCCTGAGCTGCAGGCATCAAGGGCATTTTCTGGAAAGAAGAAAAGCTTTATTCTAATATTCAGCTCCGTCAAGAAGGTGGTAGAAGGAAACAGCTCTTCGTACAACCTACGTAGAAGTTCATCATTCTGTCTACTTCTCTCTTCATTTGACTTGACTTTTCATGCAAGTAGGGTAGGTCTTTGCTTCGAATACAATCTTCATCCCAAATTTTTTGGATCTTTTCTTTCACACATGAATTATAGTACATAACTGGTTGCAGACAGCCAATAGCTTTTCATTTGTTTCTTTTCAAAATTAATATATGTCTGCGATACCTAATTATTCCCTTGCTCTTGGAGAATTGGTACCTATACACATAGCAACTTAATTATTTTTATTTTTCCTTCCTTTCCCACTCTACTATCACACCCTAGCTCCCTCTCCTCTTGCTACCTCCGCAAAATCTATATCCCTGATTCTTATCATCTATCTTTTATTTTGCTTTCAAGTTATTTACATTTTGAGTTTTTCATGAAAGACACACCATGCAATATTTAACCTTTTGTGTCTGATTTATTTCACTTAACATTATGATTTCAAGTTGCATCTACTTTCTTACAAATGACTCAAATTTATCCTTCTAATGGCTGAGTGGGACTCTATTGTTTATACAGTCCATATTTTCTTTATCCATCTATCTGTTGATAGGCCTACAAACCACTTGCAAGACTTAGTTATTATGAGCTGTGATGCTCTAAATATGACAATGTGTATTTCAGTATAATATGATGTCTTTAACTCTTTTAGGAAGATACTCAAAAGAGGTATGGCTATATCAAATGAAATTTCTATCTTTAGTTATTTGAGGAATCCCCAGACTTATTTCCATATTGCTTTTATTAATTTACAATCCCATAATGCAGAAGGGTTTCCTGTTCCCACCATCTGGCTAGAATATGTTGCTTTTTGAGCGCACGGACTTACGTATCTCCAAAATGTTCATCACCCACCTGCCACCCACAAAGTGACCTTTCCCAGAGCATGGGAATGGTTATTTATTTATTTATTTATTTATGAGATAAGGTCTCTCTATGTAGTTCAGGTTGGCTTGAACTCACTAGGTAGCCCAGCTTGGTTTTGAACTCATGGCAGTCTTCCTGTTTCTGGGATTACAGACATGAGGCACCACGCCTGGATCTCAAGTTCTTGATGATAACCTTTCTTTCTGAAGTAGGATGGAATCTAAGATGATGTTGTTCTGCTTTGCATTTCACTAGATGTCAAAGATACCGAACTTTTTCTATATACTTAGTGGCCATATGTACTTCTTTTGCGAAATGTCTAGTTATTTCAGTTGCCCACTTTTTTATTAGGTCTTTTATTTTAGGGGATCTATTTTTTTTCATTTCTATGTATATTCTCGATAGTATATCCTAGATATATCTAGTGCTTTGTTTAAAGAATGTCTAGCAAAGTATTTTCCCCATTATGTAGGTTATCTCTTCACTTTCTTGATTCTTTCTTTTGCCATATGGAAGATTTTTAATTTGATATAGTCCTATTCATTGATAGTTGGTGTTATTTCTTGTGCAATTGGGCCTCTGTCCAAAATGTTCTTTCCTATGCCTGTGTCTTCAGGAGTTGCACAAATTTTATGTCCCAGCGGATTCTGTGTCTCTGTTGTAATATCTAGGCATTTTATCCACTTTGACTTGATTTTAGTACAATATGAGAAAATTTTCAAGCTGAACTTCAAGTTTGGCCACAGTCTGACTCCTCATCTTCCTTCATCACACGGCTCTTGGTTAAGCAGAGGGAGCTGTGCTTGTTAACAGAGTAAGAATGAATGGACTGAAGAAATTCATCAAGGCAGTGAAAGAGATGATAGTATATCATGTAGTTAAAATGTAAGCCCAGGGATCAACAGCAGCATTCACTCAGTTCTGAAGTCATACATACATATATACATACATGCATGCATGCATACATACAAAACTGGCTAGTACCAAATATGGAAAGTAAGCTGGAAAATCTTGGCATTCAAACTGTGATGTCCTGGAATCTCCATGTTTTACATTTGGTGGATTAATAAACCCTTTATGAACTACATGAAGACAATGGACCCTCTCCTCTGTCCCCAGATATAAAATGAGATAAATGCACTCAATTTTACATGCCCTTGGCAGGAAATCCCAGACTACTGAAGCCACTGCATAAGTCCTCAGTTAAAAACCCTGCTCTAGACAAGGCTTCCTAAAGCCTCTTCTAGGATGTTTACAATAGTTAGTTTGTTTGAGAGAACATGATAGCGTAGTTCGTAGCTTTGAAATCTTGCCAGAAATTAAGATTTCCCTTTGTGTAGTGGCTTTTTCACGTTAAGCACTTTGTAAATATTTGTTGAGTGATTATAAAAACAAGTGTGGGTACAATATCTAGATCTCATAACTGTATTATCTGCACCACATAAATGGTAGTTTAAAGTAATTTGCTGTGCTTTTGTACTGAGAGAGTTGTACAACTTAAGGGGTCACTAGCTCCATGAGGATGGAGAAAAGAGCATTTGTAATCATGACATGTTTCTTATTTCTGCAGACTCAAGAATGTATTTCATGGAAATACTCTAAAACAACTGGCTATATGTGCTGTCATTTTATAGGAATATCTCAAAATGTTCTCCAATTTTTTTGAGACAGGGTCTCTCTATGCAGTTCAGACTGGCTTTGAGCTCACTTTGCAGCCTAGTCTGGTCTTGAACTAGCAACGATCTTCCTGCCTCAGCCTCCTGAGTGCTGTGATTACAGGAGTGAACCACCACACCCAGCAACATTCTCCAGTCTTTTAAATACATGATAGACAACAGAATCATAGATTGATAGACATAGAGATAGGAGGATAAATGGAATATATTGTAGCTGATAGCACTGAAAGCACATGTCCTTTAATATATAGTTTCCATGTGATTTATTTATGTGAAAAAAAGAGACAGATGTCTTTATTCAGAAATTTTTACTTTGAAAAGCCATGTTTCAAAAACTTAGAAATGGATTTAATAAGCAGTTCTTTGAAAAGTTAAATACTGAGTTCTGAATATTGCCTTCATCTCTTATTAGTTTCAGCATTTACTTCACATACTTTTTTAAAGTTTCCCAAGGAAAAATAAAACTGACAGCCTTGGGTACTGATGAGTTGAGTCAATTCCATCGTTTTTCCACGTTCTCACAAATAAACTGGAGTCATCACAGGCCTCTCTCCTACGTAAATAAGGTCTGCTGGACAAGGTTTATAGCATCACAGAGAATGAATCACTGCTATTTATTTATGTTCCCTTTCTAGCTATCTCTGGAGGAAGAATTGTTTTGGCAGCCTTCCCACTACTTTTTCATAAATACTCTCCTCTGCCCTTTCCAGCCACGCACTCACACTTCACAGCGGCCCTTGCATGGGCCACACCCAGCCTGGTTCCCTCGGAAGCATGGCTGCTGCTTGCCTGTTACATTCTCTCCACTGTCTTTATGGCTGTTGCGTTATAGCACTGATTTTCAGTCTGTAGTCACCTTCCAGTCACTTGTTAAATGCTTAAATAAATTTAAAGCACAATTTGTAAAAATGCAAATGCACAACCCATTTTTTTTTTGCAAGTTTTCATCTGGAAAGTCCTCTCCAGGGGCTCAGTGTTGTTGGAAAGTTGGGCTGAGGCCTTGGAAGAGATTTTGCTCAGCTGACCATGAACCTCTGGGCTTATTTGGCAATACTAATGAAGAAACATATATCCTCAAACAAAGGAAGTTGTTTTCAGGAGAAATACATGTTCATGGACTAGATTTGGGGACCCTCCATAAAGATCTGTGATGGAAGAAGGGAAATCCCCTTGTAGATTCACCTAATGAGATGAATCTCAAGGGAGTAACAAACAGATGCAGAGGGAAATTACCCTTCTTTCTTTCATCTCAGTTCCTATGCCTGATCCTTTCATAGGCAGACTTAAAGAAGTGATTCAAGAGACAGGACAGCAGCACTTCCCAGTCAGTGTTTTATTTGGCAACCAGAAGAATTTTACAAAGGATCACTACTTTCTCCTCAAAAATGTTTTCAACTGGCTTGAAACCATACTCCTGAGTTTTGAATTACATACTGTCTGCTCTTTCTGTCTGCTTTCCCTAAAGTTGTGACTCCTCTTTCCTATCTTAATTAACTCCTTAACTGATTTTATTTAATCTTCTGATTTTAAGTACCATCAATGTATTGAGGACTGTCAAGTTTTTGCTTCTATCTCAGAACTCTCTTCTGAAGTCCAGATTCCAGAATTTGGTTACCACTTAGATATCTTCACCTGAGCATTCTGAAATCCATGCAGTCAAACCTGAACTTCTTGGAACTTTCTCCCTGCAACCATCACCTTTACTTTAAAAAAAGAAGGGAAGGGAAAGAAAAGAAAAAGAAAGAAGTGTCTCTTTTGCAATCTTCTCCAACTCAGGAAATAGTGGTTCTTTTTTCCAGTTCCTCAGTCCCAAACCTATGGAATCATACTTTACGCCTTTTTCATACTCTAACACTGATCATCAGTAAATCTTATAGTTTCTGCTTCAAAGAGTTTTTAATGCTAACCACTGTTGCACCTTCTATTTCTAGCAGCCTGGTCCAAACCACTATAATCCTTCACCTAGACATATAATGGTGTCCAAATACATCTCCCTGTATCCCATAGTCCTCACTCCAGCCTGTTCTCAATTTTACAACCAGAATTATCTGGTTAAAACAAAACAGATTTCTTTTTCTTTATTGTTCAAAATTCTCCTTTTCAATTCCTTCAAGGTAAAAGACAAAAGCTTTATCTGATTTGACTATTTCCCTGATCTCACCTACATTCCTCTTTTCCTCTCAGCCATGGCTGCTCTTCCTCAAACCTGCCAAGCATTCTTCTGACTCTGAATCTTTGCCCTGCTTTCCTCAGTCTAGAACTTGCCTCTTCAAGGACCCACAATGGCTAACTCTTTCACTGTCTTCAGTCCTCTGTTCATGTATCATTTCACCTTGTCTGACATTACAAACTCCCTACTCTACATTGCCCTTCTAGCTTGTTTTCTCTTGAGTGCTTGTTGCCACCAGATATGTTGTGTGGTTGAGTTAGCTCAAACTCTGAGGTTCATTAAGCAATGCATCTTTGACTCTTAGTCAGAACTGTAATTTAAATTCTACCTGGCCCTGGTTCTTATCACATTGCCTGGTCTACAGTATGAACTCAGAAATGTTTATTACATGTTGAAAAAAATAAATGAACCAGGAAACAAAACGCGAACCAAGCCTGTCTGAAATGTGTGACTTATTCTCATATATGTTTGCTTCTCTACTTGGAGGGAAAATTAGGGAAGAGACAAAGCTTACTTAAAAAGACATTCTTCTTTTAACACTAGATAGTATCCAAACCTGAATGTCCAGTTCTTGTGTCTTCTACTCTAGGCACTACTATGCCTCAAATAGTTCTCTGAAGATAAGAATCCTTTTTTTCCCAAGGCAAATATCACTCCATATTAGCACATCAGAAAGAACACAGCCGAGGGGAGCACTTCTTTAACCAAACAGGATTTAACCTGCCTATCCTTCTAGCAGAACATTTTTAGCACTAAACTGTGTCACCCAACTGGATGCACTGTTTTATTTTATCTCCATTTAATCTTTGTTTCCTATGAAAAGTCATCTTTTTAGTTATTTATTGGAAGATGTGCAAGCTTATGTCAAGAGGCAATCCAGACACTAGAGCTAACGGGTAGAACAAAGGAAACAGTAAATGACAAAACTGATACAAAAAGAGAAGGAAAAAGGAAGAAAAAGAAATGGCCTTGTCAATGTAAATGGCTTGGATATTTAATGATTAAGGTTTTATTGCTTAGTAAGTCAAAGAATTAATTTTGAAGTTAATAGATAATGAAAATTTGTGTTAGAGCTTTCAATATTCTGCAGTTTTAAAAAATTAATATTGGACAAAACTGTCCCTGTTGATTAAGTCATTCATTTTTTTTTTTATTTTCAGGAAAAACTACTAACCAAAAGAAATGGAACTCTAATAGTCTTAGTATCACTAGTCTGTATCTGAAAAGTAAAACTGCATTTCAATTGGATGTAATGCCTTGGACAATAACTGAGAAATCTGCATCTGGGAAGATCTGAGAGAGAATAAGACCAACAGAGAGGTAAAATGGACAGATTTCAAGGGCACTAGGTTTTGGGTAGCTTGGGAAAAGAAAAGGTAACTGATATAGGGACCATGCTCTGGTGAGAACACTGTTCATGGGATACTAGGACAGATGAAAGAAATAGTAGCCAGAATTGGGCATTTCAAGCTGAGGAGCTAACCAAGTGAACCAACAGAAAAAGCCAAGAGGATGCCGAAAATGAGAGAAGGGTATAAACAGAGCAAGAGAGTAGCTTGAGATAGAAGGGAAATAGGGAGAAAAAGGAAAAAAACACAATGATTAGAGATATATTTTCCAGAGAGACTCCCATGAACAAGAAAGCTACTCTTCTAAAGATGAATTAAAAAGAGATGTTGAAATGATGAAAAAGAAAACCAAGATTTCTGAGACCTGAGCTGTGAATTATCACTCCTTCCTTGAACAAAGGAAGGCCAGGAGCAGTGTGGTAAGAGATACAGGGACAGTGCTGTGAGGTGGAAAGAAACTATGAGATCTTTGTTTCAACCAGAAGGGGCCAGTTTCCTTCACTGAAAGACATAAACGGATACAGGATAGTCAATACCTAGGGGAAAGGAAAATGCCAGACTAAATAGGATGGGTATTTGTTTGTTTGTTTGTTTTTCAACTCTGAATTTTGACTCCTTAACACATTTTTTAATGAATGTTCCTAAATTTATGTACTTTTTAGGTGATCTGATTGCTTCCTCTTTTTTCTGTCTCCCCATTTTAGAAAGTCTGTATAGTGAGAAGTTTCAATCATACATAACTGTCTTGGTTACTCTTCATTGCTGAGACAAAATACTAGAAACCCAAAATTAAGGAGGGAAAGGTTTATTTAGCTCACAGTTTGTACAAGTTTCAGTCTATAACCAGATGACTCCTAAGGAAGGTTGCGCAGCACAGGGGTAACACTCCAAGACAACACAGACAAAAAGGGTAGCAAAATCAAAAAGGGAGGGAGAACAAGCCTCTTCTCCTTCTTTTTATTGTAAACTACCAACCGCCCAGAGTGGTGTAGTCCTCACACCACCTCTGTGACCTTGTCTTGAACAGGAACAAGATATTTGCAAAGTAAGGACCCTGAAACCCTGCTGAGTCGCTTTGTTAAACCTTTAACTTCTCAAATTGACACAATGTATCAACCATAACAATCTACCCCTTGGCAACTTGAAAACCAGGCACATTTGTTTAAATCAATTTCCAGATCAAAAACATGCTTGCTCTTAATATTTCACAATTTGGATATAATAACACAGCTTTAACAATCCTTAAAAACCAGTTTGTCTATCAACATTACATTACATTAAAATCATAACATTTCCCCCCTGACCTCCCTAAAACTCATGCAAATCCCTTTATGCAAATGGCATTTAGTCTATCTGCAAGAGATGTCACATTCCTAACAGTTTCAGAATTGCTGAAAAGTCCAAGTCTTCTCCAAAATATAAGGCAAACTCTTAGCTGCAACCCTTGTGTAAATGAAAACAAAGTTAAACACTTCCAAAATTCAATAGTACAAAATAAACATTCCTATCCCTAAAGGTACAAATGAGGAAACATGAAGCATTGGAACCAAAGCATGTCCAAAATCCAGCAAGTTCTGTAGTTGTACAGCCAACAACTGATCAATCTGTGGCAAACTTTGAGCTCCAAAGGACTTGAGTGACTAACACTATGGCACTTCTCATGGTTACAGATTCCATGCTTCTTCTTAGGTATGCTTTGCTCCACCCTTGCAGCTTCCCTTAGATGTTTCATGTTCCTGGCTTTTCCAAACTTCTGGGGTTTCCACTGCACTTTCACTTCACCTTCCCAGCTTAACACACTTCCCTTTCAGGGACACATTGCCTGGCCTTCCAGATCTTCTGAAACCAAAGTGGAAGCCAGCTTAAGCCCATAACTCTTGCATTCTGCATATACCTAAAGCCAGCACATGTGGATGATGCCAAGGTCTTCTGCTAGGTGGAGAAGTAGCCAGGTTTTCCTCTTTCTTGCTTGTGGAGGTCAAGTGCTTGGATTGCTGGACACTCTGAATCCAATTCTGAGGAACAGATTTTCTGTGCTGCTGCCATTCTAGAACATCATACTATGCAGCTTTCTCCTTAAAGCAAAATCTTTCACTTTTGCAGTTTTGAGGCTGCAAAGGGTGGAGAGTTGCTGCTTTCTGTGGTGCCTTTAGGCCATCTTTTCTAATCTCCTGTTCCTTCTCAGCAAATGTAATGCCCTCAGCTCTCCCTTTGCAGTCCACAGCTTTACTAGAACTTTCTTTCTGGTTGAATTCATTCTGCTAGTCTCTTTGCTCTTGATTCACAACATAGATCGGGCTAATAGCTCCCATTGATAGTCTTGCCACCATCTCAACATTCTACTATCTTCAAGTTTCTTCTGCCAGATTAATCTACCACCCTTAATCTTAGTCTCAGGCAATCTCTGGAGATGAGCAAAGTACAGACAAACTTTTCACTAAGCTGTAACATACATTGTCTGGAATCCAACAACCAATGCAGCCCTTCCTATTAGAAACTCTTCTTTGCTAACAGGATTTCTACTAAGCTTCTGGTCTTCTAAACTCTGACTGGAATCTCCCATACCGAACAGCATAAGATGCTCCAGCTTTACTCTTTCAGGCAATATCTCCAAACCTTTCTAAACTCTTCCAACAAGCCATTCCAAAAGGTCTTTGAACCACATGATCAGGTATAGTCATAGCAATGACCCCACTTTCCTGGTACCAAATTCTGTCTTGGTTACTTTTCTCTCATTGCTGAGACAAAGTATCTGACATCCAAAATTAAAGAAAGATAGGTTTATTTAACCCACAGTTTGTGGAGGTTTCTGTCTATAATCAGCTGACTCCAAAGCAGGGTGGCACATAACAAGGGCAAAACTTCAAGGTGGCAGAAGGCAGCAAAGCAGCAAGAGCAAAAAAGTGGGAGAAAACAAGCCTCTTTTCCTCCCTGATATTGGGAGCAGTCTACCAATCCCACAGAGTCGGTGTAGCACTCACACCACCTCTGTTCCTTCCTGTTGCACAGGCTCAGGATGTTTACAAAGCAAGGACCCTGGTTCCCTGCTGAGTCCCTTACTTAAACTTCTAAACTTCCCAGTGTAACAACCATAACAATATCTAATCATAAAATCTACTCTGAGTTAGGAATTATAAAGCAATAAATATTCATACCTGACACCATGTAAAACATCAAATTGCTTAATTTAGTCAGGATGGTGGGTATTTCCGGGTTAATTTTGGAGTGTCAATTTTTCATTTTCTCCTCTACCATCAATTTTCTTTCTTTCTTTCTTTTCCTCTCCTTTTTTCACCTTATTTCTCCTCCTCCTCCTCCTCCTCCTCCTCCTCTCCCTCCCCCTCCCCCTCCCCCTCCCCCTCCTCCTCCTCTCCTTCTTTTCTTCTTCTTCTTCCTCTCCTTTTGTCTTGGAGACTGAATCTAGGGCTTTTGCACCGAGCCACAAATCTATCCTTTTTAAATTTTTTAAAAATTTTTGAGACAGTGTCTCATCAAGTCTATAAACTGCCCAAGCTGGGCAGAGCAGAGTGTTGAGATTACAGGTGTGACTCAAGGATTGAAGCTAGATCAATCATTCTTGTGAAAGAAAAATTGATTTCAGTCACAAATACAAGTAAGTAGAAATTTTGGAAAGAGAAAAGACTCACTGTAAACAGTGGAAGAACAAATCAGAAGCAAGACCAAAGAAAAATGATGTAAGATAAGCACAAGCAGTAAAGACAAATCAAGCTTTTGTTGAAAATTCTGAGTGAATAGTCCCAGCCTGCTGTGCAACTTTTCCCACTGTGGAACTTTCAGATTGTCATAAGTTGCCTCACCTTCTCTTGAGCTCTCCTCTATGAATCTGCTTCCAGTATTTCACTCCTAATTTAAACTCCAAAAATAAAACAAGAGAAAAAATAATCCACAAGGACAGTGACTGAGAAAGCGATGTTCTAGATAGGGAAGAGGACAAGATGTGGTGGTTCCAGTGAAAGCTGAGTCTTGTTTCAATAGAAGGACACAACATATGGGACACAAAGGAAAATAAATCAGTTACGAAGTAGAGGACAGTCTGAAAGAAAGAGAAAAATCAAAGAGAATTTACACTGGATAAAAGCAGAGTCATTTGCTGTAAATTTGGAAATACATTGAAAATAGATAAAAGGTGAATAAAGGTATCAATTTGCTTTCCTGCCTCCTTTTATAATAGTAGATTTTCATTGCAAAGAGTCCTATATATCATGTAGATTACCTGTCCTTCATTATCATAGCATAAAATCTCTTAATATATCCATTTGTTCTGTATACCAGACTCTAAGCATTTTGTCCTCTAAGAGTACTCAAAACTAGGCAGAAGTTTCCTTTCTTTTGTTTCCCCCACCCCCTTTCCTGTAGTTCAACTCGAGGTACTTTAAACAAATCCTGAGCCAAGTTCTGCTGTCAGTGACTTCTATGCCAAATCCTATCTGAACACTCATGCTCAGTTCCAGTTGCATCCACGCTGATGTCCAGCACAGCCGTGCGTAAGAAAAGAAGGGCAGGAACTGACCCTCGAGTTGCGTGTGACAGTTACTGACGGCCAACATTTGGCTCAAACTGAGTACATCTACTTTTAGCAGAGTAATTTGTTGATAATATCCTTCGCCAACTTGACTGCTAAAATTGAGACAACTCGACTTAGGAACAGTTATGTAAATCATGGGCCGAACACAAATGTGAAAACAAAGTATAAATAAACCTAACTGTTCAGACCCCAGACGTTAGCAGTCAGTGTTACTGGACATGTGAAAATCAAGTGAGTGAGATACAAAAAGGAACATATGCTAGGAAAGAAAAGGAGCTTTGAAGAAAACAGAAAGAAACCATGAGGGTTTTTTGAGATGATGGTTCATGGCTGTAGATAAATTCAGACAGCCTGTATGGTCACAGTCATTAACAGTGTAAATAACACATTAGTTGCTTACGTTAGCATGAATAGAAGATCAGAGATTTTGAAAGCCAGGGAAAAATATTTATTTTTCTAATATATAAAAATATTTATTTCTCTGATCATGTTACATCATCCACAGAAATTACCTAAGAAACCCACCTTTAATTAAAAATAAAAGGCACAAAAGAATCATTTGTAGATTACCTGTCAAGGGATATCTTTATGTAAAATTACCTGTCAAACAGAATAATTCATAAGAAAGTAGTTACACAGTAAAAACAAACTAAGGTTTGTGAGTCAGTCAAGCAGAGAGACTAAAATCTAAATTCATTTCCATCTTGAGAGCAATACTTATCTCTTACGGACACCATCTGATTAGTTTTATGTTTTGTTCAGTAATAACAAATATCTCCTAAATGATGTATTGTCCCAGTTACTATAACCAATTCAATAGAATAATCTATTATATTCCTTCAGATTAGCATTGGTATTTTTAGACTAAACTAAACAAGCACTCAAATCTCAAAATAAATCATTTTTACTAAACAATGGACCAGCTATCTGTGTCTCATGTTATATCAATAAACATAAAAATATTATGGTAGATGTTTTATGCTAAGTAAAACCTCATGCTGAATGCTTTTAAAGAATAAAATATTTTTTTAAAAATTTAGCTTAAGTTAATGTGACAATGTAGATAAACTTTTAAATGTTCAACACAAATATACGATACACTCAAAATGCTTAGTTTAGAAATTTAACCTTAAAGCTTCTCTATGTACTTTGCTTATATTAATGTTTGCCTAATCCTAATCATAGTTTCATTTATCTTCTCAATTCATGAAATATAATAATACACGAATCTAAAATCCTGTCTTCAGTTTTTTATTTCAAATTTTTATTTTTTATTAGTACATGTTTAGAGTACAGAATGATTACATTCTTCACAGGGAGTTTCCACCTGTACAGGATGTACCTTGTAGTCAGGATTCACAAGGGAATAGATGCGATATAGGACAAATAATTTAAAGAGTTATTTTATAGTATTCAGCCGAAGAGTCAAATGCAGAAGAGTGCAGGAGATCTGGCCACCCACTACAGACCCAAAGACTTCATCTGAAGCCCTAGATCCCATGGTAATGCCCTGCAGGAGTTCAGCTGAAAACCAATCACCCATGGCAATGTCCTCCATGAGTCCAGTTGGAGGCCTAGAGCCCACGAAACATCTCATGCAAGTCTGTATCAAGGATCTGTGCTGCAAAGGCCCAAAGGTCAGCGGTAGAAGCTAAAAATTCTGCATAACAGTGGGACGCAGGATCTGGGCCAGCAGCTTGAGGGAATCTGCACTGGAGCCAGGAAGCAACTCTCAAGTCAGGACCAGAGCTCCCCTGAAAAACAGTCACAGCCATCCTCCGTGACAGCAAGGACCCAAGCTCCTCCAGCAATAAGAACAGCCAACTTCATATCAAGACAAGCTTCTCCAGAACAATCAACAGCACAAAATCTCCCCCAGTTCTCCTTTTATGCTGTTGGCAACAATTCTCAGGTGGGCCTTCCACACAATCATGCTGATTCAGTTCAGCGGGCTGTTACAAATTGACCATTAGTTAATCCATCACACATCTTTAATTCTTTGTTCACTCCCTTCCCCCGCTTCTCCCTTCCCCCTCCCTCATCTCTTCATTCCCTTCCCTTTGGCAAAAGATCTTTTTCTGTTTATTAGAACTTACGCAAATTGTGCAAAAGAGAATTTTATACAGAATACAATAGCTCTCATTAAGTATTTGAGGAAATATCTTGGATAAAAATCAGTAAGCTTAATCTGGTTTGGCCCAGGAACAAAATTTGAACCAGAAAAATTTAGTCCTTGGTCCAAGGAAAAACTTTACCAGCCAAAACTGTTTCAAGTAATGAGATTTTACAAATATACTTGATCATGTGGTCATTGATCAACATGTGGAAGAGCAAATTACTATATTTTGACTTTCAAATGTTTTATCAAACTTGATTTTATAACCCTACATCTGTTATATTAAGATATCTAATCACATGGCAAGTATTGTACATGTTAGTAATTGATAGATCAATATGTTCAGAGGTAAATCACTTTTCAATGCTTGATTTAACTGGTTCTGAAGCTGACAGCCATGAAATCTGCATAAAATGAATTATGCTGAAATTATATGTGAAAATATACAAAGTGCTGGGGGCTGGGCATTTAGCTCAGAGGTGAAAGCATCAGGTGGATAAGCACTAGGATAAGCACTAAGTCATGAGTTCAATCCCCTGTACAAAAAACAACAACAACAACAACAAAAACTGCAGCAATTCAGAGAGAACCAGTAATGGAAAACCTTTTTAGATTTTTGAGTAAATATTATACACTAACATTTTAAGGAGTAAGAACATATAGTCCAGTGCTAGTGTACTTAGCATATGCCCCAGTTTTGATTATTAGCATCACAAACAAATGCATAAAAAATTTTTCAATGATCTATAGTATGTTGGCAAATGCAAATAAATTGTGCTGTGAAATGAGCAGACTCTAACTTCTTTGGAAGGGTAGCAGTATAATTTTTAAGTTCCTAAAAATTGAAATTTGGAGAAATTAAACTCTATCCACTGTTATGCTTTCTACAAATATGTAAAATAACTACAAATGCATTTATGTACTGTCATTTAAAGCCTAATTCTGTAAGAAAATATTCAGTGTTACAAAAAATGAACAGTTCTCCAGCGGTCTGACCTGCTTGAATTATTGTAACTGCACACATGGCCCATCTAAGAGGGTCAGTTTTTCTTTTTGTAAACTTCTTAAAATACAAGCTCGGTGTTCTCTTTCTAGTGTATCACAGAGCCTCATATATGGACTATGCTGCTAAACTGAAATGGTCTGATATAAGCCCAGCGTTTTGAAAATTAAGCAATGAAAATCTCAAAGACCAAATTTTCTAAACCCAAGTTTAAAACATATGGATCCTTGGGATTACAAATTGAATAAAAATTTGAGGGAGAAAAGTGTAAACAAGACAAAAACCCCTAGGAAAGACACCTAAATGAATTCACTGAGGCCTAGATCAGCACGCTAGCAAAGAGATCAGAACCTGTAGTTCTCCACAGAGCCTTTTCCCTGACTTCTTGTACTAGCAATTTTCATGGGACAGGACATTTTTTAAAATGCACCCTAAATGCATCTCTAAGTAACAAGGGCTGATGAAACAAACATATTACATACCTGAAATGCTGGACTTCTTTAGTGTAAAATCATAACTAGAAAACTGAATTATTCATTTTATTTCTGGTTATAGAATTTTACATGAATGCTGGCAGATAATTTTTTTTTCAGGATTCTTTTGAGCAAAAATTCCAAGTGTTATAGGGAAAATGAGATATTGGTAGAAGTGTGAGACTTACATAGGAAGCAATTGTGGAACACGGAAGGTTGAGAGTACTCATCATACGTGCAAAGGAAAAATGCCAGAAGGAAAAGACAGGCTAGAAACCTTTCTGATTTGTATCCCTTGCAGTTCCAATGTGGAAAGTGTATTTGGTAATCCTTTTGGCAGTACGTGCAGGGAGAGAAGAACTTTGGAAAGAGATAGAATTGGCAGTAAACAAGCTATCTCAAGGGAAAGAGAAAGGAAGGAATGATAAGAACCAAGGGTAGTAAGGAGACAGCTGTGATGAAGAGAAAACGTGTCTTAATCTGAAGTTCCCTTTCTAGCTGCTCGCTGGGGAGTAAAGAAGTGTAGACAAAATTTGGAAAAAGTTTGGAGCTCAATAGGCCATTTACCAAGGGGTTACTAATTCTGCACTAAGGAAGTTCATATTACAAGGAGTATTACTGCAGTGTCTTCACTGTTGACTGGGTGAGAACATTCAGTTCTTCCTAGTTTCTTCCTACTTATGCAGCATCTTTCCAGAATCTAGAATCTTAAACCTGGAATTGTAGGTGCCTCTGTAGTGCTATAGAGAGTGCATTTGTCTAGAGGGATGATAGTTTAGTAGATTGGAGGACAAGATTTGGTGAAATATTAACAATATTCAAGTGATTATAATACATTGGCTGTATTAGTGGAGAGATTACCTAACCTCTGTTGTGCTAGAGGCCTAATCTATAAACAAAGAGGAACAACAGTTCTTCAAGGATTTGTTAAATTGATATGTAAAATATGTTTAAGATGGAGCTTGGATTATTGTGTTACAAATAAGTGCTAGTTAATATTTTTATTAGGTCAAGGTGGAAGGACGGTCTAACTTTATCTTATCCAGAGGATTATGCCACATTTCTGGTTCTATGAGCCCTAAGACTACCTCACCCAGACCCTGTACTCTAGATAGATAGATGTTCTGTAGGATGAGAAACTGATAATCCCACTAATCAAAGGGACTTCTTAGACATGACAGTTTCTCAGCTTCCGAAGAGCCAATGTGGAGAAAGACTTGACAAAGCAACAAACATACAGACAAAACACTGGTTTCAGATGATTCTTACTTTTCTCTGATCTCCTGAGTGATATTTTGACTTTCTGAAAGACCTTTGTAAGACCAGTTATGGCCAATCTAACCATAACTATTCTATCTAATCAAAATATATTTCCCTCTTAGTCAGGCTTTCTACTGCCCAACTCCTGGGATAAGATGCAAGATAGTTAAGTATACAACGAGACGTAAGAAACCATAACAGCACATCTCTATTACGTTGTAGAAAAATTCTATTGAAATAAGTGCAATTCATCTCTAAGTGAGGGTATATGTTCCTAATATTTATTAGGATCTTTTTAAGAAAGTCTCCATGATTTATTTCAGAATCTTTTCTTGGGCATTTTTACTGACAGGGCAGTCCTTCTTACAAACTGCTTTGGAAAGAAAGTTTCTGAGGAACATTTTCTATAAATTCTCTTCAAAATTTTCCTACCAAGAAAATTCCCTAGGACAATGTTCCTGTGATAAAATCATACTCCGCCTGCCAAAGGTTATCATTTTGGGAAAAAAATCCTATCTTAGTAACAATCTTCTAAGTCTAGGGATCTGAGGCAGCATTCTAGAATCTAACCAGTATAACATATTTAAGTGATTTCTTCTAGTTATGGTACATGATTAAAGTATTAAGTAATGGTTTTGTACGTTTTCTGTTTCATATTATTTGCTATCATTAAAGGCCCTTTTCATTTTTCCGATTGAAAGCATTAAAGAATAAACAAATGTAACTTATATCAGTTTTCCAGCTGAAAGCTTTCTTTCTTGTAGTCATTTCTAGTAACTGAAGACTGATGCTGCTGCTGTTTTGCCCCCAGAAGTCCTTCCCAGAATAGACAAGTCATGCCTTTGGAGGACACTTATTAGGGACAGATTGGTCACTTTTTGCTTAGCAGAGAAATGATTCTTTTAAAATTCCTAGTAATGACCCACTATAATTTTCTCTTTTTGTGTCTGTAACATAAACAAGTGAAGTCCTATTTTATTCTTATTTTAAATATTTTAAAGGCAAGTATACAAAATATTTTAGGACATACAGTAAGATAAAAAATGTTTCCAGATATTTCATACTTATGTTTATTTCTTTTATTTTTAGAAAACTTCCTGTTGAGAACTGCATAATACAAATCTCATGGTAATAGTACTCAAACTGGACATCTTTGGGTGTTTGTAAAGTAAGTTGTTTTTTATATTCTCAAATAATATTGTTTTGAGAATCACTTTGAGGGGAATTTTTATTAAATGTCCAAGCACAGTTTAAATGGAATTACAATATAAATTGGTGGGTACATGTGTGTGTTTAGGGGATATTCATGCACCTGTGGCTTGGTATTTGAAATATATCTAAGTACATAGATTATTTTAAAACAGACTTGGTCTCTGGAGTCAGACATTGATTAAACAACCAGACCTGTGTAAGTCCTTTTACCCATAAAGTTGTACTCTGAACAAGTTTAGCTGATATAAATTAGATATATGTATTTCCTATCTGGGACCTTTCCCATAAGAGTACTTAAATGCAAGCCAGACATTTATTTATTTTAAATGATTATTGTTAATTTTAGAGAACAATCAAAATACTGTCATTTTAGCAATTTTTATAAAGCATATTGTATAAAACGTGTCATTTGGATGAGAAATGTTTTATTTCATCCTTTAAGCATATTGAAATTTTTTTTTTTTGGTACCAGGGATCGAACTCATGATCTTACACTTGCCAGGCAGGTTCTTACGCTGCTGCTGAGCTAAATCTCCAGTCCCCATATTTAAATCTTATCTTGGCTTAAATATAAATATCTATTTAATTGCATGTTTTTATTTTGGCTATTAGTTTATGAATTGTTGGTTGATCAGAAAGCATGAAAGCCTTTATGTCAAAAATGTACCCTACTATTTCCACCTTTAAGAATACTGTATGCACTCCTTTGAAAGGAATGGCATGGTAGTTAGAAGTCATTATACTAGGGATAAAATTATTATGCTAGGAATAAAGGTCATTATACTAGGGATAAAATTATTCAATTAGCCTTAAAAGTCAGGCCAAATGGATACCAGAAGGTAATCAGGAGGCACAGTTCATTAACTCATGAGAAAGTTAGTGTGGTCGTGTCTGGGCTGAGACAAAGTTGGTCAGAGTGTTCTGCCAAGGAAATGTCATGAGGAGGAATTATATTGTCCGGGAAAGAGTCCTAAGAGGATCATTCCTTTAAAGTCCATAGTAAATTCTGCTATTTTGGGTATTAAGACTGTACTGCACTAAAAAGCAGTGCCATCTTACCAATAAAAACCACACAGTTCTCCCATTAGTGACAGGTTTCAGTTTGATCATGGCTAGCCAAAAATATCAAGAAGAATGACTGTTATTTATAAATTTCCATATATTTAGTGTTCCCAAATCCAGAGTGTGGGATCTGCACTTGACTATCCTGGAATTTTCCCTGAATTATTCTGTACCAGCTGCTCAAGAAACTCTGGATGGGCTCTTGGAAAGCCATAGAGTTCTACTCCCACTAAACAGATTTGTCCTAGATTTGGCTGGTGTTTAGTGGGCTGATTCCAGTTGGGATTTAAACTTTTTGGGTGTGACAGTGATGGTGGTTCATCAGTGAAATATAAACAAGTTGAGTCTCTAAGGCAGAAGTTGATGGAGATTCATTCTGCATTGCCTAAAGTCTAATCTTCCAAAGCCTTGAGAGATTAAAGCTGTCTTTTTGCAAACCTACATATTAATGATGAAGAAAGAGATTATATAATCCAATGAGTTGTCTTAGTACATTTAACTTTGCGTGAGACACCATAATGAACTGAGATTGAGACATAGTTTTTGGAAAATTTCGAGAATCTTATCTACAGGTGGTTGGAAAGGAATCACAATTGAGGCTCATTATGAAATGAGGCTGCATAGATGAGATGGGATAAGTCATAAGCTTCTCCAAACTTTCTAGTAAAGCAAAAACTTTGGGGACTATTATACATTAGTTTTATTCAAGTGATGACTCTCTATGCCCTTTGCAGTGTGATTTTGCAATCCCACCAATGAAGAGCAGCAGTCTATTTCCTCTCTTCTTGGAGCTGGAGACTCACTTTGGTCAGCTGGCTCTGCCCCACGTAAATGCATGCCAATTTCTAGCCTAAGCCTCAAGAGGCGTTTCAAGCTTCCACTCCCTTTCTTGGAGGTTTGCCTTAGCTAGAGAACAAACCCAGGATAATATCCAGACAAGGGTGAACACAGCAGGCCTCAGACTGCTATTCATGGTAGAACCAAATTTCAAGATGGGCTTTTAGCTGGCATTTGGAAAGGTGGACTTTGGGAATATTTCCATCACTCTAATCAATAAGTGGAGCTCATTGTTCCTCAGCTGTGTGAACAAATAGTATGACTTGCACCTAATATTTTTCATTCTGAAATTCTGGAGTTTGGGGACCAGCCAAACAGATGGTGCTTCTGTGATCAACTCCTGATACAAACTCTGAATACAGAGTGTTTCCAATGAGCTTCCCTGCTAGATAACATTATGGATGCATTGTTGTGATTCATTGTTAGAGGAACAAAGGATGCCTTGTGTGACTCCACTGTGAAAGTACTCCTAGCAGCTTGTGCCTCATTTCCTCATGGCTTTGTCCCACATGCCTTTTGCTTTTACCAGTTTTCTTTTGTTTTGTTTTTCTGGAATAAACCACAACCAAGAACATGGCTGTATGTCGAGTCTGGTGATTCCTCCTGGACTTTTGAAACCTGGGAAAGAGTAGGGGAATCCTTGACACGGTGTGTTAAGAATCCAGAGGTCATATGGAGCAAAACTTTCTTACCTGAGCCATCCCTCATCAGCTAACCACCAGGTGACTGCAGAAATGTGCATGAAGGCATTCAATGAGCTCCTAGAGATGAATTCAATTATAGATTTGCTATTTAATGGTAATGAGGATCATATTAAGCAGCCAAGCCCAGTCAAGCTCAGTAGTGATATTAGAAAGATTCTAATTTTTAGGATGATTTGTTGCTCAGCCTTCAGTAACTGATAAAAGAAGCCCGTGTGATTTAAATAAAAGACAACTGAACACTTTCAGAAGAACAGAAAATAAAACTCAATTAGCATGGGAAACAATTGAAGAGGTTAGGTTTGATGAAACTCCAAAACAGTTTACTGAACAAGATGGATTTCAGTATCATAGAAATGTGCTCCAATAATGTGGCACAGCATATACGATGGTTAATCTCGGTTTGATTGACTTGAGGATTTACTGGGAGATCAGAAAAGGTACTTTTGGGTGCCTGGGTGAGTCACTGGAGCATGACCTTGGCTGGTCTCTGGCTAATTTATCCCTCCGTCTTGCTTCACTCCCCCAACTGCCCAGTGGGCTGCTGGAAGTTGAACTGCTTTCCTCTGCCCTGTCCTTCCACTATGATATTTCTGTTTTGGAATCAGTCAACCATGGGCTAAAACTTTGGAATCCATGCACCAAAATAAACTGTTTCTCTGTTAAATTGCATATGTCAGGTATTTTGTTCCAGTGACCAATGGAAAAGCTAATTAGAGCATGCACAAATTCACTTTCAGTCAGAACATAGGTATGAATACTACTTTTCAACAACCCAATTTTCTAATTCTGAATGATTTTATGCTTTGACAATAAAACCTGGATTTAAGGCAGTTATCTCTAAAGGGTGAGCAATGTTTCTTGGATGAATTTAGTAAGCATTATTATTTAAAAATTATTGTTGGCTCTGTTTTATTGAGACATTATCAGATTAAAAGAAACCCAAACTATGGATCATTACTTTTATACCAGCAGATTTTCATAGTGGGAATCATTGCTGACCTGTCAGAAATTCTGATGTCACTATGAATATGGAAAGTTTGTCATCCTACGAAATCATCTTGCCAAAATTTAGACTAAATAAAATGAATAGTAACACTTTCTCATTTGTTATTTCAACCAAAATTGTTATTGTTGAACCAAAAATGTCTATTATGTAAACACATCATTTTAAAATTACTTTAAATAAAATGATAGTGGCTAATAACTCTCAATGAAGCATGGTCATAAAATAAAATGTACTGCAGAACTTTAAAGCAGAACTTGATAAATACCTCTGCTGCAAGTGAAAATGAGGAAAACAATTTCAATTTTTAATGGAAAATACACTTGCTTTACATTTTTGAAACCTGGTGAAAATATTACATTTCCTGTATCTCATAAATTCTGTAAGAAGCATTCTTGACATTAAATTAATTAAGGAAAATAAATGGTAAATATCCTGAGTTCACTGAACTGCACTCTTCTCATAATCAAATTTCATGTAGATTCATTATGCTTAACTTCATTAGTATCAGTGCCTCATTTTGACCCAGCATATTAGCTATACACTTTTTTCCCTCAACAAATATCTGAGATGCACTGATAAACAATGAAAAACACACTGAATATTTTGCTAGGGAGCACATTTCAAATTAATGGAGCAGACACTTTCCTATTTAGTATGCCATTTGTTTTTTCCTGAATGTATATGTATCATATGAATTGAGGGCTTTGGGGTTGGGGTTGTTTTTGTTTTGGCTATCCCACTTTCTGATTTCCTAATAAATTTATTGATTAAACAATCTTCTATGTTCACACCCCATAACCAAACAGGGTGCTTAGTTTCACATCAATATCTATTTAGCCTGTTTAACTAGCAATGTATGACAATATCAATGCCAATAATTAGAATTTTTTTCAATATCAAGCATCCAGAAAACCCCTCTTCAAGAGCCCCTGAAAGGAAGTCAAGAGTCAGATGTGTGGTTTGTCCTTTGTCAAGGCAGAAGTGATCATGTGTCATCACACTAGTGAAAACAGCCAGTGTTAAGTGGAAACAATTCCAACACAGCTTAAACTCAGCCTTCTAAGGCTGCTGTTACAAGTCCTCTGTTCACTCAAATCATGCAAGTTAGGCACTCATGTCTGAAAAAAACCAGTGGAAATTGTTTGTCTGAGAATGCTCAGAATTTAATAAATTCTTACATAGTGTTTCTTGTTATTTGAGTCAGTTCTTCTTTCCTGATTTCAAAATGAGATTTCCTTCCATTACAAGGGTATAATGTATAAGATTTAAGGAAGAAAAACAATTCATGTCATTCTGAAAAATCTCCAGCAAATTTTTCATAGAAATCAATGCAATTATAGAAAGAAAATTACTATGCTCTTATAGGGCAAGAAGTGTGTGTGTGTGTGTGTGTGTGTGTGTGTGTGTATGTGTGTGTGTGTGCGCGCGCACATATGTGTGCCATTCTTTTATAAAGCCTAAAGATGAGATCTCAAGTGTAGTTAAGATATAATAACACTATTGTGCATTAAATTGAGTTCACTTTCCAAGAAAGAAATCCACAATTACTATCAGGTAATTTTGTGTATACACAAAACGCATCACATAGTATCCATATATTAGCCCAAAGTAAAAACACAATTATGACAGATTAAAGAGGGAGTATAAGTTTACAGCAGTTTGAAAACTGTTCTCTCTGGATTCCTCAGAGAAGTGATTCATGTATAAATGAAAGACAAATTGCTCTTTTCTGAGAATCATAGAGATTTTGCTTATTTGTTTTGTTTTGTTTTTTCTTTTTTCCTTTTTTGAGATGGGTCTCACCATATAGCTCAGGCTGGTCTTGAACTCACTTTGTAGCCCAGGCTGGGCTTGAACACACAGCAATTCTCCTGCCTAAATCTCCCAAGAGCTAGAATGACAGGCATGTGCCACCATGCTCAGCAGAGTTTTTGTTTTGCTGGATTTTACTGAATTCTTAGTTAAGTACTGGAACACACACTTAGTCTAAAACTTTGCTTTAATCCAAGATCAACAAAATGACTAATTTTATAAGTCAACTTAGAAAAGGTCTTTGGTTGAGACTGGCATTTAAATCTGGGAGTTTTATACTTTGAGGAAGAATGTCACCACTGGAATGTGAATGGGTGTCTGATCTATTGACAGAAGGCCTGAGTAGAACTGAAAGATGGGCCTCCCAAAAAGAGGGAAGCTCTCTGCAGACCGCCTTCTCAATTCCTGTACTCTGCCCTCTCTCCTGGGCCTCCAGACTCCAGATCTTCAGTTTGTAACTGCACCCATGGTGTTCTTAAGTCACCAGCCTGGGAGCCCACACTGCAGATTGAAATTCACCAGGCTCAACAATCACATGAGCCGATTCCTTACAGTAAATTTTCTTCCATCTACATATGGAGAGACCAAGTCGCTTTTAACCTATGGAATCAGTACATTCTGCTTTTTACTAGAGACAGACGTAGAACCAAGAATGATTTTAGGGAAACGGAATTCTAAGATGAGGAAATCTGATTAAAGCAGTAAATATAAATGGAATTTTGGAAGTTTTGATCAAACCTTTGTGCAACTAATTAAAAACTGACCTTCAAAATATAAAAGATCTGTAATGAATTCTATGTGTGATACAGCATAGGTCCCAAACGTATGCTGAAAACATAAATAGAAATTACTTTAGTGACACTGCTGCATACAACAGGAAAGCTGGTATTGGAAGACTCAAGGACCTCAACCCATTATGGTGATTCCTTGGCAATACAGGCCACTGGCTTTCCCTTTAGGAAAGCAAAGGTCCACTGTGCCATTTTGCTCATCTTTTGCATGTTTCTTAAACCAGTGTACAGGCAAGAAATAGAATAACTGTTCAGTTGTAGTTCCCCAGATATTCTGAAATGGGTTTAAAAAACAATCCAAGCCAGTGATAGTTGACCTTTATTCTAGTTTTCATCTTTAATTAATTCAGCTCTTCTCTCTACGCTTGCTCTCCAGGAGTAGCCCAGTCTAAAGGATAAAACTCCAACAATATTAAAATGCTCACAATTTAATATTGAACCAACTTCCACTGCACATTTATCAAAGAGATTTAAACATTATTAATAAATTATTTTTCCCTCTTGGAAAAAGTTAAAGATCCATGATCCTGGGCAAGTGGCAGCACTGCCTGAGGCACACTTTCAAACCTTTGAAAATCTCTACCTAAAACCAGACATAGCAAGTAGATTGTAAATCTAAAAATCCTACCTGCAATATTTTTTCATAAAAATGCCAAGATAGACCCAAATAACAAGTAAAAACAAACTTTTAGCGGGAAAAAGATAATGATTTCAGCATTTGTGTAGGAAGAAGGGGGAAAACAAAATTGTTTACCTTAAAGAAGAAGAGAAACATTTTTAAATAGCCAGCAGGTATGTGTGGGAAGGCAGGGGGTCTCACTTGCCAATCACAAGTGAAACCAGGTAGGACTTCAGCCAGGCAAAATGTCAGTGAGACTCAGCATCCAGCAGAGCAAAGGAGGAGTTAGAGCCTTAGGGCCTCTGAGAATTGCTGAAATGCCCCAATCCAGGCACCCTTCCGAGCCAGGGCACTCCCGCAAGGACAAACTGATGAAGTGGGATACAACTTGAGCAACATAGGGAAAATATGGAAAGAATTTAAAGATCCTGATCAAAGCAAAAGAACAGAAGCAAAACGTTGCAAAATTAAAGCTGTTGTAATTTTTAGCATGAAGAAAACACAAAAGAGAGATCTTGTTAAGTTGAAAAAGTCAGGTTAAATCTTGTCACTATTAAAAGTTCAGAAAAGTTAATTTCATATAAAGATGAGCAACAAGAAAGCTCTCAGATTTAAATCCAGGAAAGATATTGTGAAAAAAAAGTGGGAAACAGAAAAAAATCCTTATATACAATGAAAGCGTACTTGACAGAGACACAACCAAAACAGGAACCAAAACCATTGTCTAGTCTTTCAACATGGGCTTGGAAACAGGTAACACATATGTGAAAAAAATATATAAATCAGACAAATCACCGACATGAGATGAAAGAATTCAGGAAAATCCTATAAATGAAGGAAAAACATTTCACAATTGAAGGTAAAGTTTGAAGAAATACAGAAATATGACTTATACCAGACAGGATGGTGCACACCTATAATTCTAGAAGTCTGGGCATTTGAAGCTGTAGAACTTAGCAACTTAACAACTTAGTGAGACCCTGTTTTAAAATAAAAGAATAAGGGCTGGGGATTTAGCTCAGTGGCATAAGCACCTGCCTTGCAAGCAGGCAGTCGCGAGTTCAATCCCTAGTCCCGATAAAAACGAAAAAGACAAAAATTTAAAAAAAATAAAAGAATAAAAAATGGCTAGAGATACAGCTAAGGTCAAATCTTTAATTCAATCTGCAGTAAAACATACAAAATCACACACACGCATGCACACACACACAAACAAGACTTAATACAAAGGAAGGGTAAAAATAACAAAATTTAAAAATGAAAAATAAAGGAAGAAATAGGTGAAAAGAATTTGAAAGAAAGACAAAGGTTGAGCATAGTCAAAAAAAATTAGATATGGATGTTAATCACTGGAAAGTGATTAAATAAGGAAATAAAGCAAATACTAAGAGACATAATTTAAGTATATGGTGGTAGAGATATTTATAGATTTGATATGGTGAATGTAGTAATTTTGGTCTGCATTTTTTGTTTCCAATTATCATGAACTTTATATTGATCGCATTGTGGTGTATTAAATTCTTTTTTTTAACATTCCACTTGAGCATTCTATTGTCAACAGTTATAAAAAATGCTGAAGCAGTTTTACATGCCTCCTAACAATTTTTATTGTACATTTTCCCAGGCATATTCACTGAGTACTTGTTGTTAAATAGATATAATTTTAGTGAATTTTCATATTGTTATCCAAATTTAAAGGAAAGACATCTAAAAGTTTATGACTAATTTTAGCACTATTTTGAGATGCTTTTTAAATTTTTTTATTTTTAAAAAGCAAAACAAAAAAGGATAGAAATAATACAGAATTTCAAAAAAATAACAGTAAAAAATGAACATTAGTTAATAAAATGAACATTGTTATCTTAGAATCAGTTGCTCTTTTAAAGGTTCTAGAAATTCCCTTCGATATCTAGTTTATATCATTATGTAATTTTATTACAAATTTGCATTAAACTTGTTAGATACTTTTCCTATGTCTATAGATAATCACATATCTTGCTTTTATTCTGCTAATATGATTCAATGCAAAATTTGATTTTATAGTGATGAATCAATGTTGTATTGCTATGTTAAATTCAATTTTGTCATGTATTTTCTAATTTACTTTGTTTACTTGCTTTGCTAATGTTCTGTTTAGGATTTTTGCCTTGGCAGTTATGGGTAAATTGGACTATAATTTAATTTTCTTAAATTATCTGCCTGAATCTTTTTAAAAGATACATAATATATGTGTGTGTGTATATGTGTTTTATATATGTGCACTCACATATTTTTCCATTGTATTTAGTTTTTAAAATTTAGTGGCATAAAATCATAACATCATTTTATTATCTGTTTTATACTTCATTGTGACGATGGTTATATACTTTGCTTTGGCTTTTGTTTTTGTTTCCTCTTATTTTTAGATATTTTGTTTTCTTCAGGATCAGATTTGCCATATGTAAAATATTTAAAACAAAGCAACTTGTTTTGAACCTCTGTATTTCATCATTTTTGTGCATTGATGTTCACTCATATTCCTTCCTATTTTTGTTTTTGCTTTCTATTTTCCCCTCATTGGGCTTATTCTTTTGTTCTTTGTCTCACTCAATGATTCTCAACTGGAGGTGGTATCACCTACCTGGGGAAATTAAGAAATGAGTGGAGGCATTTTCTGTTTTCACAGTAACTCTAGAGTGCTTTTGGCATTTAGTGAAAGAAAGCCAGGTTGGTATTTATCCTGTAATGCGTGGGACATTCCAGCTCAACAAAGATTAATTCTTTTCCAAAGGCCAAAAACATGCCTGTTGAGAAACTCTAGCTAAGTTTGCAGTTGAATATTTGCTTATTCATTTTCCTAAGCATTTAAGGTTGAACAAACATAACCTTGAATGAACAGCTGTACTGTATTCTATAGGTTTCCCTATTTAGTCTACATGCAGCCTTGAATTATGTTTTGAGCATTTTCTACTTTATCTTATAATTTCTTCTTTCAGAAGAGATTGATGATTTTGACACTTTAACCATGCAGGCTGATTTTTAATTCTTTAGTTAACAGCACCTAACTTAACAGCATTAAAATAAGAGAATGTGAAGTGGGTAAAAAAAAAAAAAAATCTTTGAAATGTATTGATTATTTTTTGTGCTCTAGTATGCTATTAAATTTTACATTAAAATATATTGTCTAAATATGGGGCATAATGTTCAGTATACATGCTGACTAGCTCAATTTTGTAAATTTTTCAAGCTCTTCATAACTTCCTTGAATTTTTGGTTAAAAATGACTCTCAAAATGTTAGTGGATTTGTCAATATCTTCTTGTGGTGCTATCAATATTTTCCCTATATTTAGAAGCTGTACTATAGGTTGTAAAACAACTTAAAATTATTAAGACTACATGATAGTTTATGGCTGTCTTTTTATTTTTTGCCTTTAAGTGAACCATGTATCCAAGAAATACTATTTGTTCTATAAATATTGTTATTTTCTCCTTTCTTTTTTTTTTTTTTGATCTTTCTGATTACTATTTTACATTATCTCACTCTAAGATTGTAGAGCTGGATCTTTTAAAATCAAAAAAACTATATAATTCTTGTCATTTGAATGTTTAAACATAAATTTGAACATCTAATGTCAATAAGTATATTATGTTTTTATTTCTATTCACTTTTCTATTTCTTAACTAATTCTTAACTTTTGGGGAAATGAATTAGATTTTATTTTTTATTCTCGGTATAGATATTTACATTTTTCATTATTTTAGTAATTAATCTAGAAAATATACATACTTTGTAAGTTAGTAATTCTAATCAATATTCTCTCTGTATTTGGCATTTGTAGACTTAATGGATCTAGATGTGAATTTCCTTTATTTAAGCTATTTGAAATTCTTAAGAATTTTTTTACTTACTATGACACATTTTACAGAATTCTCATCTTATATCTATGAATACTGCCTGTTTTGTGTTGTCTCTTTCTAGAATTCTCACAAGACATACATTAAACCATAATTTGTTTTTTCTGTGTCTCATTTCTTTTTTAAATTTTCATCTCTTTTTCTCCTTGTTTCATAGTTTGGACATTTTATTCTAATTTGTCTTCCATTTCACTATTTAGCTACATTTAGTTTAATATTTAGTCCATTGACCACATTTTAATTTTGGTGATTAAATGTCCCGTTATTGCTACTCAGATATATTTAATTATGTTTTATGTGCTCCTTGCCATATTTTCAATTCTTTATTTTAATTACTGAAGTGTAATTTACATAGTTACTTTATGATGGGTAAGTGATAGTTCTAATACCTGAAGTTCTTGTGGGTCACATTCCGTTGCTGTTTCTGTTGATTCTTGCTCATGATCTGTTACTTTCTCATATAATTATTTTTGTTAAATTGTGAGCTCTTGTTGATTTCTTTTTATCTTTGAGCATACTGTAAGAGCTAGATTGAAAATATGTGCAAGGTCATGAGTTCAATTCCCAGTACCCCTCAAAAGAAGGAAAGGAAAGAAAAGGAAAAGGAAAAGGAAAAGGAAAGGAAAGGAAAGGAAAGGGAAGAGGAAGAAGAGGAAGAGGAAGAGGAAGAGGAAGAGGAAAAGGAAAAGGAAAAGGAAAAGGAAAAGGAAAGGAAGGGAAGGGAAGGGAAGGGAAGGGAAGGGAAGAAAGAAAGAAAGAAAAAAGAAAAGAAAGTATAGAAGAATTCAACCTTGGGAATCTGATCTTATATAAGAGAATCTTGGATCAGACACCTTATCTTGTATTTTTTGTTTGGTTTGGACTTTGGTCTCCTATATAACTCTGATGCCAAAGGCCTATGTCACAATGTGACAGAATCATGGAGATTCTCATCAAATGGCCATCATCTTTAGCACTTATCCCTCAGATGAGTATGTATGTGTGTGTGTGTGTGTGTGTGTGTGTGTGTGTGTGTGGGTGTGTGTGTGTGTGGGCGTGTGGGTGTATCTTGCGTATGTCTGTCTGTGTGTCTTAATACTAACTAGAGATTTTTACACTTTTGATAGTTCACTGAGTTTTAAAAGATGCTTGTTATGTTTATCAGAATTTTAGCTTCTTTGGAGTTTCTAAGAATGTTTAATCTACCACCTTTCTAGAAAAAGAACTCCTGCAACTTGTGTAACTCTTGACTTTTTTCACATTGCAGCTACAAATCTGTTCTTGATGATTGTCGGGAATGATGCTCTGAATCCTTGTTCTACTGGACTGGCTGACACATTGCATCCATTGATCACTGGGTCTTCCTTCAATCCCTCTGATCACTGTATCTGGGATGGAGCTCTCTTGCTTTTGGTTCTGCACCAACTTAAGTGATAAGTCTTATCACCTTTGAAGGATTATCTTTATTTTCCCTATACTAAAACTCTTTTCTCTCTTGACACTAGAGAGACTTTACCCCATCAAATGGCCGTAAACCTCAATCTCTATATAATTGCATCCTTATTTAATCTCTGTTCAGTCTCATCCTCAAACTCCCAACTCCTGTAATCATTTTTCAACTGAATATTTCCATTTCATACCTAATAGACACACCATAAAAACCAAGTTCCTTATCTTATATTCAAATGTTTCTCCTATGGTCTTCCTCATTCCAGTTGATTACAACTCCACTTTTGAGTTACTTGGGCCTAATATTAGTTATTCCTGCCTCTTCCATTTCTTTTGCTTTCTGTATTTAATTCACTGACAGATTCCTCTGAATCCATGTAAAACCCAAGTATTTCTCATCACCACCACTACTGTCACCAGTCTGATGTAACCCATCACTGTGCCTCACAGGGAACACTGGTGTAATCTCCTAGTGGGTCCTTTCCATCTGCCCGGAATCAACTTATGAACTCGCTTTAAAGGAATATTTTGTAAAGCAAATGTTAAGTCATTCACCTTCTAAAAACTCTGTCATTGATTTCCTTTTTATTCCTTTTCATTGAAAATAAAGGTCAAGACTTTATGAAGAATCACAGACCCTGTCTAACATGCTCCCTGATACTTTCCTGATATCATAACCTACCACTGTCTTCATTTGCTCAGCTCCAGCTGTATGGCATTACATACATTGGTACCTGTACAGTTTTTGAACATGGCTCAGCTTCAGTGTTTTTGCATGTTCTATTTCTGCTCTGTTATATCACAGAGTTTTTTGAAACACCTTTTTGTCAGAAATACCTTCCCCTTAGCATGCCATGCCTTTGAGCCTCTCCAGTCTTAGCACCTACTACTACCACTCACACACACACACACACACACACGCATGCACGCACACACTTGAGTGATGGTACCAACCTGAGACTCTCCTGATAAAATGTATACTTCTATTCAAGAGCTTCAGATGGAAGGCAGAAGACAAGCCTTTTCTGTATTTTCAGTGTTAGTCAACCTCAGATGACTTCTAGTAACTTGTTCCTTACATATCCTGTATCTAAGAGGATTGCAGTTTCATATTCCTTTTTCACAGACTCAGACAGCTTCTTAAATCAAACTATGTTGCCTCTGGATCTGTCAGGGCATTTGAACTTTGCCTAAATATTAGCTAGGCAAGATAATAGAAAAGGATAGTTTAAAAAGAGACAATTGAAAGCGTTTAGTAGATTTACCTTTTAAAGTCTTAAAATTCAGATAGTTACATATCATTTAGTACCAGTTATTATTTTTGTTAGATATTTCTTAACTTTAAGTCACTATAATGAATATATTGTTAGGCAAGAGGTAGAGTAATGGACATAGTAGAGAGACTTATGCACAGAATACGAAGGTCATAAGGTGGGTATTTTGATATTTGAGACAAATTTTAGGAAATGGGCTTCGTCATGTTTGTGCATGGAGCTGAGACATGATGAACACTATGTGTGAAATCTTTTAAAATAAATGGAGGAGACGCCCCCTTGTGTTTGGCTTGTCATAATAAAATAAAATTAAGAAATCTGTCAGTTTCTTAACCTAACTTTTAGATACCAACTATTCTATGAAAATTTTAAAGTTGTCTAATATTTATTAGGTATGTACAATGTATTGTTAAATGTTTAAAATACAAGTTGTGTCCTCTAAAAATTTATTTTCTTTGATTCGAATGATTGCATTTTATTTTCCCCTCTGCTTTATATTCACATCAACACTATGAGAAATAAAATAAAAAAAGCAAAAGCCAAAATGTCAACTCATACACTTGTGAAATGTTTTATGTATTCCAGATTTATGTATTTCACATTAAATGTTTCTCTGCTTCCCGTGAAGTAATTTAGCTAAGCATGCATCCTTATCTTGGAGATGTGAAACTGAAGTCCTGAATGTCAAGTACTGATAGGCCCAAGGCAGCAACTCCAACAGAGAAGCAGGAGCTAAACCTGGCCCTTGGCTTTGCACACAAAAGCTGCACTTCGTCTGTGAGATGTGGCAGTAAACATGTTTTTCTGAAAAAAACTTTTGTGACTCATGACCTGACACATGATTTTTAACCTATAAAACAAAATAGTAGAAATCATGTGCTATGTCTATCATTTGTTTTGACTGACTGCTTTGTTTTGTCATATTTGGTTTTATTCTCTTCCAAAAAAAAAAAAAGTAATAAGAACTATGGGAGTAATAAAACCCAAAATGTGTAAATTTTGTCGTAAAAAAGAGAGGAAAAAAAAGTGCTCTAAAGGATACAACTGCAAGTGTGTCTAGGTATGTTAAGATAGATGACCATATTACTGAGTTTTGTTGGATCATTGAACACAACTGTTTCCAGTCTCACTGTTTGAATGTCCACTTTATATGCTTTAATCCTGTAACTTGAACAACTATTTCTAAGATGACAACATGTAATATATTAGCTAGTAATTTCTTCCCGTTTTTTTTGTAATTTTGTATTACTTGTATCCTTATACTGTTTTGTTTTTTTCTTTTTTTCTTTTTAAATAAAAAATTTAAAAAAGAAAAATTGGAGCTAACCTAGAGAATTATAGACATTACAAATAATTTATTTGGTATATTATATACATGTAGTGTATGCATTGCAATATGCATATACAGGCATGAGTATTTGAGTGTTACTTCTGTAAGCTGCTGTTATTCAGATATACACAGGCTTCTCGAAAGGCAAGTTCTCATAAAAAGAAAAATTCGAAATGTTTAGTATGACTGTATACTAGAAACATTTTTCAGTTCAGTCTTCTCAAATTGGGCCACATCCAAAATCCAACACAAACAATCTGGGATACTTTAAAATCCTAATAAAAGCTAAGAAAGTTATACATAAGGCACATAATCATGGAGATGTATTGGTCATTTCTACACAACTAAATTCTTCAATCTGGTTTTGTCTTAGAAATGCAAGAAAGTTTGTAATTCATCAGAATGCTTCCCAAAGTTAACTTCAGCAAGAAAGTGGTGCCTTTTTCATTATAGCAATCTAATGTCTTTTGTGACTATGGATAATTTACTATTGCCCTGATGGACTTTAATTTGCAGGTCTGATTAGCTGTCATCTAGTCTCTGAGTTAAGGCCAAAAAAAGAAAATTAAAGGTAAGAAGAGAGGATGTGAAAGCATATGTAAATAGAGATGGCAAAATGAAGATGCCAGCCACTGTGAGATGACATTTGGCAGTTGACACATGGCACAGTGGACGTCTGGAGGAACATATTCATGCTGATTGAGTTGATGGCTAAACACTGATTTCGCCTCAAAGCAACATTCCTAGCAGACTCCTTAGGGCAAGGAATGAATTAAAAATCTTACATTAGCCAACTGTAGCTTCATATAGATGCCAGTTGTTGTGATGAGTAAGAAACACCTGCACTACGAAGGTTGATCCCAACCTCCTTCCTGGCTTCAAAAAGCATATTCTTGTTAAGGGTGGAACCTCTAGAGCATCCATACATTCTCCAGAACGTTCTGATTCTACCTTTGCATCATTCTGGCAGCAAAGACTGCTTGTGGGTTTTGCAGAGGATCTGGTTAAGGCATGTTACTTTTGTTTTGCGTTGGCGGACGTGATTGGGTTTTTAAAAAATCTATTTTGAATGAATTCTTTGTCTCTTTTCTCCTAGGTAGCATAACAGGTAAAATATGTATTTGTTGATTTAGAAAAATAATTAGATGAGGTAAGAAGTCTCATTAAATTTGTACTTATCAAGGCATAAAATCTGATCACATAGATAATTCACCCTTGCTTTGTCCCAGGAGGCCAATTCAGGTCACCTCACTGGGTGGGATCACTGGAGAGAAAGGGTATTTGCAGTGACAAGCCACATTCCAAACAACCCACAACCCACCTCCACCCTTCCTTAATGAGAAGATAGCCTCACCCAGAGGATGTGACTGACATTAGCAGCCCAGCATGGAAGTCCTACACTACTTCCCCTCCCAAATGGAAAACACAGTCTGGTCTCTAAAGGGTTTTGCTGCAGGATCACTTGTTCCTCTATTTTTTCTACTTCAGGAAAAGGGAGAATGGTAGTGACACTAGAGGAAAGAAACTCCCAACATACGAGATGTCCAGTACCAGTTTGTCTAAAATTGAAGAATGGATTTTAGAAACGGAGGTTAAGAGCAAAACATATTGGTTTAGAGAAAGAAAGCTTCTGTCTGAGAGACAGAGGGGTCCTGTGTAGTTTGCCAAAGACTGTCTTTTCTAGGGACTTTTATAGAGCAAAATTACAAGGTAAGGCATGTCAAGGTGGGGAAAACATGGAAACTTGCACGGTGGGCAAGAGGTGGGACAGAACCACTGCCAACCAATAAGATTAAGCGCTCAGGTAATTGATTAAATCAAGGACAAATGGGGAAGCCAGTCACGTAGCAAGCAGGCATGCCTAAGGAGCAGTGACTCCCTGTAGGGTCTTTGGGTTAGTGACTCCTGGCCTCCTCAGGGTGATACAGACCTATTTAGAATACCAATCCCTAATGTTTATCCTTAGGAAGTATGTGGGTGCATTTGTTTTATCTTTTGAGATCTGGCCCACAGCAGAGGTGTCTGTCTCTCCCACAGTTGCAATGTATCTCCTCTGCACCGGCTTCCTCCAGGGCCCAGCCCTGACTGCCTATAATATGTTTATCTAACTCAGCTGCCTGTAACAGTAGGCAAAAGAGAGCTAAACTATCAATAAATAAATGTATCAGGTTATGATAATAGAAGGGAGAGAGGGAAGGAGAGAGAAAGATACAGAGACAGAGAGACTCTTAGAAAAAGATTTGTCCAAACAGTAATTTTCAAAATTATTACAACTTTTCAAAATACATTTTATGTAACTGAGCTTCCAACTGAAGTTATCTATGTAACAAATTATTAAATATAAATAAGTAAACCTGACTGCTTCATTTGTTTTTATTTTTGATGCCTGCACGCTGTTTTACAAAACTGTCTTTGGCAGGCTATGTCAAAGCCTCTGGAAAACCTGTCTAAAAATATATTCAAAGGGCAAGTTTGGGTTTCACAAAATATTGGATAAATATATATACAGAATTGTGTGTTGCATATTAAAAAAAACATTCACTTTGTAAACCTCACTGAGAGAGATAGGATTCCTATCCATTTCTACGTTATTAAAACAAAATTGTGTGTGTGTGTGTGTGTGTGTGTGTATGTTGAAAACTGATTTTCCCCTTCAAATATCTATAGCTTTTCCCTTTAACTTAGTTTAGCAGCTTGGCAAGGAGACTAATAAATGATCTCTGAGCCACAGATGAGAGAACAGCTAAGACATTTTAAAGAACTATTCAACTTAACAGTTGCATCAATAAAAGCAAAAGAACAGATATAATTCTTTGACTGCAGACTTCCAATTGGTAAACTCTAGACTTTGAACATGTAACAGTAAGTATTCTAGGTTAATTGCTATATTTTCCTGTTACCAATACCCCATGTGGCTGTTTCTCACTAGAACACTCCTGCTTTGATTCTGTACTTTTTCACAGGCCCTGAAGCCCAGAATTTGCTATTTTCACAGGATTCTATAGTCAGAATTTACAAGGCCTAGTTTAAAAGAGAAATAAAGAGTCTTTAAAGCATTATTAACAACTTTTAGAGAACAGTAATCAGAGGTTAAGACAAATGTAAAGCCTTTGTTTTATGGAGCACCATACTACTAAATAGGATGACTGCCATGCCTGGATGATTTTACTGGTTTTCCACTGGGTTAAACTCTACTTAAATCCAGACTTCTTCCCCAGTTGACCATTGGTTCAATCTCATACTCTCTAGTATCCCTTGAATGCTCTTCTGCCTCATCTCTCAGTAAGAGTCAATTCAGTCTTGAATAATGATTGCTTCTGCATTGCACTAGCTCAATGTTCATAGCAAATCTGTCTCTCAAGATTCTCAGCTAATTCCAGTGACCCAAGCTACCAACAGTTTCCCTCTTCATACATTTCAACAAGGAACAACTTTGCCCCTCCGAATATATCTTTGTTTATATGTTTTGCCATGTTTTTCCTTCAATTTCTAGTCCCATACAAACCATAAAGGAAGCCTAGAAGACTAGCATAAACAATTTCTGCAAATTGTTTATCTGTCTGACTTTGCTTGAATCTTATTTTAACTGAAAAGATTTTAGTCAATTCAAAAATCTCAACTCAAAAGCAGACAATATTAAATAGGTAACTACTTGGATACTTTTTCCACCCAATGAAAATGAAACTGGTATTTAGTGAGTACCTATGTGCTGGAAACTTTTATACCTAATCTTGTATCCTCATAACAGTCCTGAAAAGTAAATGTTTGTATTTTCCATCAGGCTGGAGAAGTATAGTTCAGGGTTTGTAGGTAATCCCACTGTTGGCAGCAAACTTAAGTTTTGCAGGGAGCTCCTATCCAAAAATGACTTGTGACCATTTCTAGCCCCTTCTGTCCCCAGGGATGGGAATTTAGCAACCACTCCAAGTGCCACCAAGTGTAGTACTTCTTTCATTACTGCTGTCACCTTCTGTTTCTGTTCTCTTGACCACCACATCCTAGCTCAGGTGTCCTGTGATGAGAGTCTTCACATCACAGCCTAAGTCTGCTCTGAAACTACAACTGATTCCTCTACTCCTGAAGCTGGGTAGGAAGCAAGAGAACCAATTTCCCTGATCTCTCAAGGCTGAGAACATCTGTCAGAATTCACCTCCACTCATCCTTGCAGCTCAAACCCCTTGAGCCTTTTAGCAATTTCACATTCGGAGACCGAGTGAGGGCAAAACAGTCCCATCAATTTCAGTGGAAAGAATGCATCCTTTCTTTGCCCTCCTCATTCCCATACTCTCTCAGCATGGAGATTAATCCATCTCCTCACTGGATCACTCTCACCATCTGTGCTTTCTTGTGTTCCATAGTCAATCATCATCTCTAGGGCTGTAGATTTTGTTTCTCTCCTGTGACAACCCCTTTCCCATGCTGAAACAACATCCAAGGACACTTAGATGCAAAGCTGAGGTTCCAGAATGTCCATTCATGGCTGTGCCAGACTTCAGGCCTTTCTAGTTACTCCACATGGCTTTTCATTTTAAGGTTCAAAGGGTATAGCACACAGGATTTAAGGTTAGGATTTAGATCCTAACTGCCTGGTATCCAGAACGCAGGTGGAATGTAGGACCTGCTTTTTAACCATAGTATGCACCAATGTGATTAAACATCATTCTCTTTTCTGCTGAACATTACGCAGGAATCCATTTTTGTGACTGGCTGGCCTAGAAAGAGCACTCCAGAGAAAACAGAACACATAGTGTATGGGGGTGTGGGGAGGGGGTATTCACACATTGTTATGAGGAAAGAGAGATTTATTGTAAGGATTATCCACTTACAGAGTTTTATGTGCCGAAGTCTGCAATGTGGACCAACTGCCTAGGAACCCAGGAGAGCCAATGGTTGCAGATAAAGTCAATGGCTACTTGCTGAAGAGCTCCTTCTTAGTTCAGAAGGTTGACATTTTTGTTCTCATTGGACTAGATAAGGCACGCTCATGTTAAGGAAGGAAAATTGCTTTAGTGCAAATTTACCAGTTCACACATTAACTCGCTCCAAAACATCTTCCAAGATGACACATAAAAGTAACCATCACACTCTTCAATGTTCACTGTAAGGAAGCAAGTTGCTGAGGTCCAGAGCCACTAGAAATTAAGCTCTCCAACAACCTGAACAAGTTTCAAGCACATCCTTGCCTAACTGATCCCAGCTATGAAGCTGAGCCTAGCTAAACCCTTGGCTACCACCTTGAAGAGAATCTGATGAAGCAACACCTGTCTCACATCTGCATAAAAATTATAAATGTATTTCTTTAAACAATTACGGTTGTGGTAAATTGTTACAAAGCACAGAAAGTAACACAGAATATAATGTATTAGAAGCTATTTGTCTCTAACAAATCCCCTGGCTCTACCCAAGACTTGACCTCATTTGTGTTTATCAAAACTGTATGCCTATTGGTATCATATGATATAAGATATATCATAATTATTTGTATGCCTAGTGCATTTCTTTTGCCAGTTCTGCTGATCCTAACCCTACCATATGGTTCTTATTGTAACATTAATAAAATCCATATGTCAGTGCGTGGTTGTATATTTTCTTTTGTTTCTCAGCTATTCCATGGCCCACAAAGGAAAAAAAGTGAGGAAAATGTGCACAGGTGTCACAGAATTCAACCTGATGATTGAAATATGCTTTCTCATCTTTGTATCTGAAATCAAAGAGTGACAGCAGATAAGTTTTGAGCATTCATTCTCTGAAAATCTATGACTGCTTGGCTGAACATCTTACTTTTGCTTAATTCCACACCCAAGAAAACTTGTTAGTCCTGAAATACAATAATGCAATAATGTGTATTCTCACCATTTCAAAAGGGTGTGGTTAGACCATGTGGTGCTGTAGAAACTTGTGATCTTATTGTACAAAAGTACACCAGAGCCCTTGAAAAACACTCTTCTATGTGCTATGACTCAACAGGGTACCTTGAGATATTTTGAAGCCTTATGTCATTGCATTCAATGCCAATCCTCCCAACTGAAAACATCAGATCACCCTGCTGATTAAGAGATGTGAATCTTCTTTAGTTGCTAGGATTCCAAAGCTCTGGCCACATAGCTGCACATTAATTCACTGACTTTGATGATCTTATGTAAGTTCAATCTAGGAGCTTGTTTATCCATTCACCCACAGGTTTCCTCTATTATTGTAAAAAGAACTTTTCTGTGAGTTCATCTTTCTTCCTTAACGTTTGCCAAAATTCAAGTGATAAGAGAAGACTGATCTTGTATATACTTGTAACTATGCTGACTTGTTCACGTACCAGGCAGCAAATCAAAAACAGGCTATGGGCACTTCTAAAGTCACTACCAGATATTCACCTTACTTTACCTTAAACTTGTCCAAGTTGGTCTTTTAAATTGGAGAAATGGCAAATATGTAGCTGGAGCACTGACGGTATCTTCCCTAGAGAAGCATTAAATTAAACTTCATTTCATCAATTAAACTAATTTCAGTGGGGAGGAGTCCAGAAGTGTGAGAGACCATATAACAATACATAACCATCAGAGATGAGGCAGATGAAATTTCTGGGCTTGGCAGCAATATCATAGTGGTAATTATAATTCTTTAACCTCCAGGATCCATAACAGTGGTTAAATTAATTATGGCTTCTTAAACCCGAATTGAAATGTATCCAAAGGCCCTGTTTTATCTAAGTATCTGAGTGAATTCTAATGATAGAGTGGTTCAGCTTTTTGCCTGCTTTATACTGTGTAACAAACCTGGAAAACTTGAGCGAAGAGAAATCTAGGTTTCCTTTGGGACCCTTAAATCCTGATGTAACCATATACTATTGATCTTCCTCTGGGCTTTTCCAAAGAGACCTGCTACTGTATATTAGGGCAACCACACAGTATTAAGGAAAATACCTATACATTTTGGTAATTGCTAGTATTAGGTCTGACTGCATGTTGATCTATAGGTCCAGATACTAATTACGGATTTTTATGATCCTTCTCATTCCATTCACACCTTACAGAAGGGCCAGGAATTTGATGTTGCTCACTGTATCCCACAAAAGGAACTTAGCCCTTGAATGCATACTTTAAAACATTCTTAGATTGTTAAAAATATGGAGCAATAGTCTTTATGGTGGGAGGGCTCACAGAATTCTTTTCCTGTCCACAAGATGAATAAACCAAAAGCAACACTACACACATCAAAGACTTAAGAGACCAACTGTGGAAATTCCTGTGCATCTTCATTTAACTTGGTCTGATGGGATGTACTTTGGGAGCTGTGCTTTGGAGAATGAAAGCAGAATTACTTCAAATGCAGTTAGGCATTGTCTTCAAAGACAATGCCCACATCTTGTCTTTTCACTGTGATAAATCAATATAATCTCCATTCTTGCTAGGCAGTTGCTGTTCCTAAGTATGTACCAGACATGTCAGATCATCAGAGTAATTCATTTCCTTTTGTCATGACAAAAATGAGTCCTCACTATTCTAATCAGAGCTGCAACATTTCTTCTTCTGTTATTATTTACTCCTCAAGCACTTGATTATCCCATGGCCCATGAGACATCATCTAGTTCACTCTATTAATAAATCTGAGCCAAGAATATATAGATAGTATAAAATAACACATTATTTGATAAGGCAGAGTCTTAGTTATTTTTTACTTGCTGTTGAGACAAAATACCTGATGCCCAAAGTTAGAGAAGAAAAGGTTTATTTCTTACAGTTCTTGGGGGTTTCAGTCCATACTCAGTTGGCTCTTAGACAGTGTGGCATTGCAGGGCAGCCATTCATGGCTACTGCAAACAGCAAAAGTGAAAGAGCAAGCCGTACCTTCTTCTCGTCTGCACACCATATGCTGGCTCCATCCCTAGGCAGGTGGAACACTCACACCACCGACCCAAGCACTAGACAACAAACCAATCACAAATGCCATATTTGTTCAAGTTAGTAATTGCATGAGGCTTGGCAGTCACTGACATAAACCAGGTAGATATGTGGCAAAGTAAAATTTTACCAAAAAATTTGGAAAGCCCAGAGGGCTGGAGAAGATACTGGTATCCTAATACAATGAAAGATACAATTTATTATGTAATTCACTTATCTCTAAGAAAGAGGCTTGATAGTCTTTTTAAAAAATAATTTCCAGGCAAATACTTTTTGATGACCTCTTTTAACCAGTTACCAAACATCCTGTAAAAATGCCAGCTTTGAATGTGGGTCATAGGAAGGAAATATTCTCCAGCTGGTCCAGCAAAATATAAACTGCTGTATCATTTGGGCTTCATAATCTGGCAGATAAAATATCACTCAGATTAACTGTACCATATTAGGATTCTGTATGTAACCTGCCACAAATAAGGCTAAGTGAGTCACAGTGCAGAACACCAGAAATTTTGAAAAATCTGTGCTCTGTTTTGCAAACAAATCTGACCTAGCTCTTTCTCAAGTCTTTGAAGAATGTAAATGACCATAGGGCTTATGTGACCTGGGCTTCCCATCATGAAAGATCTCTTATCTGATCATACAGGCCACAAAATTGAGTATGAATATAGCCACACCCTACCATTAACTAGAAAAGTTACAAACAAAGTCAGCACTACCCCAGTTCTGAAGGTAAAAATAATTTTTATGAACAAATTGCTCATATTTCCTGGACTCCTTCATGTACAGTAAATCCTTCCTCTTTCATGGACCTAGTAGAATGAGTGGCTCACTGACGAAGGAAGAAAAAGGATGAACAGCTTCAGTGTGAAGAAATAGATTTCTATTTCTATTTCTTCAGGGGCTGGGTGGATCTGGGGCGCCTGCATCGGCCTCCCCGTGTGTCTGGAGGACTGTGGATGTCTCCGCGGGCGGTGCAGCATCTCGGGTTCCGGAGGCCCTGCAGCTTGTGGTGAGTGCTCAGCGCACTCTGCCCACAGCCCAGACTGTTTGGGTCCCTCCAGGCTTCCAGGTGCAGTGAAGTAGAGAGGTGGGTTTGAGGCGTCTACATCTGCCTCCACATACCGGCTGCGATTAGAGAGCCGTGGAGCGTCCAACGGGCAGGTGGGCGCACAGTGTCCCTGAGGCCCAGCTTGTCTGGAACTGCGGAGTTCTGAGCAGGCAGAGGAGGGCCATTGGTTCTGCAGGCCCAGTGGCTTGGGGTACCGTGGTTCCAGAGTTTCAGTAGCTGCAAACATAGAAGGGGATTTCCAACAGATCCTGAGGAAGCTTTCAAATAACACTTGAAACACAGAAATATAGGAAAATGACAAAACAAAAGACCAAATTACAACCTCAAACCTCCAGCCCATCGCAAGAAACACTAGGAGCAATGTATATAGAAGAAAATATATGCCATTCACCTCAGATATCGGACACAATAGCTACTGAAATTAACAAGCAACTCCAGGAAGCTTTAAGGAAATTCAAACTCGAAATAATCTCCCAGGTAAAAGAAGAAATGATAAAAGAAATGGAAGAGATTCTGAATATATCTAAAGAAAACACAGATAAAAAATTGGAGGAACTAAACAAAAAGATAGAATCCCTAGACGAGCAATATAAGAAACAAACAGAATACATAATGCAGATGCACAGAGATACACAGGAAATAAAAAACTCCACTGAAAGTTGTAAAAACCGCCTTAATGAAAGTGAAGATAGAATTTCAGACCTTGAAGACAGGATTGCAGCTAGTGAACAGGAAAGGAAAGATCTTTTAAAAATAACAAGGAACCAGGAAACAACAATTCAACAACTGTAAGATGATGCAAAGAAGAATAACATAAGAATGATAGGGATTAACGAAAAAGAAGGAGACAACTTAAAGGATGTCAAGAGGATATTTAGAGAAGTAATAGCTGAAAATTTCCCAAGCATGAGATTGGAAACCGACATCAGGATCAGTGAAGCATACAGAACTCCAAATAGTCATAACCAAAATAAAACTACACCCAGACATATAATAATCACCATCCCAGAAATCCAACACAAGAATAGATTATTAAAAGCTGTCAGAGAGAAAAGACAGATCACTTATAAAGGAAAAGCTATCAGAATCACAGCAGACTTCTCAGCACAAACAATAAAGTCAAGAAGAGCATGGAGTGAAGTATTTCAGATCCTAAAGCAAAATGAATTCCAACCTAGACTGATGTATCCTGAAAAACTATCATTCAAAATTGATGGTGAAATACGTTACTTCCATAACAAAGAACAACTGAAGAACTTCATGAACACCAAACCAACCCTGCAAAAAATATTGAAAGACAGTTTAGATACACAAAGGAAAAAACCACTAAGCAAAGCAGATAATTAAACAGAACAGAAAGATAAAGATGCAACAGCAGAGAGATAACATGTCAACAATAAACCAGCATTTAACAGTAATAACCATTCATGTAAATGGTCTCAATGCACCAATCAAAAGAAACAGACTAGCAGAATGGATCAAGAAACAAAATCCAACCATAAGCTGTTTACAGGAAACCCATCTAACCCAGAAGGATACTCACAGACTGAAAGTCAAAGGATGGAAAACAATACTTCATGCAGCAGGAATCCAAAAAAAGGCAGGAGTAGAGCCATTTTGTTTGGAGACAATGTGAATTTTAAACCAACAATGACCATAAAGGACAAAGAAGGTCACTACATACTTGTAAGGGGAAAACTCCAAGAGGAAGAGATAACTATCTTAAATATATATGCACAAAACTCCAGAGCACCCAGTTATATATAACAACTATTAACAGAAAAGAAAACTCAAATTATTAGTAACACAATTGTAACAGGAGACATTAATACGCCATTGACACCAAGGGACAGATAAACCAGACAGAAAATGAGCAAAAAAATAACAGAACTGCATCACACCTGCGAACAAATGGATTTGATAGACATATACAGAATGTTCAACCCAACAACATCAGAATACACATTCTTCTCAGCAGTACATGGATTATTCTCTAAAATAGACCATATATTAGCTCACAGAACATATTTAAACAAATGCAAAAGAGTTGAAATCATCCCTGGCATGTTATCGGATCATAGCTCTCTGAAATTAGAAATTAATGATAAAAGATACTGTGAAAATCCCGCAGACACATGGAAACTGAATAACACACACTTGAGTAATCAGTGGGTCACAGAAGAAATTAAACAATACCTAAAAGAAAATGAAAATGCAGATGCAACTTACCAGAATTTGTGGGATGCAATGAAAGCTGTCCTCAGAGGAAAATTTATTGCACTGAGTTCCCACATCAGGAAAACAGAACAAATACAAATAAATAACTCGACGCTATACTTCAAACAGCTAGAAAAAGAAGAGCAAGTCAAGCCCAAAGCCAAAAGAAGAGAGGAAATTATAAAAATTAGAGCAGAAATCAATGCAATAGAGACTAAGAAAACAATCCAAAGAATCAATGAATCAAAGAGTTGGTTCTTTGAAAGAATAAATAAAATCAATAAGCCCCTAGCCAACCTTATTTAAAAAAAGGGAAGAAAAAGCTCAAATTCATGCAATAAGAAATGAAAAAGGTGAAATCACTACAGACCCAATAGAAATACAGAAGATCATCAACACCTATTTTGAAAACCTCTACTCTCAAAAGTTTGATAACACAGAAGTAGACAGATTCTTAGAAACATATGAAGTACCAAAGTTAGATCAAGAGGATGTAAAACTGTTGAATAATCCAATCTCTGTTAATGAAATTGAAAATGTAATTAAGTCCTTACCCACCAAGAAGAGCCCACGCCCAGATGGATTCACTGCAGAATTCTACAAGAAATACAAAGAAGACCTAATGCCGACACTCTTCAGACTATTCAATGAAATTGAAAGGGAAGCAATCCTTCCTAAGTCATTCCTGGAAGCAAATATTACTCTAGTACCAAAACCTGAGAAAGACCCAACTAAAAAAGAGAACTATAGATTGATCTCCCTAATGAACACAGATGCAAAAATCCTCAATAAAATATTGGCAAATAGGATGCAGCAAATCATCAAGAAGATTATACACCATGACCAAGTGGGATTCACCCCAGGAATGCAAGGATGGTTCAACATATGTAAATCAATAAATGTAATCCACCATATCAATAAAGCCAAAAATAAGAATCACATGATCATTTCTATAGATGCAGAAAAAGCCTTCAATAAGGACCAACATTTATTCATGATAAGAACTTTACAGAAAATTGGAATAGATGGTCTTTACCTCAATTTAATAAAGGCCATTTATGACAAACCAACAGCCAGCATCATACTAAATGGCCAAAATTTGAAAGCCTTTACTTTAAAATCAGGTACAAGACAAGGATGTCCTTTATCACCACTCCTATTTAATATAGTACTGGAAGTACTAGCCAGAGCAATTAGGCAAGAGAGAGAAATAAAAGGGGTAAAGATAGGAAAAGAAGAACTTAAATTATCATTGTTTGCAGATGACATGATACTCTACATAGAAGACCCCCTAAACTCCATGGAATGATCCTTAGATACAATAAATTCAGTAATGTGGCTGGATACAAAATCAATACTCAGAAATCAATAGCATTCCTATACATGAACAACAAAATCACAGAGACGGAAATAAGAGAAACTACACTCTTCACATTAGCAAGCAAAACATTAAATATTTAGGAATTACTCTTACGAAAGAAGTGAAAGGCTTATACAGTGAAAATTATAATACACTGAAAAAAGAAATTGAAGATGACCTCAGAAAATGGAAAGACATCCCTTGCTCATGGATAGGAAGAACAAACATTGTGAAAATGGCCATTCTCCCAAAACTGTTATACAGATTCAATGCAATCCCAATAAAAATACCGTCAACATACCTTATAGATCTAGAGAAATCACTCCTAAATCTCATCTGGAACCAGAAGAGAACTAGAATAGCAAAGGCAATTCTAAGCAGCCAAGACGAAGCAGGAGGCATCACAATTCCTTACTTGAAGTTATACTACAAAGCAACAGTAGTAAAATCAACATGGTATTGGAATCAAAACAGAGCCGAAGATCAATGGAATAGATTAGAAGATACAATCACAACTACAAACACACTCAACCACCTTATCTTTGATAAAGGAGCCAAGCAGTTTCACTGGAAGAACGACAGTCTCTTTAATAAATGGTGCTGGAAAAACTGGCTCTCCATTTGCCGAAAACTAAAGCTAGAACCATGTCTATCACCATGTGCTAAATTAAAATCTAAATGGGTCAAAGATCTGAATATTAGAACAGAAACACTAAATCTATTGGAAGACAAATTGGGTAGAAACCTTGAAGACATAGGAGTAGGTAGAGAATTCAGACTCAAACCGCACAGGAAATACTTCCCAGAATCAATACTGGGACCACTTCTTATTAAAAAGTTTCTGCATGTCGAAAGAAATCTCCAGCATAGTGAAAAGAAAACCCACAAACTGGGAAAAGATTTTAGTGAACTCTCTCTCAGACAAGGGACTCTTGTCTAAAACATATAAAGAATTTAAAAAACTGAGACCCCCAAAATTCAAAGATCCAATCCAAAAATAGGCATCTGAGATGAATACACACTTCTCAGATGAAGAAATGCAAATGGAAAATAAATACATGAAAAAATGTTCATCATCATTGGTCATTAGAGAAATGCAAATTAAAACCACACTGAGATACCATCTCACTCCTGAAAGAATGGCCAAGATCAAGAAAACCAACAACAAATGCTGGAGAGGCTGTGGGGAAAAAGGAACTCTCCTACACTGCTGGTGGGAGTGTAGACTGGTGCCTCCTTGTGGAGGTCAGTCTGGAGATTTCTCAAAAAGCTGGGATTGGAAGTCCCATTCCAGCTATTCCACTTCTAGGCATATTCCCAGAAGAATTGAAAGCATCATACCACAGTGATATATGTGCACCTATGTTTATAGCAGCACAATTTGTAATCGCCAGATCTTGGAAACAACCCAAGTGCCCATCAACTGAGGAATGGATAAAAAAGTTGTGGTATTTCTATACAATGGAGTATTGTTCAGCTATAAAGAAGGATCACATTGAGATATTTATCAATAAATGGGCGCAGCTTGAGACCACACTCATAAGTGAAATAAACCAATCTCGCATGTGTGAATACCGAATAGTTTCCCTAATGTAAGTAATGATTCAAATATATAAAAATATGTGGTAATCATGATTCCCCATTATGTGGCCTTGAAGACTTGTAAAGTTTTCACTTATTAATTGGAAAGGCTATATTCTGGGCTTCTTGATATGGAAATATTTGAAGCTATAGTATATGAAGTTTTATTCAAATATTTCAAGGAAAAAGACAGACACTATGGTAACTACTATTAAGTCGGGTTATTTGGTGGTGAAGCACTAGGTTGCTGAAACAGTCATGCTTTGACCTGTATTGTTATATTGTTATGTCCTGTTTTATCTCAATCTCTCCCTTATTCTTTAAAAAAATTATTTAGTTATTTATGTTTGTTTTAATTAAGGGGAAAAATTTTAAAAATTAGCAGGATATATAATAGTAACTTTTTTTGATTTCCTATTAACTTGTTTTGAAGTCCTGTAATACTCCCACGATCTTGTTTTGACTGATTAGACTCTGTTCCATTCTGTATGATAGTATCAAGTTTGAGGGCATCCCAGGAAGCAGGTTCCCACCTTGCGCAGCCTTACAGCCAACGTGAAAAAATTTGCTCAGAGGAAAAGCTGCAGAGCGCCATGTTCCAGAATGATGACAGCGGCCACATGAGGTTCCAGAATGGCGGCAACATATAGAAGCTTTTTCTCAAAGTCAGGTAAACAGAGCCCTGCAATCCAGGCAACTGACCCCTACAGCTAAGAGAGAGAAAAGCCTGGCTACTGCCCCAACTAGCAGCAAAACTTGGCAGCATCCCCAAGGTGCTGATTTTAGGTGCAAGGAAAATGCCAAATTCTGAGGGTAAGAGGGCTTCCACCTTGATTGCAAAGGGCCTGGGAGGCCAAGCAGTGTGCCCCTGAGAGGGCAATTTGTGAAGATAAAAGTGTGAAGCCAAAGGTGCAGTGGAGACCCCAGAAGTTTGGAAAAGCCAGGAATGTGGATGATCCAAGGGAAGCTGCAAAAAGTGAGCAGAGAAGATTTAGGAGAAAAGCTGCGGGAGTTGAAATCGCTGGAAGTGCCCTGGGGGTAGAATCACCCAAGCCTCTTGGAGCTTGCAACCAGATTGCTTCAGATACTGAGTGTGGAACTCTAGGACTTAAGGTTTGCCCTGCTGCATGTTGGACTTGCTTTGTTTCCAATACTTTGTATCCCCCTGTTTGTAACTTTTGGAATGGTAATGTTTATCTTGTGCCTTTGCATTTCAGAAATGTTTAACCTTGTTTCATTTGTACAGGGGTTACAGTCAAGAGTTTGCCATAGATCTTGGAGGAGACTTTGGGACTTGGACTTTTCAACAATGCTGAAGCTGTTAGGACTTTGGCAACTCTTGCAGGTGGACTAAATGTCTTTTGTATAAAGGATGTACATGAGTCCTGGGGGCCAGGGGTGGAATGTCATGGTTTCTGTCTGTGTCCCCCAGGCTCATGAGTTTGAATTGTGCATTTGTTATTCATTCATTGTCTAGTGTTTGGATTGATGGTGTCAGTGCTCCACCCACAAAGGGGTGGAGCCAGGATGTGATGTAATGGCAGGAAGAAGGTGTGTCTTGCTCTTTGCCGGTTCCTGTTTGCTATTTGCAACTGCCATGAAAGGCAGCCCAGCCATGCCCGCCTGCCTGGAAGCCAACTGAGTGTGGACTGAAACCTCCAAAAACTGTAAGAAATAAACCTTTCCTTTCCCAACTTGGGTATCAGGTATTTTGTCTCAGCGACGAGCATAAAGTAACTAAGACAACAATTGTTTTACATTTAAAGGAACTAAAAGGCATAATAAAATACAGTATTCTTATGGCCACAACCTACATTTCATAATTTCAAAAATTCCATCCAAAGACTAATAATCATTCTCCCAAGTTTCTTATGTAGCCCAGTTTTGAGCAGAGCAGTTCTTTTAGTCAGCAGGCTGATGAAATAGCTCCTGAGGTCAGGGATTTTTCTCACTGGAGTGTGCACAGTCTTTTTCAGGGCATCAGAGCTTGGGTTAATTCACTGCAATAAAACTCATGAGTCTCACTGTTGAGGCGCTTAAGACAAGAGTAAGAGACAAAAGGTTGTCCCAGCATTAACATCAAACTAATAACATTTAGCAAACTCGTCACCACCTGCTCCTCAGTTGCTTTTCTAGCCAAACTGGGCTCCTTATTATCTAGTATTTAAAATATTGCCAAAAATAGCAGGCACACAAAATGTCAGTGGGAAAGAAAAAACCATGCAGCTTCTGTCTTTCTGGGATGCCAATCTCTCAATGCCAGTGGTCAAGAACCAAGTATAGGATTTGCTTTTGAAAGGAAAGACTATCCCATCATTAAGGTTTGTTCTTGGAATATTTGTAACTTTGTGTAATTCTGGGCGCATTTCCTATGTTTAGAGAGAGGAAAGGTCTTGCATGTCTGGTGTTATACTAGGATCACTGATCTTTTAGCCCAAGACTATAAATTTATTATGGTGGCACTTTGTCACCAATTTCTCCTTTCTCTTCAGCATACATCTTCAGTCATGGATCCTGTGTCTGGTTCTAATAGATCTTTGTAAGAGGTTGCTCAGGCCTAAGAAACTGATTTCTAAAGAAGATTTCTTCCTTGGGTGAATACACTTCTGCTCTGGATTATATAGCTGGTGATTAGAGCCCATGGACAATTTAAATCCTCACCTCTCTCTGTATAGATTCGCTCTTCCTTCTTCACACAAACCTAGTATTTGAAATACTGAGTGCACAATTGCAACTCAAAACTGGTCTAATAATGCCATGCTGGCTATTCTCAGAACACTAGAGCACATGGAAAGCATGTCCCTTGCAACTCTGAAACATGCAGTATTTGTTCTTCCCAATAGCATTTAAATTAACTGTAGAGACTGTCTTATCTACAGTTAAACCCATGCCAACTCTGTGCTTTGCATCTTGATGCAACCAACAGCTGCCTCTTGAAGCAAATTAGATCTTCTAAATACTTACCTCATTTTTTCTCCAGATTCTGAAAGGTGTAATCCACAGAAATATCTCGCAGGTCAAGTTTGCCTTACTCTTTGCATCTTTGCTGAGCCATAATCTTTGCATGGATCTCAGACTCTAGAGAAGCAGCCATGTCACTACTTCACACACACATTACTTTATATTTGCACACTCATACACACATATACAAGCAAGCAACTGTAGTTTTAAAAAGCAATGAACAAATTCTAAAACTCAGACTTAAATATCTACCTTCTAAATGGTGAAAGTAAACAATAAACTTAAGCATTTATATAGTAAAATTAACTAAAACCATACAAACATAAAAACCCAGAAAACATTATCCAAAATGACAGAAATAAAGTTAACTATTTTAATCAAATTTAGGTTGTGAAATAAAATTAGAGATGATATTTTTCAAATCTAATTAAATGCTTTTGAAAGCAAAACACACATAATAGGAATAGAATAAGAAGCAAAATATCAGCAGGAAAACACTAACAAACAAAGGCAGAGGTCCAAATAACACGAGAGATATTTTAAGTTAAAAAACAATCATTAACTTCATATTGTTATGAGGCTTAATTTACAAGGGAATCATTATAGTAAGAAATCTTTCAAGTACCAAAGAATGAAACATGACAAAGAATATCCTATGGAAACAGCAATAGTTTATGAAACATTCTTTTTTGCCTATAATACTAGTGAGAAGCCATGTATTACCTATTCTGTATAGGTATAATTCACAAAAATTGTGAAAAACAGTATACAAAATAATGTACATTTATACTATCCTAGCTATTTTTCTTTTTACTAGTCATGCTGATTAAGCTTATGAAATATTGGGCCTCACTGTATTTTTTATCATATTCTTTGTCTAATAATGCAACGCTTACATGTTATCTATTTTTAGATTACTATTCATTTTAGGGAGAACATGCAATCTTTGCCTTTTCTGAATCTGACTTATTTCACTCCACATCATCTTCTCCATTTTCATCCTGGCATAATATGCCAGCCAATATGAAACACTTGGCAGATTCATAAAGCTCTGAGTATATCGTTCGATGACTGATATGTAGGCCACAAGCTAAGGAGGGAAGAGCCACCCTAGAGGTAGGCGGCACCAATCAATGAGTTTGTAAGCTGGATGGAATAAAAAGGGAAAGAAGAACCAAGTGTGACCTTCTCCTCAACAGAACTCCAGTCATCACCATTGACTTTGAATGTTTGTTTCCAGAGCTTATAAGCTGCTAGTCCAGACTCTTCAGTGTTTCAACTGAGATCCTTCCCCTTTCTGACACAGATTCACACTGGACTCTGCAATGAGTGGACGCCTTTGACCTTCTACAGGATATATATATATATATATATATATATATTTCATATTAAATCTGTTCTGCTAGTGAGACATAATATACAACCATTTTCTTGCAAATAAAAATTTATGTTTCATTATGTCTGAATAAGGCATTTTTAGAGAAAATATTACAGATTCCTTATACTTTTTATCTAGATCATAAAACTGAGTATCATTATACTTAAAGTGCTTATTTGTCCCTCCAGTAGCTTTTAACTGCTTTAATCTAAAAGTGACAAACACTACTTCCATTCATAGTACACTGGTCAGAACTGCACACATTGCTTCAGTCAAGCTGAAACAATGTGAAAACTACGTGGGAGTAGGTCAATATTTGCTGTGTCCTAGCATAAATATCAGATCATTACAATTACTCAGTACACACTGTGTATAGAGTGTTTCTAGGCTTATTGTTTTCTTCACATATTGCTTTAAATATATATATTGCTTTAAAATCAGTCTGTGTATTTGGCAAAATATGCCTTTACAATTTCTTATTTATAGACCTGCATATTTTTATAGACTTACCTTTAGCTATAGTTTAGATCTAAACTGACCTCCAAAGCCTCGTGCGTTTGGGAGATGACTGGGTATAGTTAAGTGTGATTTGGCAGAGAGGCTTAAAGCAGGTCACAGAGGGTGGGACCAGAAAGTGTGCACCTGCTTGTCTGACTCCTCTCTTCTCTGTGTCCTGGCCGTGACATGAGCAGCTTTCCTCTGCAGCAGGTCTTTCTACCATGGCATTTCTGGGTTTGACATAGACCAAAACTTCAAACACTGAGAGCCAAAACAAACCTCTCCTCCTTTAAATGGTGGGTGTTCAGATACTGTGTCAAAGTGAAGAGAAAGTGACTCTGACACATACAAATGTTGTAATCACCTGGAGGAGTGCCACCAGAAAACCATTGGAATTTTGGGAGGAACTGAGTCGATGAGCGATTTTGAGGACAACTGATTTTGTTATGCTACTCAATTTTTCATAAATACAGTTTATGTCATTTGTTTCTTTTGGTAATTTGTATGTTTTCCTCCATATAGAGTTTATGCACAAATTGGCTAGAATGTTATTAACTATTTTTATTTTACTTACATTTGGTGATACTTAATGAGTAAGATATATATGTGTATAGATATAGCTGTTTTCAGGGAACCTTCCTATTTTTTCTCAGATAAATAGTATTCAATAGTGCAGACAATTACATTTCTCATGTATACCTCCAACATTTGATACTTGAAAATAATACCTTTATGGAGACTACAGATGCAACCATTGGATAGAGCCCCTCTAAAAGTGTGATGACTAGATCCAATTTAATTAATATATTTTGTCCTTGCACATGATTTTAATTTTAATTATTTTAGTTTAATGTAAAGTTTATATATATATATATATATATATATATATATATATATATATATATATATTTGTCCTGGACAAGAAGACAGAGTTTAAAAGATCTTCTTCATTGTGAAGTCATACTGGAGTCTGTTGAAGTTTCAAAATTTTATATATTTTTAAAGTATTTAAATATTTGATGCATTTGCAACTAAGGTACAAGGAATAAAGAATGAATAAAATTATAGTTTTCATCTTTTTATAACGGGCAGTTTTTAGGACTTCTTGTACTGGCTTATGTAGATCAGTGTCGGATGTAAGACCAATGCCAGATTGTATTTCGCTGCTGATCTTAACTGAATCAACTATCACCATTAGCTATTTGCTTCACAAACGATGCATCATTTCTATTTCTAAGTCTGTTTAATTTTCAGTTATGCACTGATGTTGGTTCTATCAGAAACATTCTCCATCTCAAGTACAGTAATCGCATGTTTTCAAAATAAATTTAAGGTTTCTTTGTCATTTGCTTCTCATCAGAAGATCTTTTAATTGCATCGTTGAAAATTGATGATCGATTTCATCAAGTTAGTTCATTTAACTAATGAACTGATTAACTGAAGTAATTACCCCTCAAAATGTCAAAAAAGAGAAAAATAAACTGAAGATAAAGGAAAGGAGCAGGTATTAATACATATACACTATGCAATAGGAAAGATCACTAAAATTTGTCCTTTTCACAGTATGATATATAATACAAATTTTGGATTGAAATCAGCTACAAAAGAAGACTGAAAGAGAAACTTACAGAACAGGAGTACAGAATAGTAAATATATAGAGTAGGATTTTAAAAAGCAATATTTAAAGAAAGAAAGGATTTCTGGAAATTCTGGCATATGATAGTAAGAAGTAAAAAGGTTGAATATTAAAGTCATGAAATTTCCCATAGGATAAAACATAAAAATTCAAGAGTGCAAAGCTGTAATAAAAAATCAAGAACATTGGTTGGGCATGGTGACAATGCCTACAATCCAGTACTTGGGAGGCTGAGGCAGGAAGATCACGGTGAATTTGAGACCAGTCTGGATTGCAGTGAGTTCAAGGCCATTCTGAACTGCATAGCAAAACCCTGTCTCAAAAAGACCAAAAAAGAAAGTGTCAAAAGAAAATCAAACAATCAGTTTAATAAGTCAACCGTGGAGATCAAGATAGGAAAAGTGGAAAATGATATTTGAAAACAATAGAAGAAAACACCTTGGAACTGAAAGACATGGAATTCCTGATATAAAAGACACATCACAGAGTAAATCATACTATAAAGATAAGTGTGATCTTGCCAAGGCATATTATTTTTGAAGGTTCAGAACACTGATGATAATGATCACATATAAAAAACAAAAAGAAAAAAAATGACATGGACTTTTAGCAAGTTGAAAGTCTATCTCCTGATACCTTCAACATGCTAAGGAAATGTCCTACAGACTAAACTCTATATTCAGTCATATTACTAAATACAGGTGCAATCGAAACCATTTTCAGATATACAAAATATCCTGCATCTTTTCTCTGTATTCTTTCTCAAGAAGCTACTGAAATATCGAAAAGATCAAAAGAATAAAAGTGAGAAAGAGAATAAAAGGAATCCAAGAAATAAGTGATCCTAGATAGAAATATTTGTATGCCTGTTTCCCAGCTGATATAAGTACTTATTCGATATCACTGGACAGTGATGTTATGTTCAGTGTTCGTCAGGTATAAAGAATTCTGAAATGATTTATTTTGCATATAATTTTCTAGCTTCTAAGGAGAAAATATTACGCTAAAACCTACAAATCAGTCTGTAAAAACTTGATATATATTCTTGATTATGGAATGTCTTCATATAATAATTTCTTGCTTCTGAATCAGAGTGGCTTAGGGAATGATCTACCTTCTCTATTAAAATTCCACGGGCTCCTGAATTTGAGTTCTCAATGGAATACAAACTTTCTGGATGATATCATTTAATTATCCTCTCAAGAAGGTCACAAAACTATTTTTAAGCAAGATTTCTACAATTTCTTCAGGTTTCTTCAAAAATAATAACCCCCAAGCCAAAGGATGTTCATTTTTCTGCATTGTATTTCAGCCCATTTGTTCTTTTTCCATGTTTGCTGTATCATTAGGAATGCACCCAAGTGGCCATCAAGAAAAAATTGAATTAAGTTCAAATACTGCTTAAGCTTTAGTAGCATAAATCTAAACTTAACCTACCAAAACTGGGAGCTAAAAGTCACCCATTAAATATATTCTCAAGCTCTACTGACTGTAGCTTACAAGAAATCTAAGTATTTAACATAACGGTACAGGAAAATTATAAAGAAAAATTTTTGTCCTTATTCCATTGTCATGTTTAATGGAGCTTTATTGATCTATTCTGAAAATGAACTCTCTGATGTTTGGTTTTCTATTTTAAAAACTTTACTGTTGGCAGCTCCCTGCTCTGCTGAGAGGGCTCAAATTCCATCTGTGAGTCAGGATTTGTCACGGAGATAAGCATTCAGGGGTGATATAAAGAAAACGCAGACTTGAGATGTCAAATTGAGAGCTGAACAGGAAAGCACAGAGCTCAAGGCTTTGTTACTCCACCCTGAGGTCTTCCACCAAGTCTTTTACTTCAAGTAATCCCAAGTCTTTTGCTTTATATTAGATTTTCCATTAAGTTTCAGTGTTAATGACATCGGTACGGGAAAGCCCCACACTAAAATGTCTTGAATTCTGGAAAGATGATTTTGACTGATTACTCAAGCGCTCCTCCAACATTTTACACATTCCAGAAAAATGTCAAATGAGTAACTAAAAGTGACAAATCAAAAAATATATCCTCAGTCAACTAATGCCACCTAGCAAAGCAAGTCATTATAAAGTAGTGGGGAAATTTTTCTCCAGTCACAGATTAATCCTAGACCAATTCTCACTTTTTTGTAGCAGGGGGTGGGGGTGGGAGGAATCATGTATCTATAGTATTCTTTTGTTTTTTTTTTCTTTTTATCAAAATTAGGTAATTTTATCAAAATTAGGTAAATTAAAATGCTGAAAATTTTGAAAAAAGAGTTTTCTTTTCTTACTTTCTGTCTTAGTATGGAAAGCTTGGTTGAAATAACAGACTAGAATTTTCCATGCCCTATTCATAAATCTATAGTATCAGTGTCAAGATATAGTTCAAGCTTACTAGACTTCAGTAAGACTTCATATGCCCCCCTATTTGCAGGTATTCAACTGTTGTAATGCCTTCATTCTTCATGAAATGTCACATACTCTTTAAAGGAGAAATGAGACTGTAGTAATTTTTTGTCTTTATAAACAAGTGGCATTATCCTTCAGTCCATGAGAGTACAACTGCGATGGTCTGTCCCGGTCTACTGGACTAGATAGATATTATGACTGTTTGCTGCATAGCATCTGTGGCGTTTAAACTTTGGGAAACAGGCACACAAGTTTAATTTTATAGTTCTTATTTTTCATGCTAGTTTTAAAACTTAAATATCATATGTTATGCTTTCCCACTATGGAAAAAATTGACTTGAAAGAGGTTATTGAAGAGAGTAGTGCATAGTAACAACAAAAGAGAAAAAGAAAGACATAATAATAGAAAAATAAATGTACTTACCTTACATTAAAATTAATACAAGTTCTAGCTATGCAATTTAGAATTCAAAAGGCAAATATGATGTCCTATTTGAGCAAAGGATATGTATCAGTTTTTCAATCCATGGAAAAGCTTCAGGTATGGCAAACACTCAGATGCATTTTCTCTTGAGACAAGAGGTTAGAGCAAGAGTGATACATAGCACACAGGTCTCACCACTTCCTGCCGGGCGTGCCGGATCTGGAGTTCTGGGCCTGCCAGCAGCATTGGTTCCAGAGGCTGGGTGGCCTGGGGTGAGTGTCCTAGCACCATCCCCCAAGCCCAGCTAGTTTGGAATCCTCAGTGGCCCCGGACAGGGAACTTCGCGGTTTCCTGTGGCACTGGACCAGCTCAGTGGGTCTTGAGCCAGCCTGCCCCACCCCCAGTGACCCTCTCTCAATCCAAGGAACTGGGCAGCCAGAGTCCCAGGAGCTGAGGGCATAGAAGATTTCCAACAGGTCTGGGAAAGCCTTGGAATAACACTTGGAACACAAAAATATAGGAAAATGACAAAATGAAAGACCAAATTACAATCTCAAACCTCCAGCCCATCCCAAGAAACTGTTGTAATGCCTTCATTCTTCATGAAATGTCACATACTCTTTAAAGGAGAAATGAGACTGTAGTAATTTTTTGTCTTTATAAACAAGTGGCATTATTAGGACCTATATACATAGAAGAAAATATATGGCATACACCTGAAATATCGGACATAATAGCAACTGAAATAAAGAAGCAGATATGAAAGCTGTAAAGTAATTCAAACTAGAAATAATCCCTCAGATAAAAGAAGCAATGATAAAAGAAATAAAAGAAATGCTGAACATATCTAAAGAAGACACAGTTAAAAAATTGAAGGAACTAAACCAAAAGGTAGAACCTCTAGATGAACAATATAAGAAACAAACAGAATACATAAAGCAGATGCAAAGAGATATACAGGAAATCAAAAATTCCATTGAAAGTTGTAAAAACCGCCTCAATGAAAGTGAAGAAGAATTTCAGACTTTGAAGCCAAAGTGAACAGGAACAGGAGTTAGTGAACAGGAAAGATCTTTTAAAAATAACAAGAAATCAGGAAATAACAATTCAACAATTGCACCCAGACATATAATAATCACCATCCCAGAAATCCAACAAAAGAATAGAATATTAAAAGCTGTCAAAGAGAAAAGACAGATCACATATAAAGGAAAATCTATCAGAATCACAGCAGACTTCTCAGCACAAACGATACAGTCAAGAATAGCATGGAGTGAAGTATTTCAGATCCTAAAAGAAAGTGATTTCCAACCTAAACTGATATGCCCTGAAAAACTGTCCTTCAAAATGGATGGAGAAATAAGATACTTCCATGACAAAGAACAGCTAAATAGCTTCATGATCACCAAGCCATCCCTGCAAAGAATACTGAAAGACAGTTTAGATACACTTAGGAAAAAAAACCACTAAGCAAAGCAGACAATTAAATAGAACAGAAAGATAAAGATGCAACAGTAGAAAGATAACATGTCAACAATAAGCCAATGACAGGCAAGTGGGTGCCATATGCTCCAGAGGCTGGGCGCCCTGGCGTAAGTGCCCCACGCACTTTCCCCGAGTTCAGCTAGTTTGGGACCCTTGTTCAGTTCAGCCCAGAGAGGGATCTTTGTGGCTTCCTGGTGCACCAGACCAGTGTAGCATATCTGGGTGGGCCTGCAGCAGCCTCCCTGCTCCTGGCAGTGCTTGGCAGACTACAGAGTTCTGAGCAGGCAAGCGGGTGCCATCAGTTCCAGAAGCTGAGCTTCCTGGCATGAGTGCCCCGCGTACTTTCCCCAAGTTCAGCTAGTTTGCACCCTCACTCAACCCAGAGAGGGAACTTTGTGGCTTACTGGTGCACTGGACCAGTGCAGCAGGTCTTAGGTGGGCCTAGGGTGGCCTCCCCACTCCGGGCTATGCTTGAAAGACTCTGGAGTTCTGGGTGAGGAGCACCATCAGTTCCCGGGGCTGGGCTTGGGCCGGCCTGCCCATCCCCAGAGACCCTCTCTCCATCTGGAGAGCTGGGTGGCCAGAGTCCCAGGAGGTGAGGGCATAGAAGATCTCCAACAATAAACCAACATATAACAGTTATAACCATTAATGTAAATGGTCTCAGTGCACCAATTAAAAGAAACAGATTGGCAGAATGGATCAAGAAACAAAGTCCAACCACATGCTGTCTACAAGAAACCCATCTAACCCAAAAGGATACTCACAGACTAAAAGTCAAAGGATGGAAAACAATAATTCATGTGACAGGGAACCCCAAAAAAGCAGGGTAGCTATTCTGTTTGCAGACAGTGTGAACTTCAAGCCAATAATGATCAGAAGAGATAAAGAAGGTCATTACATACTGATTAGGGGAAAACTTCAAGAGGAAGAGATAACAATTTTAAATATATATGCACCAAATTCCAGAGCACCCAGTTATATAAAACAAGTATTAACAGAAATGAAAAACCAAATTAGCAGCACAATTATAACAGGAGAACTTAGCACAAAACATTGACACCAAGGGACAGATCAACCAACAGAAAAGCATCAAAGAAATAACAGAAATGAGTCATACCTGTGAACAAATGGACATGATAGACATATACAGAGTGTTCCACCCAGCAATATCAGAATATACATTCTTCTCAGCATACATGGCTCATTCTCCAAAATAGACCATATACTAGCTCACAGAACATATTTAAATAAATGCAAAAGAGTTGAAATTATCCCTGGCATGTTATCAGATCATAGCGCTTTAAAATTAGAAATTAATGATGAAAGATACTACAAAAATCCCACAAACACATGGAAACTGAATAACACAATCTTGAGTAATCAGTGGGTCACAGAAGAAATTAAACAATACCTACAAGCAAATGAAAATACAAATACAACTTACCGGAATCTGTGAGATGCAATGAAAGCTGTCCCCAGAGGAAAATTTATTGCACTGAGTTCCCACATCAGGAAAACAGAACAAATAAAAATAAATAACCTGATTCTACATCTCAAACATCAAGAAAAAGAAGAGCAACTCAAGCCCAAAGCCAAAAGAAGAAAGGAAATTATAAAAATCAGAGCAGAAATTAATGCAATAGAGACTAAGAAAACAATCCAAAGAATCAATGAATTGAAGAGTTGGTTCTTTGAAAGAATAAAAATAAAATTCATAAGCCCCTAGCCAACTTTATTTTAAAAAAGGGAAGAAAAAGCTCAAATTCATGCAATATGGAATGAAAAAGGCAAAATCACTACAGACTTTGTAGGAATAAGAAGATCATCAACACCTATTTTGAAAACTTCTACTTTCAAAGATTTGATAACACATAAGAAATAGACAGATGCCTAGACACATATGAAGTACCAAAGCTAGGTCATGAAGATGTAAAACTACTGAATAACCCAATTTCTATTAATGAAATTGAAAACATAATTAAATCTTTACCCAAAAAGAAGAGCCCACGCCCAGACGGATTCACTGCAGAATTCTACAAGAAATACAAAGATGACCTAATGCTAACACTCCTCAAACTCTTCAATGAAATTGAAAGGGAAGCAATCCTTCCTAAATCATTCCTAGAAGCAAATATTACTCTGGCACCAAAACCAGAGAAGGACCCAACTGAAAAACAGAACTACAGCCCAATCTCCCTAATGAACACAGATGCAAAAATCCTCAGTAAAATATTGGCAAATAGGATGCAGCAAATCATCAAGAAGATCATACACCCCGACTAAGTGGGATTCATCCCAGGTATGCAGGGATGGTTCAACATACGTAAATCAATAAATGTAATCCACCATATCAATAAAGCCAAAAGTAAGAATCATATGATCATTTCTATAGATGCAGAAAAAGCCTCTGATAAGGTCCAACATTCATTCATGATAAGAACCTTACAGAAAATTAGAATAGATGGCCTTTACCTCAATATAATTAATGCCATCTATGACAAACCAACAGCCAATATCATACTAAATGGCCAAAAATTGAAGGTCTTTCCATTAAAATCAGGTACAAGACAAGGATGTCCTTTATCACCGCTCCTATTTAATATAGTACTGGAAATACTGGCCAGAGCAATTAGACAAGAGAGAGAAATAAAAGGGGTAAAGACAGGAAAAGAAGAAGTTAAATTATCATTATTTGCAGATGACATGATACTCTATATAAAAGATCCCCAAAACTCCATTGAAAGACTCCTAGATATAATAAATAAGTTCAGTAATGTAGCTGGATACAGAATCAATACTCAAAAATCAATAGCATTCCTATACACTAATAACAAAGTCACAGAGAGAGAAGAGAGGCAATACCCTTCACACTAGCATCCAAAAAAATGAAATATTTAGGCATTACTCTCATGAAAGAAGTGAAAAACCTATACAGGGAAAATTATAATACACTGAAAAATGAAACTTAAAATGATCTCAGAAAATGGAAAGACATCCCTTGCTCATGGATAGGAAGAATCAATATTGCGAAAATGGCCATCCTCCCAAAACTTTTATACAGATGCAATGCAATCCCGATAAAAATACCATCAACATACCTCATAGAACTCAAGAAATCACTCCTAAAATTCATCTGGAGTGAGAAGAGACCTAGAATACCAAGGACAGTTCTAAGCAGCAAAGGCAAGGCAGGAGGTATCACAATCCCTGACTTGAAGTTATACTACAAGGCAACTGTAGTAAAATCAACATGGTACTGGAACCAAAACAGAGCCGAAGATCAGTGAAATAGATTAGAAGATACAATCACAACTGTAAATACACTCAACCACCTTATCTTTGATAAAGGGGCCAAACATGTTCACTGGAAGAACAACAGTCTCTTTAATAAATGGTGTTGGAAAAACTGGCTCTCCATATGCCGAAAACTAAGACTAGACCCATGCCTATCACCATGTACTAAAATAAAATCTAAATGGATCAAAATCTTAATATTAAGACAGAAACACTAAATCTATTGGAAGACAAATTTGGTAAAAACCTTGAAGACATAGGAGTAGGTAAAGAATTCATGAACAGGACTCAAACCACATGGGAAATACTTCCCGAGTCAATTCCTGAGATTGCCTCTTATTAAAAAGTTTCTGCACGTTAAAAGAAATCGCCAGCACAGTGAAAAGAAAACCCACAAGCTGAGAAAAAATCTTAGTGAACTGCCTCTCAGATAAAGGACTTCTGTGTAAAACATATAAAGAATTTAAAAAAATCAGACCCCCAAAATTCTAAGACCCAATCCAAAAATGGACATCTGAGATGAATAAACAATTTTTAGATGAATAAATTCAAATGGCAAATAAATACATGAAAAAATGTTCACCATCAATAGTCATTAGAGAAATGCAAATTAAAACCACAATGAGATTTCATCTCACTCCTGAAAGAATGGCCAAGATCAAGAAAACCAACAACAACAAATGTTGGAGAGGCTGTGGGGAAAAAGGAACCCTCCTACACTGTTGGTGAGAGTGTAGACTAGTATAACCATTGTGGAGGTCAGTCTGGAGATTTCTCCAAAAGCTGGGACTGGAAGCCCCATTTGACCCAGGTATTCTACTTCTAGGCATATTCCCAGAAGAACTGAAAGCATCATACCACAGTGATATATGTGTACCTATGTTTATAGCAGCACAATTTGTAATAGCCAGATGTTGGAAATAACCTAAGTGTCCATCAACTGAGGAATGGATAAAAAAGTTGTGGTATTTTTATACAATGGAGTACTACTCAGCTATAAAGAATGATCACATGAGATATTTATAAATAAATGGATGCAGCTTGACACCATACTCATAAATGAAATAAATCAAACTCACATATATAAATACCGAATAGTTTCCCTAGTGTAAGAAATGATAAGAATACATAAAAGTATGTGGTAATCATGATTCCCAATCATATTGGTTTGAATCCATATAATGTTATCACTCATTAATTGCAATGGTTTTAACCTGGGTTGTTCAATTTTTGTATCGGTGATAGTACGAATAGCTATTCTGAAGAAAACAACACATCATAAAAGCTAGTGCTGATTTAATATCATCTTGTTTTGAAGTCCCAACAAGCTGTAGTACATCTTTTCCCACTGGTTTTAACATGTGGTATCCTACTATATTTTACTATATGCGATAGTATAAACAAAAATTTTTATAGGCAAAGAGATAATATAGAAACCATTGTTCATTTTCTGTTAACTGGTTCTAAATACCCTGTAATTTTTTCATTCTCTTGAATAGCTCAGACTGACTTGATATGCTTGATGCTATAGTATATGAAGTTATATTCAAATGATTCAAGGAAGGAGGCACTATGGTGACTACTATTATGTTAGATTATCTGGGGGTGAAACACAATGATGCTTAAATTGTTCGGTTCTGACCTGTGTTGTTCTAATACAATGTCCTCTTTTACCTCAATCCTACCCTTTTTTAAAATTAATCTATTTTTTCTTACATTTTTTTCAATTAAGGGAAAACTAAATTTAAAAATAGCAGGATATGTTATAGTAACTTTTTTGTTTTCTTATTAACCTGATATGATCCCCAGTATTGCTCTCCCCATCTTGTTCTGTCAGATTTTACTATGTTCTATTTTGTTTGATAGTATCAAGTTTGAGGGTATAGGCAACCACTTTGAAGGCAATAAGATTCACTAAGATGGCCATTATAGTTTGACTATTATCTTCTTTTGAAATCTTGTAAGGTCTCCAGTGTAGGTTTTATTGGTCTTATTCTGTACTGTTTTGATCAATTCTATTATACCTGACGATATAGGCAACTTTTTAAAAAAAATAGCAAAAGGCACAATGGACAATGGTAACCATTTTAGATCACCTGATATTCTATTTTTACATTATTTACTATGCCCATCCTTTTGTTCTAACCAACTCTGTTTTGTTTAGCCACGTTAGGTTTTATTCTCTCCAAAAAAATAATAATAATTGTGGGAGTAAAAAAACCCAAAAAGTGTAATTGTTATTAAAAAGAGAGGAAAGGCAGGTGGCCTAAGGGATATAACTGTATGTATGTTTAATGTGTAGGATGGAAATCCATATTACTGAACTTTTGTTGGATCATTGACAGGCACTGTCTGCAATCTCATTGTATGAATGTTCACTTTACATCCTTTAATTTTATAATTTGGACAACTATTTCAAAGATGACAATATGTAACCTATTAACTAGTGATATCTTACTGTATTTTTTCCTTGAAATTCTGTATTATTTGTACCCTTTTACTGCTTTGTTTAATTTTATTTCCTTTCTTTTTTTCTCTTTAAATAAAAAAATTTAAAAAATCATTTCCTCATTTGTATGCTTTGATAGAAAGTCCAAAATGGCACATTATCACCGATTCCATTGAAGGCGAACCTATTTTGGGCTCAAGTGCTGACTGAACACTGAAAACTTTGTGGTATTTTTGTTGTTCTTGTCACTGTTTTGTTTTCTGCAGTATGAAGTAATGAAGGTAGAGTGTTAGCACTGAGCTATATTTCCAGGCCACTTTTTTATATTTTATTTTGAAAACGGGTCTTATTATGTTTCTAAACTCCCTAGACTGGGCTCAAACTTGTGATCTTTCTATCTCAGTCTCCCAGAATGCTGAGATTATAGGCATGTTCTACCACACCCAGTTCATTGTATAATATTTTTATTCAGAAACTGCAGTTAACACTCTTGTAAAAGTAATAATACAGTTTGCCTCCTACCTTCTGGAAACTTTCTATTTGATAAGAATTTCATGCTATATTGAGCAGCAGGATAATTTTTATCATGAATGAGAAAATAGGTAGGCTCTTCTGTTAATTAGCGACAACAGTTTAAATTCCAGACTTCTAGAAGTCAAGCATTGTTTGATACACCAGTACAGGTACAGTATGGGCCTATAGACAAAACTAGCCTCTCACGAAGCAAATGCTATCTCTTCAGCTCCTACACGTATGCTTGGACCTGGATTCTGAATTACTCATTATGCAGCATGACAAACATGGTTTTATTCTGCAAAAGGATCACAGCATCTACTGCCAGGCACAACACCGTGACAGTGGAAGACGTCAGTCACACAGCAGAGTAAGAACTGAGTTCTGAGAACACAATCACCCCATGGGCCTGCAAGGCCAATGAACTAAAAAAGGAAGTTTTATGAAACTGGTTTTAAAAATTCTGCTACAAAAAATGTTTTGCTATAAAGAATGCTGGAGTACATGTTGATGTGCATGTAAAAGATCCTTCCAAGATAAACTTTTAAAAATAATGTTAATGAATGTTTTGGAAACAAAAATATGAAACTATTGTTTCTTCAGGTCATCCCTGTTTTATCACAGTGAAAACAGCAACCATACAGGAAAGCACCTTTCCTCGTTTCTATTTTAAGCAAATCAAACATCCAACAGTGTTAATTTAACACTGGTATCAAACAGCCAATATACAGAAGGTAAAATGAAAAAGAATACACCAAGGTAAACTTTTGGATGTGCAATTTTGAAAAATTTAGACATACTAATTATCCTTTTTACAGAAACATTTTGACATTTGACTTTCTCAATACTTATCTACAAAGGTTCCAAAATCTAAAATGTCTTGAAAAATAAGTTCTTTTAGCAACAATAGAGAAAGTCTACTATATTATTTGGTTTGTACTGCCATAATAAAAAGCCAATATACTGGATGGCTTCAGTGGGAGACATTTACTTTCTTACAGTTCAGGACATTGGAAACCTACAAACAAGATCCAGTGGTTGAGGACCTTGGGCCATACTCCCTTCTTAGCTTGCCGATAGTCACCTTTATCTTGACTCCAAACCTGACACACAGAGAGAAAATCACCCAGCTCTCTAATGTCTGTTATTGTAAGGACACGAATCCCATCACAAAGGTCCCATCCTCATGACTTCCTCTGAAACTCCTTACTTTCCAAAAGCCTCACCACACTAGAATCAGGGTTGCTACCTGTGGAACCCATCTGACCTACAACATCTATCAAACCAAAAGTCTTGTTGAAAGAAAATTCAAGGTCATATCCAAACGAATGGAATCCCAGAAATAGAAGTAGAAATGAATAAATACGAGAAAATATTTAAGAATGCTTTTAACAGGATACTCTATGAATCAGGGCTGCTGGGTCAGGTCAGAGCATCTTTAGAGGAAAATAAAACAAATCTCTAGAACTGGAAGAGCTTGTATCTAACCCCTAAGATCTTCTCTAAGCATGTGTTTACAGGACTCCCTCTCTTTTGCTGAATATTTTCTGTGTCTGTTCATATTCATAATGTGAATTTTCTACTGACCCTGTATTCTTCAGAATGCATCTTTATGCATTATGAACTTGTTTTTATTTAGTGTCCCCATTTACCATGAAGTTCATTTCTTGTATACCTATCTAGCAGACTGCATTGGTAACCTACTGCAATCTGTAATATGTCAGAACTTTCCCATTATTTACCAAAATTCTAGCTCTCATCTCATATCCCTTTCATATGATACCTCATTTTTAATAACCCCATACTCTAAAATTAATATTTACTTTCTTCTATGAATTACATTACAACTTTTAGTATTTACTTGGAGAAAATGTTATCTGTTTTTCTTTTTGGTCTTTTTTGGGCTAATAAATTAAAGCTATAATATTATGCTTCTAGAGGAGTTGTATTATCATAAATACCAGTGATTTCAAAGAGTATAGGGTCCACTGGGGTTATAAATATCAAATATCTCAACACGCTTAAGTTGATGATTACTCTCTTAAAATTGGGAACTCTTTAGAATGGAGTTCAGTAGCCACTGCAAAGATCCCTGAAATGTTTCTAAAAATAACAGTCCAGATATTTCAGCAAGATACCCCCAATATTTTGTATCATTCTTGGTGGACTACGTTTTTTGATAGAGTTGATTACACAAATTTGGGGGCTAAGGCAAAAATGAAATAATTTTTTTAAAAAATGATTGTGAATTTCAGGTGACAGCACTAAAAATTAAACGCATTAAATATTATACATGGAGCCCTTGTAAGGTCAGGCCATGGGATACTGCACAGGTCATGTGTCAAGTAATGGCTGTGATAACTTCAGCGGAAGTGTTTGCTGAGGTTTATTCAATGTCTAATTTTTATAAAAGTGAGTTCTTGGCAAATCATCAGTAGTATATTTTGGTGGCCATGAGAATGGACCTTGCAGTACTCCAGCTTCAGAGTATGCTTGACCCAGGCCTCAATCTGATTTTCTGTGATGTCCATTATCATGTGTGTGTCACATCATACTTCCCGTAAGTCCAGTAGTACAGCACAATTATGATTCTGAGATCCAGAGAAGTCCTGTTGGAGTCTTCACTGGTCCAAAATGATCTCGCCTATCTTACTTTCCTCTCTCCTTTATTCAGGATAGGGTTGTATATAAGATTTCATGACTCCTCCAGCTTCTCCTTGCTTCCTCCTTATTTTTTCTCAAAGGCATCTCCCCTAGTAAAAGGCTTTGAAGATGTTTCTTGTAGTATCTGAATTAACACATACAATAACAGATGTGCTCTGCAACTGGCTCACCTATTGCTGGGTGGATGAGAGAATATATCCTGTTTGATAGAGCATGGATATTTTCTAGCACTTGGTGGTTCAGCTTCTAAAAATTGTATGGATAGTGACGAGAGACATCTTGGATGAGGAAAGTCTTAGGATGCAGTCACTTAAAACTATGAGTGAAACAGTGCTTATAATGATGACAAGACACCAAAGTTAGGACTAGGTGATTACTGATAAGAGGTGTTACTTGTTTCCATGAAGAAGGAAATGAGAAATTCAGAGCTTCTACCAAGCACTAAATGACTAAATCTGAGAGGCAGCATCCTCTATAAAGGGCCTTGCCTCCTAAGTGAAAGAACAAGTACAATACAGCTGCAAGATGAAGACCTACAGATCCAAGTCGCTGAGGTTCAAAGATGCTGGATCATGCAGGGAAGGCAACCTACTATATGAAAACTGAGGACACAGTAGGGGAATTCTGGGACCCTGAAACATGAGCTAGGAGTACCTGGATGGATAACTCCAAGAATTTTTCCCACAATTAATACCACAGGCTCTCACAGCTTGCAGAAGTAGCCCATCCTTCTTTGGTGAGAACTGTTACATCCTCTTTTCTAAATGTGATAATACTCAGAGATTCTTTCCTGGCTGACAGACTAATAATTACTGTCCATCTCAACAAATCTGGATACACCAATAATGGAGGAAAAGGGGTATTTGAAAAAGGGTTACAGGTATTCCCTGAGATGGTGAGTTATCTAGGGTTGGGTTTGAGAGTAATTAATCAAGGGAGTCAACATGTAAAACAAGAAAAGCAGGACTCTCTGACATGGGTCCATTGCTATCAAGGCTCAGGATTTAGCATCTGACCAAATTCCCGACATGTAGGGCACATTTGTTGCTAGAATTACTTTAAGAGGCTTAGAATAAAATGATACCCAAATCTCAATGAAGTAGAAATGCTTGGCAGATGTTAGAGGGAACAATAAAGAAGCTGAAGGTAGTAGGCACATTGGAACAGATGAGGATATATATAAAGTTCTGAAATACCCTCCAGAACATTGGGAGCGAACCAGAACACATGTTCACCAAGGCCAGCAGGAATCTGCTAGCTGGCAGAGCACCAGCATCACTAAGACTAGTTGTGGCCTCTTTGGTGAGCCAAGGATGAAGGTAAGAGGTATAGTCAGAGCTGAAATTATTACCAGGATCATTAGCACCCATGGAAAGGCTAAGGCACTGAAGAAGGAGACCAGATGGCAGCATTTGACGGTGAGAAAGCAGGTGGTTACAATTACCATAATGAGCTTCTGTGTCAAAGGGGCTGGCAGGCATTTTGGTCTGCTGGGAGTTGCGGTGTTGTTTAACAAAGATGGAGTTCTCAGGGGCAAAGCGGATGAACATCCAACAAGGCCCCTCTCATTACCTACAACCAAAGGAAGAGAAGGCTAAAGGTAATTTCTGTGTAAAGTAGTGTTGATTAGACCCTCAGAATAAGGACCCTGAAGCACCATAACAGGTATATACTGTACTCTTCTCAGTCTGTGTTTAAACAAAGTGATGGCCACTTACTTGGGGGATCGTGTTCTGGAGAAAGGAACATACCCCAACATTTAAAGGACTATTTATTGGACTCAGGCTCAGTGTTGACAGTGACAACCAGACATCCAAAGCATTTTTGTGGGCTCTAGCTACAGTGAGGTATGTATAATATATGGAATTCTTGCTTGCAGCATGTTGCCTACACCTGAAAATCCACCAAGTAGCCATTTCCTTAGCCCACACATGTGTAATTATAATATAGGGTCTATTATCTCTGAAGTAATAGCTACCATATGGCAGAAGAAAAATATGAGTCATTGAAACTTCACACTGTTACCTACTCTGTAATATTAGCCAAAAGAATTAATAAAAATGGTATAGGATCTTCAGAGAAATGGTAGAGATTAGTAGTCCTGGCTAAGACCTGGTGGATTTTGGATTGGTGGTTCCTGTCTCAACCCCTTTCTTTTTCCAAATCATATGTTTCAGAATACTGAACTGGATACTGACCAACGATTGTAGTCTTAATCAAGAAATCCCACTGCTATGCCAGACACAGTTTAATTAATAGTCTCAGGTACATAATTTTCAGGCATTGATTTGGCAAACATTTTCTTTTCCTTTTCAATTTTGAGAGGATCAGAAGTCATTTGCATTTTTATGGAGCATACAAAAGTTTTTGCTCACAATTTTGCCTCAAGGGTTGTATTAAGTGCCCTATCCTCTGTCATAAAATAGTACAAAGAAGTCTGGCTGTCTAGACATGCCCTGAGCACCACATTTTCCAACACATGACAGTTTCATGCTTACTGGACAAGTACTAAGGGCTGGTCTACTGGCGGGTTCAATAAGCTCAGTGTTCTCCAGAGGAGAGGAGAAAAACCCTATTCAGATTCAAGGAACAGCAGTGAAATGGGTAGGTGGTCTGTTAAGAACATGCTACACTAAAAGTGAGAAAGTCAATTTGCTGCTTCTTGCATTTCCTCCCACAAGGGAGGAAGCATTGTTCCTGGCAATGCTTTGGATTCTGGAAGCAATGCTTTCATTTCTGGGTAAAAGGCTGGGTTGGGTATGGAGCAAAAGACACTGGTCTAGCTGCTCATGTCTGGTGGGAGAAGATGTGGGACTGAAACCATAACAGGCTCCAGGGGGATGATGTCAAACAAGGTCCATGAGATGCTGAAACAACACTGTGTCATCTTCAGCCAAGAGTTATAGTCTTTGAGAAGCAGCTTTTAACATAAAAATTCGTAAGTATCTAGAAACTACTGTTTTAACACAAAGTTCTTGGAATTTAGAACATTTAAGTGTTTCATAAAATTAAACCTTTCAAAGAACACTGACTATGACCATTCTAATTAGGTGAATAAATTCTCACATCTAAAAAGTTTTAAGTATGAAGTCCATGACATGTAACTTAAAAACCTAAAATAAGAAATTTAAACCACACTACATCTTGTACAAGTCATACTTATACATACAGATTTGTTATCAAAATGTAAATGTTAGTGACTACCTACAGCATGATGAAATATTTTTATACAATTATACATTCATATAATTATTATCTACTATTATCTATTACTTAGAGTTCATATAACCTTCTTTCAATTCTTTCCATTTGCTCATGTGGTCAATATTTATTAATCACTTAGTTATATCAGGCACTGATTTATATACTCAATCTGGAAGGGTGACTAAAAGTAAACATAATACCTACCCCAAAGAGTTTGTTGTCTATAACCAGGCAGATACGATCTCATCACACCAGCAAATACATACATGCCAAAGTAACAAGGACAACAATGCAACTTTCAGTCTTGATAAAATAATGAGCAAATTCAACTGGAAAGTACTTATTTTGTCTCACAGTTTCAGAGGCATCAGTCTATGGTCCTTCTTGGCCATGTTCCCTTTGGGCCTTTGGATGAGACAGTAAATTACTATTGAAGCATGTGTCAGAGGTAGCTACTTATCTCAGGGTGTCTCAGGAAGAAAAAAGAAAAGAAGAAGGGACCAGTATATCCCACTAGAGAGCACACTCCAGGGACCTTACTTTCTCCTCTAGGCCTCAGCTTTTAAAGGTTCCACTCATGACTTTCCAGTCACACTAGAGAGTGGCAAACAATCCCCTAACATGTAAGTGTGGTAGATGGCATTTAAGAGATAAACCGTAACAGAGATGAATATGGTTTTATGAATGCCCAAGGCCAGACGTTAAATTCCATGAACAAAATGAGAGAAATGATGGACAGACTTGAATCTTTAAATAAATGTGGGTGCACTTCTGGAGTGAGATACACATATCTCAAGACTCTAGAAAAGCAAGGGCATAGCTTGCTGTAGAAAGGATAGGGAGGCTCAGATGACACAGGGTAATCTGAAGTAGACTAAAGGAGGCATTGAGCCATACATCAGAAGGAGAAAACAGGGCAGGCAGCCAGAAGGAGTTGTAGATCACACTAGTAGGCTACACATTTTTTAATCACAGAAGCAGTTTGAAACAAATCATAATGAAGAAGGGGAAAGAGAGAAAAGAGTGATAGTAATATGATTCTATTTGCAACAATTTAAGGAAGTAGCTGCAGCAGAAAGGTGAACAAGATCTTGAAGATGAAAACCTGAACAGTGAGCAGAGGTAAAGGTAATCAGACAATGTCCATTAGAAGAAGACCTTTTCCTTTCAATAAACTCACTTGAAGGCACACACTATCTTGGCATCAAATAAATATAAGGATCTCAAAACATCTTAAATGAAAACATGAAAGAACATCAAATGGGTCAACACACAAACTTCTTCCTGTTGATCTGAAATGTTTTCTTGGTTCTACAAACAGCTTAAAATTACTCTTTAAAGAAAGGACCTCAGTCATAGTTGGCTACCATTAGATTCATTTCCTAGCTTTATTCTGCATCCTTGTTAGCCTTACTTTTCAATTGTAAAATGTTGGTAATTCTTATTTACAAGATTACTGTGGTTTTTTAAAATTAACTTGTATTAAATGCTGAGCATATAGCAGTATTAATGACAGATATTAGCAGTGCATTCCATTATCTCCCTTAATGGTTTTATAAAGAAGAGAAGGCCATAATTCCACTGTCCTACTCAAAAGTACACAAGATTCTGGGCTTACCAAAGATTTGTATTCCATCTGGGAAACAAAATTTTGTTTTAAGTCACTAAGCCTGAATAAGAGTCAAATATGACCTAGTAAAAATGCAGGTGTTGGGTCCCTACTGTAAGTCTACTAATTTGGAGTTCTTAAGGTAGGGCAGAGATACTTATATTTTATAATATACTGCAATACTGATTTGTATTAAAATTTCTGGAGTAATTTCTGTATGTCATCAAGGAATGAGAGGGGGTTTTGGAGTAGGTAAAAGAGGCAAAAAAGAAGGAAACATTTGAATAAAGACTAGAATGACTGTGACATAGAAAAAGCATACTAAGGGGTCAAATATAACTACTTTAAAGGCCTATGATGTGGATATGAAATATACTATACTGTAGCCAGATCTATTTTGCACTCCTAATAAATGCTCAACTCTCAAGAATTTGGCAGATAGGACTCAAAGAGATAAAGAAAAGTCAACATCTGAAGGATGATATTTACAAGTAAACCAGACACTATCAAAGGAAGCAAGATATTTTATTGAAATTCTTACTATTCGATCTAGTGATTGCAAACAGAACAGAAAACAGCACAAATATGAAATATGCAGTAAAGGCAGCAGTTTTTCTGGTCACTAGAATCCATACATTGATTTTTGCTGTGGTATAGCTTTTCTTTGAAAGAATCATAAGCAAATTCCAAGATGATGAACTGTATTAACCAAAATTAGACACACACAGGAAGAAACAAGTCAAACATCTTAACTCAGGCTTTTTGAGAAAACGTAATGTTTACACTTGAGGCATCTACTTGGTGCTACCTTGGACTATATATGTGACCATTTATCAAGCACAAGGTTTGTTTCCATATCAACTTTGGGCCATGAATCTGAGGAGCGCCTAGGGACAGAATACAGGCCATAGATACTTAGCCTGTATGACCACTTTTTCTATGCAAACATTATATATCATAATGGTGATAGTATGGAAATAAACATAATGCGGGCTGGATTTATTACATTATATGGGAAAATATGATGTATTATATATGCATATCTATGTAATCATATTCATCATCCAATTTAAAAAATTAAAAGTTCCTTAGATCCCTAAAAGTATCCAAAATCCAGGACCCTTGGTCTACCGCACATGTTAGATGAGCTAGCTGTGACCAAAAGAAAAGCCAGTATACAGAAAAGAAATCACAGTGAGGGTGAACCCAAAGTCATTCTGAACATAAGATCAAATAAGAGACAAAATAAACAGTAAACAATAGGTTATCCAGTTCCCTGGGGGAGGGGTGCTGAAGGATAGCACCTTCCCAAGCTCTGTGCTGTAAGTGTCCCTATGACCAATTTTAAGCTATATGTAGTTTAATGATCAGCTTTTGAAATCTTGAAAATATAATAATCTCTTGCTCACCTATGAACATATGCCACATAGAGCACTGTTGTTATACTTTAGAATATTTTTCTTCTTCTTAGCAAAGAATTCTGAAAGAATGTGAGCAGACTTCAGACTCAGAGTATTATCACACAGGGGCCTCCAACTTTCTTCTAACTATTGCTAATTAAAGCTTTCTTAGTTACTTTTCTCATTGCTGAGATAAATACCCAGCACCCAGAGTTAAAGGAGGAAATGTTTATTTAGCTCAGAGTTTGTAGAAGTTTCAGTCCATAATCCACTGGCTCCAACACAGGGTGGCACATGACAGAGGGGCAAATGTTCACAGTGGTGGTAGACAGTAAAAGTAATGTGTGTGTGTGTGTGTGTGTGTGTGTGTGTGTATGTGTGTGTGTGTGTGTGTGTGTGTGATAGAGAGAGAAACAGAGAGAGAGAGAGAGAGAGAGAGAGAGAGAGAGAGAGAGAGAGAGAAGAAGGCAGGGAGAAAGAGAGAGAGTTCTTTCTCTCCCATATACCAGTCTATTGTTATTAGGGCGGTGCCAGTCAAATCAATGGACATACCCAGCAGTCACAGACACTTAATCCCAGCACCCTCAATCACCAATCAATCACACACTTTAGATTCAGCCATAACCAGAAAATATTCATCTAAAACTTCACAAGACTTTGGGGAGATATTTAGACTCAAACCACAACATTCTGCCCCTGCCCGCACAAAGACTCATGCATATCTTTTCATGAAAAAGACATTTAGTCTATCTCCAAGAGTTGCCAAAGTCCTAACAGTCCAGAATTGCTGAAAAGTCCAACTCCCAAGTTTTCTCTGAGATGTAAGGCAAACTCTTAACTTTAAGCTTCTGTACAAATGAAAACAAAGGTAAACACTCCCAGCATTCAATGGCACAAGATAAACATTTTCATTTCAAAAGTTACAAACAGGGAGATTCAAAGGAATGAGAACAAAGCAAGCCCAAAATTCAGTGGGGCAAACATTCAATCCTGTAGTTCTATGTGTGGCATCTGAGGCAATCTGTGACAAGATGTGAACTCCAAAGGCCTTGAGTAGCTCTACCTCTACAGCATGTGTTGTGGCTGTACCTCTCATGGCTTATCTCTTGAATCAGCCTTGTTCCCTCCTTCAGATTTCCTTCGATGATCCACATTCCTGGCTTCTCTGAATTTGTGGCATTTCCTTTGCACCTTTGGCTTCACACTCACAAATGCACACACTGCCCTCTCAGGAGCACACTGCCTGGCCTCACAAGACTTCTTATGAAATCTGGGTAGAAGGCTTCTGATCCCACAACTCTTGCATTTTGCATTACCCCAACTCAGCACTACATGGATGATGCCAAGATCTACTGCCAGTTAGAGCAGCAGCCAGGTTTTTTTCTCTCTTAGCTGCAGGGGTCAAGGGCTTGGATCACCAACCACTCTGAATCAAATTTTGAACAACAGATTTTCTAAGCCTCAACCATTCTGGAACACAGTGTGACCACAGCCATTCTGGAACCTGACACACTGGGACTATGTTCTTAGCAATCAAGATCTCCTCTGCTCTCTCTTTGCAGTTCACAGTTTTACTGGAACTTCCTTTCTGGCCACAGTAACAATATTTAAATCATTCTATTGGCCTCTATACTCTTGATTCCAAACGTAACTCTGGCTAAAAGCCTGCAACTGTAGTCATGCCACCACTTCAACATTAGACTGTCTTGAAATTTCTTCTGCTGATTAATTAGTCTGCTGTCCTTAATCTATCTCAGGTAAAGTCTCTGGACTACAGAAAATGCAGACAAAGCTTCTGCAAGTCATAATCCATATTATCTGGAGTGCAACAGCCAACTGAGTCCTTCCCAACAGAAAACTCCTGAGCATTTTAATTATTGGAAAGACCTCTATTAGTTTTCTGGTCTTCTGTGTGATGATCAGGGTCTCCCATGCAGAACTCTTAAGCTTCTCCAGGTCTACTTTTTCAGCTGGTATCGCCAAACCTTTACAAACTCTTCCCACAAGCCATTTCCAAAGGCTCCTGAACCACGTGATCAGATACTGTCATACTAAAGACCCCACTCCTGGTACCAAAATCTGTCTTAGTTACTTTTCTCATTGCTGAGACGATATACTCAACATCAAAGTTAAGGGAAGAAAGGTATAAATTTATCTCACAGTATGTAAAAGTTTCAGTTCATAATATGCTGGCTTTAAGGCAGGGTGGCATATGGCAGAGAGGCAACTGTTCATGACTGCAGAAGACAGCAAAATGAATGAGAGGTAAAGAGAAAGGGAGAGAGAGGGAGAGAAAAAGAGAGAGAGAGAGACCTCACTTTCTCCTGTATATCATATCCAGTCTTCTGAGATTAGGTCAGTGCCAACCCAATCAGTGGACTGATCCAGCAATCTCCACCTTAATTCCAACACTCTTAATCCCAGCATTATACCACCAATCAATCACAGACTCTAGATTCAGCCACCTCTGGAAAAGGCCCATCGAATCTGCTTGAGGCTAGCTCTATGCATAACAATATCTTCCAAATGACTTCTTTATTAAGAATTACAAATTACAATCTTGCTTATTCCTCCATTATTATATCAATTAGTTCCTGACAAAATGTGAATACAATATCAGTTTAATAGGAAAAGAGTCGAATATTAAAACCAAAAAAAAAAAAATCCAGGCCTTATTCTTAAGAGGTGTAGAGAGGGAAAAACGGCTAAGAGGTTTCCGAAGGCAAACGCAGTACTCACCTACCCCAAGAACAGCATGACCTTGGTGGGCGCCCTGGCAGAGAATTCAGGGTGGAGTATTCTGTATGGAAAGCATCATCAGCTTTCCTCACAACTGGGGTTGAGTAATTGCTTGTGTCTGGATTCTTTTTGCATCCAAATAAATAAGCCTCTCTTCTCTCACAGAAAAGCATTTCCAGATGGTCTGTAAGGAATATTAATGGATGGAAAACTCAGCAAATAATAATGTCCTTGAGGAGAAGATTTGATTCTTCTTTTTATTTGTCTTTTATAGAAACCATACCATGATGTATAAAAATGCCATGAAAATAAGAATTATGGCCCCAGATTTTACTTTATTATTCATGAGAGATGATGAGACTCATAATTTTTCCACTGTAGATATCATTGCCTAAATTCACTTGTACACACATACATACACACACCTACACACATAATACAATTTAACATGACTTTTGAGTTTGGGAGGTCTAGGTCCAAAATTCGTCTCACTGGATTAAAGTCAAGGTATATTAGGGTGGACCCTCTTGAAAGTTCTATTCGTTTACCTGCCTTTTTCAGCTTCCATAATGGCTGCCTAAATTCTTTCATGCTGACCTATTCTTTATGTCATTCAGACCTCTTGTTTCCATGGTCCTGTGTATTACTGATTCTAATCATTCACTTCTTTCTTATAAAGACTTTTGTGATTACACTGAGTCCACTGGAACAATCCAGCAAAGTCTTTCCATCTCAATATCTTTAATGTAATCACATCTTCAGACTCTCTTGCTGTCTAAGGCAACAGTAATCAGGAGCTGAATCCAGTCATCCTAACACGCACACAGTCAAAAAAGCAAACATTAACAAATAAATTCTTTTAACTTGTCTCTCTTTTTGGTGTGTTGAATGTAAGTACTAACATTACAACAGGAACTAAATGGCTTTCAAATTTTCACAATTGAAAATAAATGTCGTGGGGATTCGGTAGGTTCTTTTAGCTTCTAATTATGCTAACAATTTATCTACATTTTCTATAATAATGGTCTCAGAGAGCTTCATGAATATTATCTTAATTTCATTCTCACAAAATCCAAATGAGATAGTGTGCTTATCAAATACATTTCAAACTACAAGCTTTTTAAATAAAGGAAGGTGACTTATTAAAACGTCCTATCTCTGATTTTCTGATAACTTTTGGTATGGAAGAAGATGAATAAGTAATGTTCAACTCATGGTTTAATAACAAAATTGCAAGTACATGTATTAAGTAAATGATTGTTACTGGTTGTTGACTAAAAAATAATTACAAAATATATATACAATATCCTCATATTTAATTGCTCATTATACCATGTTTCTATGTCAATGATTTTTTTTAAAGTCCCAGTTTAAACTCATAATTCCAAAAACATATTACATAGAGTTGCAGGATTTAAAGTAAATATCTGTTGCTATGCCTTTCAAAATAAATTAACATCTATTAATTCACGAATAATGAACATCATTCCACCAAAATTTTGGACATTTCTCAGTGATTTGCTCTGCTCCTATATATTGTAAATTCCTAAAATCAAACCAGCTTGCCTTAGTCCTCCTTGATGATTCCTATCAATGCTTACAACCTTAGGTTCACTCTGGTAACTTCAGAATATAGAAAAGGTCAGTTTTTTTCTGTCTTTCTTCTATTCTGCTACCTTCCCTGTAACATTCCCAGTGGCCACTTAAGCCAACTCTTAACTGGTCATTGAGATGATCTTTCTTTTATTTTTAACCTTATCCATTTGAAATGCCACATTACTACAGAACTCAAAAGAGCGTCTCCCTCCACCATGATTATTGGGAATGTGTTTGTCTCTCTGTGGGAGTGGAGGGCTGTGAACAGTATCTTGTTGTGGCAGGCTGGAGGTTGTGTATGGGATGTCATTCCAGAGTCTCTCCTTTTGTGAAACCCTACGGTTTGCTCTAGAGATGAGGAAAATCTCATTCCAAAAGTTTTCTCTCCTTGGTGTTTCCTGAAAGGGGCTGTCGCCCACTGGCTTTCATCTGCCAGGCACCCTCACCCAAGTTGTAGAGCTGTTTGCTGTTTGCGCCTTGGTGGCTGGGCTGTGTCAGAACTCTGTGGGTGGCCAGCTGTCATCACACTCTGCACCTGTCCCAATTAGCAGCACCCCCCCAGATGCCACCAACGCAGCCTGCATGCTGTTGATGACCATGATGTGTGACCTCATGGCTGGCCTGCCAGCAGCTCTATGGTATGTGCTGTCTAGACATCATTTTTTGGAACTGCCTGGTGGGTGCTGGCTGTGGTGTTGGAGGTTTCTCACAGCTGTGTCCAAAGGCTGAGAAACACTAGTGAGAAACTTGACGGCTGGAAACCAAGTCATCCTCTGCACACAAAGCGTTCACCGAGGGGACTGACACAGTCGATATTTACAAGTGTTCATTGAATTGACAATAGCTGGGAGAAATTCTGATTTTTCCACTGTTTCCAAAAGTTCTACCATAGTGCTGAGATCTAGAATACGGATTCAGAGGGCAGAAAGACTCTGTGTTCACATCCGGATTCTGCCACATGCCAGCTGTCTAATATTAGGAAACTTTCACAATGACTTAGTCTCCTAACCTGTTAAATGCAGACAATAGCAGTGCATCTCACAGGATGGGATTACTACAAGATTTTATATTCAAAAAGTTCTTAACCTATCACCAGTAACATGGTTACAGCTGTAAAAATGCCATATATATTTTTTTTACCATCACCATGTTTTATCTACAATCTCCCAGTCTGCCCATTCTTATAATTCTTCAATCTGATGCTCCACTGTATTAAACATTCATTGAAAAATATTCCAGGCAGCACATATGTGTAATCTCAACACTCGGAAGGCTGAAGCAGGCAGGTCACCATTGGTTTGAAGCCAGCATGGACTACCTAGTGAGTTCAAGGCCATCTGAACCTCATAGTGAATTCAGTTGGCTGTCTCAATAAGTAAATTAATTAAATTAGATATTTGTATAGAAAATATTCCAGGTAAATATGCCTTTTACTTCCTGGGCTGACAATTCTTGCTGGGAGTCGGATTGCCTTTCCAGAGGCAGAGAATCCTGCATTGGCAGTCCCAGGTCCTCCCCGTAGGAAAGCGGCAGGGACCAGGAGGCCTGGTCTTCCAAGTCTCAGACTTCCAAGGAAAAATCAATGAAGCACAAATATAAACAAACCACATCTCTCTCTCTCTCTCTCTCTCTCTCTCTCTCTCTCTCTCTCGATTTAGCCAGCCTGTGGTAAATCATTATGTTTTCAGAAGCTCTTTCACTGAAGGTGGAAAACAATAAAATCAGAAAAATAGAAACAGAGACCATTTTCAAGACAATGACTGGGTGCTGACATTTTACGTGTCCCCAAAATGCACCTCTGAAATTCTGGTTATGTCAAAAGAAGAATAAGCTTGAGGAATTGAGATGAGACGTGTGGGTGACCTTTCCTCACGAGGGGAGAAGACAGTGTCCCAGGAAAGACGCCACTGACCGAATTCTGACAGGCAGAGGTGGCCTTGGGTCTTGGAGGAAGCTGGTGACCCTGGAACCTCCTCACGGACACAGCCATGGCCAGCGCGTGTCCCTTACCTACAACAGGACTCACCCTCCTTCCTGAATTCGCCGAGAGAAGTGGAGGCTTGGAAGAGAAGCAGCAAATAAATTACTTCCGCCTATCTCCTCTCTCCTGCCCACACACACACGCACACGCACGTACACGCACACGCACACGCACACGCACACGCATGCACCACCCTCCGTTTTATTTATTTCTAGACTCCGCCCAAGCATTGGCGGTGCAGTGTGAACTCATTATGTAGGGAGACAGAAAAGTTTTTTGAATAAGAGGCAAAGCCTTCCAGCTATCAAGTTGATACACTTTTTGATCATATTTTACCAGATATTGTGCAGTGGTTTTATATTTTTTTCGTGAGTCTTTGTCATATCCCAAAGTGCGACTTCTGCAACACCAATATCATGTCCACTCTGTGGACCTCTATGTACACCATCGATAATTTCACAGCTAACAGCGGTCTTTTTTTAATACCAAAGGACAAGTGGAAAAGCCTGTTCCATTATCATTGAATTAGGAGTCAAAAATGAACTTTTTTGTTTAACCACGCGGTGGCGTATTTAACCAAGAATCGTCCACCAGGAAATTCTTAAATAATATTTTATTTTTATGCAGGCATTTTTACTGTGTGAGGAAGGAATCTGTAGCTGAAATGTAAGAGAACAGTGTGCCTTAAAATCGTAGTTTTAAATAAAACTCTGTAAACTGTACTGGGTGTCACTGAAACATGAGCTGCATTTAGGGGAAAAAAAAAACAAAAAAACAAAACAAAAAAAAAGCCCTTAATGGCCAAGCTGTAAGAATCCCAGACTATTTAATGTATCAAGTGACAGATTTATGTAAGCCTACATTTTTAAATGACCAAAATTGTAAAATGTAGAAGTTATAAATGAAACAAGGAACTTGAATTTTTCAATTACACTCCACTTGACTCGTAAGAAATCTAATTCATGCATCTCGTCCAACACCTAAATTTTCACAGTTACATCAATCTAAACCAATTTTCATCATCCTATTTGTTTGAAGCCTGTCTTTGAAAGTAAATATGATACTTAAGCAACGGAGAAAACCCCTTCTAAATCGAAGGTGCAGGAAGAGACTATCTTCCCCAATTGATCACCTGAAAAAAAAAATTTTTTTAATACATGTTGAATGCCCTCAAAGCATGAGCAGTAGCTGATCTATTCCCTTGCCCATAGGGGAAAAATGATAATTTTAAACAAGAGATGGCTTTTCCCATGAAAACGAACACCAGGCTTTGATAATCTGGGTCAGCTGGAAGGCACAGGAAGGATGGTAACAACCCCCAAACAGGCTTTGCAGGTGTGCAGAAGCCGGGTTCTGTGACATGGGGAGAGTAAACGCTTCCTGCAGGCGTCTCTGTCTGAACCGGCTTCAGCGGGATCACTGCTCTCTAGGAATTAGAAGCCTTATCTAGGGCTCACTTGTGCCTCAGAGCACAAATGTGCATTGCTTTTGGTTGCTGGACACGGTGCAGACAGCAACAGGAACTCTAAACCTTAGCCTCGAAGTGCTCAGGGAGAAGAGCTCTGCAGTGGTGCCATCTAGCACCCAGATATTGTTACTGCAGTTCGCCCAAGGGAGCGGTTCCAAACTTCTTTTCCTCCAAACCTTGCCTCCCTGCTCCCACCCAGAGAACAACAGATTCCCAACAGGAAAGTGAGACAGCATTTGTGGGCAAAGGGAGTAGATGCATTGCTTAGGTTTTCAGACTCCTGATTCTCTGGATTTTCATGGCTCGCAAATCTGAGGTTGAAGGTTCCCTCTCCTCCGTGTTACCTGATGAACCCTGCAAGGGCCTAAAGCCACTGGGCCTGAACCAGAATGATCAGGGCTGCTGTGGTACTTGGTTGGCTTCACAGGAAGTGCTCTCCTCTCAGCCCTAAGTAAAACGAGAAATGAGTAAGAATGTTTTTTTTTTCCTTGCTTAACTTACAGCTCTTTTCTATGTATTTCCTAGAACTGCTGTTAAAAAAGTCTCATTGCCTGAGTTGCTTAAAACAACACACATTGCTTGTGCAACTGGGGCTTTGTTCAAAAAACCCTTGCCTGTTTCTGTCAAAATGAAGGAAAATTGGTATATGCACACAGTGGAGTACTACTCAGCCACAAAGAAGGATACTTGGGAGTCACTTGTAAGAAAATGGGCACACCTCGTGACCACAATGTTAAGTGAAGTGAAGCATGCACAGAAGGTTAAATATTGCAACATTTGGTTTATAGGGAAGACCAAAGTATAAACTACTCAGATAATTGGCTACAGGGAGGCAGACCTTGTGGAGCTAGGAAGGGGACCTGGGAATGGGGTGCCCAAGAAAGAGGGGAGGGAAAGTAAAGGGTACCAAGCTGCAATATATATATATATATATATATATATATATATATATATATATACATATATGGATTATTCCCCTGTGATGCGTACATTTATTATACATGGCAAACATACAATTTGTGGACATTATTAATTAATAGACATATAATTAACAGACATTTAAAAGCCACACAAATTGACTCTTTTACAGTTCCAAAAGCTAGAAGTGGGGACTCAAGTTATTAGTGGAAACAGTAGCAGTACTGCTGTGAGACTGAGGGAGAGACTCCTGCCTGGCCTCTTTCCAGCTCCAGTGTGGGCCCAGCAATTCTCGGAGTCCCCCAGCTTGCAGCCGCACCACCCCAGCCTCTGCCGCTGCTGTGGAAGCGCAATCTCTGTACGTGTCTGTTTATCTTCATGCTGTCTCCTCTCATGAGGACACCAGGGGTACAGAATGGAGCCCTGTCCAGTGACCTCATCTTAATGCGATCATCTCTGTTGAGAATTTATTTCTAAGTAACTTCACATTCTCAAGTATAGGGGTTAGGAGTGCAGCATAGTCCTAGCTCCTGAACTTGTACATTTTTACAAGTTTGCTTAAGAAGTGATGAGTGCACAGTCAATTTTTTTAAAACAATGCTTAGTTGCATTGATGTCAATTTCCAAAGTTATTGAGCTCCAGCTTAATGATTTTGTTCTTTCCAGAGTTCTGAGATGGCCTAATACTTAGCAGCTAACTCACATTTGATAACTGAGGAGACTGTAAGACATTTGGCACTTTTTCAAGAACTCTGTATCAAGTGAGGAACAAAATTATCCTCTCTACCCTTAAACACACACAATACACAAACACACAATGCATATACAAACCTTCAGAGCAACTCTATAAATAACAATAATATTACAGGACAATGATCTCAAATGTCATGTCACAACTGGACACACAGATACACATCCCGTTACAACCCTGGCTGCTCAGGTGGAGAAGTATGAGAATGACAAATTTGGGGCCAGCCAGGACAATTTACCAAGACCTTGAAAATAAAATATAAAATAAAATAAAAAAGACAGAATGTGCTTACTGTGTCACAGATTTGGATTTATCAAACATATTGATATCATAAATAATTTTGTTAAAACACAGACCAGATATATAGTGCTAACTTGATTTATGCTTTAAAATTCAATTTCAGTTTCTGATACACCTTGTCTAGTGATAAAAATTCTGGAACTATTCGGGGGTTACAACATTCTATCCAGTTCCAAGATAAAGGAAAATGGTTCCATACAACATTTATAGATAAAGTTAGTTATTTCAGAAATATCATAAACTAAGTATAAGAACTCAAGATTTGCACCAAAATAGAAATCTTGTCAGGCTATCAGCAAAATGAAGAAATAGATGTTTTTATCTTCCATATTAGTTATTCATAAGCTATTGCAAAACACAATATCGTTATGAAAAAAAGCAGAAAATTATTAATTAAAATTAGGGGTGCCCCTGGTAGGTGGCCCAGTTAGCCTGTAGACAACATGGCCATAATTCCATTTAATTTAGTCATCACTAAGGGGTATTATATTTAACCATGACTCTAAATTCTACAAAAGCAGGTCAGGAAAAGCTTAATTATAACCAATGTGGTTAAAATAAATACTTTCCAGCCAGTTCATATATAGTCACAACCATTTACTTGGAAGTAAATGATTAAGAATTTTTATAATTGCAATAGATAATTAGGCTTTTATTTTTAGAAATGCAACTAAGTGTATATATATATATATGAAACATATATGGAATATATATATATGAATATATATATATATATATATATATATATATATATATATGGAATCAAACTCAGAACCATATGCTTGCCAGGCAGATGCCTGTGCCACTGAGCTATATTCCCGGCTCAATTCCTAATGCAGTCTATTCATGTTCTCCTTGTTAGTAGGGTTATGGTACAGCAACACAGACCACAGGTGCAATTAACAAAATATAAGAAGGATACAGCATTAGGCAGCTCAGCTCAGTGATTTACCTACTGTAACAATGTCATTTCAGCTTTCTAATCTTTGTCTTTCTTAAACACGAATTGGGAATAACAACAACAATAACAACAACATAATTATGTTGTCATAATTATGATGACACAGATAATATGTTGGCTTTTTCAAATGATTTTGTTTCTGTTAGGACATGCAGGGAAAACTACAGTCCCAGTTTCCCTTGAATCAAATTGGCCCTGTTCCTAACTCTGTTCTCAAGCATGTGAGAAAAGGTGTGTGCCACCTGCAGATGTGGCCCCTGAAAAGTCTCAGGGGCCCTTCTGTGTGCTATCTGTACAGATTGGGCAGCTGCTTGCAAAGAGTTGAGTGGGAGAATTGAAGGCTTAAGGTGGGGGTGGGAGGGACACAGCTTAGATTACTGTATAGCAAAAGAAAAGAAAAAGACTGAGATGATGAGAAACAAATCTCTCTCTGTTAGACTACTGCCACTTGGGGTGTTTATTATGGCAATTCTCCTATGCCAAATAACACATTACCTCCTAAAGCTAGCATGAATTTTAAAAAGATGGTGATCATAGAGTATTGGCTTAGAGGAAATGTTCAAAAATTGATGCATATGATTAATACTTAAAGACAAAACCATGTAATGTCCTGTTGAATATCTAGACTTTGATAGTAGATGAAATATTGTCTCCGTTACTTTTCTCATCGCTGAGCAAAATACTTGCCAACCACAAGTTAAAGGAAGAAAGGTTCATTTCAGCTCACGGTCTAGACACAAACCATAGCAAATATCTTGGGAATAATATATTACATGCATGCCTATCAGACTATCTATCTATATGCTTCTATAATGCATAATGTTCCCTAATGTCACTATTTCTTGAATGACACCTGGTATATTGTCAGTAATCATTAAGGGTTGAATGAAAGAATGCCAATTTTAAGGAATAACTTAAATCAGGAACGCAAGGAAATGGAGGAAAGTTTTCCCATTCTTATCCTATTTATTAAATAAAGTTACTCTGTATGCTAAAAAGATAAGGAATTTTTGAAGACTCAAGAAAGGAAAACAACAATCTGAGCCTGATGGCTTAGCCTGTAATCCCAGCATTCGGGGAGGCTGAGACACTGAGGCAGGAGAATCACGACTCTGATTCCAGCCTCCAAAGTCAGGAATTAGAAATATGCTGTCTCAAAAGGGCTGGGGGTTTGTGCATGGCAGTGTAGCTCAGTGAGATGTTCTAGGAGAAGGAAGAGAAAGACAAACACTGAGGGGCAGGAAGAACACAAAGGGAGCTTCCTGTGTGTGTTCTCACCATGCACAGTGCATGCTGAGTGTCTGTGTGATCCTCACCCCGCCTGATCTGCACACACTTTCCAATATATGCCGTTTATGAGAAATAATGCCATATAGTGAAAGCTTCAAGAAAAGAAAAATACTGCTCAGTACAGCTGACTGTGACTATTATAGAAAGCTTGAAAGGGATTTGTCATGAGGGTTTATTAAATGAGCAATCAGTGTAACTAAGTCTCTAGATAAAAGGCCTAGACATTAAAATGCTTTTAACACTCAAAAACCACAGAAGTCATCTTTGGCACTGACAGAGGGAATTGTAGGTTTAGAATGGACATTTGCAGAAGGAAGAGAGTTCGGGTGAAGAATGAGTTGGTGAGAATTTGGCATGTTTAACACAGGACTCAATTTGCAGCCACCAGCCAGGTTCAGCTTGGGGTTTGGGGTGGTTAATGTCTCAGAGACTCAGCTCTCTGGTGCATAAAATTATGGAACAGGTTTAGTTAATTTTCATGGTGATTTAAAGTCATTATCTTTCAATATCATCATAATAAATATTAATTTTTGTTGCACCCCATGTGGGTGAAATGATCAGTTAAGAGTTCAGTTGATGGAATGCTAGACAAACCACCTTTTGATTTTGTTTTTTTCATAATTCATAAATAGTTGCTTTCCACAGGAGCCGAGTTATGTCAGGTAATAAACTGAAAGCCAAATGAAAACTGGGTTGTTTTATTCATACTTAATCAGGCATACAAAGTGTATACCTACTCCCAACAAACCAACCCCAAATTGAGCATGTATTCTAATGGCCCTTTGTAACAACAGAAGCAGTGTGAAAAAAAATTGACCCATGGAGAAAAAAAAAAAGAAAGAAAACGAAAGGAAAGATGCTATGAACATATATCTAAGGTCTATCTACCACAGTTTAGGCAACCTGACATTGTTCAAACTCCAAGAAAAGGAGAGAATTAGACTGTGGTCTACTTGACAATCTCTGTATAAGAAAGATATCAGCAAAAAATAAAACTATATGTGAATCCTAAGGTTGGGATGGCATTGTCTAATGTTTAAATGGGATTTCTTCTCTAAACTGCATCTCTACTGCTTTACAATTTACAGTTGGTTCCTCCACAACAGCCAGACACACAAGCCAGTTCCACCCCTCCCACCAACTGCCCCTCCTTTGCTCCAGGGAGGTCAGCCACCTGCAGGGCTCTCCCACACACCTGACAGTCACAAAGGCTAACTGAAAAATGCCTTGTGTGCTTAATTTTTAAAAAGTTACAATAGAAAACACATCGCCATCCGTCCCCTGAAGAATACTTCCCCTGCATTAAACACTTACTCCATCATTCTGGAAGTCCTTTTTGATGAGTGTCTGTATGAAGTATGACCAAATGTACAGTAAATGTCACTGCTGGTGTCATCCAACAGACCACAAGCTTGTTAAAATATACTGTGTGTCCTTTCTACCTTATTCAGTGAATCTGGTACCATGCGAATTCTGGTTCGGTCGTAAAGCCAAACTGACTATGAAAGATAAGAATTTTGAATAAGCTCTGAAAATCGAAGAAGTCACAACAAAGTAATCAAAGACACTCAGGAAAGAGGACTTCTAGAACTGCTTCAGAAAGTGGCCAGAACAATGGGAGAAGTGTTTCAAAAGTTAGTGGGAGTATGTTAAGTGGATTAAGGCAATGTGTCTTTTACTGTAATATTTTTTAAAACATAAGTATAAGGTAAACTTTCACCTTATACTTTAATTATACCTCTTATTTTTAGGAAAGATTGGCAAGAAGTATGAAAACAGGTAAGGGAAATATGCTTTTCTGGTGATTTTTAGCACAAAATTCCCCCTTTTAACCAAGAAAATCCTTTTCCATTAAGAAAGTTGGCTGCAGATTTTCCTGTTTTACTCTCTGACAGTATTCATGAGATGAATTCATGAGAATCTTCCAGAGAAAAGAGCAGAATCCAGCAAAATAACTTGAAGACAAAGTAAATCCTACCTTGGATCAGAGAAGAAAATGTCAACCAGTGTGGGTGCAGCTATGAATTATTCTCCAGACAGTTTTGTTTCAAAGCCAGACTAATTATTAATGTCAGTAAAAACTATACTTTAAGACTCCCTCTATTCATACCTTTAATACCCCCCAAATTACTGGGGAACATCTTCTCAGATACTATGGGGGACAGTGAAGATATGGTGGGAGGCAGAAACATTTGAATCCAGATTCATAAAGCTAGATATCCCTGGACAATGAACACATGCATGACCAAAGGGTCTCAGATTCTGACAACACCTAAAGAAGAAACAAATTCCCTAAAAGCTCTTTGACTTTTCTTTGAGCCATCAGAGATTTGTTAGCACATAGTCTAAAGGGAGACCGGAAGGAGAAGCCCTCCAGACAAGTTTTGGAACGGAACTGCATTTCAAAAGAGGGAAGGGCATGTGCCCATTCACAGGAGGCTGTAACTCCTTATTTTTTTTCCAGTGAAAGAAAAAAACAAGGCTGTGGGGTATTGGGCAGCCATTTGTGGAACAAGCTGAAATTGAAAAGCTGTAGACCAGTCTACCAGTCTTGTTAGATAGTTCAGACTTCATTCTAAATGCAGCAAAAAGCCAGTGTAGGGCTCCCCCGAGTCAAGCTCATGGTCTGATTTACAGTAAAAAGTGAATTGAGGTCCTAAGAATGGAAGCAGAGATACAGATTAGAAGTTTCCAGGGCAATCATCCAGTCAGCATGTGTGACCAGTGAGCAGAATTCACTCTTGACGTATCTCAAAACTCAGAGAACTTGGTGGATGGCGTGGATTATCCTTATAACAGAACTGATGAAAAGGTAAACAGGAGTGGATGGGGAGATCTCCCAGTGTTAATGCGGAAGACTAGAAGGAGCAGGCAGGAAGGATGGACAGAATCCATGGCTGAATCACCTGGTAGGAGTTGGACCATTGTGGACCAGTCTGGCAGAAACAGAAGCCAGGAAGAAGGTGAAAGTATTACAGAAGATGCCACTAAAATCAAGAAACCTGGCACTTCTGCTGCTGAAGACCAAACAAGGCTGCCAATAGACAAAATCCAACTGGAAGCCAGCTCAGCCTGGAGCCTGACAAATTCAGACTATAAAAGCCAGCCACCTGCAGTGGAAATCAGAACAGTGGAAGCGTGAGCCGGCATGTACATAGTGAAGACAGAATCCAACCAGGCTGGTGATAGGACCAATGTATGGATGAGCAGAGGTGCACAGTGATAAAAGGCTCTTCTGCTCCTGATTTAAACAACTAGGTCGATTGTGGATACACTTAGAACTGACAAAAAGAAGCAAGTCGTGATGGTTGGTGTTAAGGAGTTACCTTGACTGGTCTAAGAGTCTCTAATGCATTACTTCTGGGTGCGCCTGAGGAAGCAATTCTGGAAGACCCTAGCATCTGAATCAGTGACTGAGTAAAGATTTAGCTGCACCAATGAAGTCAGTCAGCAGCAGCAGCAGCATCTGAGAATCTAGACTAATCAAAAAAGTAAAGTCTAATTCTCTTCTCTCCCTTTTTCCAATGGAACATCAGTCTTCTCCTGCCCTCAGACTCGGTGTCATTGGTTCTTGGACCTCCAGACTTGGACTAGATTTTATCACTGGCTTTTGTAGGTCAGCAGCTTGCAGACTGTGGGACTTCTTTTCCTCCAAAATAACCTGCCAGAGTTTTCATAATAAATCTTTGGGTAGATTATGTAGGTGAGTAAACAGACAGGCAGACAGATAGATATCCTGTAGATTCTATATCTCTGGAGAGCTCTGACTAATCCAAAATTTATAAAGACTGAGGGCCCCCTTTGAGATACATTACACTTAACATGTTAAACTTCTCCATTTAGAGGATCCTCATCTTATCCAAATCAAGAAGGCAAGTTAAACTGCAAGGAGAAAGCTAACTAGAGGGAAGAATTAGGTGCTTGTCAACTTTTATGATCACATGTAGTTTCTGACAGTAGAGAAAAAAAGAGTTAGGTACTTGTCATCTATTATGCTTGCATGTACTCTGTCAACATATGAGTCTACCTTGTGCTACAAAATATATAAAATGCTACCTAAAGTATCATAAATAAGGCTGCAATGTAAGCTGATGCCTGAGAAAGCAAAGGAAAACCTCAGGTGCAAACATAGGTACCAAACTGAAAATCAGAGCAGTCAGCCTGTGCTGAAATATTACTTCCAGGGCACCAGGCTTGTCCGTTTCTATAACAAAGTGCTGAGTTTCGATGACAACCCAGGAGAAAGAAGACTCTAGTTACGGCAACCTGAGTTAGAAGTCAAACCTACCAAACATAAAGCAGTGGTCCTCAAAGGGCTTCTCATCAGGGAATAGATTGATTGGGAGGAAATATGGAATAACAAGAAATTCTACTTGTCTCTGCGTGGATTCTGGGGAGGAAATCTTACATGAAGCTTGACAACCACCATGTTATGGGTTCCAGGTGTGAGTTTATTAAAAATTTACACATTAAGAAACTAATGCAGGACATGTTTCTGACAATGAACTTGGGTATCTGGCAAACCCTCCACTCTAGCACCAGAAGGTTCTCAGTGATGAAACCGGGGGAAGAGGGTATCTCTTATCAAAATCAAAATACAGTGGGAATTGTAGTGAGCTCCTGCAGACTCAAAGAAGACACCACACTTGGCCACACTTTTCACGCTGGAAAAGTATTTCATAATATCAAGCAAGATTGATTAGTAGAGTTGAATGCACATATGCTCCAGGCCCTAACAATTCTGTTCACTAGAGCAATACCTAAGGAAGTTTACAACAATAATTTTTGAAGCATGTTTTTTTAATTAAACAAAAGTAAAAACATGAATATCAGTGGAGGAGAGAGAAGACTAAGTATGAGGAGGAAAGATTAATTATACTGTGGCAAGCTCACTTGATGGAAAACTGTAAGTTTATACGAAGTGAGTAAACTGGAGCTGTATGTACTATTGCACAAATCTCAAAGATGTATTGTTACATGAAAGAAGCAAACTGCCGCAGGATAGCAGTTATGTGAGATTTAAGAACTGGAATATCTATGCCTTACTCATTAATACCAATTAATAAGCAAATTTAGAGCAGCATGGGAATTTTAATAAGAAAGGAGTGGAATGCATCTTGGGGGATATAAAAGAGGTTCGTTTTCATTGAATTCTTTTAAAAGTAATGAATTTTTCAAAATATTGCTGTTTGACAAAAGTAAGTCAGAAATTACACGAATGGTCCTTATATTATTTCTGGATTTTCACACTGCCAGAATGTGCACTGAAACCACAAAGAAAAATGTCGGAGAACAAAAGAGAACAGCGGCAGTCAGTGCTGGCCACCTTGGACAGGTGCTGGTTGAAAGCAGTGGACAAGACTTAGATCAGGGGGCTGGTTAGCTCAGCGGCATAAGCGCCTGCCTTGCAAGCAGGCGGCTGTGAGTTCGATCCCTGGTACCGATAAAAATGAAAAAGACAAAAAAAAAAAAAAAAAAAACAAACTTAGATCAGTATGAAGGGCGTCAAACAAACTTCAATTTGCTCTTTAGTGTGTTTAAAAACGATATTGGGATACTGCGGTACATTCATCTTCTGAAGATAATCATCCAGAAAAGGCCAAAGGTTTAAAGATGCATAACCCAGGCATGATGATTCAAGAAATCCTAAGAATGGAAGAGAAAAATGGGACCCAAAGCACAGGTGAAAGTTTGGCCTTCAGTAGGTGAGAAACTAAGTTAGTTAACCTAAGAAATGTCCTGGTGATGACTACTTAAGCATAACTTAGATGCACAGTTATCCTTGTAGCTTAGTTTCAGTGTGTGCAATTCAAAGTTAATCATTTTAATACAAAATAGAAACTGAAGAGTTATTTTCACATAATAAGACTACATGCTATTTAAGTGACTTTTACTAGACCATGGAATTTGGGGCATGTAAGTGTGTATCAGTTGTGTCATTCCTTGATTATCTACAGGAGACTGTTTCCAACCTAGCATGCCCAAGTCCCTTACGTAAAATGTCCTAGGGTTTGAAAAGAACCTAAGCATCTCCTTCTGTATACTTTAAGCCATCTCCAAATTATTCTATTCATAATGCCTAATAAATGTAATTCTAAGTAAATAGCTATAGTATTGTTTCCCCCAACGATGACAAGAAAATATCTGTATAGGTTAGTACAGGAAATTTTTTCCTAAAAATTTTCCATTTGCAGTTGGTTGAAACTATGTATGCCAAAACATGGACATAGAAGGTTGACCGTAGAATTTCATGACTATGAAATTTCAGTTTACAATACATGATAGAAAATATGATGCCAAAGGGGATTCTAAGTATTTTTTCCTGTTTCCCTCTAAACACTTGTCTTTGTCAAAGTTAAAGCTGCTCCCTTCCAATGGAAGACAGTCTTCAGTGTGAGGAGGGATAGTATTTTGCCATGATTTCTATTGAATTTCACTGGAGATCTTTCTCTTCAGAGATAGATCAATAATTACAATTCCATTATTCCTTAAGTAGGCATATATTCTTGCTAAGTAATCGTAATTTTCTTATATTGCAAATGAATCGATCCTCCCACTGTACTGCTTTTCTCAGAAATGTTGCCCAAGCATCCCACCATTTCATAGCTCATTTGCATCTGTACAGGGGGAAAGTATGTTGGGATTGAATGGAGAAGGAAATTAAACTGGAATCCTTTTATCTTGGAATCAATTTTATTATCTTTTAGATATATGGAGGAACAATACATAGTGTTAGTTTGAAGACCTTAGAAAAATAACAGTATTCTCATCCCCTGCATATCCAGTAATTTAGCTAACTTATCCTTATCCATTACTGATGAAATATTTCAAAGCAATAGTTAATAAAGGTCAATGAGGAGATACACAATAAGACTAAAAATAATACATTTCTGTGATGCATGAATGTAGAAGGCAAAATAGCAGACATGTGCAAAGGTTACCTTAAGGAAAAAGAGGTTTTTTAAAGTTAAAGGCACCATCACTAGTCATTTGAGAAATGCAAATTAAAACAGCATTGAGATTTCATCTCACTCCAGAAAGAATAACTGCCATCAAGAAATCAACTGGTAACAAATGTTGGTGAGGTTATCGGGGAAAAGAGACACTTCTCCACTGTTGGTGGGAGTGTAGACTGGTGCAACCACTATGAAAATCAATGTAGAGTCTTCAAAAAACTAAGATTAGAAGTTCCATTCAACCCTGCCTATTCCCCTCCTAGATATTTTCCCCCCAAAATTGAAAAGACCACTTCACAGTGATATATGTACACCCATGTTCACAGCAGCACAGTTTGTAATAGATAAATCTTAGAAACAACCAAAACCACAGAGTGGATGAAAAAGATGTGGTATTTTTATACAATGGAATATTACTCAGCTATAAAAAAGATTATCTCAAGGCTTTTATAGGTAAATGGAGGCAACTTAGGTCTATCCTCATAAGTGAAATAAATAAGGCTCACAGTCTCTCTAGTGTAAAACATAATAAAAATAGTAACTGAAAGAGTAATAAGATCCAAAGTGTGTAATAAATATTGTACAAGTGAAAGAGAAGGAAAGTGTTCTAACAGTTATAACTGTATGTATGTTTAAATGTGTAAGATAGATGACCATGTTACTAAGTTTTTGCTGGATAATTGAACAGAACGATTTGCACTGTCAGTGTTTGAGTGTCCACTTCTTATGCTTTGATTTTGTAACTTGAACAACTATTTCTAACAGGACAGTATATAATTTATCAACTAGAGATTTCTTAATGTTATTTTTTTTTGAAATTCTGTATTATTTCTACTCTTTCTTCTGTTTTGTCTTTTTTTTTTTTTTGTCTTTTTTCTTTAAAAAACGTTAAAGATCTTAGAGTTTACACCTGGGTGCGCCCTTTACAAATGCCTTTACAATAGAGAGGCAGGAGGACCCAATTCAAAGAAGATGCAACAATGGAAGCAAACATCAAAGGACTTAGAAGCCACGGACCAAGGAATGTGGGCAGCTTCAAGGAATCAAAAAAGACTGTGAGACTCATTTCCCCTTAGCCTCCAGAAGGCCCACAGCCCATGGTCCATTTCACACTTCCAACCTCCAAAACTATAGGATAATAAATGTTAAACTACAAAACTTGTGTGTAACAACAGAAAATCACTGAATCCAGGAACATAGTGGCACACATCTGTAATTTCAGCATTCGGGAGGCTGAAGCAAGAAGATCACCATGAATTCAAGGCCAGGTTGGACTATATTAGCAAGTTCAACACCAGGCTGCAATACATATTGAGATCCTGTCTCAAAAAAAAAAATCACTGAAACATACAAAGAACATCACATAAGACATACTTTCATTCTTGTTGTTATCTAATGTTTGCTTATTCTACCTTAAGCATACTTTCTATATTTTGTTGATTTGCTATTGTTTACCTTTAGGTATTATGCAAATATAAACTCTGTATTCTGTTAACATTTTTATTATGAAATCTGAAAAAAATAATCCTTCATAGCTACTCTATTAAAAATGAGAAAGAGGGGATGGGGGTTTAGCTCAGTGGCATAAGTGCCTGCCTTGAAAGCAGGCAGTCGTGAGTTCGATCCCCGGTACCGATAAAAAGGAAAAAGACCAAAAAAAAAAGAGAGAGAGAGAGAAAGAGCAGACAATTGCACTGCTTCAGATTGTCCTTGTGTTGGAAGTGACTGTGCTCACTGAACAATTAAAAACAAATGCTACATTTTTGCCTCTATTTCTATGGAAAATTAGGTTGCTAAACTTGTGAAGTTTCTAGAAGGTTCTAGAGTGTCACACTTCCCAGGAGCCAAGCTGAAATATGTATATTGTTTCCTTCTTCATTTCATTTTGATTCCTAAAATGATCTGGGTGTTACAATGAAGTATTTTTTTAGTTTAAAATATAAATTATCTATTATACCTTAAACATAAAGTGTCCACCAAAGATTTATGTATTGAACAATTCATCTCCAATGCAGGAAAGTTCAGAGGTGGGGCATAGATGATTAGGCCAAGCGAGGGCTAAATTTTTCAGTGGTTTAATCCACTCATGAGTTCACAGCTGAGTGGACTAGTATGAGCTGGGGCCCCTTTGGAGGAAGAAGGTAAGCTCTGGGGTATGTGTTTGAAGGATGTGTTGTCTGTTCATTTGGACTCTCTGTGCTTCTCTTCTATCTCTGCTTCTCAGTTACCACAAAATAAGCATCTTTCTCCTGCAATGTTTGTCCACCATGTTATTTCTACCTTACCACAGTTTTAGCAGCAACAGAGAACCAAGTGAGCAATGAATTAAAACTCCTGAAATCATGAGCCAAGGTAAATCTTTTAAGTTATTTTGTCCCAGCAGCAGAGAGTTGCCTAATACATCATCCCAGACTCCATTGGATTTTTTTTAACTTCTAAGGAATAGTAAACTAAACCTGTATTGTGAAAATAGTATTATTGCAGTTTTAATTGCTAGACCATATTCAGATACAATAACTAAATTCTCCAGGGAAGTTCTCTAGTGTTTCAACTTGAAATAATTGCACTGAAAGAAATTAAGTCTAGTCCCTTAAGAGAATATTTGACTTTAAAAATGGCCAGAGCATTTATCTCTTGGCTATGGTTTTTTTAACGCACACTCTCCATCTTTCCACTGAGTGAAGCTGCCAGGCTCCTGTTATCAATCAGTAATTCTCCTACTTTGTCAGAATGGTTATAATGAAATTTGTGATCATAGAAATGAGAGGCTTGGGAAATTTGCAAGAATATTCCCTGTCAGTTTTCAGGTCTATAGGAAAATGTGTTGAATAATTCTACCAAATTTGATGTGGTTGTATGGAGAGATGGAAACTCAGTGGAGCTAAATGCTGTTGAATATGAACTTTAGAAGATAATTTCCCAGAAAGAGACCGCTAGTCCTATGGATGACGTATGCTCAGCTGCCTTTATCTGTAAGGTTGCCCTTCACTTTCTGCCCATAAATGCATACTGCTTCTGTTAGAAGAAGAAAAAAGGTCTGTTTCATATGAATATAAAATAAGGTCTGCTGTAAAATATTCATAATACCAAACTTGCAGGCTTCAATAGTGCTCTTTCTAGAATACCAAATGTAATGAACATCCAATTAGAACTGAAGTTGGTTCTTTTCTATGTTTGTATTTCCCATTACCTGTGTAGGTGCATACTATATATAGCTGCCCTTTCCTTGTGTAATATTCACCTGTCTTGGATGAATTTTAAAACTCTCCTTGCAAATCCTTATAGCCTTTTAGTGTTAAATAAGTCTTCACTGACATTTACAAGTGATACCATTTACAAGAGTGCACAGTGGTCTTCATGTTTATTCTCCATTTGTGGCAATAAAATGTGACGTTTAATGCCGTATTGATTATTGTTGCAGTAACAAGTGACACTTTTAATGAGTGATTTCCTTTCTAGGCTTCATCCTTGACACATGCTACACAGTAAGCTGTATTTTTATGATGTAAGATGTTGACTTTGATCCAATTATAAGCTCAAGCTAACAGCTTTCTTGGGGTTATGAAAAATATCACACTAGTGAAAATAATACTACTAATTTTGAGATGTAAAGTAGATTGCCTTTCCTATGATACCATTTTATGACGGCTAAGACATTTCTTCATAATGTCATAATCATTAAAAGTTTATCCTTTACTTGGTAAAACTATAAGTCAAATATTCACATATAGTCTCTATTTATATTCAGGTTATATGAGCTGTGGGAGTGAATATTTTAAGTTTAGTTTTAAATAACTCCTTCTTGCAGAGAATGGAGGAAAAAAGAAGTTAAAAATATTTTAGTGCTAACTTAGAAGTTTAAAACTTGGCACCATTTCATTATCAGCCTTTTGAGTGGAAATACCTTATTAAATAAAGGTCTTCTGCCCTCATTACACTCATGTCAATAAAACCTCAAAGTCCCAAGAAGCAGAAGCCATATCTATATGCACAAGTAATGTGACCATGATTGTCCACTTACTCTAATACACAAACAAAAAGACTTAAGTCAACCTTTTAACAATGTTCAGTTGGGTTTAGGATTTAGCTCAGCAGCCTAGGCTGCTGCCTGGTAAGTACAAGGTCTTGAGTTCAATCCCAAGTACCAAAGAAATGAAATGGAATAAAACAAAATATAAAGGTTCAGTCATTTTTATTTCAGTTTTCATCTTTTACTAGTTTGTCATAAAAATCCATCATGGTCCAAACGAATACACTAGGTAATAAACCTTACTAAGAAATTCTACTTGTCCCTCAAATCTTCACCATCTTGTACCTTGGTTCTTAAGTCAGTACTATTTTTTTTATCAATTTTCAACTAATCATTCTGAGGAGAAAATGTGAACACATTCTGAGGAGAAAATGTGTGGGCTGGCACATTAAAGCCTTATCAGATATTGACACTTCAGCTAATGATTCATTATTTTCTTTCTAAATTGACAGCTTGCTGAGAATAGCTGCTTGCAGAACAGGGCCCCCAGAGAGCATGCAGCAGGAGGGCTCCATCCAGAGATTCCTGAGTGCTAGAGGAATTGCCCATGTGAGGACTCTGCAAAGCAGAGACTGGCATGTGGGTGAGTGTATGCAACAGAATGAAAAAGCCCGAGGTGACTGAAGAGCATGGGGAGGGCAAAGGGCATCATGATTGCACACCATGAGCGGACTTCATGTTCTTCACAGTCAGTCCTGGTGTTGATATGCTAACAGAGATGCCACAGGGTGAGGAATAAGTGAAACGGAAAAAGTCACAGTATCATAGATATGGAGTAGTAACTGTTCTTGATGAAAATATTTGAAATAGTTTTCTTTTGGATCATTCTTGCTATATCTTCTCTACCTTTCTCCCCTAAAGCCATCCAAACAAAGCCAAGCCAAGTTCAAACCACGTATCACTGAAGCCATGGCATCCTTGATTTGGAAGCCCCCAAAAACATACAGTTAGATAGATCTATCTTTAGACTGTTATCTAGTGAATTATAATGATCTGAAATACGTTAGGTTCTGATTTTAAAATTCACTCTATTTTTCTATTTAAATGCAGTGTTCCTACATTGCCTATAAAATGAACAATGTGGAGAATGACTGCTTATAATACTGTTTTTTAGGGAAAATTAATAACCATTATATGTATTTTGTCATCCCATGACTCTCTGAAATAGTATGAATATATTCATATAATAGGTGTGCATGTGAATCTAAAACTCCACAAAGGGACTAAATAAATACATTTTCAAAATCCAAGCTACATAATAGAAAATTAGACCTGCTCTATGCCATACAAATATCTATAATGATAATATATTTCACTATTTCTTCATTTGTGATAAGCAGGGTAGTGCCTATGGACAGTGATTTTTTTGCATTTGTAAAGTGAAACATATGCATAAGGCATAATAAACACCAGAGACTACATTTGGGTACTAAACACAACAGCAAGCCAGACAGGCACAACTCATGACCTCAAAAAGAATCCAACATAATAAGACATAAACGCAGAATAAAGCACAGTACTGATAGCCATGCACCTTACTGAAAGAAGGCAGGTAAACCAGGGTGTAAAGAATGAACAGAACTTTGCCAAGCAGGTAAAATCTTTCTCTTCTTTCTTTCTTTTCTTTCTTTCTTTCTTTCTTTTTTCTTCTTCTTTTCTTCATTAACAAGAGTTAATGAAAAAGATGCTGTCCCATTAAAAATTTTGACTAATCACTATCAGGTAAAACTGTCAATTTTAATTTCTAAACAGAACTGTATATCGTAAATAATGGAACATCTGAGTTATTCTATCTCATTTTAAAAATGTGATATTATATCATTTAGAATTGATATGCTTTTTTAGAAATATTAATTTACTCAAGAAATAGCTATTTAAGTCATACTTCTAGGTACTGAGGATGTAGTGGTGACCAGAATGAGGATAGTACTCAAATTAGCAGACATGTGTGACACACTGTGGCAATCCAACAAATGAATACCACTCTTTGAGAAATAATGCAATTTTTACATCTTCGTAAATCACAAAGACATTCCTTACCCCCATAGAAGTACTGAAAATGTTAAATACTTTTCCAGCCTCCCTTGCAGCTCGTCATAGGCATATGTGTTATGGTCTGCCTCTCAGAGCTGGTAGCATAAAATGAAAGAGAAGAAAATAATCTTTTCTTTCTGGCAATAATCATAATAGCAGTGGCAACTTAGTAACAGTTGGAGTAATTTATCAGCATAGTAGAATTTAGAGAGCCATTACAGGGCCGTGGGCCTAACTTCTACTCACCCAAGAGTATATGAGCTACCCCAAATCTTAATAAACAGATCTTGCTTGTTTTTACCCAACGCATGCCTTCTATAACAAAGTGTAATGATTAACAGAGCAACCCAAGGGCCAGCCAAATACTAGGAAAAGAAAAATTCAGAGCAAGGAACATTTCAGGGCCTCAGTGACTCAGTAGTCACATTAATTTCTCAACATGTCGAATCCTCAGAAACATTTTACTGTGAAGCTCAAAGAAGTGATTCATTTTAGCTTTGAGCTTTCTGTAATAAATATGTGTATAAGTTTGCTCAGATCACTTAAACAAAATATCACAGATTGGAAGCGTAAACACTAAACATTTATTTCTAGCCATTCTGGAATCTATGGAGTACAAGATCAAAAGGCCAGCAGATTTCCTTCCTGTTGAGAAATCTTTTCTGGTTTGCAATGACCATCTTTCATCTGTGATACATTGTGGCAGAAAGTGATTTGTCTTTTTGTCCTCTAGAAAGCCATTTATCTCCTCATGAGGGTCTACCACCATGACTTTATCAAACTCTGATTAGCTCCCAAAGGATTCATCTCCAAAACAACCATATTAGGAGTAGGGCTTCAACATAAGAATTTTAAGGAACACAGTTTAGTTCATTGTAACAGTGTATTCATACACACACGTTTTTCATCTTGAATGATGAACATAACACATCTTCATCAAATTGTCTTATTAAATACAGGTTCTTTCTCCACCAGAGAATCTTACAGATGTACTCTGAAGAAACAAGCAACTTCCGTGAACTATGTCTGACTCTACAAGATGCGACACATCGTAGATGTGAGACAGTCTCCCCTTATCTAGTTAGTTTGGTTATGAGCTATGGTTGAGAGGGGTGTTTTAAAGTAAGCCATAAATTATAGGTGGTGAGCAAAGCATAGCATAAAATTTTGTCAATTTCATTTGAATTATGAGATTGTACTGCATCAGATTTTGGCTTTATAAGACACACCATCATGAAAAGATTAAATTTGGACGTATGGTTACCATCCTGACACCAAGATTCAGAATTATTAATGGAAATTCCCCTGTTCTCCTCCACATTTGCAAAAATGTGTGACAGTTACAAGCCAGGATCAAGGTGATAATTGTGCGTTTTGACCTGATTGAATTTTATGAGATGAATTCGTACCCAAGAACACTATAGAAAACTGAATAATTTAAGTTCTTATTGAAGGACTTAAGAAATGATGTGTGGAAATGACCTAAGGAACAGGTAATTGATTTCATTCTCCCTCATGACAAAGTTTCATGTCACACATCACTTCTGTTACAAAAATCTTTGCAAATAAAAACTTTATGGTGTGCCCTCATCTACCTTATTCACCAGATCTGACACAACATGACTTCTGGTTTTTCCTCAAAGTTAAAATAATTGTGAAGGCTAAACATTTTGAATCAGTTCAGGACATGGAAACAACCATGATAGCATAACTATCAGTGAAAAAGGACTTTCAGAACTGCTTCAGAAAACCACCAGAACAATGAGATAAATGTCTTCAAAGGACAGAGGAATATTCCAAGGATGTGTTAAGAACATTTCCGCCATATCTTTTACTATAATACATTTTTAAAAATTTAAATATTCATCATAGTTCCGATCACACAACTCCTCATGAAGTTACTGCACCCACAATTGACTGTGAATACAGCAATCCTGGTGCCACCCTTTGGCCAGAGAAATAAATACCCATAGCATTTCTCTAACCTGTGTTTTGATACCCATGCAGCACTTCATTTGTAACAGATACTCAAACTGCCTGTGTCACTGCTCTGAAATGTGGCTCTTGAATCTAGACTACAAGGGAATCAAATTGGTCAAGGGGTCCAGGTGTTGGGCCTTTAATCTACCACTTAGTTTGCATGAAATGCTGCTCCCAGGGAACCACTGAGTGTTACAGGAAAGCTTCTTCTACCTCCTTAGTGATGCTTCATGGTCAATCACCGAAATATAAATTAGAAAATGGAGTAGAGAAACCAACTTTCTCTCCCTGAAGTATTTCTTCATAAAATAACTGATTAACTAAATATCAGGCATGTCTAAATATTTGAAACACAGAGTTGTAGCTCACAGCACCATGAGGAAAGAGTAGAGCAAAAGTCTAAAAATGTACAGCTGTGTCGAATTATTCATTTCAGATGTCAAATTCAGTAAGCTGGTGACTAAATATCTCAGTGTATAAGTGGTTTTTTCCCAAATGATCTGAGATCTTAAAAATATAACACACAATGCTTGCTTCCATACACTGATAATCTCCTTGGGGAGGTGAGATTCACACTTAGGAAAACATAAAATGGTTCATTAGCTTATAATTCACACATTATTAGATTTCAGAGAAAAAAATAATTTCCTGAAGTTACGTGTGTTTCTGAAAAGGTCTTACAGAGGAGAGGAAAAATGAGGCTGAATCCTGATGATGACAAATTTTTTTAAATACCCACAGACTGAAAGAGAAGCATTCTCTGCAAGAAGAGAGTGTGACTTCTCTAATCATTCAAATCTACAGAAAACACAAGGGTGCTCTTAACCACGCAACCCCAGAGTATCTGGGTAGTGGTACCCAAGGGCAATGTAGTATCCAAGGTTCTAGTGCTCAGTATAATACATGCTATTGCTGTTCCTTGAGCGTTGTGAGATTCTCCTAAATACAAGTCTGGGGTCTGGAGTCGGTTACCTTAAGACAAATCTTATAGATGACTCACAGCTTGATTAATTGGCTTTCACTAATTATCATCTTTGGAACTTCTCTTCCTCCAAATATCTCTTGTTTCATCTTACATCTTGGCTCCTCCTTAGTGGACTGTCAGTGTAGAGATTTGAAGTCCTTGGATCCTATGTCCTTACCCTACTAAGGAGATCAACAAAGCACATGCATTCAGGAATGTTCCTTTTGGTCCACCTCATTCCACTGCTGCTTGCTAAATGCTCTTACATGGCCTGAGCCTCTTAAATCTCAATGATCATAGACAAATAATGTCAGGACCTCTGGATTATGATTTTAGGTTCTTTTACTGACTGACTCCTGTGATATAAGTGATATTATTAATTTTAAAACCCAATTCAAGTACAAGTCGTTTAATAACTGGAAGCCAACATACTACTAAACTGGCATCCTACCAAAAGTTGTGATTCTATGAGGTATGTCATATGAGTACAGAAGGGAATTGAGAGAGGGAAATGGTGCTGGAATAATTTACATACTCTATGCTTTCTTTCACTACAAGTTAATGAAACAGGAATGGTACCCCACCTCATGGGGGGGAAAATATCTTCTCCGAGGCATGATGAACAGAAATCCCACATTTGGAAAGCCTGACTACAGCACAGCCAGTTCATAGCTGTGAAAATAGGACATGCCACTATGTTGAGATTATAATTTTTGGTTATATAACAATGTACTACTTCAAAAACTGATTTTACAAGTCCAATGCTTTTATTTGCAGCTCAGAAGTGCTTCCAGCCAGCAGTCCTAATTATTGCATTCATAAATGCAATAACTGAGAACTTTGAGAATTATCTTCATATATATTTATGAATAAAGCCTATATAAATCCAAGTAGATCATGGTTCACCTCTTACTAAAATATTGGGGAAGTATGTTGAAATAGAACCATCTGGTTTTCTATTTTAGGTACATTCTTACAAAGCTAAGAGAAAAGTTAAAAAAAATCCACATTTTATATTAAGGCATTATTCACATATGGTTCCAAGAAACCATGATTAAAGGAAAATAGTCACTTTTTTCTAAGAAGAATCCATTAAGTTATAGGCTAGTTTAAAAATAAATCAAATTCTAAGTATTATTTTGTATTCCAGTTAAACACTAGAATATATTGACCTCAATTTTACAGTGTGATAACCATTACATCACAAGATATACTCCATTTCCAATAAAATATATATTTTTGGTTTTCTCTACCAAACATTGTGCTATTAACTAACATTCATAGTTTTTGGTTAGTATTTGTCAGCATTTATGCCTCAACTGGGATGCTATAGTCATTTCTTTATCACAAGCGTTTTCAACTTCTTTCTTACTCTAATTTGTTTTCCTTGCTACTGAAAAGTCATTCCCTCAATTACCCCATTGGTTACCACAACTTTCATCTGTTCAAATTTCTTAGCCTGACTTGGAAACCCTCTCAGCATGATGAGCTTTGGTTATGCACTCTTCCTCTCTCGATTTTCTAACATGCCACCTCCTTGCCCCCTCTTCTTTGTGCCATGGTATCCCACTTTAGGCCTGCCTTTCTTGGATGCCTGCATATCCTATTCCAATTGTCAGGTTAAAATCTGAGCTTGGATTTATTCCTCCAGTGTAGCACATGCAATGTCAATAATTTATCTGTACACACGTTTTCACTTGGGAAGTTCTAGTTTCTTGAAGTCAGTGATGTGTTATTCAGTCTTTGTATTCTCAGATCTTAGCAGTCATTTATGTGGTAGGTATGAAATCACAGGCAGTTTAGCAGATGTATGAATGACTGAATTTGACAAATCTGTTAGTCATCAGACTCCCTTGTAAAAGTCGTCATGTCCTTAATAAGATGGCAAACTAATTTGCAGGGTAGAATTTGTTTTTCCTGTATGTTGCTAACCAGCACATAACATTCAGGGAGGGTATATTTCTGTCCCGAATCCTTGTTTTAGTTTCCCACCCTTCATAGTCTTACTGTGGAAGGCACAACCTGTGTCTTTACTGGATCAATAACAAATGAATACCTTCCCATTATTGCTATCCAAAAATTCCAAAGCCAAAGTTGAAGTATGTATGAGGATAGACAGAACTAATATTTCCAGAGAAAGTATTACATGCCTGACTTTGTGCTAGGCATTTTATACTAACCACCTCACTTAAACTTTCAAAAGCTTTTATGCTCAACTCCAGTCATAGGTCCATTGTATAAATGAACAGGAAAACAAACCATAGAGAAACAGAGAAATGTTTGCATTGAATGCAAACATTTGTTTGTTTGTTATTTCTAAATGCGTAGCCTGCCTATGTAAATCACTGTAGTTTCCGGTCACATGTCAATAGTAAAACTCACAGAATGTATTATCCTCAACAAACTGTGGTGGTATGTTCATATCTCATAGTACACTTAGTCTAGCTTAGTCATTCCTATTTAAAACACTTTTATAGTTTCTCTTTTAATATGCCTTCAGTTTCTGTTGTTCTTGTTTTCCTGGGCCTTAGTCTGAAAGAATAAATGAAACGTATAACAAAGGAAAAGCATTTCTTTTTTGTACTAAACAAAAAAATGCACACTCAATTTGTGTGTGTGTGTGTGTGTGTGTGTGTGTGTGACAGAGAGAGAGTGTGTGTATATGAAGGAATGTTTTATTATCTGGAAAAATGAGACAAGAATTTCAAGTAATTTGCTTATTTACAAAAAAAAACATGAATATTTTACTATGGCTCTCCAAATGAAATGTTTCATTGGAAGAAAGAGACATTGGCAAATCTGTGAATAGTCAGACAGCCTTTGACCAGGTGAAGCATGTTAGTTCTTAATCTATAATTCAGTTGTTCCACTGGCTCAGCAAAACACTTGAGAAAGCTCTGAGACCCTGCCCTTAAGTGTGCTATGAGTGTGTTCCAAAACATGAAACCACTGAGTGATGCCACTCACTGATTTGTCTCAAAGATGAGTGCGAACAGGTAGGAAGCGTTCTCGGACAAACATAATAGCGCACTTTCATGTGATTACATTTTTATGGACTGTTCACTTCTGATTTGTTCAGCAATGGAAGGGATTCTAAAGTGATATTTTTGCTTTATGAAGAATAATGTATAAATCTCTGTCTCACAGATTGAGAACATAGGATGATGGAGGAAAACACATGTTATCAGAATGAAAATTTAGAGTTAATATAATTTTAAATGTCAATTCTGCATGGCTTTCAATGTGCCCTTCATTTTACAAGCATGATTCCAGTAAGAATACATGCCCATAATATACCTATTTGTATTATAAAATATTATGAAATATCATTAAATTGTAAGCCATTAAACCATAGAAATGAAAATGCCACCTTTTACCAAGAACTCAAGTGAATTCCACAGATCATAAAGAAAAAAGATGAAAACATAAAAGAATTTTAGAAACTAAGTGTTAAGGCTAAGAAACTCCTTTTCAAAAAAATTGGTTTAGATCTCTCATTTCTAAAATGTAATTTGGAGTAACCCAAATTGATTGGGAGCTGTTGTTTTAAATTGGACCTCTTATACAAGATAAGATGGTAGTTGATAGCCTTTTTAAATTGCTAATTACTTTTGATGAAAGAAGATTAGTTTGCATAGAGATGTTGCTCAATCTATAAAGTGATTTTTATCCAAACATACTTATTCATATGGTACGATAGCTTATCATATTTAAGGAGAAATATTATAATATTAATTATGATACACACATAGACTGTCTTCAAACTTTCTTGTTTTGTAGCTACAAATTAATGCAATGCTTAAAAATTAACTTATTAGTAAAACTATTTTAGCAAAGTATGCTAAAAAATGTGAAGCGGGTCCTGGTTACCTGGTTGTCTAATCTAGTGAGACAGAACACCCATACTATTACTTACAAACAGCAGCGAGGAATAAGAGAAACTCAGGAGTCCCCCAATGCTCAGGAAAACTGCTCAGTTCTGATAATCTCCCCTGCACCTGCCCACCTGCACCAGAGCTGTGGGATCCAGAAAGCCACCTGCTTTTGGTTTTATACCCCAGGGCAATGAAATCGCTGGGCAAAAACACAGAAAGAGATCCCATTTTTAGGAAGACTGGAGCAGAGTCCACGCTGTTGCAGCCAGTTCTTCCGTATCTCGAGACACGACATTCCCAGCACATTTAACACTCTTCAGGACTCCAAGCAAAAGGGTGAGAAAACTGTGTTATTCCATGGCTAGCCAAAGAAATGTCTTTCAGAGAGCATAATGTCATATCAAGTGGATCTTTTACAGTTTTATTTACAAACTATCTGACAATAATAGAACAAGTCACAATGCTTTTCAATAAATGAGGTGTTTAATCTCAATAGTATAGCAAATGGCACGTTCTCAGAATATGTACCATTATGCTTTATTACAAAAACATTGCATTCTACTAGTATCGATGTGGAGAAATAGGTTTTTAATTCTCAAGATTGCACTGCTGAGAAGACAATGCAATACAGACAATTATTCCACTACCTTAAATCTCCCTAAAAGCACTGTTTTAAACATTCAAAATGTAATTTTATTGGTAAAATATGCACGTATTTCATAAAGACATTTTACCAACCATAGCTTATGAATCTGGTTCATTATGAGAAATGTAATAAGAATCTAGTTTATACTTAATATAATATTGATTCGAAAACAAATAAGCGTGGAATTGGTTCTTTCCAAAGAAATAATTGGGTCATTTTTAGAGTCAAAATTAATGATAATGTGCTTCAAAGAAATCTTTTAAGACTGGACAAAATTTACAAAAGGAAAGTTATGCTTGATGATGTCTTAAGCAATTAGAGTCTTGCTTGATTTTTACTTACAATGTATGACTTTGGGTGTCAAGACTATCAAAAAATTTACAAATATTTTAAGCTGTGGGAAAGCAAAATAAATAAATAAATGCAGTAACATTCTAGAGCTGTTGAATTCCTATCCAGAATTTTTGAGATATTCTCCCTATCTCTGAGCAGGCTTCTATTGTTCCCCTAACTTTTGTGATTCAGAGAATCTTAATAACCAATCTTTAAACTCAAAATGTCAGAAAAGCCTTTGATATCATAGTTTATGGTGTTCAACACTAACTCAACACAAACTAAAGACCTCCAGACATTTTATATATGAGTTCTGCTTAAAAGTTAAAAATCTGTTCTCAAATTTGATTCCAAACCCTTTCTTTATCCAGACAAAATTACTTGTATGCTATCAGAAACTGGAGGAATACATGTGCTTTCTGAAACCCACTGTTGTCAATTCATTTTGGATGCAGGTGGCTCCCATTTTAACTTTAAACCTAAAAAATGCTTCAAAGATTTTTGTTAGCTACATTTTGCTTATAAACTGGAAAAGAAAACTTTTTATAACAATGAAACACAAATAAGAAATCTTTAAGTCTGATAGAGTAAATCTAAAGCAACTCACTATGAATATAGGAATAAATAAACAATACTACATAATAGAAGTTTTACATAGATTCTTTCTTAGCGGAGACATAGAGGAGGAAATAGGATAGTGTGTTCAACAATTCTGAGAATTCAAACAGAGTTCAGTCCATTCCCTACAATGATAACATCATCCCTCCAAGCCTAGCGTCTCTTACTTATTCCTAACTAAACGTTTTCTTTCTTGCTATTCTTTAGCTGCTCAATCACTTAAAACAATGTCTCAGGAAGACACTGGTATGAGAAACTGTGCAGAAATCCTTTCATCACTGTTCATAACGCAAATATCTACTATTTCCTACAGCTTGGAACAAGACATTTTTAAAATAATATTTCAAATTATCATGACCTATATGAAAGGAAAATAATCATTACACAGATTATACATTGTATGAATTTGATACGAGAGACAAAGTGGAGACCTCATACTGATTATAGCTGATCTCTACTGTATTTGCATTTTTGTTGTTAATTTATCTTGAAGTAAAAGCCATTGAGAGCAAAGACGCACAGGCACACAGCTGGGTATTACTTATGACTACAATGAACAATGAGAAGCAAGCTACTGCTTTCTTAGTACCAGCAAAAAATAGTCCCTACTTCTAATCAAAGAATTTGAAATGTGTTTTGAAAAGGGATAGAGTCATAGTCTAAGGCTCCACTGAATTGCTATCCATCTCTTCCACCAAAATGATGCCCGTAAGACATAATTCCGTTCTTTGGGATGGGGTATCTAGCATAATAGCATCCCAACCTTCCACAGTCTTGGGTGAGTCACTGTTACCACTTTTCAATAGTCAGGTTCTTTTCAGAAGAAATCCTGCTAACCACAGGCTGTCCTGGAGCTAAGTTTGGGTAATATAAATTTGGGGGAAATGGAGCAATTTTTACAACTGATTCTTAGGGTTTTTTTTTTTCTATTTTTTAGCATTTATATTTCAGCTTTTGATTGTACCTGTATCTGAGACTGGAGGGACTGGGATAATCTCATTCTCCCTTGTAAATAGTCTTTCACAAATATAAAGTAATACGTGATCTGTACACACAGTGGAAGATAACTCAGTCATAAAGGAAAATAAAATCATGTCATATGCAAGAAAATTACTGAGACCTTAGATCGTGATGTTAAGCAAAAGAAGCCAGACTCAGAAAGTTAAATATTACATTTTCTCTCATATGTGGAATCTTAAAAAAATAAATTAAAAACAATAAAATGAAAACAGAAAGGAGGATGTTAGAAAATAAGAAGAGGATGAAGAAGAAAAGTTGAGAGACTTGAAGAAGGGCTCAGAAAGCTAAAATAGACGCAAGTATGTTATATGCATGGGACAACATGCCAAAAGGAAACACTATTCTATGTGAGAAATGTGCACTAATTGAAAAAGCAGTGGTGCAGGTCCCAACTTGACCTTAAAAACTAAGAAATATGTGACCCTTTCCCACTCTTCCACTAAGGGTAACAGTTTTCCTCACTCACAATCTTAGGAAATATAGGTAAATTTCCACATAGTGTGAGCGCTGGTAGGCGAAAGTTGCTGGTCATGCTGAATTCATTTTTATGTGAGGTTGGCGTCCGAGCCTAGTTCATTGGCACATGGCACCTAACTACTGTGGAAAAGTAAGTTCAATTAGTTTTTGAGAAATTCTCCATGTCAAAACCTACTTCATCTTCATCGCAATCCCGCCCATATTGCCTAGATATTTACAAGATACACTAGGGTAATAATACGACTTTTAGACATTGGGAAAGAGACTGCTGCTTGTGTCGCAGTATCCATTCTTCCATCCTCATGGCAGTCACACAATCGCTGAACTTTGCGAGGGCCCCTCTCCCGCACTGCCCTCTCCAGCTCCAATTCCCAATTCCCAACCTGCCTTACACCCGGTTACAGGCTTGTGACTGACTACTGGAATTAGAGGGCAAGTGAGCTGCCTGCTTCTGGATCACTTCTGTGGGACGGGAGCTGCCCATCTCATTCTTTTTCTGAAATCAGAGAGGAAGTGATAAATAGCTAAGAAGTTTATCTGCATCCAGAGATGAAAGTCAGAGCATTCTGCCTGCCTTGGATCTTCCCAGCTCTGGATCAGCTATGCAAAAGAAATGCGCACATATTTTTGTTTAAATTGATCTTTCTTTGCAGTTTACTCTGCACCTTACATAATGTATCAAGCAGCACTGAAATCTGCTTAACTATTAATAACCTGGTGCAGCATATTTTACAATGACAAAACTCTAAGGTGTAATGACAAACTAGTATCATAACCACATGATCAATGAAATGGGGAAATACAAACTGTAACACAGAACTTGTATATTTTCAAGAGTATATTTCTGTTATCATCTAAATTTACTATTTGTTTTATCCAGATATTTTAAAGAGACATTTTGCATTATTTTTGCTTTTGCTTTCTTTTTTCTGTTTGCCTATTTTATAAGTATCAAGTATACTTTATAATGCAAATATATGATACATATAATTTATGGGTAATATATATTAGGCTATTAAATACAAAAATGAACACTCACGAAACTTTAAACAATAAACAGCAACTTACCAATTACTAATATCTACTTAATTTTTTCCAAATTGGATGAATTTGGAAAATGGACAGATATACACACTATTTTTATTGCCAGTTTGAAGGGCTCATGGTCCTAGATTTGGAGAAAATAATCAAAAGCATGCCCGTATCACTTGTAAATCTCACATATAAGTTGGCCATGACACAAGGTTACTGTGAACCTTTGGTATGGTGTGTCTCATTTTCCTCGTCTTCAATGCAATACATGAAGTCCTCTGCAGACCACAGATGGGCTGCAAAGCTTGTGTGAGAAAATGCAGGTAGAAGCTCACTGCCTACAGCCTGCCTTCAGAGAGCACACAGCCATTGACACTACAGGGAAGTGGAAGGAGAGGAGAAGATAAACCGTGAGGGGGGTAAAGTGTTTCGCTCAGAGCACAGGAAGTCTTGAATGACCTTACCACAACTTTGATTGACATTCTTTTTTGTGAGTCAGCAACTGAGGGTGGGGGAAGGGCTGCTAAAAACAGATTGTATGGCCCCACCATCTTTTGATCTATTGTAGTGTGATGGGATTACATATTTTGATGCATATAAAATGCTGGGAATAGAGCCTTGGCAAATGAGCAGTGTTATTTACATGTTTGCTAAAATTGTTATACTTGGTGGAAAATCTAAAGAAAGTACTTTTTAACATACATTCATTCCTTTAAGTGAAGGATATTAAAATGTAAAGTTATTCCCTTATTTACTTTATTTACATGGAATCATTCGAATTTAAGGTACTAAAATGTACTTACATGGCAGTGCCTTATACTCTAGTAATTCAGTTATTTGAGAATTCAAAATTTTCTTTCATTCTATCTTTTCTTTCTTTCTTTCTTTCTTTCTTTCTTTCTTTCTTTCTTTCTTTCTTTGAAGACAGGGTCTTACTAAGCAGTTCAGGTTGGTCTTGAACTCACTTTGTAGTCCAGATTGGTCTCAAACTCACAATTCTTTTGCTTCAGCTTCCTGAGTGCAGGCATTACAGGCAGGCACCATCACTTCCAGCATGAGCATTCAAAAATTTTCTGATTTAGTACATGGTGATAGACATGGGTCTAGTTTTAGTTTTCGGCAAATGGAGAGCCTGTTTTTTCAGGACCATTTATTAAGGAGACTGTCGTTCTTCCAGTGAACCTGTTTGGCTCCTTTATCAAAGATAAGGTGGTTGAGTGTGTTTGTAGTTGTGGTTGTATCTTCTAATCTATTCCATTGATCTTCAGCTCTGTTTTGATTCCAGTACCATGTTGATTTTACTATGGTTGCTTTGTAGTATAACTTCAAGTCAGGGATTGTGATGCCTCCTGCTTTGCCTTTGCTGCTTAGAACTGTCCTTGCCATTCTAGGTCTCTTCTCACTCCAGATGAATTTTAGGATTGATTTCTTGAGACCTATGAGGTATGTTGACAGTATTTTTATTGGGATTGCACTGATTCTGTAACTAAATGGATCAAAGATCTGAATATTAAAACATAAATCTATTGGAAGACAAATTGGATAGAAACACTGAAGACATAAGGGTAGGTAGAGAATTCATGAACAGGACTCAAAGTGCGCGGGAAATACTTCCCAGAATCAATAACTGGGACCACCTTTTATTAAAAAGTTTCTGCATGTCAAAAAAAATCTCCAGCATAGTGAAAAGAAAACCCACAAACTGGGAAAAAAATCTTAGTGAACTCTCCCTTAGGCAAGGGTCTTCTGTCTAAAACATATAAAGAATTTAAAAAAATCAGACCCCCAAAATTCAAAGATCCAATCCAAAAATGGGCATCTGAGATGAATACACAATTCTCAGATGAAGAAATACAAATGGCAAATAAATACATGAAAAAATGTTCATCATCATTAGTCATTAGAGAAATGCAAATTAAAACCACACTGAGATTCCACCTCACTCCTGAAAGAATGGCCAGGATCAAGAAAACCAACAACAACAAATGCTGGAGAGGCTGTGGGGAAAAAGAACTCTCCTACACTGTTGGTGGGAGTGTAGACTGGTACAACCTTTGTGGAGGTCAGTCTGGAGATTTCTCAAAAAGCTGGGATTGGACGTCCCATTTGTTCCAGCTATTCCACTTCTAGGCATATTCCCAGAAGAACTGAAAGCATCATAACACAGTAATATACATACACCTATGTTTATAGCAGCACAATTTGTATTAGCTAGATCTTGGAAACAACCCATGTCCGTCAACTGAGGAATGGATAAAAAAGTTGTGGTATTTTTATACAATGGAGTACTACTCAGCTATAAAGAAGGATCACATTGAGATATTTATAAGTGAATGGGCACAGTTTGAGACCATACTCATAAGTGAAATAAATCAAATTCACATGTATGAATACCGAATAGTTTCCCTAGTGTAAGAAATGATTCAAATATATAAAAGTATGTGGTAATCATGATTCCCCATTCTGTGGCCTTGAAGCCTTATAAAGTTTTCACTTATTAATTGGAATGGCTTTATTCTGGGCTGCTTAATATTATTGCCTGTGATGAAATGAACAGCTATTTTGAAGAAAACAAGTAATAACTAGTGCTGATTTAATATCATCTTGTTTTGAAGTCCCACCAAACTGTTGCTCTTCTGTCTCCACTGGTTTTATCATGTTGTATCTTACTGGATTTTATTATATGTGATAGTATAAACAAAACATTTTAAAGGCAAGGAGATACTATAGAAACCATTGTTCGTTTTCCATTAGCTGGTTCTAAATACGCTGTAATACTTTCATCCACTTGAATGGTTTCACACTGTCTTGATATGTTTGATGCTATAGTGTATGAAGTTATATTCAAATATTTCAAGGAAAGAGACACTATGGTAACTACTATTAAGTGGGGTTATTTGGTGGTGAAGCACTAGGTTGCTGAAATTGTCATGCTTTGACCCTATTGTTATGTTGTTATGTCCTCTTTTACCTCAATCTCTCCCTTATTCATTAAAAAATTATTTATTTATTTTATTATTTTGTTAACTAAGGGGAAAAATCAAAAAATTAGCAAGATATATTAAAGTAACTTTCTTGATTTCCTATTAACTTGATTTGAAGCCTGTAATACTCCCACTATCTTGTTTTGACTGATTAGACTCTGTTCCGTTCTGTTTGATAGTATCAAATTTGAGGGTATAGGCAACTACTTTGAAGGCAATAAGATTCACTATGATGCCTATTCTGGTTTGATGATTATCTTCTTCTGAAGTCCTGTAAAGTTTCCAATGTTTAGATTTTATTGGTCTTGTTCTGTACTGTTTTGTTCAATTTTATTATACCTAATGATATAGGCATTTCTTTTTAAGGTAGCAAGAGACATTATGGTAACCATTGTTGATAACCTTGTATTCTGTTTTTACATCATGTGCTATGTCTATCCTTGGTTTTGACTGACTGCTTTGTTTTGTCATATTTGGTTTTATCCTTTTCCAAAAAAAGTAATAAGAACTATGGAAGTAATAAAACCCAAAATATGTAAATTTTATTGCAAAAAAAGAGGAAAAAAGTGCTGCAAGTGTGTTTAGGTGTGTTGAGATATATGACTATATTACTGAGTTTTTGTGGGATCATTGAACACAGCTGTTTGCAGTTTCACTGTTTGAATGTCCACTGTATGCTTTAATCCTGTAACTTGAACAACTATTTCTAAGATGACAATATGTAATCTATTAACTAGTGATTTCTTACCTTTTTTTGTAATTCTGTATTACTTGTACCCTTATACTGTTTTTTTGGGTTTTTTTTCCTTTTAACTAAAAAATTTTTTAAAAAGCAAATTTTGATAAAAGAAAAAAAATTTCTGAAAAGTTTTCTTATGTGAAAGCTTCTAAGTTGCTCTCAACTCTGGAATAATGAGTGTAGCAGTAGTCAGGAAGACATCAGTTTGTTAAATAAATTATTGTGGATCATAATTCTTTGAATTTTAGTTATGATACCAATACTTGGCTGCCTAATAGAATAATCTGGAAGAAATAAATATATTACAGATTCCTGGGTCCACATAAAGAATTTCAGCCAACAAACCTATTGTTTTGTTTTACTTGATGTCAAATTGGAGGAGCAATTTAATAAATCACTATAAAGATTAAACTATAAATGATTACTGTGGTGGACTGCTTAATGGATAACTTGAGTGGGAACACTTAGGTGAACTGAGTCAGCATAGTTCTGGGCATGGAAAGCCCAGCTGAGGATTGTTACCAAAAGCACAAACGGAAAATCAGAGGAGAAATGTGTGCTGCTGATTTGACTGGTTTTCTTGATAAGAACTGAGCTCTTCCCACTGTCAGAGGAACTCGGGTCCTCTCTGTCACTGAGAATAGCCATGGTGCTCTTCAAGGGAGCTCTGGTCTTCGGCATCACTTCCTGGTTCCAATGCAGATCCCTCAGTCTTCTGACACAGATCATTTACACTCTCACCCCAGCCCAGACTTTCTAGCTTCTACCCCTGGCCCTTGGATCTTTCCAGTGCAGATCCTCAATACAGACCTAAAAGAGACATTACCATGGGCTCTAGGCCTTCATCTGGACTCATAGAGGACATTGATGTGGGATCAAAGTCTTCAACTAGACTCGTGTGCAATATTGGCATGGGATCCAGGCTGTCTGCTAGATTCTTCAGGTCTCTAGTGCATGGATAATTCTCTTATACTCTTCTGCATTTGACTTTTTGGGTAAATACTATAAGATAATCTGATAAATTTATATGTCCTGTATTATATCTACTCCCTTGCAAGCCTTGATTACAACAATTGTTAAAATATCAATTTCAAAAGCATATTTTTCATGAATACATAGTATTCCACTGAAACATATAATTTATATCACTTTTTATTTCCATTGAATACTTAAGTGGCTTATATTCTGCCACAATAATGTATTTAAGTGAATTTCCATATTTAAATTTATTGGCCTGCTAGGAGGCCCCAGGGAGATTTTTGCAGGTGAGGTCCCAAGGTTAAGAATACACATATAAAAGAATAAACAACAACAGGCAGCATGGAGCAGAGCAGAGAGCCCAAGAATGAAAGCAAGAGCAGTTCTTATACAGGCTGTTGTGTCATATTTACATTCTTGAATTGCACAATTACCAGCGCATGAGTGTTTAACTGCACTAAGTCATAGTTACATAACTACCCCACTGTAAGCTTGGGCTAGACAAACAAGGTCATGTCCCGGGGTACCCTTAGACGACCCTGAGACTTGAAGCAGTCTGAGTGGTTTCCCACAAAGTTTTATTTACAGACAGAAGGTAGACTTTTTTTAAAAAATAGATTTTGTTGAGATCTTTTTTCTTGTTTTTTTTTTTTTCTAGGTTTGTTTATTGATGGCTACCTCCCCATTTGTGAACTATCCACATAGCTGGTTGTTTTTATTTTTTTTTTTTTTATTTTTTTTTTTTTTTGTCTTTTTCCTTTTTATCGGTACCGGGGATCGAACCCACGTAGCTGTTGTTATATGGGTCAGATCTCTCCTCAGAAGTACATAAAGCAAGCAATGTTCCCAGAAAAGAGGGAGTACAGAAAGTTACCTAAGTTACACAGCTTTTCAGGGATCATTTAAAAGAGTGTAGCAGTCCCCCTCATCTATGAAGGATATATGTTAAATCAGGCGGAGTTTATTAGAGAAACAGATATAACACAAGATACGCAAATGTACACAAATTTACTAGGTTGGCTTACGATGACCACGCACAGAGCTGGATGAGGAAAAAATTTGAGAGGGGATCTGCACCCTGGAGACCAAAAGGTTTTTATCCAAAGTCTGGAGCTGACTGCAGTGTCCTGTGTGAGTTCACATCAGGAAGCCAATGGGTCTGCGATGGAAGGCTGAAGAGTCTACGCCAGAAGGCTGAAAGATCTGCATCAGAAGCCAGGAGATGACATCCAAGGTGAAACAAAAGCAGATCCATCCTTCATCATTGCCTCTTTATACCATCCAGGTGACAGCTGCCCTAGCATAGAATTGCTAAGCTGATTTAGTTAAGCTTCTCTTACTCAAGTTGACACAATCGACCAATCATGACCTATGATCTAAGATCCCTCCCCAAGGATGACTGAAACAAAAAATACTATCAAATCCTACGCACACTGTGTGTTTCTTGTCCTTACATTCATATAATAAAGCTTAAAATATAAATCAGGGACAACAAGAAATTAACAATACCTAATAATACAACATAACAATTATGACAGTGTGCTGAAATCAGTGATATGAATGTATTTTCTGTCTCTTTCTCTTTCTCCAAAAATTCCTTTCTGAGTTGGCCCTGTGATAATGCCCACGTGATGAAATAAATTGAGACCATCCACACTTTTGCAATTTGGGATGTGACTGCTAAGCTATCGTGAGTTACGTTTCCCATCTTCACAATTGCACTGATAAAAGATTTGTTTTTGCCATCTAAAGCTCAGCATAGAACTTTTTTGTGTTTCCTTATTGGCAATGAGTTTTCGTATTTTCTTGCTTGCAGTGAGTTACGGTCCCATAAGTCAGGAACTTTCTCCTTTTGATTTAAAGAATGCACTTTGTTGACTTTCTTTGGAATATCAGAATACCCACCAATTCTAATACATATACTTTGAGGTCATTATTAAATAAACTAAAGCTAATTTGAACATGTCTCTGCAATAAACAATCAATCTTATAACCTATGACTAATGAGTAGGTAACATATAGCATGGATGCACTGGACAAAGAAGTTTTCCCCATCTCAGGCACAATGGGGCTGGACTGAGGAAGACTTCATCACACCACTCAGAATAGTGCATAATTTATAACATGAATTATTTATTTTTGGAATTTCTCATGTAAGATTTTTGGATAGCAGTGGACTGTGGACAACTGAAACCACATAAGCCAGGAAAGCAGGTAAGTGAGGCTACCATGTATATTAAATTACATCTTAGAAAGAAGAGCTGAGAGAGAACAAATAGTTGCTTTCCTTCAAATGGTTTAAGAAATACAACTTTACCTTTGTATCTTCTTTCTTTTAGCTCTTCTGTAAATATACAAAAAAAAATCTTGGCCTGTTTTCATTTTCAAAATATCAAAAATATCTCAGGTTTTCAAACTTTTTCCAAATGTAGGACCTTCTTATTCTGAAGAGTGAAGGCAACAATTCCTGAAATAGTCTTGATGGTTAGACTCAAGTTTCTGCCTCAGACAACCCTTCTCCCTGCTAATATAAAGTTCTCTAAATGGCAAGATCATGACTCTTGCTCAAGTATGAATCAAGCACCAAAATAACAGGATTAATGAGTAGGAGAATTAATACACTGATAAAAGCAATTCAGAAAAATGGATAAAACATATGTAAGTACACACATACATCATACGTGTGTCAAAATATATAAAATCTGTAACACAAAATGGAAGCTGCCAATAGAAAACTGGTTAATGTGGTACAACACCGTATATTTACAATGTTTGGGTTCATTTTTATTCAGGGAAGAAATCAATTTCATCTAAAAAAATCCAAAACATTTTCATATTCATCAATTTCCTACACCCTAATTTCTACTTCATCTTGGCTGCAATATAGCTCAGTCAATAGGGAAATAAAGGTGCACATTCCTGCACAATAGATAAACACATCAGGGTCCTGAAAATGTACTCAGTAACCACTTCTGAATCAAATCTTTCATAATTATTTTTATTGCTGTTTCAGATTTTAACATCATTTTATGCCACAGCTCTCCTCCTACATTCAAGTTAATCATTGTAGAATATAGCTTGCATTCAAAACTGGTCAATTTTTGTCATTTCCTGGTTAATTCATGATTTTTATACCCATGTGACCCGAAACTTTCAGATAATTCAGTCAACATGTGTGGTGGACACTTGCCACATATGTGAATGGATACATCATCTGTCATCAAGGAATTGATGCCACTAAAACAGTGGCTACTTTCTCTATGAACTTATTGCTCTTAATCTGTCAGTATCCTTAGAATTTTCTCCAATCTTGCTGGATTCCATCTGTAATTGCGCCAGCATACAGTAACCCCTGCAGATGACAGTGCCACAAGTGACATATGTCCAGCAGGCTTAGGGTGCCTGTTTGGTTTACAAAAGCACAAAGGACACAATTCTACTTTTGCTTGTTTCTTTGACTTACTTGCATATAGCTATTACTTTTTCTTTATAACTGGAAACTGTTGTAAAGATGCAGCAGGGATCACAGATGGGGACCCAATGACTTTGTTAGTTTATGTGATGAAGTGTTTCTAGAGCACTCTTGCTATCAAACTTTCTTGATGTGGCTAATTAAGTTTATCCTAATTTATGATTCAAAAAGCTTTGATTTCAGAGTGATGGCTGTCATATAAATATAGATTAAATCAAGCATAAATATGCAGGTGCTGCTCTATAAAAAAACATCTGTAGTGAGAAGCAAACAACTTACAAAACATCAACATGGAGACTTCTAGGGGACAAAGTAAAAGAGTTATAATCCTAATGACTGATAGACTGCTATTTCCTGAATTCCTTTATTTACCAAAAGCTTGCCCTGTATTGGTGACTTCATGTTCCCTTACTAAGAATGAGTAGGTAAAAGTTACATATCTCTACAGGGCTGTAACTTTTAAAAAGAGAATAAGAGAAAGTATATTTTCACAATTCAAAACATTAGCATAAACTAATTTCAAACCCTCACCTATTAGTATGGGTTTCAATTTGTAACAGTTCACAGAAACGTGCCCCATAAACTGTAAGTTCCTAAATGGTTCCAGTATTTTCAAATGGAAATGGAAAATAGAATCTGAATGTGAAATCAAATGACCACCTAACATATAAATTTTATGTTGATACTTGCATCATCTTGTTAACATGGTGCAAGCTCTGGTAAGGAAGCTATGTTTTTTAACTAAAAATTTCTTCTCTTTTGTAAAAATTTTATATTAGGCAGGTACAATCTATTGTTTTGCAGTAGAAACACAATACTAAGTGTAGGTAAAATCACACTGTTGAATCATGAGTTAAAGGTAGTCAATTAAAAATGAAATGATTGAATGCACTAAGCAATCATCTAGTGACTTCATAGAATGAAGAAGAGCTTTATTTCCATCTGTCCTCAGAAAACCAATCAAATTGATTGAACATCATAACGACTGACAAGCAAAAGCTTATAGAGAAAATAGAATATCCTTTACAGTTTTCTTTCTCTTGTGTCCAAATCTTTCTTTTCCTCTCTATCATAACTGTGAGGATCAAAAGTAAATGAAAGCAAAATATTTATAACTAAGCAATAAAATTAAAATTATCTAAGTTTTTATTATTAACTATGACATTGTAGAAGTCCACAGCACTAACATTTTAGTGCCTGTGATTGAAATGAATAATCAAAATTTGGAGTGAATTTCTGATTGGAAAATAAAATTTTAACTAAAAACAACTCCTTACAGCAAAGACATCATGGCCCATTGACACAGATGAAGTACACATTTGAAGAACACCAGGAAAAAAAGTAAAAAGACTACCCATTTTCTGTTAAAAAGGGAGAGAAAATTTCCAAATAACAATTACAATAACAATAAAAATGTGGGCTTGGATGGACATGACATGTTAGAAAAAAAAATAAATATTATACAACAGAATTAACGCATAAGGAGATAGACGTGGTGGCACATACATGTAATACCAGCAGCACTCAGGAGTCTGAGGAAGAAGTATCACTGTGAGTCTGAGACTAGCCTGGGCTACATACTAATAGTATTGATACTCTGTATCAAAAATAAAATAAAACAGAAAGTGAATCAATGTGTAAGGCATATTCAGGAGCCAATAGTAAACTATAATTGTGAAATTTGCTCCACATGGGAGACTAATCACTTTGAAGCTGGTTTAAATAAATAATTTATTTCCTGATAATGTTTCAATTGAAAAAATTTTCAGGTGACTGTTAAATATTTAATATGCACTATATATGTAATTAGCAATCATGATAAAGCATGAGACAGTATAATGCACTTAATTGGAATACACACATAATTTGGAAAACTAGCAACATCCTAGTACACACACAAGTACAAATTAACAAATTTTATTTTCTAGTAATTGATCATGTTTTTGTGAATATTTATTTTTATGAACACATACCAGTTTCATGCTTCATCAAAAGTAATTATAAAAATATTCAAATATACCTGTAGTATACATAATAGAATTTTAGAACTGGCAATCAAGACATATATTTTCGATCTGCCTCCCTGTGTGTCTGGAGGACTGGGGATTTCTCAGCAAGCAGGCGAGCATCACCAGTTCCAGAGGCCCCACAGCCTGCGGTAAGTGCCCAGTGCACTCTGCCCCAAGCCCAGTCTGTTCGGGACCCTACAGGCTTCCAGTTGCAGTGAAGTGTCTAACTGGGTCTGAGGCGCCTACATCCGCCTCCCCATTCTGGGTGTGCTCGGAGAACTGAGGAGTTTTAAGCAAGCAGGTGGGCGCACAGTGTCCCTGGAGCCCAGGTTATCTGGAACTACGGAGTTCTAAACAGGCAGAAGATGGCCATTGGTTCCAGAGGCCCAGCGGCCTGGGGGAATTGGGAGCCAGAGTCCCAGGAGCTGTGAACATAGAAGTGAATTTCCAACAGATCCTGAGGAAGCTTTCGAATAACACTTGAAACACAGAAATATAGGAAAATGACAAAACAAAAACCAAATTACAATCTTAAACCTCCAGCCCATCTCAAGAAACCCTAGGAGCGATATATATAAAAGAAAATATATGCCATACACCTCAAATATTGGACATAATAGCTACTGAAATAAACAAGCAACTCCAGGAAGCTTTAAAGGAATTCAAACTCGAAATAATCTCCCAGGTAAAAGAAGAAATGATAAAAGAAATGAAAGAGATTCTGAATATATCTAAAGAAAACACAGATAAAAAATTGGAGGAACTAAACAAAAAGATAGAATCCCTACATGAGCAATATAAGAAAGAAACAGAATACATAAAGCAGATGCACAGAGATATACAGGAAATCAAAAACTCCACTGAAAGCTGTAAAAAACCACCTCAATTAAAATGAAGATACAATTTCAGACCTTGAAGACAGGATTGCAGCTAATGAACAGGAAAGGAAAGATCTTTTAAAAATAACAAGGAATCAGGAAATAACAATACAACAACTGCAAGATGACACCAAAAAACAACATAAGATTGATAGAGATTAATGAAAAAGAAGGGGACGAGATAAAGAATGTCAAGAGGATATTTAGAGAAGTAATAGCTGAAAATTCCCCAAACATGAGATCGGAAACCGACATCAGGATCAGTGAAGCATATAGAATTCCAAATAGTCATAACCAAAATAAAACTACACCCAGACATATAAAAATTACCATCCCAGAAATCCAACACAAGAATAGATTATTAAAAGCTGTCAGAGAGAAAAGACAGATCACTTATAAAGGAAGGCCTATCAGAATCACAGCAGACTTCTCAGCCCAAACAATAAAGTCAAGAAGAGCATGGAGTGAAGTATTCCAGATCCTAAAGCAAAATGAATTCCAACCTAGACTGATGTACCCTGAAAAACTGTCCTTCAAAATCGATTGTGAAATATGATACTTCCATGACAAAGAACAGCTGAAGAACTTCATGAACACCAAGCCAATCCTGCAAAAAATATTGAGAGACAGTTTAGATACACAAAGGAAAAAAATACTAAGCAAAGCAGATAAATAAACAGAACAGAAAGATAAAGATGCAACAGCAGAGAGATAACATGTCAACAATAAACCAACATATAACAGTTATAACCATTAATGTAAATGGTCTCAATGCACCAATCAAAAGAAACAGACGAGCAGAATGGATGAAGAAACAAATTTCAACAATATGCTGTTCACAGGAAACCCATCTAACGCAGAAGGATACTCCCAGACTGAAAGTCAAAGGATGGAAAACAATACTTCATGCAGCAGGAACCCCCCACAAAGCAGGAGTAGCCATTCTGTTTGCAGACGTGAACTTTAAACCAAAAATGATCGGAAAGGACAAAGAAGGTCGCTACATACACGTTACAGGAAAATTCCAAGAGGAAGAGATAACTATCTTAAGTATATATGCACCAAACTCCAGGGCACACAGTTATATAAAACAACTATTAACAGAAATGAAAAATCAAATTACCAGTAACACAATTGTAACAGGAGACGTTAACATGCCATTGACACCAAGGGACAGATCAACCAGACAGAAAATGAGCAAAGAAATAACAGAACTGCGGAATAACCAAACAGCATATGCTTGAAATTTGTTTCTTCATTCATTCTGCTAGTCTGTTTCTTTTGATTGGTGCATCTGTTTCATTTGATTGGTGTAATCTGTAAACAAATGGACTGGATAGACATATACAGAACGTTCCACCCAACAACATCAGAATACACATTCTTCTCAGCATTTACATGGGTCTTTCTCTAAAATAGACCATATATTAGTTCACAGAACATATTTAAACAAATGCAAAAGAGTTGAAATCATCCCTTGCATGTTATCAGATCATAGTGCTTTGAAATTAGAAATTAATGATAAAAGATAGAGCAAAAATCCCACAAACACAAGAAAACTGAATAACAGTATTGAGTAATCAGTGGCTCACAAAGGAAATTAAAGAAGAAATTAAACAATACATACAAGAAAATTAAAATACAGGTACAACTTACCAGAATCTGTGGGATGCAATGAAAGCCATCCTCACAGGAAAATTTATTGCACTGAGTTCCCACATTAGGAAAACAGAATGAATACAAATAAATAACCTGATGCTACACCTCAAACATCTGGAAAAAGAAGAGCAACTCAAGCCCAAAGCCAAAAGAAGAGAGGGAATTATAAAAATCAGAGCAGAAATCAACGCAATAGAGACTAAGAAAACAATCCAGAGAATCAACGAATCAAAGAGTTGGTTCTTTGAAAGAATAAAGAAACTCGATAAGTCCCTAGCCAACCTTATTTTAAAAAGGGAAGAAAAAGCTCAAATTCATGCAATAAGAAATGAAAAAGGTGAAATCACTACAGACTCTACAGAAATACAGAAGATCATCAACACCTATTCTGAAAACCTCTACTCTCAAAGGTTTGATAACACAGAAGAAATAGACAGATTCCTAGAAACATATGAAGTACAAAAGCTAGATCAAGAGGATGTAAAACTGCTGAATAACCCAATCTCTATTAATGAAATTGAAAATGTAATTAAGTCCTTACCTAGAAAGAAGAGCCCAGCCCAGATGGATTCACCACAGAATTCTACAAGAAATAAAAGAAGACCTAATGCCGACACTCCTCAAACTATTCAATGAAATTGAAAGGGAAGCAATCCTTCCTAAGTCATTCCTGGAAGCAAATAGTACTCTAGTACCAAAACCTGAGAAAGACCCAACTAAAAAAGAGAACTATAGACCAATCTCCCTAATGAACACAGATGCAAAAATCCTCAATAAAATATTGGCAAATAGGATGCAGCAAATCATCAAGAAGATTATACACCATGACCAAGTGGGATTCACCCCAGGAAAGCAGGGATGGTTCAACATACGTAAATCAATAAATGTAATCCACCATATCAATAAAGTCAAAAGTAAGAATCACATGATCATTTCTATAGATGCAGAAAAAGCCTTCGATAATGTCCAATACTGATTCATGATAAGAACTTTACAGAGAATTGGAATGGATGGTCTTTACCTCAATATAATAAAGGGCATTTATGACAAACCAACAGCCAGCATCATACTAAATGGCCAAAAATTAAAAGTCTTTACTTTAAAATCAGGCACAAGACAAGGATGTCCTTTATCACCACTCCTATTTAATATAGTACTAGAAGTACTAGCCAGAGCAATTAGACAAGAGAGAGAAATAAAAGGGGTAAAGATAGCAAAAGAAGAAGTTAAATTAACATCCTTTGCAGATGATGTGATACTCTACATAGAAGACCCCTAAACTCCATTGAAAGACTCTTAGATATAATAAATAAATTCAGTAATGTAGCTGCATACAAAATCAGTACTCAGAAATCAATAGCCTTCCTATACACTAACAACCAAATCACAGAGAGGGAAATAAGAGAAACTACACTCTTCACACTAGTAAGCAAAAAAATGAAATATTTAGGAATTACTATTACAAAAGAAATGAAAGACCTATACAGGGAAAATTATAATACACTGAAAAAAGAAATTGAAGATGATCTCAGAAAATGGAAAGACATCCCTTGCTCATGGATAGGAAGAACAAACATTGTGAAAATGGCCATTCTCCCAACACTGTTATACAGATTCAATGCAATCCCAATAAAATACCATCAACATACCTTATAAATCTAGAGAAATTACTCCTAAATTTCATCTGGAACCACAAGAGACCTAAAATAGCAAAGGCAATTCTAAGCAGCAAAGGCAAGGCAGGAGGCATCACAATCCCTGACTTTAAGTTATACTATAAAGCAACAGTAGTAAAATCAACATGGTACTGGAATCATAACAGAGCCGAAGATCAATGGAATAGATTAAAAGATACAACTACAACTACAAACACACTCAACCACCTTATCTTTGATAAAGGAGCCAAGCAGGTTCACTGGAAGAACGACAGTCTCTTTAATAAATGGTGTTGGAAAAACTGGCTCTCCATTTGCCAAAAACTAAAGCTAGAGCCATGCCTATTACCATGTACAAAATTAAAATCTAAATGAATCAAAGATCTGAATATTAAAACAGAAACACTAAATCTAGTGGAAGACAAATTGAGTAGAAACCTTGAAGACACAGGTAGGTAGAGGATTCATGAACAGGACTCAAACCGCATGGGAAATACTTCACAGAATCAATAACTAGGACCGCCTCTTATTAAAAAGTTTCTGCATGTCAAAAGAAATCTCCAGCACAGTGAAAAGAAAACCCACAAACTGGGAAAGAATCTTAGTGAACTCTCCCTCAGACAAGGGACTCTTGTCTAAAACATATAAAGAATTAAAAAAACTCAGACCCCCAAAATTCAAAGATCCAATCCAAAAATGGGCATCTGAGATGAATATGCACTTCTCAGATGAAGAAATACAAACGGCAAATAAATACATGAAAAAATGTTCATCATCATTGGTCATTAGAGAAATGCAAATTAAAGCCACACTGAGATTCCATCTCATTCCTGAAAGAATGGCCAGGATCAAGAAAACCAACAAATGCTTGAGAGGCTGTGGGGAAAAAGGAACTCTCCTACACTGTTGGTGGGAGTGTAGACTGGTACAACCTTTGTGGAGGTCAGTCTGGAGATTTCTCAAAAAGCTGGGATTGGACGTCCCATTTGTTCCAGTTATTCCACTTCTAGGCATATTCCCAGAAGAACTGAAAGCATCATATCACAATGATATATTTGCACCTATGTTTATAGCAGCACAATTTGTAATCACCAGATCTTGGAAACAACCCAAGTGCCCATCAACTGAGGAATGGACAAAAAAGTTACGGTATTTCTATACAATGGAGTATTACTCAGCTATAAAGAAGGATCACATTGAGATATTTATCAATAAATGGGTGCAGCTTGAGACCATACTCATAAGTGAAAAAAATCAATCTCGCATGTGTGAATACCGAATAGTTTCCCTAATGTAAGAAATGATTAAATATATAAAAGTATGTGGTAATCATGATTCCCCATTATGTGGCCTTGAAGCCTTATAAAGTTTTCACTTATTAATTGGAATGGCTTTATTCTGGGCTGCTTGATATTATTGCCTGTGATGAAATGAACAGCTATTTTGAAGAAAATAAGTCATCATAATAGCTAGTGCTGATTTAATATCATCTTGTTTTGAAGCCCCACCAAACTATGGCTCTTCTGTCTCCATTGATTTTATCATGATGTATCTTGCTGGATTTTATTGTATGTGATAATATAAACAAAAACTGTTATAGGCAAAGAGATAATATAGAACCATTGTTCGTTTTCTGTTAGCTGGTTCTAAATACCCTACAATGCTTTCATCCACTTGAATGGTTTTACACTGACTTGATATGTTTGAAGCTATAGTATATGAAGTTATATTCACATATTTCAAGGAAAAAGACACTATGGTAACTACTATTAAGTAGGGTCATTTGGTGGTGAAGCACTAGGTTGCTGAAACTGTCATGCTTTGACCTGTATTGTTATGTTGTTATGTCCTCTTTTATCTCAATCTCTCCCTTATTCATTAAAAAATTGTTATTTTTTATGATTTTTTTAATTAAGGGGAAAAATAAAAAAAATTAGCAGGATATATCATAGTAACTTTTTTGATTTCCTATTAACTTGATTTGAAGTCCTGTAATACTCCCACTATCTTGTTTTGACTGATTAGGCTCTGTTTTGTTCTGTATGATAGTATCAAGTTTGAGGTTTTAGGCAACTCTTTGAAGGCAATAACATTCACTAAGATGCCCATTCTGGTTTAACTATTATCTTCTTTGGAAGTCCTGTAATGTTTACAAGGTTTAGGTTTTATTGGTCTTGTTCTCTACTGTTTTGTTCAACTTTATAATACCTAATGAAATAGACAATTCTTTTTAAGGAAGCAAGAGGCATTATGGTAACCATTGTTGATAACCTTGTACTCTGTTTTTACATCATGTGCTATGTCTATCCTTGGTTTTGACTGACAGCTTTGTTTTGCCATATTTGACTTTATTCTCTTCCAAAAAAAGTAATAAGAACTAAGGAGTAATAAAACCCAAAATGTGTAAATTTTGTTGTAAGAAAGAGAACAAAAAAAGTGCTCTAAAGGATACAACTGCAAGTGTGTTTAGGGGTGTTAAATAGATGACCATATTAATGTTTTTGGTTGGATCATTGAACACAATGGTTTGCAGTCTCGCTGTTTGAATGTCCACTTTGTATGCTTTGATCCTGTGACTTGAGCAAGTATCTCTAAGATGATAATGTGTAATCTATTAACTGGTGTTTTTTTGATGTTTTTTTTTTTTGTAGTTCTGTATTACTTGTACCCTAACACCACTTTGTTTTGTTTTGTTTTTTCTCTTTTTCCTTTTAAATAAAATATTTTAAACAAAGAAATATATTTTCTATCACATTGTGTCTCTAGTGTAAAAAGTAATAAGAAATGTAGGAGTAATAAAAACCAATATGTGTAAAGTCTATTGTAAAAAAGAGAGGAAAAGAAAGCACTCTAAAGGATATAACTCCATGTATGTTTAAGTTTATAGGATTGATAATCATATTACTAAGTTTTTGTTGGATAGTTGAGCAGAACTGTTTTCAGTCTTGCTGTTTGAGTGTCCACATTGTATGCTTCACTTTTGTAACTTAAACAGCTATTTGCAAGAGGATAATATGTAATTATCAACTAGTGATTTATTGCCATTTATTTCTTTTTTTGAAATCATGTATTATTTCTACCCTTTTCCTGGTTTTTTTCATGAAAAATTTTTTTAAAAGAAACATTTTCTTAAAGGCACCTCCATAATTCTGATGAGAGTGGTCTATGATTATCCTTTAACAAAGAATGTTTGAAAACCTGATTACCTCGTGGAAGCCAGTGGCAATCTTTTCTACTTCTATCTTTGGTATAAGTATGATGGTCAGCATAGCTAGAGAAGACATAAATAAAAAATATAGGAACGTAGGAAAATGATGGAAACTTTGAATGAAAAATATGGAAATAAAGTGAATGCAACAAATTCAAAGACATATTTAGGAGATTAAAAATTCCATTAAAAGATGGAAAAACCACTTGAACAAAACTGAAGACAGACTTTCAGACCTTGAAGACAAGATTGAAGCTAGTGATCATAAAGGAAAGATCTTTTAAAAATAACAAGGAATTAGGGAGTAACGATTTAATAGTTGCAAAATGATACAAAGAAAAACAAGATAAGACTAATATGTGTAAAAGAAAAGGAAGGTGCCAGCACAAATGACATAAAAAGACTGTATAGAAGTAATAGCAGGAAATTTCCCATGCATGGGAAAAGAAACTGACATGTAGACAAGGGAGGCATATATAACTCCAAACTGCCATAACCAAAATAATTCTACTCCCAGACATATAATAATAAAGAATCCTGAAGTTCAGCACAAAAACAGAATCCTAAAAGCTGTTAAATAAAAGAAGCAGATCACCTTTAAAGGTGTTATGGTTTGTGTTAAGTGGCCCCCTCAAGTCTTATGCAATCATGGATGTGGCCAAATCTAGCATTTGTGATTGGTTCATTGTCTAGCTCTTAGATTGATGGTATGAGTGCTATACCTGCCCAGGGGTGGAGCTAGCATATACTTTAACGGTGGTAAGAAGGCATGTCCTTCTCTCCGTGGTGTTGGGGGCATTTAGCCAGATTTATGTTGCTAATCAAGAGCAAAGAGCTCAGCATGATGATTCAAAATCATTGTCAGTTTTAGCAGAAAGTTGTGGACTGGAAAGATAGAGCTGAGATCTCTCAATTGCTGAGAAAGGGGCATCCTGGGAAGCAGAAGGTGTCCACCCTTTGCAGCCTCAAAACTGCAAAAGTGGAAGAATTTGCTCAGAGGAGAAAGCCACAGAGTGTCATGTACCAGTGTGGTGATGGATGCCACAGGAGGTTCCAAAATGGTGGCAGACACACCAGACTCCAGAATAGTGATGGAGAAGTGATTGCTCACTATCAGGTTCAGAGAACTCAGCAATCCAGGCACTCAACCTCTACAGCCAATAGAGAGGAAAGCCTGACTACTGCTCCAGCTGGTAGAGGATCTTGGTAGCATCCTGTGGTGCTGGTTTGGGGTGAATGGAGAATGCATGCGTTCTGAGGTTAAGGCAGTCTCCACCCTAAATTCAGAAGCCCTTGGGGGCCAAGCAGTGTGCTCCTGAGAGGGCAGTATATAACACTGAGAGAGAAGCTAAAGATTCCATGGGGTCCTCATAAGTTTGGAAAAATCCATAAATGTGGGTCGTCCAAGGAAAGTTGCAAAGATTGAATACAGGGGGCTTAAGAAAGAAGCTAAAATTCTTGGAAGTGCTGTGGGGGTGGATTAACTCAAGCCTTTTAGAGCTTGCAACCAGGTTATTTCAGATACTGAGCATGGAACTCCAGGACTTAATGTTTGCTCTGTTGGATGCTGGATTTGTTTTTGGTTCCAGTGCTTTGTATTTCCCTGCTTGTAACTTTTGGATTGGTGATATTTATCTTGTGCCATTGTATATTGTAAGTGTTTAATCTTGTTTTCATTTGTACAGGGGCTTGACTAAGAGTTTTCCTTAGATCTTGGAAGAAACTTGGGACTTGAGCTTTTCAACAATATTGAAACTGTTAGTACTTTGGCAACTCTTGGAGATGGACTAAATGTCTTTTGTATAAAGGATGTATATGAGTCTTTGGGAGCTGGGATGGAAAATGTTATGGTTTATGTGAGATTGTCCTCTCAAGTCTCATGCAGTCACAGATATGGTCAAATCTAGCATTTGTGATTGGTTTGTGGTCTAGCACTCAGATTGATGGCATGAGGGCTAACCCACCCAGGGGTGGAGTCAGTATTCAGTGTAAGGATGGGAAGAAGGCATGTCTTCTCCCTTTGGTGGTTCACTCTTGCTGTGTGCAGCTGCCATGAACCAGTGCCCCAGCACCATGTTACCTTGCCACTTGGAACCAACTGAGTATGTATTGGAACCTCCAACCTGTAAGAAATAAACTTTTCCTTCCCTAACCTTGGGTGTCAGGTATTTTGTCTCAACAATGAGAGAGAAATGTAATGAAGACAAAAGTAAATCCCATTAGAATTATGGTTCGCTTCTCAACACAAACTCTCAAGTCGAGAGCTTGGAGTGAAATATTTCAGTCCCTGAAAAAAACAATTTCCAACACAGATTGATGAATCCTGCAGAACTACCTTTCAAAATTAATGGAGAAATAATATACTGCCATGACAAAGAACAAGTGATGAAATTTGGGTCCAGAAAACCAACCCTAGAAAGACTACTGAAAGGTATTCCAGATAGAGACAAAAATGCCCACAATTCCAGGAACAACATCAGAAAAAAAAAGTTCCAGGAAGGACAAGCAATTAGACAGAGGGAAAAAATAGGACACAAAAGACAGGAAAGAGATACAAAAGGCATAGAGATAGGAAGGAAGTAGTTAAATTATTATTTTTTGCAGAAGACATGGTACTCTATACAGAAGATCCCAAAAATTTCACCAAATTTCACCTGCTAGATTTAATGAGCAAATGCAGTAGTTTATCTAGATACAAAGCCAGTACTCAAAAATCTATAGGATTCCTGTACACAAAAACTCACTGAAAGAGAAATTAGAGAAACAACACTCTTTGCAATAGCATACAAAAATTGAAATGCTTAAGAATCAATCTAACAAAGGAAGTAAAGGATTTATACTTTGAAACTTACAATTCTCTGAAAATGGAGATCAAAAAGAATCTGAGAAAATGGAAAGAGATCCCTCACTCATGCATAGGAAGAACTAGCACTGTGAAAATGAGCCATACTCCCAAAACTGTAATGCAAGCTGGATCAAAATGGGCAACAAAGGCAAAGCAAGAAGCATCACAATCCCTGGCTTGAAATTATATTAAACAGCTACTGGCAAAAAAAAAAAACCCAGACCTGAGGATCAAACAGACCCAATTCCAAACACCCTCACCTTGTCTTTGACAAAGGGGCCAAACATGTTCACTGTAAGAAAGACAGCCTCTTTAATAAATGGTGCTGGAAAAACTGGCTCTCCAACTGTCAAAACTTTAACTAGACCCTTGCCTATCATCACGTACCAAACTAAAGTCAAAATGGATGAAAGATCTAAATATTAAAACAGAAACCCTAAATCTACTGGAACATAGGTAGAACTCTCAAAGACATAGGGATAGGGAGAGAATTCATGAAAAAAAATTCAAATTGCACAAGAAGTACTTCAAAGAATCAACAACTGAGGTCTCTTTACGAAGTATTTACACATTAAAAATCAACAACAGAATGAAAAGAAATTACACAGACTGAGAAAAAATCTTAGCCAACTGTTTCTCAGACAACGGGCTTCTATCTAGAATGCACAAATAATTGAAAAAATTAGGCCTCTGAAATCCAAACACTTAACCCAAAAATGAGTATCTGAGATGAATTTACAATTCTCCAATGAAGAAATATAGATGGTAAATAAATATATGGAAAAACATCTGACATCATTGGTTATTTGAGAAATGCAAGTTAAAAATAATACTGAGATTCCATCTCACTTCAAAAAGAGTGGCCAACATCATTGCCTTGGTTACTTTTTTCTCATTGCTGGGACAAAATACCGAACACCCAAAATGAAGCAAGGAAAAGTTTGTTTAGTTCTCTGCTGTGGAGGTTTCCATCCACAATCAGCTGGCTCCAAGGCAGAGTGGTAGCTGGAACAACAGAAGCCAGAGCAAATGGAGCCAGAACAAAAGGGAAGAAACAAAAGCTTTTTTATTGGTTTATATTGTTCATAGGCCACCCCTACCCCCTTTTAAGGGCAGGTGTAGCACTCACAAAATCTTGCCCTCCTTTGCACAGGATGTTATTTACAAATAACCCTGACTCTTGCTGACTCTCTCAGTTAAACTACTAAACTTCTCAAGTTGACACAATGTATCAACCACAACAATTATGAAATCAACCAATAACAAATGCTATGGGGGCTATGTGGGAAAAGGAACCCATTTCAATTGTTTGCAGAAATGTAGACTGGTGAAATCACGGTGTAAATCAGTGTGGAGATTCCTCTAAAAACTGGAATTAGATGTTCCATTTGATCCAGCTATTCCCTTTCTGGGTATATACCCAGAATAATTAAAAACATCATACCACAGCAATATATACGCACTCACATTTACAGCAGAACAATTTATAATAGTTAGATCTTGGAAACAACCCAAATGTACATTAACAGAGGAATGGGTAAAAGAATGAGATATTTTTATTTAGAGTACTACTCAGCTATAAAGAAGGATGACCTCAAGGATTGTACAGGTAAATGAGTGCAACCTGAGACCACACATGCATAACTGAAATAAATTAGACTCACATGTATAAACATCATCTCTCTCTCTCTAGTGTAAGAAACTGTAAGAAACTGAACTATACCCAAAAGGTACAGTTGTTGTTATGAAAGGGAAAGAAACTGCTCAAAGGGAATGAACAACTGCTATGGGAAATGAGAAAAGAAGAAAAGAAAAAGGAAAAAAATTCAAGTATGCATGTATACACACAAGATAGCTAAGATAATTGTATTACTAATTCTATTCCAGGAAAGGAACAGTTAGAGCTCATATTGTTCAATCAATTTTGCAAGCATGTATCTGGTAATCTGAATGAATCTTTAGAAGATAACAATATGCAATATAACAACCATTGTTAAATTCCTATCGTGTCTTGAAACCCTGTATCATTGTTTTGAGCTTTTGTTGTTGTTATTGTTGTTTCTTTTGCTTATTTTTTATTTTTCTGTGTTTTTTATCTTTGAGTTTAAAAAAGGCAGTGCAGGAACAAACAAATGATCTCATAAATGCATAAAACTTCAGTCACATGTGATACTTCTTAATCTAGTCTCAAAATGCAAGGTTGCAACAAAAGATTAATCAGACATGGTTTGAAGAAAATGCTTGTTGCAAATGACAATGCTTTGGATGATTGCTAATCAGACTGCCACATTTCTGCAAAACCCCAAAAATTATAAATTTCAAAACACAGCTACAAAACAAGGCAATTTTATTTCACATGGAAATTATTCAACCTTATTTTTTCAATCAGGCTTTCATTCGTTTGAACTTCTAGACCTCAAAGAGAGATTGCTAATGTATCTTTTAGAAAATCAGAAACTTGAAAAAGCAGCCCATGAAACTGTAAGGCCAGTTCATTAAATGTGCATGGTCGGGGATGGTTTTTAATCTCATCTCTCTTCTTCCCTCATTGGGCACACACCATTTTCATTATCATTCAAGGAGTTAACACATGCATTAAGGAAAAGGAAGTTCTTCCAGAGTAATTAGGCTAGAGAATAAGACAACGTCTTTGCTTCCCTTTTTGGCTTTGCACTCATATGCAATATCTGATATTACAAGTACTACAGAAAGCTAATCATACTGATATTTGTATTTCCATAACAAAAAATGATTCAAATGATTTTCTTTAACATTTATAACTTCTAAAACTTGAATTCTACCTGCTATTTTCTAGGGGCTATTAAAAAGCTAACTGAAGAAGGACCCTGCTTGGAACTGTGTTTACAATGTAAAGAAATAAAGCAGGTAATAAAATAAGCACAGTAATGTGCATTTCTGTTATTTTTATTTACCAGTTGTTTCCACATGGCTTTTCTTTGTCAATTCGCAGTTATCTTGAAAGATGAGCAATGAGATAGCATTACTTTATTGTTATAGATGGACTAACTTACATAGATAGAAATTTTAAGTTTGTTGCCTTACACCAATGATCTCACCTTGTAGAGTTATATGAAACTTTGATAGTTGCTTGCATATTATCCTGCATCTGGTGCAACTGGACAGCTATTCCCTTGAGAACAATAAAAGCCCTTCCCGCACAACTTGCACAGTTTGATGACAATTGACAATTTGATTCGAATATTCTGTGAAGACAGAGACATAGACAAAACTTATTTTGTACATGATCTAATGCAACATTAGAAAAGGGAATGGGAAAACAAAAGGACTAAGTTCTTTAAAAGGAATATGAAGAACTGAAGAGAAGATGAAAATCTGCAGGTAGTTTGGATGAAGTAAAAAGCCACACTAAATGATTGAGAGGGAATAATTTTGCCATCTCTAAATCCTAAGGTAGAGAATGTTGGCTTGTCTTTGTAGCTGTGGCTGAGATTTAAAGCAAGAGAAAAACCATGGCTTAACAAAAGCCTTACTAAACCCACTTTAGATCTGAGCTGAAGCCAAAATGACCTGAAGCAGAAACTGAGAAATACTACTTGGCTATTGGGAAGACAAAGCAGCAAATGATAGAAGTAAGGTGAAAGAATGGAGGAGAAAGCGAGGGAAAGAGAAAATGAATCTACGAAGAAACACAGATCTTATCTTTAAAAGTATGAGCACAAAATTGAACAATAAAATATGTATGATATGGTAGGAAATGGTGAAATACATCCTCACTGAAATTTTCTGAAATCCTACAACTCAGAAGATCAAGGTCTGAAATAATTGAGATAAAAGTAGTTGATTTACGTTAGTTAAAGTTAGTGAACGCTAATGTGTTTTGACTGTGCATGTTGCTGAAATTTTGTCTTTTGACATTGATCACTATTTAACTTGGATGCTATAAGCTGCTGTCTTTTGCCCATTAATGATGCTTTCATTTTATCTGTTGTTCAGAAAACGACTTACTGAACCATTTTTAGGCACTTACATCAGAAATATCTAAGGTCTGGTGGAAATACTAGCCCAATTATCAAAATCAGACAGGATACTTATATTTCACCTTTCTTCAGAGTTCATGCCCTCCCTCAAGCTTATGGTAGAGGGGAAGAGAGGTTGAAATTAGTCCCATACTTTCTTAATTATATTGGTCTTCGGGTCAGGAGAACCTAATCAAACACATGTGTTGATTGAACTTCTAAACCCAGTTATGCTCAAGAGGCTGACTTCTAAGATTAGTGAAGCAGAATCCTAGCTCATTTTGATTTCATTTTATTTAACTTAATTGGTTGTAAGTTTTATATTAGGCAAGGAAAAGATTTAACAGTTTAATTTTCGCATAATTTGAGAAAATCATTCTGTTTCACATTTTGGGTTACTAAGATGATATTTAAATTATGTTTCTAATTATTTCAGATTTCTTTTACATGAGGAATATGGAAGGGAATTTCTTCTGCACAAAATATACTAATTATTGGAGTTATATAGATGATTGTTTTATTTTGTGTCTAGCTTCCCAATAATCCTCCTTAACATTTTCAACAGAGAAAATCTTAAAAAGTGGCTGGCAGAAATGAACCAAAACAAATTTTAATGCATTTATTTTTAAGTCTTATATTATTCCATAATATATATTGATAACATAAACTTCACAGTTCAAACCTTCATGTTCTCCTTATGGACAAATTAATTTCTATGTAAACAAATAGTTTTTAGTTCCAGGATCAGAAACAAGGATGGTTTTTTTTTTATTTTAAAGAGGATAAGATTGAGCAGAACAAAACATATCATAAGGAAACAATTTTAAGAAACTTAAGGATTTCAAAGCAAGTCCACTGGAGATCTTCACTGTCTGTCATATTGTCTCTAGTTTTCTTCCAAAAATTTTCCTCATCTTCATACACATTGAATACATACTGAACATTATAGTAGTAGTCTAATCAGAACAGCGTGATGAAGGCTTCTTGGGTCTTCAAGACCTGACACTAGGGAAGTCAACAATGGCTGTTACAATGTCTCACATTATCTTTCAAGTACCTGTCCATATCTTTACTATGCTGAAACTAAACATAAGAGACTACACTAATATCACTCTGAACAGTGAATAATAGTATTGCTAGATTTTATATCATAATGTTACAAAATTAGCACTGGGTATCTTAGTGTTTCTTGTTAGAGCATCTGTTCATTACATCATGCAATTGTATAATCTGTTCCCATAAACTGTTTAGAAATTGTCCATAAGTGTGAATCTCTACGTGTATATGCATCCATTCTGTATTATAGGGAAAAACAGATCAAAACAAGACTACAAAACAAATTCCTAGAAAAACATGAAATGAAAAAGACATATGAAACCACAATATTAGGTGATCTACAGTAGTTACTATGGTTTCTCTTGTTATTTTCAATAGAATTGTCTACATCATCAGACATAATATAATTGAACATAGTATTACATAATAATTTTAATAAAAACACAACATTGGAGACACTGTAGGACTTCAAAAGCAGTTAATAATCAAACCGAAATGAGTATCTTATTACATCTTGTCATCTTCAGAGTAGTTGTGTCTACTCTAAGACTTGATACTATCAAGCATATCAAATTTGAAAAAAATCAGTTAAGACAAAACAGCAATCTAACAAACCAGCTTCAGATAAAATCAGTCATAGTAAGACAATGTAAGTAATATAAGGCTTCAGTTTAAGTTAATAGAGAATTAAGGATATTTAGCATAATATATCCTGCTATTTTGGGGATAGCTGTCTATGCCCTCAAATCTAGTATGACTAGACAGACTGGAATAAAATAAAATCAAACTAAAAACAGAGCAATAAGACTAATGTGGCTTTTAAATCCTGATACTCTATTAACAATGTCCTCTGCCTTCCTTTTTTAGGCAATTCCTCCCCTTTCCCTTTCTCAGGGTGCTTTGTATATTTTGGATCCCACTAACTCCTTTAGTTTTTAGATTAGGGGGGCAAACCATTATCTATCTAAGTGGTGTTGAACCTTTTTACCCCTGAGCTTGATCTTGAGCTGTATTCCTTTACTTACGAAAGCCACAAGGTTTTCCTTCCTTATAGCTGAGTAGTTCTCCACTGCACAAAAGTGTCATGACTTTCCAACCTATCTGTGGCTGCTGGATGAGTTGTCCCTATTTCTCTCTGGTTCCCTGTCACATAGAGCATTGTTTTTCTTATCTTTGACTTACAGTTTATTGACCCTCTTTCAGGTGGAGTATATTTCCTATGCAGATCATCTCGATGGATCCTGCCTCCTAATCTACTCTGCCTGCGTTTCTTTTTGTTAGTGTAGCAAGGCTATCTATATTAGAGATTACAGCCCAGCTTCTCTGCCTCATCTCTGCTACTCTATTTTTCTGCTATTATTTGTTCACTTTTCTCCTTCTTTCCACAGTCTGCCTCATTCATTGAGGCCTCTCTGCTTCTTTTGCTGGAATACTGGTATTTCTCTCTCTCTCTCTCTCTCTCTCTCTCTCTCTCTCTCTCTCTCTCTCGAATGTCCTTCAGTATTTTTTGTAGGGTTGGATTGATGGCCATGAACTCCCACAGTTCCTCCTTGTCTTGGAAACACCTTGTTTCTCCATTAATTTTGAGAGATAGTTTTTCAGGGTACATTAATCTGGGGTGGAGGTTATTTTCTTTCAGGGCTTAGACTACTTCACTCCAGGCTCTTCTTGATATGATAGTTGTGTTGAGAAGTCTGTTGTCATTTTGATGGATTTTCCTTTATAGGTAATCTGCTTCTTTTCTCTGACCACTTTTAATATTCTTATATTATATTTCTGAGATCTTGATTATTATGTCTGGCTGTGGCTCTGTTTTGGTTGTAGTTTTGTATGCCTCATTTATCTGGATATCATGTCTTTTTCCTACGCTTGGAAAGTTTTCCTTAATTATTTCTGTGAATAGCCTTTGTAATTCATTTGTGGTTACACCTGCTTCTTTGCTCACATTTTTTATTCTTAAATTATAGATTCTCTTGTCGTCTTCTAGCCTTTGGATTGTTACTTCCTGGTTCATTGTTATTTTTAAGAGGTTTTTTCTTTCACGGTCACACATTGCAAATCTGTCTTCAAGTTTTGAAAGGCTAACTTTAGTTTCTGTTAAGGCATTTTGCCAACTTTCAATGGAGTTTTTAATTTCCTGGTAATCTCTTTAGATCTATTTCTTATATTCTAGATTTTGTTTATATTCTTCACCAAAGGTTTCTCTTCCTTTTCTGAGTTCCCCCTTTCTTCCATCTGTGTCTTCTTGAGAGAGGCTTAGCATTTCTTTTATTAATCTTTTTATATCTTGCCTCACTTGGATTAGAAGGTCAGTTTTAAGCTCATCTATGAGGTCACGAAGTATTTCTTGATGTCTGCTGATGTTGTGGCTAATATTGCATGACTGCTGCACTGGATCTCCTCTGTATTTACTTCTCCTGGACTTATTTTCCCAGGGTCAGCAGCTGGAGGTTTTTTCTTATTTCTTTCTCTTGCCATGTTTGTTTCTTTCAGACAGGCCCTTTCTATAATGCTTATGGTTTTTGTGAAGTGTGCTGGCTGGGGGCTTGCTGACTTCCCCATTTGCTGTTATCTGAGGTGTATGCAGGGACTGTCTGCTGGCCCCACTTCTCTGAGCCTGTCAACCGGCTAGTGCCTTCAGCAACTTAGGTTGTGCTGTGGGGGACATCACGGGTTCAGGACAATTCCATCCCTAGCTATGGGTTCCAACCATGGACACGGTTCAGTCTAAGCAGATCCCACCAGTCCTCTCTGGGCCCGAGGCAGCTGACTGATGCCAAGACGGCACCGGACTTGGGCCTATCCTTCCCAACTCCAATATGTCTTCCAGCCAGCCATGCCTGCTGCAGGACCCAATTTCCAGCACTCACCAAGAATTAATGCAGTTCTCCACCTTGGCGCCCCTCCACAGTGCGCCGTGTCCTCTCGCCACGGGCCACTCCCATTATCGACAGCCACAGACCATGAATCCTCCAACTCCATGGCATGCCCAGCACAGCGCAGGACCGGTCTCAAGGAGCACATCTGGCTCCAGCCCTCCACCCACGTTTTTCCTTCCTCTTCTCCTTTTTATTTTTCTTCAGTGTCCTTCTGGGTTGCAAAAATCCCTCTGCCCTTGTCTGGCCCTCTCCATGTTGTCAAATTCCAGTGTCTGAGCTGTTTTTCCCAAAGGGGCAGACAGTTACCTATCTAGCTGCCATCTTTTGTCTCAGTGACAAGGATGGATTTTTTAAAAATAATATGTGATTCCAAAATTTCTATTTATGGCTAAACTAAGTTATCAAAAGAATGACTAAATTGCTGTATTTTGTATTAGAAGAAGAAAACAATGGTCTTACCTTCATAATGGTAGTTTTATACTCAGAGCTACTATATCTATTTTCTTCCTAAATCATGTGTTTGTCTGTTCTATTCATAATACAAAAAGAGTGAAATTTTCCCATTGCCTCATTAATTTAAACTATCTATCTGTTAAATATGTTTATGTGAATTAAACAAAGAAATACAATTGTCATCCTGTCATGAGTTTTGCTGGGCTTTTTACTGTAAGGGAGTCTATGTTCATCTGTATCATAATGTTTTAATGTTTTAAAATACAAAGGACTCAAATTTAGGGTTGAATGATTCCTCTACACTTTCATCCTTTCCTTGTGGTAGCTTGTAAATTGCTTGTATCTACTTTCACACTCACCATTTGTAATGTGTGGAAATTACAGAGTTATCAGTGTCTCCTTGTAAGCAGAGGGAGGAAAACAGTATTTTTTAGATATTTCAATAAAAAACAGATTTGACTATCTGGACAGGTGCACATTTGCCTTGGTACTCCTCTGAAGAAATGTAGCTCAGTACTTGGCTTTTTTGGAAGAGTTATTATTTTGGCCATCCTCTGGCTTGGAGGAATTATATTCTATCATCCACAGATTGTCCAGCTGTGATGGAATGAATGTTCTTAGGACAATCACTAGCAAACAGAAGTACTAAACCTACAAAGTAATGAATCAAAAACAGCAGAAGATAGCCAGGCTTGTGGAATTTCTTGGGTCATAGAAATGCAAACCCAGAACAGAAGATATGCAAAGTCTGTGAGATCAACAATGAATGGCAGTGTTTTCTAGATGGAGTCAGCACAAGAGTTGAATACTGCCACCTTGAACACTGTCATTGTTTCCTGTCACTGTAACAGCTTTCTGAGATATTCAATTTGTGAAGCATAAAGGTTTATCCTGCCTCACAATTTTGGAGATGCCAGTCCAAGACCGACTAGCCCTGTTGCTTTGGGACTATGGTAAGATAGCACATCATAGCAAGAATATACGGTACAGTAAAACTCTTCAACTCATCAGTAGGGAGAAAAAATGTGAGAAGAGGACTAGGATCCCACAAGCTCCTTTGAACACACTCTCTCAGTGACCTAAAGTCCTCTCACTGTGCTCCACCTCTTAAAGGTTTCAGCACCTTCCGGTAGTACCCTGGAAAACAAGATTTCAATATTCGAACCTCTGTGAGTTATTCAGTCCTCACACTCTAACAATTATGCTAGATTAGCTCTAAAATGGGGGTTTGTGGAACCTAATGAGGATATGGGACTTGAATGGTTACTACATTGCATATAGACTTACCTAGTCTAGTTCTTAAACATATCTCACAGGAAAATGTGTACATTTCTAGCCTCATAACCAGAGCTCTTAGAGTCAGTAATGACCACAGTCCCTACCACATAGGTTTTAGCAGAGTATATCCACCAAGTTGAAAAAGCCATATGAGATTTTGAAGTATGAGTTTTTATTTATTTTTTTTTTTGTTTCTAGATCAACTTTTAAGAATTTGAAAATTCTTTTCTGACACTTCTTGTTGGAAATGAAGCTGTCTGTTCAAAAATAGCAGCATTGTTGTGCGCTATCTGAACCAAACAAATATGGCTTGTTACCATAATTTGTATGCAACTGTTCATTTACACTAAATGAGGATGCAAAAAGGCAAGGAACACTTACTGATACTGGTTTTATACTGTTTTTAATATTGGTTTCTGACTGGTGACCACATGAAAACTAACCAGCCCTTGCAATATCCACATATTCAGGTATATTAAAATACAACAAAAAAAGACAGAATAGTGTATGGAGGAGAATAAGAGTGAAAAACAAGATAACAAAAGTTAATTTTTAAAAAGCCCTTTTCTGTGTCAATAAACACCCCTGCACACTCTAAGGGACTGTTACAGTTGTCATTTTTATAACCATTGCTCGTCATCACATAGGAAAATATGGTTAATATTTAATAAATGGAATATCAGAAGCTTAAAGAACATAAATGATTCTTTTCATCATTCTTTCAAAGAGAATAAATCCTTGGTGACCTGAAATATATTACACTTCAGAAAGAACTATACAATTAAGAAGAAATGGATCAAAAAATAGACTTACAAAACTGACCTTCAAATTCATTATAAAACCTAAGAATATTTTAGCAGTCATTCCTTCATGATTTTTAGAACATCAGTATGAAAAATTTAGCATCAATGAAATAATACATATTGTGTTAACATTTTATATGTATCGTCTTACACATATCATTTTAACATTTTTTAAAAATTTTATTTAAAGGAACACTAAACAAAACAGAAAAAGGGTAGAAATAATACATACTTTCAAAGAAAAAATAAACAGTAAGTAATCACTAGTTGATGATTACACATTGTCCTCTTACAAATAGTTGCTCAAGTTACAAAAGTGAATCATACAAAGTGGGGATTCAAACAGCAAGACTACAAACAGTTCTGTTCAACTATTCAACAAAAACTTAGTAATATGGTTATCAATCCTATGCACTAAAACATACATGCAGCTATCCATATCTTCATTTATGTTGAGATTAAACAAACTAAAGCAGGCTAAAAGCACTCTGAACAAAGAATAATAGTATTGCTGGATTTCAGATTATGTCACTACGGGATTAGCACTGGGTACTGCATTGTCTCTTTTTCTTCAAAGTAGTTGTTCATTTCGTCATGTGTTATAAGATCAGTTCTCATAAACTGTTTATAGGTTCTACGTATGTGTGAGTCTCAACATATACTTCTATCCTTTCTATATTAGATGGAGAAACAAAAAAAGCGAGACAAAACAAAACATATCCTTATAAACACATGAAATGAAAAAGTCATATAAAACCACTGTACAAGGTGTTCTACCATGGTTACTGTGTGGTCTCTTGTTATCTTCAATAGAACTGTCTACATCATCAGACATGGTATAATTGAGTATAGCAGTACATAACAATATTAATGAAAACAAAACTTTGTAAATAGTGTAAAACTTCAAAAACGGTAATAATCAAACCAGAATGGGTTTCGTAGTGAATCTTGTCATCTTCAGTGTAGTTGCCTATACTCTCAGACTTGATACTATCAATCAGAATAGTTTTGAATAAAGTCTGTCCATATCAAACAGCAACCAAACAAGCCAGATTTAACTCAGATCAGTCATGGTAAAACAGTGTAAGTTATACAGGGCTCCAGGTTAAGTTAATAGGAAATTAAGGATGATTACTGTACTATGTCCTGTCATTTTGAGGATAGCTCTCTGTGCCCTCAGATTTAGTACAAGTAGACAAACTGGGACAGAATAAAATCTATCTAAGCAGAGTGGTGTGAATAATGTGAGTTTTAAATCCTGATACACTATTAACAATATCCTCTGACTTCTTTATTTTTCTCTCTGACTTCTTTTTTAAGACTCTCCTCCCCTTTCACTCCTCCAGGGTACACTGTGCATTTTTGGGTCTCACCACCTCCCTCAGTTTTTCTATTGTGGGGGAAACCTGCTATTTACCTAAGTGGTTCCAAAACTTCTCCCTCTTGGACTTGATCTCAAGTTGTATTCCTTTACTTATTAAAGCCTGTCTTCCCAAACTATCTGTGGGTGCTGGTTGAGTTGCCCCTATTACTCTCTGGTTCCCTGTCACATAGAGCATAATTTTCTCATATTTGAATTTCAGTCTGTAAAACATTTTTCAGGTTAATTACATTTCCTATAAAGAGCATCTCAGTGGACCCTACCTCCTGATCTACTCTGCCTGTGTTTTTCTCTTTTTTTCTTTTTTTTTTTTTTGTGTATCAAAGGCATCTGTATTAAAGATTATAGCCAACATTCTCTGCCTCATTTCTGTTGTGCTCTTTTTCTGCCATTAGTTGTCTACTTTTCTCCTTCATTTCCCTTTCTGCTCCACTCGTTGAGGCCTCTCTGCCACTGTTCCTGAAATCCTGGTACTTTTCTCTTTCTCTAGAATGTCCTTCAGTATTCTCTGTAGGGTTGGATTGGTGATTGAGAATTTCTCCACTTTCTCTTTGTTTTGGAAGCATCTTGTTTCTCCATTAATTTCTAGAGACAGCTTTGCAGGGTACAGCAATGTGGTCTAGAGGTTATTTTCTTTCAGGGCTTTGAATACTTTGATCCAATCTCTTCTTGATTTGATGGTCTGTGTTGAGAAGTCTGCCATCATTTTGATGGGTTTTCTTTATAGGTGATCTTTTTCTTTTCTCTGACAGCTTTTATTATTCTGTTCTTACATTTTATTTCTGAGATCTTGATTATTATATGTCTGGCAGTGGCTCTGTTTTAGTTGTAGGTGGCTGGAGTTCTGTATGCCTCATTTATCTGAATATCATTTCCTTTTCCTATGTTTGGGAAGTTTTCCCTAATTATTTCAGTGAATAGCCTTTGTATTTCCTTTGTTTGTACCCCTGCTTCTTCATTCACATTCTTTATTCTTAAGTTATAGATCCTCTTGTCATCTTCTAGCCTTTGTATTGTTATTGCCTATTTCCTTGTTATTTTTAAGAAAGTTTTCCTTTCATGATCACACATTGCAGACCTGCCTTCCAATTTGGATAATTATCCTTAGTTTGTTTCAAGCAGTTTTGCCAGATTTCAATGGAGATTTTAATTTCCTGATAATCTCCTTGAACCTGCTTCATGTATTTTATGTTTTCTTTATATTTTTTCATCAAACATTTCTCTCCTTTTTCTCTCCTTTCTTCATTCTTCCATCTGCATCTTCTTGAGAGGCACTTAGAATTTTTTTATTAGTCTATTTATATCTTAATTTACTTGATTAAATATTTCACTTTTGAGCTTGTCTATGAGGTCTCAAAGATATCTCTTTATGTCCACTGATGCTGTGTCTGGTATTGCATGTTTGCTGCCTTCAGTCCCTTTTGTATTTACCTCTCCTGGATCAGTGTTCTCAGGGTTGGGGGCTGAGGACTTTTTCTTGTAACTTCCTCTTGTTATGTTTTTGCTTTCTTCCATACAGGTGTATAGAGGAGGTCCCAGTCACTTTCCTTGTTGGTTATAGTTCTCTTGAAGTGCACTGGCTAGGTATTTCTGCCCACTCCAGTGTGCTATTGAGGTGCAAGCAGGCCAGGTGTGTGCTGGCCCCTCTCCTCCAGGTCAGTCAACCTGTGGGAGCTTTCACTGTGTTAGTGTGTGGTGCATGTAGGGAATTGGTTTGGGACTATCTATTAGGTCTCAGCCAGGGGCGTGACCCAAGCCAAGCATACCCCACCAATCTCATCTGGGAAGAGAACAACTGATTGTCAGTGCTGAAGTCACTGCTGTTCCTTGTTCTTGCCAGTCCTGCCCCATTCCAAAATGTCATCCCATTGCTGCCCTTTCCCATGGAAGGGCTTATTCCCTGGCACTCACCGCAGGTCGATGCAGGTCCCTTGCCAGCTCCATTCTCTGTTGGGCTCTCAGACCTCTGACTTCAGTGTGACTGTGGTTCCAGCGAGTCGAAATGGCGGGAATTCGGGAACTCAATGAGTCATGGCCACGCGATTTCAGGCACTGCAGCGAGAGCACTGAATCTTAGCTGCTCCAATAGTAGCCCCAGGACTGCATGTTTGATGAGTTCTTTTCTCCTTAGTTTTTTTCTGGGTAGAGGATCCATCTACCTCTGTCCAGGACTCCCCACAATGTTTTATTTTGGCACCTGAGTTGTCTGTCTCAGGGACCCTCTGTATTCTGCTCTTATCTATTCCCCATCTTTGCCAGAAATCCCCATCTTAATATTTTTAATATTATTTCACTTTACTACTCTTGCATCAAAGAAGTAGACTAACTTAAGTCAACATTCTGAGAATGAATGACTTCTTAATTGCCAAGTTAGTGTCAATCTATTTGAAATTTCAAACAAAACTGAATGAGAGAGAAAGAAGGAGAGAGAATAAATTCATTGGTGTGTTTGCATGTCCCTTCTAAAACTCATGATGAAATTTAATTATTGTAAGAGAGTTGATAGGTGGGATTTTTACTAAGCTATCAGATTATAAGGCTTCTGTTCTCGTGAATGGACCAACATTTTTGTCATTGTGAAATCTTTGGAATTTCAAGAAAAGCTGAATAATCTTCACAGAGTCTCAAATATCCTATGATTTGCACATACTTATATAAACTGAAGGATGTTAGATGAATGACAGGAAACTGTCATTCAGGAAGAGTGTACTGTGATCAAAGATTAGTGATATCTTATTGCCCAGGTTCACAGTACAGCTCTGCTACTGAGCCACGTGACCTTAATACTTATTTAACTTCTCCATGGCTCAGTTTCCTTATGTATAAAATAATTTTTACTCACAAGTTGAAGCCTAAAAGAGTTAATAGGTAGAGTTCCTGGCTGGTAGTATGTGGTCTAGGTAGTTGTTACTTTCCGAAGTAGCAAATATTAGCTACTTTATTAGTCTGAATCCAGTGTAGACTAAAACAAAAATCATGGTGGGGACCTCAAACAGTAAGAATTTAATATAAGTAAATTTTGTTCTGGTATTTACATCTTCATATACTACTAAGATTAGAATAAATTTTAAAATGATAACTAATCATTTAACCTATTGACAAATAAATCATCAAAGCTTAGAAAAATGAAATGACTTCTCTAGCACTTCAAGGTCAATTAAAGGGAAAACAGGAACTCAGTTTCAGTGTTTCTGCAACATAATTTAGTAGGGTTCTTAGTCCACTGTACTTTAAAGTTACGTTGTTTAATGTAGACTATTATCTGCTTACCTACTATCATCTAATTTATTTATATGCCAGCTTTCTTTAGAAAGATGTTATGTTGGTTTGTAAAAATAAACACAGTACAATGAAATTATCAACATTTCATACAGAAAGTGCAAGAAGGATTAATTTGGGGGAAAATGTGCTGAAGCTATGACTAAAGTCCATGGGCAGAGCCAGCTAAATGGTGTAGCTCTTGCCTGGCCAATATGAGGTCCTGAGTTTGATTCCTGGTAAAAATAAACAAATAAATAACTACAGCCAATGGGCTAAGGATGTGTGAGACTCTGCTACTGACTGAAGATCACAACTGTATTAAAAGTTAATGGGACTTGAGAGTTCTACTCAGCACAGAAAGAAACGTGGCCACAGTGGTCTAGATCAGGGAACTGGATCACAGTATGCGGAACAGAATCACAATAAAATAACAGTAAACCAACTTATCAAGAGAAAAAGCAACACATTCACACAAAACTTATAAATACGTTTTTCTCTTTTTTTAAAATATACTTATTTATATGTTTTTGTTGGAGTTCAGGCTGGACTTGAACTCATTATGTACCTCAGGCTGGCCTTGAGTTCACAGGCTCTCAAGTGCTGGGATTATAGGCATCTGTCCTTATGCCCTGAGATAAACATTTTTTCTTGATGAAAATGACACCTTTCTAAAGAGGTGAGCCATAAATAAAATCAGATCAGTGCCATTGCTCTTTTATAAGCACAAATCTGATAAAGTCTCAAAAGAAACTAGTAAGTGGAACATTTTTATTATAATTTAAAAAATTATAAATAGGTCTGTTGCAATAACATAGCCTAAAATAAAAATAACTAAGTTACTTTAATTGTACCCAGAATATTTTGGAACAGTTTCAGATAAAATCACCAAAGGTAGTAAAAGTTTTGCTCACCAATATTATTTTGCTACTAAAGCCTGAAATTCTATCCTTTTAAATTGATAAGTCTGATATATCCAGGAGTGTTTGAAGTTATAAAAGACTTTGAGTCTGAAAACTTAGTGATAAAGCCTCTGTCATAGATAACACCCACTGAAGATTTCAGGGACAAGCCAAAATTATTCACTTACACTCTACCATAGTTTTGACTGTTTAAATGCAACTAGCTATACCTCCAAAAAGTAGTAAGAAATGTCTATGTAGCCAAATACTGCTCTTCTTCAATCCTTATACTTCAGGTCTTAAGCTCATTAATGTGACATAGGCAGAGAGAAAGCTGACTACTTATTGATTGTGAAGACATGAAAACATCACGAGTTGATTAAAGCTCAAAATCTTTCCTTTTGATCGTTCAGAAGGTCAGTGTTATGATTCCATGAAGAGACTGATGCAAATCAGCCATACTGTTACATTTTCCTGTTTTCTAGAGGATCTAGATCCATGTTTGGATATTTTTACTTTGATGTTTAATATTGTTTATTTTCATTTACATTTCATTTTAGAAGTACTTTTGGTCATATAAGCACATTTCTTGTCAAACACCTTTCTAAGCACTCATGGGGTGAAGTATTTCATCCAGAAGACACTCATGTATAAGTCACAAATCATTGCCAGGAAAATCGAACCCTCCCACCATTTTTTTTGTCTTTTCCTGAGACAGGGCCTCTCTATGTGGTTCATTCTGGAATTGGGCTCACTTTGTAGTGCAGGCTGATGTCAAACTTGCAACAATCTTCCTACCTCAGCCTCCCGAGTCTTGCAGAATCTTTTTAATTTTCCATCAGAGATAAAATATTCCTTCTGGCCTAAATCTTTCAGTTTCTTTCCCAAAACTTCATTTCTTTAATACTTCCCAGCTCAGTGTGGTAATAGAACTTGCTTCCACACAAATCAGCAGACATGGGAAATGTCGATGAAGTTTATGTTTAAGAAATTTCTTCATAGACAAAAGATGGATTGTCTGTCAAGAATGGTTGATCCTTTTCCATAATTTTCAGGAAATCATCAATAACCATAGCCCTGTCTTTATTGAGAGAACAGAATTAGATTTCCTCCAATTCTTAAATTACCCTTATGATGCCATTCAGTATTAAGCCCACTTCCTCTTGAGTGAGAATTTTACCTGCTACCGGATTAGGGAGGTACAGCAGTTATAACAATTCTTCTCTGGCCTGTCATATTTTTCTACTTACTGACTTCTTGATAATGACATTGATAATATTTCACTTTTACCATTCTTGTCATCTTATAAATTTTTCATTCTAATTATGAAGTTATTATTTTTACCTGTGGGTTAGAAAAAACCGATCCTTACACCTTTTGCCTTGTGTTTAAACAAATAATCCAACTTGTTGTTAGAGTGCTGGAACAGGAGAATATTTTGGTCAAGAGTCAAACAACAGCATTGTATCTGCATGCTTTTAGGATAGCTATTTATGTTTCAATATTAACAAATGACAGTCAGATAAACTATATTCCTCTTTGCATACCTACACATACACATGTGTTTGTGCACACCCACACATATCTCCCATCTTGAAAATTATGAAAATTATTACATACTTAGAAGGCAAGACATCTCTTCCTAACAGTCATTCCACTGCAGGTACACTCCCAGAAAAGGAACTATGACATTAGCCTGTCATTCCAATGTCTTTAAGATGAATCACTGATAACTACAACATTAGAATAGGTCCTTTTTTGTAGTCAAGGATTCAAAGGTACATGAGCCAAGTATCTCCAAATCACAGAGTCAGATTTCTCCATGTTCTTATCATGAAATCCTTCTGTGACTACTTGAACAAGTCAAAAGTCCGGAAAATATGAGACTTATACACACAAATCCAAATTGGAGGTCTAGTTATTGTATCAGCCAAGCCCTGGAAGGAAAAGATAGTACATTCAACTGAGAAATAGGAAAATAGTTTAATAAAGAGATGACTCACAAATGTGTGGAAAAGATTTGGGAAAGGAACAATGACAGTTTTGAATCTGAAGCTAGCAAATTCAAAGGGCTGTGATGTTACATTTTTATATTATAAGGGTTTCCATCAGCAGTGTTTTAAAGTTCCGAGAACAGCTATGCAATGATACACTAGATGTAGACTAATAATACACAGTGCCATCAGATTTTAACAGCCATGATCATGGCAGTGTGGATTGCCGTCAAGTCTAAGAGAAGCAAAGGTTGCTGTGAATCATTATGTTCAAATGGATTCATTTAGAAAATCTCTGTAGTATAGTTTGTGGTTTTTGTGACAGTGACATAGAAAGTTAAAATGATATGGATGGAAATGTTCAGAAGAAATTCAGAGGATCTCAGTTCCACTATGAGAAAAAATGCCCACTCAGGAAAAAAAAAAAAGTAATCTTGTCAGCCAGTTTCTAAGGAAAATGCATTCAGGAACCTCCCTTTCTAACTACAAAGATGAATTTCCTGTGAGAACTGCCATTTGCAAATTGTACTCTCAAATTTTAAGTTTCAAGGTGGAATGTTAAAAACCAGGCAACCCAGTTCTGATGTAAATTTACATACTTCACTCTTGCAGAATGTATTGCATCCAAAAAGAAGGCTTTATCTTTCTTCCTTAAAATTTCATTACCCTTGTTAACTAACTATGAAAACAAGTCGATGTGGGTTAGTTAAATAAGGTGTCACCCAGTACGCAGGCACAGAGGCAAACTCTTCATATTCTAGTAGCTAATTAAGATAAAAAATTGAGGTGGCATGCAATTCTTCTTCCTGAACATCTTTATATTGAAGTCACTCTGACTCTCAGAGCACCCCACATTTTAGTCACTGACCCATAAAATACAAATGAAAGCTGGTAAAAGGGTAACAAGTGATATTCAGAATAACTTGGTGGGAAATGTCTCACGCTTGAAAGATATTTTCATAACCACTCACCAACTGATTCCATTAGTTCTAGAGATTAGAAAAGCACAGTGGGGAAATTTGAAGAAGATAGCTCCTCTTACCATAACTTACAGATATTTTCAGCTAAATCTAAACCTTTTGGAATGAATAATTTGCTGTTTCAGAGCAAGTAAATGCAAGATACTAACAGTGAAACCCAATCAATAATTAATTGTACTGTATTTCACATTTTACATTCTGCTCCCAGAGATCACCATTTAAATCAGCATCGTATTTTAAAGACTCCATTTAAAGAACAATACCAAGCAGGGTAACTTAAAGATGCAACTATAACCCCCTTTTTAAAGAGGTTTTTGCCTTTTGTATTAACTGTACCATTTTAGTCAATATTTCCCTTAATATACACATTTGTTCTGCCTGTGTTATACACAATACTAACATATTCCACAAATGAATCTGTTTCATTATGACTACTTTTCAAATGAGAGTTTTGCTTTTTCTTTTGCTCTATGTGAATGTGTATTAATTTTCTCAGACTTCCATATCAGGCCACCCGATAAAACATACTCCTGTACCACAGCTTAGGTGACTTAGCCAACAGAAACTTTATCACATGCCTAGATGTCAGAAGTCCAAGATCAAAGGGTCATCAGGGTTGTTTGTTATCCTGAGGGCTGCGAAGGAAAACATTCTGTCCCTCTAGTGATTCCAGCGGTCTGTTGTCTGTCTGTCTTTTGTTGCATTTTGGATAGAGCAGCTCTATTTTTCTGTTTTTGACTGCCCTTGGCACTCTTGCTGTGTGTGTCTGTGTCCACACTTTGCCTTCTAAAAGGATAGCAGTCACAGGGGGTAGGTGACCTCCTCTTCACTTAACTAACAACATCTGAAATGACTCTTTCTAAATAAGGTGATATTCTGAGATTCTGGTGACAGGAAATTCAGCATATGGATTTGAAAGAAATAATTCAGCACAAGCTAGATGTAACATATTACATGAGAAAGACACAGTGTTTTATGCCATGTTTGAGTGGCACCTGCCTTTGCAAGAGGTAAGTCATCTTTGCTAATTAAGCTTTGGAATCTCATGAACAGCCTTCCTGTAAATTTGCTTGCTATTACATTCAGTGAAGATGTCTCTCACATGCTATTGTCTGGTGAACAGCACACAGTTCTCCACAAACAAAGAGCAGAATCACATAAAAGTGAAGCTCTAAAACAAAAGCATAGAGGACAACCTCTCTCATTCCAGGTCTTCATCTTTGTAATAGCCTCCTTCTCAGTATGGTCTTTTGAACTGGTCACCTGATGATTTATAATGGTAGTCATGCCAAGGGTTCAAGTCATCACTTGAAATCATCCTAATAAGTAAGAAAAAACTGTGGGTCATTTCTGCTTTTATCAAATCAATGGTCCACACTCTGATTGCTGAAATACCTGTTGATCATAATGGATTCAGATCCAGTCAATCTGATAGCATTTTGCCCAAGATAATACTTTTTTCACCTAGAAACACACAAAGAAAAAAATGTGAAAGAAATGATAAACCGACAGGCATATAAATAAAAATAATGTTATTGTTTCATAAATTGATACAGATTTTTATATATGAATGTGTCCTTCAATTCATTGAGGCTTTGGTCACTGATTTCATTTTTTTTTTCTTTTTTGGTTTAAGTTTCAATTATTCTTACTATATTGTTTTAGAGATGAACTTCTGCAACGTCTGTTGTGGGTTTGATGTCTTCTAATCTGTTGTCCCTTTGTTTTTTCCTCTGTTACTATTCTCATTATGTTCATTTCCTCTTAATTACTTGAACATGTAGAATATGTTTGTGTAAGCTCTTTTAACATTGTTTTCTGTTAATTCTATTATCCACAACATTTGTCTTTCATTAACTGCCTCATTTTTTTCCTGTTAATTTGTCTTATTTTTCTTTATTTTGGAGGGGCATAATTTGTGTGTTCAGCAACTTTGGACATGGTAAATTTACATTTTTGAGTGTTCATTTTTACAGTCTTTTATTCAAATATGTTGAACTTTGCTCTGTCATGGGTGGATTTAATTGTGGAATCATTTGATATTTTCATAGTTTGATTTTAAAATTGTTTTTTAAAAAGATTTTTAATTAGCATAATACATATTGTCCACATTTATAGGATAGAATGTGATGTTTTGATACATGTATATAATGATGAAGTTTAATAATTAGCAAACCTATGTCTCATTTGTCATTTCTTTGTCACAAGAACATTTAAAATCTTGGAATTTTAAAATACAAACATTGTGTCAACTGTAGTCATCCAGTTATATAATGGAACACACTGCAACTTCTACTATCTGGAACTGTGTACCTGTGTCCATCACATAGCTTTTTTTAAGCCTTTGTGTAGCCACATTAGCAAGGTAATGTAACTTTCCACTTTTCTCAGTAGGGCACCCACATGTTCAGTGAGGAAGGACACTGCTTTTGTTTAGCTGACAGGAACAAGGTCTTTTAGTCTGGTATGAGGTCTGGGAACCGTTCAGCTTGCATCTTTCTCGTCATTCTTTTCCCAGTCTCAGGGCATTTCACCCCACACAAAAATTCAGCAACAGAAACAACTCTATGCTCGCGTAGATTTCTAGAGTTGTTTTTCTATGCAGTTTTCTCCTTCCGGCACTCTTGCAAATTGCGACTGCACACTCTTCCAAAGCTAACCTTGAGCTTCTCCAGTGCATGGGATACCTCCCGCTTCCACTCATTTTGTGAATCCAATTCCTGCCTGGTCCAGAATGTTCTTTTATGTAGATACCAAGCACTTCCTCAGATTCACAGATTATAGTTCTGTGTGATGTATTTTGTAATACTTAAAAAGCTGTAGCAGTTCTGCCCAGTGTTCTATGACAAGAGAACAATCTGGATCCATTTACTCCACCATGAGTATCAATAGAGGAAGATTTAATACATATTTTGGTAAACATTTTTCTTGTATTTTTCTTTATGTTTAGTGCTCTTTTAGACTATATATCAAAATTTACTGTTTTACTTCCAACAGTTAGAGTTACAGTTCATCTGGAAAATATTTTGCAAGTGTGGGTTGTTAGGGATCAAGTTAATGTTTTTCCATGTGAATATCCAAATGGCATGACTATTAATTCCCTCCTTTTATTAATGGACTGTTGTTTCCTATCACAAATAATATTATTGTGTATAAGCCAGTTTATTTAAGGACGCTCAATACTTTTATTATTGATTGTTCTTTCCCAATATCTCTCTGTTATGTTTAACTCCATAATCTAAAAAGATAGTATTTTCCTTTTTTCAAAATTATTTTTATTATTGGCAATTTACATTTCCTGATGCATTTTAAATTTAACTTGCTTATTTCTTAAGTAAAAAAGTCTAATGTTATTTTATTGCAGTCTCAATGGATCTATGATTAGCATTAAAACCACCACAAGTCTGACTCTAATAAGATTTCCAAAACTTTTATGAAATATTTTTACACTTGTATAGGGTTGCTTGATTTCTGCCAATTGGTTGTTGGGTCTTAGTAGAGATTTTGCACATCATTATTTAGATTTATTCCCAGGAAGGCAGTATTTTTGGTTTCATTCTTATTATTATTTCTGGTATTTTTATACCGCTACATTATTCATCTCATTATTAATACTTTTAGGCTATTTTAGAGTGCCATATACAGGATCACTTTGCTCCACATACTTCTATTATTATTATATCCATACACTTTTATTTCTTTTGTCTACTCTTAGTTAAAAAATAGCTATTTTCAGTTACTTTTTCATTTTCTTCTTATTTTATTTGTTAGAAATTGAGTTAAAATATGGAATAAAAGAGATTGACATTATCAGCTAGTTTTAGTCTTGGGTGAATATTTTCAGTATTTCACCATGGCATATGATTTTTCCTGCAAGTTGATATCTTTTCTCACATAAAAGTAGTTTTATTCTAGTTCTTATTACAAAGAATTTTTGTTTTAATTGAAATACACATTGAATTTAATCAAATGCTTGTTTTCTACCTATCAATAAAATAACATGAGCACTATATTTTACTGATAATGTAATAAACTGTGAGCAACATTTTTAAAACTAAATCTACTTGAGATAAATTCTAGTCAGTATTGTAGATAATACCTTCTAAAGCTGCTAAGACATCCTCTTGGATTATGAAGTTGATTATGAAAATGTCACTTTGTTTTGAAATTTTACATAAAAGAATTTATGCAGGTAACAATCGAAAATTCCTCCAGGAGGGATATTTTCTGGAGAGAGATCACTGTAAAATAATTGTAGTATGGGACAAAATTAATTTATCATGTGTTTAAATCTTATATATTCTTCCTAGGATTAATTAAATCATATCAGACTTTTCTAAATATGAATATTTAGGATGATAGAAGGAGCTTTTGGATTATTGATGTGTATCAGAAATTTCCTGGAAAATTTTTCCAGGAATAGTAATTACACAGGTAAACACAGTAGCCCATAAAATTCTTCCAGGCTCAGCACACTTTATTTTTTTCTTATTTTTTAAATTTTAAAATGAGAAAAGAATAAAAGCAATGATACAGAATTTCAAAACAAAAAAATTAACAATGGTTAATATATTGCATATTATTGTCTTCACAGTAGTTGCTCAGATTACAAGATATAGACATGAAAACATGATCAAACAATGAAAGTACAAACCATGCTTTCTGATGAAGCAACAGAGATTAGTAGTGTAATTATCTATTTTGTGTGTGTATATGTATATACTCTTGTTCCTTCTTTCCTTTCTCCTTTCTCTGATCCCGGTTGTCCTTTCCTTCCAAGCAGTCTTCTCCCTCCTCACTCTTATAATATCTATTGTAAATTTTTTATCTTATTTATTCTTTTAGTATTTATACTATGGAGACAATACAATTTTATACATGTGAGTCTGATTCATTTAACTTATGAGTATCATCTTAAATTGCATCCATTTACCTCATAAAAAGCCTTGAGTTTATCTTTGTAGCTGAGTAGTACTCCACTGCATAAAAAGTGCCACATCACTTTTATCCATTCCACATTTGATGGGCATTTGGATTGCTTCCAAGATTTGACTATTACAAATTGTGTTGCTATGAACATGGGCGCATATATATATATATATATATATATATATATATATATATATATTGTAGTATGATGCTTTCAGTTCTTCTAGCAAGATACCCAGCAGAGGAATAATTGGATCAAATGGGACCTCCAATCCCAATTTTTTGAGGGTTCTCCACACTGATTTCCACAATGGTTGCACCTATCTACACTTCCTCCAACAGTGGAGAAAGTTTATTCCCACAACCCCGCCAGCATTTGTTATTGGTTGATTTATTGATGATAGCCATTCTTTTTGGGTTGAGATGGAATCTCAGTGTTGTTTTAATTTGCATTTCTGGAATGACCAATGATGTACACTTTTTTATATATTTATTTTCCATCAGAATAATTATTTTAATGCTGTGCAAAATAACTTCTTTTTATTCAAGGGATCATGAAAAACTATGAACCACAAGATTTTACCCAATTATAAAACAAAACAACTAGGTCACAAATGAAATTTAAAGAAATATGGCAGAAATAATTTTGGGGGGACTCTCTTGCGTCTAGCTAATCTGTATACCATGGGACTCATTATTTTATCTATCATATTTCTAGTTATTTAATATAAGGAAATAATCATATATGTAGTTGTTAAGATTTTCATTGTATCTTTGCTTGTACAGAAACTGACAGTGAAAAGAGAGGAGAAGAGATTTCAGTGCTTACCAGGGGAACTACATAATTACAATGCATCAGTGAAATTGAATGATCCTCAATAACTATTCAAAAGACCATTTTAAATGTTTTCAATAACATGAGAAAATATTCACCACATATTGCTAAGTGAACAATAACAAAAAAGCAGATTCCAATACATATAGTCTTATTTAAAATAAGGTACATATCAATAAAGTATATAACAATCACTTACACAAAAATTACATGCAAGGAATGTGAAAATATGTTATTTGGAGGGTGTTAAATTATTCTCTTTTTTCTCTCTTTTATCTCTTTCTTAAATGTGCTTTGCTTTCTTCAGAAGAGAAAAACTTGTAATAGTATTTTGATATAGTTAAACACATAGGCCAGATTCCCACATTTTCTAATACAAGCTTCTAAACTCTCTATTAAAAAATTTCCTGAAGGTAAAGAAATTCTTTAACCTATTTTAGCAGATATATGTTAAAAGGCCAGTATCACTTTTGTCTTTTTTTCCTCCTCTTCTGTACTGATACTGCTGCATTAGTGTGTTTTTATTCTGAGCATGCCTGCCACGTGCAGAACACATTATTTTCCTATAGCCCACAGTGTCCTTTGTGCAAATCAGCTGTCAAGTGGCCCCCCAAATGCAGTTCATCCAGTCTTCCTTATACTTGCTGGATGTTCTAGAATTAGTGAGTGACTGGTCAGACCCTATATTTCTCTACAGGAACACTGGTACTCCACCAGGCACTAGAATTTGCTGGTATAGAATTTGGTGGGCAGGCGTAGGAATGCAGGGGACTAAATGTCTTCTAGTCAGTGATGGCAGCAGCCCTAAAAGCAGAGGTTGTAGCAAGCAAGAAAATCCTTGAGTTCATCAGATTCCCATTAAATTTTTGAAGACCATGGTGCCAAGCACAGTAAAGCTATCATTCTGCAACACAAAGTTTCCACCAAAGCCAGACAGGAGTGCCAGATGCTGAGAACCGTCAGAGGATCTCATTTTGATATGGCTATGACTGGAGAGTGTCATAAACCTACTCACTTAAAAAATAATGGTCTACAAAAGCAAAATGTAGCTGTGTGTTCTAAACTGAAAGTGGAAATTGGTTCCCAAGTGTCTGTGTATCTTTCAATCACAAATAACATATTAAATTTGGTGATAACACATTTCCTGACTTAGCAATTCTTGTTTGCAGTAAAATAAGTTACCATTAATTTTTCTTTCGAGGTACTTTATAATACCTCAACATGATATACAAATACTTGTCACCAAATGATAAAATGTTTATTGAATGCATGAATAAAGCCCCAAACATCCAACTCTTGATGAGTATGCATTCCTCCATATAATCTGGTTCTCCATATGGCTGTATTCACACATTTTTTGAATTTAATTTTTTTGATGGATAGCTTTTAAAAGTGATTTTGTATTTTGCTATCTCTTGCCTGATCATATAAAATATAATGATCATTATGGATATAGAGTCTCAATTTTATAATGATCTGTAGGTTCAGAAATTCAATTCAGGGGAAAGAATGCATGTCAATCTTAGAAATCTGTTTTCTTGGGTAAAAAAGTTATGATTTTATTATTCTCATATATTATATGCACCATCTTAAATTTTCCAAGATATATCTCCATAGTAGAAATCATTTCCTGCCCATTTATAAATTCATAAAATTATCTTCATGACTACTACCATTAATAGTGTTTGTAGGTTTACAGTGTTCATAATATTTATTATCTTCAGAACAAGAGTGCATCATGGATTTTTTTATTGGCTTGATCTAATCCACTTTTTCTTTGTGTATAAATTGCAGATAATGAATATGAGTAGAATTTAATTCTTAGTATTCATGAAACACTATTTTGTGTGCAGTTGATATAATTTTTATTTAAAACATCATATCACCACACATTTTTAATCCAATTCCTTGTACATTTAACCTTCAGTAATTCACCATGTGCAGTAAGGATCTTGTAACAGCAAAATTAAAATTTTATATTTGTTCCAAGCAATAGTCAGTCAACTTGTGCCAGACCAACACCTTACAGAGAAAAATGAGGAAATCCCAAAGGACCAAGATAGAACTATGAATGCTTGGAGACATTAGTGAACTGTGAACCCAGGAAAGATGTGGGAGATGAGAAACTGTGAAGAGGTGTGAGCCTACTATTGAATGCTTTTTTGTCCTTTAAGCACACACATTTATGAAACTAGCATATGAAAGAATGAAATTCTAAGCAGAGAATTTTTTAGTCTCATAGAGATGGTGGTGCCAAAATTAGAATACTATATTCATTAAAGAAAAGATGACTAGACATCGTGGTACATGCCTATAATCCCAGGACTCTGGGAGGGTGAGGTAGGCGTATCGCAAATTCAAGATTTTGTCTCAAAAAAAAAAAAAAAATGCTGGGGAAAGGGGACGTGGCTCATGGAAAAGCCCTAAATTCAATCCCTAGTACCACAAAAGAAACCGAAAAATGAGAGGGAGGCCAAAGTAAGGTTGAAAAGAACAGGTAAATGCCCAGAATTTTTAAATGGGGCACCAAAGGGCAATAGCAAAAAGAAGGTGGGTGCCAGAGCGAGACCAGAGCTTACACAGGCAGGCACCCAGATTGTAGGCAGCTTAACCTACGATTACACTGATTAGATTATGATACTCAACCAAGAGCTCAACAGCTTGCCAGTAGCAAAATTACATGTATTCCTATTTACATTTTTATGTAAATGTCTGTCATCAAATAAAAATAACTGGGACTATAATGGCAAAATATTTTAGACAGCTAGAAAGAAAATACAGGATAAAAAGTATAAAAGACCCAAGTATTACAGTTATCAAGTGTTAATTTTAAAATAATGATCATGGTTTTAGTACATATATATATATATTTTTTTTTAACATGACTGCCATCAAACTAAAATTAGAAACCCATTAATAAAGGTATTACTCTATTAAAAGATAAAATTAAGAATTCCAGAAAAAAATAAACTAAAAGAAAATATATCAACAAAACGTTCAGTGGATGAGATTCTATAGAAACATTTAAGAGTAAATTAGACATTGTTGATGCAATATGTAAGTGGGAAATTTGCAAAAAGAAATCTCTAGACTGAAACCAGGAACAAAAAGAAAGAAAACATGCACATTAATAGAGCATAAAAAGAATGGAGAACACAAAAAGTTCAATTAAACACGGAGACTTAAGTCCTAGAAAAAGGGGAAAAGAAATAGAATGGAGAAAATAGTTAAGAACATTACAAAATCCACAAAATTCATGATGAACATCTCAAATGAGCAATAAAAGTAGTTTCTTGGTGTCATAAATAGCATAGAAATACATATTAAGTATGCAATATGTTTATCAAAAATAAAAAAGTAACAGTAACAAATGCTGGCCAGACACACAACCGCAGAAATCATCATACCCTGCTGATGGAAATGCAAAGAGATATAATCACTTTGGAGGGAAAACATGGCGGACAGATAACAGCTACTACGGAGGCTCTCTGAAAGGCTCGATTTAGAAGTCAGGAAGGGTGCGGAGTAAGGAGACATAAGCAGGTGGAGATATGCTCTGCTCAGGAACTCAGGACTCAGGAACGAACTGGGCTGAGAGAAACCAACTTGGAACGCAGTCCTGGTGCTAAAACAGGAACAGAAAAGCCTCAGTGTGGAGGCTGGACCCCGCGCCATTGGAAGCCGCTATTTGGGTTTCACGCCGCTGGCGAATGCCTCTACAGCGGCTCGGTGGGGAGAGAGACGCGCAGAAGCTCTGAGAACGGGAATCTGCAAAGGGAGTCAAAAACAGGACAGGCAGGAAGGTGTGCACTGGCTTGTGGTGAGGTGAGTGAGAGAAACTGACACTCTACCACAGTTTGACTCCAGCAGAGGACTTTCTGGGCCCGGGCAGTCCTGTGGGAGCAGGGTGCGGTGGCGACTCCAGCCACAGATCCCCTTCTCGGGCGGGATTGGTGAAAAGTGCCTGGCCTACGTGACGCTGCTGGTGGACCCAGTAGGCCAGCCCAACCCAGATCCCAGAGCCTGACGACGGTGGCCGGGAGGGGCGGGCCCCGTGTAGGCTGCCTGGTCCGTAACTCCCTGGTGCGCTGCGGTGGGCAGGAACACCTAACCGGCGAAATTCGCTCAGGCTGTGGCTGACAGGGAGAGAAGCTGGGTCTCCTATATAAGCTTGCATATATAAGGAACAGAGAATATGGGAAGAGGCAGCAACAAGAAAGGCTCCTCGGACCCTAATTCTGAGAAACAGGCAATAGCAGACACCGCACCAATAGACATAAAGCACCATATAGAGAGCCTCATAGATCAGTTCAGGAATGAAGTTATCAATGACCTGAAGCTAGAAGTATGCAGAATACTTAGAGAAATGCTAAGCACCACCCAAGAAAAAACACATGGTGGAATGGAAGAGCAGAAAAAGAGGGGAGAATTGTTTGATGGAGAAAACAGAGAAAGCATAGAATACATGAAGCAGGTCAAAGGGACTACCAAGAAACTAAGAAGTCTATCCAAGACTGGCATAACAGCTTGAAAGAAACTAAGGACAGACTATCTGAACTGGAGGGCAGACTTGTAATATGGGAGAATGAAATGAAAAACTTCTTAAAAATAACAAAGAAACAAACAGCAATAATACAAAGACAAGAAGATGATAAGAGGATCCATAACTTAAGGATTAAGAACATAAAAGAAGAAGTAGGGACACAAACAAGTGAACTACAAAAGCTACTCACAGAAATAATCCAGGAGAATTTTCCTAATTTAGCAAAAGGTAAAGATACTCAGATGTATGAGGCATACAGGACCCCAGCTACCTACAACCCAAACAGAGCAACACCCAGGCATATAATAATAAAAATTCCAGAAATTCAATACAAGAACAGAATATTAAAAGCTGTCAGAGACAAGAAACAGACCACTTACAAGGGAACACCCATCAGAATTACAGCAGATTTCTCTGCACAAACCATCAAATCACGAAGAGCGTGGGGGGAAATAATTCAAGCTTTGGAAGATAATAATCTCCAGCCAAGATTGAGATATCCTGCACAACTGTCCCTGGAAATTGATGGAAAAACAAGGTGCTTCCAGGATAAAGAGGAACTGGGGGAATTTGCAACCACCAATTCAACTCTACAGAGAGTATTGCAGGATATTCTAAAAAAAGAAAAATACAAAGAATCCAGAAATAGTGGTGGGGAGGCCACAACAATTGGAGCAGAGAACAAAATGAAGAAGACAAACTGACAGCTACTGACAGAAAAAGAGCTCAACAGAAATGAGACAGAGAAGATTGGATGATAGGAACAGCTATTTTGGAGAAAATGACATCTTAATAGGTAATACTGATTTAGTATCATCTTGTTTTGAAGTCTCATCAAGCTTTTGTTCTTCTGTCTCCAATGGTCTAAATAGGTTGTATCTTATTGGATTTTATTATGTACGATAGTATAAGCAAAAACCTTTTAAAGACAAGGAGATTATACAGAAACCATTGTTCATCTTCTGTTAGTCGATTCTAAATACTCTGTAATGCTGTCATTCTCTTAAATGGTTTTACATTGTTTTGATATATTTAATGCTACAGTATACGAAGTTGTACTCAAGGATTTCAAGGAAAGAGACAATATGGTAACTACTTTTAGATCAGGATTATCTGGTGGTGAAACACTATTCTGCTTAAATGGTTATGATTTGATCTGCGCTGTTTTGCTGTTATGCCCTCTTTTATCTCAATCTCCACTCCATTATTTACTTTTTTATTTTTATCCTTTCAATTAAAGGAAAAATAAATAAAAATAGCAGGATATATTATAGTAACCCACTTTGACTTTCCATTATCTCGATTTAAAGCCCTGTATTACTCTCACCATCTTGTTTTTGACTGATGTTCCCCTATTCTGTTTTGCTGGATAGTATCAGGTTCGAAAGTTTAGGCATCAGCTGTGAAGATAATGAGATTCATTATAACGCCCATTCTCGTTGACTTTTATCTACTTTTGAAGACCTACAATGTCTCCAATGTTTTGGTTTTGTCGGTTTTGTTCTTTACTGTTTTGTTCAATTGTATTATAACTAATGATATAGGCAATTCTATTAGAGATAGCGGGAGGCATTATGGTAACCATTGTTGATCACCTTGTATTATGTTTTTATATTATCTATTATGTCCACCCTTTTGACTTGACTGATTCTGTTCTGTTATGTCACATTTGGTTTTACTCTCTTCCAAAAAAGTAATAAGAACCGTGGGAGCATGAAACTCAAAATATGTAATAGTCATTGTACAAAAGAGAGGAAAAGAAAGTGCTCTAAACTATATAACTGCATGTATATTTAAGTGTATAAGATAGAAAATGATATCACAGAGTTTTATTGGATCATTCAACAGAACTGTTTGCAGTATCATTGTTGGAATGTCCACTTTACAAGCTTTAATTTTGTGACTTGAACAATTATTTCTAAGATGAAAATATGTAATCCATTAACTAGTGATTTCCTACTGTTTATTTTTTTTTCTGTAAATCTGTATAACTTGTACCCTTTCTCTGCTTTTTTTTCCCTTTTCTCCTTAAATAAATTTTTTTAAAAAAAGAGAGAGAGATATAATCACTTTGGAAAACTGACAATGCTACCAAAGCTTATCAAATGTGTGCCTTATAATCCATCTATCCCACTTAGGACACAATGAATGGAATCCTGTGCCTAGACACAGAAACGTCTGTAAGAGAATATTTACTGTGGCCTTGTTGAAACATCTGTATTCATTTCTAAGTGTTCAATCCAGCTCTGTTCAAAATAGCCCCAAATAAGTACAGTGGAAGTGTTCATAAGTCCAAATGTGTATGTACTGCATTGTACTCATAGAATGATATACTAACCACTAAGTTTAAAAATTGAATTACCATAACTCTCATCAATAATAATAAATCTCACAAACATAGCCCTAAGTAAAAGAAGCCAATCAAAGATGACATAAAGTACAATTCAGTTTATATGCTAACCAGTAATAGTCAACATTAAGGTGTGAGACATAGATATTAGTCACTACCTAGTGAGAGTTAAAGCTTTTAAAGGAGGAAGGAGGGCTATGTAGGGATTTTTATTTTGTAAATTTAGTCATTTTATGATTTGGCACTTTTCTGTATAAAATATCTTAAATAATAGTTTATCTAAAGCATTTCTAAGCATGTAGGATAAATCCCTGATATTTAAAACTCAGAGCAATTGTGACCCATTTTTAGGCTTTGTAACAAAATGTCTCCCATATCTTCATGGGTTTGGGGGAGATGATTGTATCATGAGGGTTTGACACTCATCAGTGTCCTGGTCCCCTAATAAGCTTACAGTGAGGTGAAGCTTGATCAGAGAAGGTAGGTCAGGGGATCATGCCCTGGAAGCATCTCTTACCTTCTGTTGATCCTGCCCCTGCTTCCTGCTACCATGCCATGGACTGTTTCTTTTCTGTGATGCCCCTCTGCCAGGCTGCTGTACCTTGGAACCAGTCAACTATAAACTGAAACCTCTACAAACTGTGAGTGCAAATAAACTTTTCTTCCTCAGAGTTGTGAGCATTATGTATAGTATTCCAGTGATGAAAATTAACTCAGCCATCTGAGTGAGCCTTCCCCATGCCTGGGACCAGGTTTGCTGAAGCATCAGTGATGATGGTAATATTATGCTTTGATTTTTATAATTTTCATATTAATTCTTTCAATACAATTTGTGAGATTATTCTACATACATTCAATAAGAGTATTTAATAATAGTTGTATAAAATATATATAAATTATTAATACTCATTATGCTTCTTAATTTTTGTGTACTTCCTATTTTTCAAGTGTTTGAAAATAATCATATTGGCCAGCCATGCTGGTGAACACCTCTAATCCCTGCAATTGGGAGCTTGAGGCAGGAAGAATGCTGTGAGTTTGAGGTCAGTATGCGCTACATAGCAAGACCCTGTCTCAAGACAAAAATAGAAAATAATAAATCTACCTTACCTGGAGTTTTTTCACTGAGGGGTGAGACGTGTTAAAATATATAATCACTATTAAAATATATACTCCATATAATGTATTATATATATGTATATGTAATCTTTTCCATTCTTTCCTTTCTCCTTTCCCATTCCCCTTTTGAGCACTATCTTTCCTTTTCATTTTTGCAATATCTATTGTACACATTTGAATCTTATTTACTCTATCAGTTCTTTTACACTATAGATAACTATATGACCAATCTCTTATATCGTCAAAAAAACCCAATTCGTTATTTCATTATTTGATTGATCATTTTTTCATGCCTAAATCTTGCAATCTTAACAACTACTTTGAAGGTAACTATATGCAATATATTAACGAGTGTTCATTTCCTATTCTTTGGTTTTGAAATTCTGTATCGTTGTTTTTATTCTTTGTTGTTGTTGTTTTGTTTTTAAAATTTTAAAAATTGTGTTTTATTTTTATTCTATTAATACCTGTTTGAAGGATATAAAGATTGCATTCATTGTGGAGAGTTGCGTCATGTGCATAACACATCGTAATTCTTTTTTCATCCCCTTCGCCTACCCTTGCTCATTTCTTCCATCTCTTGGTCCCCTTCTCCTTTGAAAAGACCTATCATTCTGTTTTACTCTTTGATTTACTTACATGCTATATTTTATACAAGCTGTAAGTTTGTATAGCAATACAGTTCTCTAATGTAATATTTATGTGACGTCTGTGCCAAATTATATTGCAGTTATTATCTGCTCTAGGCATTCCTAGAATTTATCATTAAGAGTGTAAATTTGGACCCAAGAAATTGAACTATTTGAACTTCAATGGCTTCAAAGTAAGTTTTACCATTTGCAACTCTGGAAAAGGGAACAGAATTTTAATTTTTAAAACAATATGCATAAAAGGATAGGATTAATAACAGCTTGAGTCTAAATTGTGATTACTAGTAGAATTTTAATATATCTTGATCTGCCTTGAATATTAGTAAGTGAGTCCACCACAAGGTCAGTGGCATTTTAGGAATAACAATTTAGCTAAAGAGACCATTAGTATAAATGTCACAGATAATTCTGGTTCACATTTTCTTCTGGCCCAGAGCTCCTTGCCCTTCTCATGACTAAAGCTATAAGAAATGAAGTAGAAGCAAAAACAGAATAAACATGCATACCCAAGCACACACCGTAACAGAAGTATAAAGTTCCTGTCTTTCTGGTGCAGTGTGACTACGATGTTACCAGAAAAAATTTATACTGCTTTGAAACAGAGGCACTGGCAAGCTGCACACTTGTAGGACAAGGACAGAGGACATAGCATCATAAGTGACATCAGCAATGCTTAGAGCACCAGCCAGTCATGCCCGCCATTGTAACTTACGGTCTCTTCTGACCTTGGATAATGATTACTGCCTCAGTGTACAGAATGCAATGGCAGCCACTAGAAATGGCCTGACTGTTGGCCATTGAGTCATGGGTAAAGCATTTTGGAAGACCATATAAGGCAAAATTTGTGTGCAGAACTTGAATCATAAGCCTACACAAGTCAGTTTGGGGAAAGTGTTATTGAAAGAATGCTTTGATTAATATAAATCTAGAGTCTAGAGGGCGGGGAAGTCTGAAAGAGACAAAAGATTTTGGAGGTTGCATGACAGTGCAGAATTGGAATAGGTCAAGATTATTAACACTCATTTAATCCTATTCAGTCAAAAGACATATTAGAGAACACAGATATATTATTAATGGAAATGAGTAACTTGATTTTATATTATCTAAAGATTGTTTACTTTCCAATTATTTAATAACAGTCATGGTTCTTAACTTTCTTATACTCATTACACCTAACAATGCAGAATTCTTAATGAAATTTTCTCTGTTTGCTTGACAAAATTCTCATCCATATTATGACAGAAAAAGGGACTCTCTGAATCTCCCTTCTCAAATGTGTTGTTCATGTTCAACCAGAATCAGGAACCCACTGAACGTTGCATTTTGGAGCAAGGTTATTATTCCAGAATTTAAACTCACACAAAATGTAATTAAAGGACTGTATCTTTTACTTATTTTTTCATCAACTTGAAAATGTGAATGACTCAATTTCAAACTTGCAAAGAAATATTTTAATAAACTTTGAGCAGCTGGTTGTGGTGTTTCACACTCGAGAGACTGAAGTAGGAGGATCATTGTGTTTTAGGCCAGCCTAACTTACACTGAGAGACCCTGTTTCAAAAACAAGATCAACTAGTTAATTTACATATTTATTTAAAATTTTGAATAAAGATTACACAGTATCTGGTTAGGTGCATTACTTGAATACTATCATTTAAATCTTTCCACCCAGAACCTAAATAAAGTGGCTTTGAAATATAAAATAAGACACAAAATAAGAGAACCTACATGATCATCAAAGATGACAGAAGTATATCAGTTTCACGTTATGAAATTACTAGAATAATATGGAATAACAGAAATGATCAAACTATGGGAACTGTAAAAGGTATAATTCATAACTCCATTTCCTAACAAAGCAAATGTTTTGGTCAGCTTTCTCACTGTTAGAAAAAAATGCTAGACGTACACAGCTTTAAGGAGGAAAGTGTAAAGGGCTCATGGTTGTAGAAGTTTCAGTCCACGGTAATCTGGTTACAAGGTATCAACAGCATGGAGGAAAGACACGGTGAAAGAAAACTGCTCACTGCATGGTGAATAGGAAGCAGAGTACAGGTGAAGAGCAAACCCAAGAGAAGTATCCTCCAAAGGCGTCCCCCATTGATCCCTCTCCTCCAACCTGGCCCCACAGCACATTCAGCCATGAACATCCATGGGTTAATCTACTACAGACTATGACTGAGACATCTCTCTAGGAGTTTCTCAGTCTGGTCAAGTGGAGAATAAGATTATCTGGTACACCAAAAGTGTAACAGTACACCTAAAGGAGGTTTCTACAACATAGAGTAATGGCTAGAGATGAGGTTAGCTTGCCATTTCATAAAAGAGAATGCTTGTGATTTTTTCCCCATCATGAATTCAAGTAATAGGAAAAGGTGCATGGGAGGGTAAATGTGGCCATGGAAACCAAAATCCCCTGCAGCAGGGCTACCTCTTCATGTAACAGGACATCACCTGACAGCGAGAGTCACCTCTGTATGTTATTTAGGCAGCTATACTTACACATGTATATATACACCCACATAAACCTTGGGTGAGCAAAGGTCATTTTCACAATTTTATTGAAATGTAACTATTGTATAGATAATGACAGAGTTTTAATTTATACATATTAGTGGATTTGGACATGTGCTGCCAAAGGTGGCAGAAGCATATCTAAAACCTCCAACAGGTTTCATGTGTCTTTCATTTTTGTTCTTTGCACCAGGAAAGGAAAAGACAGAGACAACTAGGGTTGAGTGGAAAGTAATAATGTTTTCTGAGGTTGCACCAGACTCTCAAGTTGTACCCGTTTCTCATTTCCTCTCTACTTCCTTTGAATTATAGGCTCACAAAATTGTTCTTATAAACTTATGTTAATATGTCTATAAAAATTTACACAATATAGCAGTACTATTTATAGTCTCAAACAAGGAACAACCTAAAATGCCTATCAAAAGAGAATGGAGAAGTACATGGATATTGTGTCCATCCAATAAAATCATGTTTATTGATACAAACATGAATAAAGCTTTATGCACCAATCATAAATAAGACATACTGTACATGATAGAAATGACAAATGCACAGCACCAGTGTCACTTTTCCTCAAGCCTGAGAACCAAGGCAAGGAGAGAGATCCCCTGCATGTAGAGGAGTAAAGTAAGCACTTGATTTTACCAAACACTGAGCCTGCTTTCCAGGGCCCAGGCTTCCCATTTGCCCTGAGTTGGATGCTCCAAACCAGTCTCCACAAAGCTAGGATAGAGGTGATCGAAAGTTCAGGCCAACCCAGCGATTCCAGGGTTCAGAACCTGTACCCAGAGAACCCCAATGCCAGATGAGTCCTTATGGATGAGTCCCTGTGGATCCAGGCACAGATATAAGATAACAATGAAATAATAGCATGGATGCCAATGCTCCATTTTCACTGAAAGTTTATGTTCCTTAAAATAGTACAAAAATGCTTTAATTGTAAATAAATCAACCAAATGACTCAGCAATTCATCTTCAGGATATATATCCAAAACAAATGCAATCAATATATCAAAAACATAGCTGAAAATCCAGGTTCATTGCAGCACTATTCACAGTAAAACAATATCGGTGTTCGTAGGTAGATAAGTGAGTAAAGGAAATATGATAAGATTATGCACAATGGAATGCTATTTGGCCTTCAAAGAGAAGGCAGTTCTACTATTTGCCACAAAATGAGTAAACCTAGAAAACATTCTACTAGGTGAAATAAGCCAAGTACAGAAAGACAAATACTGCATGATTGTACTTATAGGTGAAACCTGCATATAAAACATTTTGTCTCTATGTTTAGTGAAACTGGCAGAAGAAAATGCCAAAAAATGAAACAGTAACTCAATTAAATGTCCCTGTCTGTTTCATGCATCCTTAGCATTCATCTAACATTGTAAAAATAAATTATGTATAACGTGCATTTTTTCATGTTCTTATGGAAAAACTTGCCTTGACTATTTCTAGCCCATTATTTTGTGGGAATGAATTCTTCTATTGTTTGCCTTATTTAAGCTTGCGAGTATAGTTAAAGGAAAGATTTTGGATCCATTGTATGGTTAAAGACTTTTTCCTTTTTTTTTTTCCCAATGCAAAGCTTTTTACCCTTTAATCTCTGCTAAAACACCCTACAGGGAAATTACCAACTATGAACAAAACTAGCTTTTCTGTTGACAGCACCCTTCCAAAACAAAACTGTTCCCTTTGGGCTTGACTGAAATCACAAGATAAGAGTTGTTAATTTAACTAGCCCACTGACTTTCTATGAAGTGAATGCTTAATAAACTTCAATAGAAAAATAACTTTTAGCTTGTTATCATATTATCTTAAGGGATTCGTTTATATAATAGCTTATGTACAAAAAATGAGTAACATAATTATTTCTACCCTCTCAACCTCAGATAAATGGAACGTATCCTGTCCCTTGCTCATATTTTATGATATTAAAAGTTCTATACACTCTCATATTGAACTTGTGATGAGTCCTAACAGGTAGACATCTCCTGACAGTAGATAGCAAGAGAAAGAGCTTTCATGAAAAGAAGAAATACGTTGTGCTTTTTGAATTTTAATGAAAGGAAGATACATGAGTGAAATTTACTAAAAAGCCTGTATTATAGACAATAAAAGCAAATTACATGAAAATTATTATGACCTTCATTCAGTTTTGCTATGCTCACTTTTTTTTTCATGCCAGAGATTAAATCTAGGGATTCTCTACCCCTGAACTACATTCTTAGATCTTACTCTTATTTTTTATTTTGAGACAACTCATAGAAGGATCACCCAAACAGTTACTGTTTGTGATTATCATGTTTTCAACTCCTGCGGGCATTTTTCTTATGTGCCTTCAAAGATGTTACCTAATGCAGGTTCATTCTTTATCTCCTTGGGACTACATGTTAAATCTACTAGCTGGTTTCCACAACTCTAACCCTCCCAGACCTGACACATATCCCTCACAGTGACACCGCAAACATGAGCATATCTTTTCCTTGTTCGAAGGGCAACAGACATTCCCCCAGTGCCCAATAAAACAGTCTGAGCTTCTGAAACTAATGCAGAAGTAGCCCACATGTACCCAAGCATCAGTGATTTATTTACCTCAGCACTACATACAAAGCTTTGCTCTGAAAATTTGCAATTAGAAAATCAATTCATTCTAGTTAGAAAAGGTCAGACTGTAGAGCTGTATTTAAAAGTACGATAGAAAGACTTTAAATGGGGATATTATTCATCTCATTTCTAGGTAATAACTGCTGTTTACATTTTAGTGTATATGGTTTCCCTTAAAATATACCAACACATTCTACAAACACAGAGATTTTTTTTTCTTTTTTTAAAATTTTATTTAAAGGAAAAAAAGCAAAACAGAAAAAAGGATAGAAGTAATACAGAATTTCAAACAATAAACAGTAAGAAATCACTAGTTGATAGACTACATATTGTCATCCTAGAAATAGTTGTTCAAGTTACAGAATTAAAGCATTCAAAGTGAACATTCAGTGAGACTGCAAACAGTTCTGTTCAACAATCCAACAAAAACTTAGTAATATGTTTATCTATTTTACACCCTTAAACATAATACAGTTATGTCTTTTAGAGTACTTTTCGTTTCCTCTCTATTTTACAATAACAATTACACATTTTTGGGTTTTATTCCTCCTACAGTTCTTATTACTTTTTTTTGAAGAGAATAAAACCATACATGACAAAACAAAATAGAGGCAGTCAAAACAGAAGGATGGACATAGCACATGATGTAAAAACAAAATACAAGGTGATCAACAATGATTACCATAATGCATCTTGCTATTTTCAAAAGAATTGCACATGTCATCAGGTATAATAAAATTGAACAAAATGGACAAAACAAAACCAATAAAAATGAAACATTGGAGACATCACAGGTCTTCAAAAGAAGATAATAGTCAAACCAGAATGGGTATCATAGTGAATCTTATTGTCTTCAAAATAGTTGCATATACCCTCAGACTTGATACTATCAAACAAAACAGAATAGAGTAAAATCAGTCAAAACAAGATGGTGAGAGCATTACAGGGCTTCAAATCAAGTTAATAGGAAATCAAAAATGGTTACCATAATATCTTTGAAATAATTGTCCGTGCCATCATATCTAATACAAGAAGACAACCTAGAACAGAATAAAACCAAACTAAACAGGACAATGAAAACAATATGGGTTTCAAATCATGATAAAAGATTAACAATGCCCACTGCCTTCCCTTTTTAGATGATTCCTCCGCTTTCACTTTCACATGATACATTGTACATTTTGCATCTCACTAACTCCTTTAGTTTTTAGATTAGGGCAGCAGCCAGTTATTCACTTAAGTGATTCTGAAACATTTTACCCCTGAACATGATCTCAAGTTGTATCCTTTTACCTACAAGAACCTTTCTTTCTTTGTAACTGAGTAGTTTTCCATTATGTAAAAGTGTTACGGTTTTCTAGCCAATCTGCAGTTGATGGGCAAGCTACCCCAACTTTTATATGGTTCCTTGTCACACAGAGCACTGTTTTCTCATCTTTGACTTTCAGTCTATAAATCCTCTTCTGGGTTAATTGTATTTCTTATATAGAGCATATTGAGAGACCCTATCTCCTGATCCACTCTGCCTGTGTTTCTTTTTATTGGTGAATTGAGGCCATCCGTATTAGTGATTTATAACCAAACTTCTCTGCCTCCTCTTTGCCATGTTATTTTTCTACCACTGGTTGTCTACTTTCCCCTTCATTCCACTGTCGGCTCGATTCAATGAGCCCCCTTTGCCACTGTTCCTTAAAACATGGTCTTTTTTTCTCTCTCTAGAATTTCCTTCAGTATTTTTTGTAGGGGTGGTTTGGTGGTCATGAACGCCCCCAGTTCCTCTTTGTCATGGAAGCATCTTGTTCCTCCATTAATTTTGAGAGATAGTTTTTCAGGATACATCAATCTGGGTTGGAGGTTATATTCTTTCAGGACGTGGAATACCTTGCTCCAAGCTCTTTTTGATTTGATGACTTGTTTTGAGATGTCTGCCATGATTCCGATGGGTTTTCCATTATAGGTGATCTGTTTCTTTTCTCTGACAGCTTTTAATATTCTGTTCTTATGTTGAATTTCTGGCATCTTGATTGTTATTGTGGATTTAGATCTGTTTTGGTTATAGCTAGCTGAGGTTCTGTATGCCTCATATATCTGAATATCACTTCCTTTTCCTATGCTTGGAAAATTCTCTTTAATTATTTCTGTGAATAGCCTTTGTGTTTCATTTGTGTTTACCCCTGCTTCTTCACTCACTTTTTTATTCTTAAAGATCCTCTTGTCATCTTCTAGCCTTTGTATTGTTACTTCCTGGTTCCTTATTATTTTTGAGAGATCTTTCCTTTCACAATTGCAAGATGCAAAACTGTCTTCAAGGTTTGATAGTTTGTCTTTAGTTTCTTTCAAGCAGTTTTTCCAGCTTTCAATGGAGTTTTTAATTTCCTGGTAATCTCTTTGAATCTGTTTCATGTGTTCTAATTTTTTTATATTCTTCATTAAAGGTTTCCTTCCTTTTTGTATGCTCCTCTATTCTTTTATCTGTCTCTTCTTTAGAGGTGGTTAGCAATTCTTCTATTATGTTTTTCATGTCTTCTTTTACCTGTAATAGTATTTCTGTTTTAAGTTCTTTTATAGCTTTATAATGGAGTTGTTTCTTTATTTCAGTTGTTGTTGCTTCAAAAACTGTAGGTGTGTGACTCCTTATCTCTTCTGTGTTTATATCTCCTGGATCAGTACTGCTTGGGTTGGAGACCAACACCTGCCTTTTGCTGCTGCTGCTGCTTCTTCTTCTTCTTCTTCTTCTTCTTCTTCTTCTTCTTCTTCTTCTTCTTCTTCTTCTTCTTGCCATGTTCTGGGTTTCTTCTGGACAAGTGGGTACCGGGGTCCCCGGCACTTCCTTTATTGGTTATAATTACTCTGAAGTGTGTTGGCTAGGTATTTCTGCTGTTTGCTGCTTTTCCCAGTCTGCTGATGGCTACTGGAGCATAAGCAGGGGCAGGGAAGGCTGGCCCTTCCCTTCTGAGCTGGTTAACCACAGGGAGTCTTCACCATATTAGTGTGCACCAGGATGGTGGGGTTGGTTTGGGATAGCTTCAGGAAAACCTTGGCAGTGGCTACTGGACTGTGCAGAGGGACAGGACACAGTCCAAGCAATTTCCACTAGTCTGCTCTGAGCTAGGAGTGGCTGGATGAAACCAACTGCAGTTCTGTTTCCAGGCTTATCCTGCCCAACTTTAAAATGGCACCTGGCCAATCTCCCACTCCTGTGGGAGAACTGAGTTCCACACACTCACTGCCAGCCAGTGCAGGTCTCTGGTTTGCTGAACCCCTCTGCCACTGCATCTCCCTGCCACGGCCTTCAGGCTTATTAGCTGCCAGTTTCACTGTGCCCATGCAACTCCAGGTTCTAATAGCACTTCTGGCATGGTGGTTCCAGCTCCTGTGAAAATGCTGCCAGCTATCACCTTCTTCTGTTTAAGTTTTTCTTTTTCTTTTTTTTTTCATTCTCTCAGTGGGCTTCAATTCCTACTTTAGTTTCTTCCTGGGTTGAGGGGACCCACTTCTTTCCTTCTTGTCTTCTCCAGATTGCTATATTCCAGCATATGGACTGTTTCCCTCAGAGAAGCTATTTACTCTGCTGTTTTCTGTTCTACCATCCTCCCAGACCAAGCCACATTTTCTTCTTCTTCTCCTTTTATTTTTATACCAGGGATTCAACTCACAACCTAATGCTTGCCAGGCAGACACTTATGCCACTGAGCGAAATCCCCAACCCAAGACAGAGATTTTGAAATAGATTTGTATTTTAGTGCTTACCTTTTCAGACACAATTTTAATATTAACATTTTCAAAGTCACACATGATTTATCTCTTTTTGTTTTCTGACTGCTTATGTTCTATTAATATGCTGTTCTATAACATATTTACTTGGTTCCTATTAGTTGATGTTTAAGCCACTTCTTTTCTTAGCACTTTTTAAAATGTTTGCTTGGATATTTTTGTGTCTGTCTCATAGGCTGGCTGTAATTTTCTAGAAATCAGATAGTTTCTAAAATATCAAATAAATACTGTGATCATAGGTTTTGAAAAATAGTGCCAAACTATATTACAAGAAGTCTGCACCAATTTATGTTCTGTCTATATCCTTCACCTTGACAATACCAGGTTATATCACCTGGTTATATCAACCAATTGCAGCTCTCTACTAACAGGTAAGAAATGACATACTGTTTTAAAATTTACATTTTAAAAATTGTGAGTCTGAACATCTCTGCTGATGTTAATGGGTCATTATTAGTCTCTTTCTTGGCCTTCTTATTTATATTCTGGTAGAATTTATGTAGTTGTTATCCTTTTAAATATTTATTTCTAGGAGTTCTTGGTAAGTTAATAATTTTTAGGATTTTCTATTATGTCTGGTGCAAATAATGTCCCTACTTTGCGAGATGCATATACACTCCTGAATAATTTGCCTTGCTAAAATGTTTGCATCATCAGATTTATTAATGTATGAAAGTTCTTCTTGCATTAGTGTGCATAGGAAGCATATAAGATGACTATTAAAAACAAAGAAGAAAAAAAGATCTCAGGATCATAAGGATTACATGTATCACTTGGATAATTTATTTTTTCTCTGTGTTCTGGAATAGTTTTAAAATATTTAGAAGGGTCTACTCCTTCATACTAGGAAACAATTGTTTTGCAAAGCTGTTTGATCTTTTAACCTTTTTCATACCGATATAGTCAGTCTTGCATTTTTAAATTTATTTTTCTTTATTTAATTTTTCCTTCAGGTATTTAAATTGCTAATGTACATTTTTATTTACAAGTATACATTCTGTATGTGCCAAATTTCAAATATTGAATGAGATAATTTCTGTTAATTTGTGTTTTGTTATTTTGTGTATAAGTTCTTACTATACTGTCTCAGGAATATTATACTACTACTATGAATCCCCCACATATAGGAAAGGAAAATTCCAAAAGCTAGAGAAGAAATGGCTTTGTAATACAGAAATAAAATGTTTTTCCACAAAAGTGGTAAGATTTTCAAGTTAAAGTATTTTATGTATATGAATTGTTAGAAAAAAGGGTAAGCATAGTAATAAATTTTACATTTTGGTCAAATACACAACTTATAATGTAAGATATTTCTAAAATTTAGAAATATATTTTGGGCTATAAAAATAGAAAAAAAGATGGAAAAAGAAATAACTTTATTTCAAATGTAGAGCATTTATACCAATTTTTTACACTAATAAATTTGAAATTTTATTTAGATTTTATTAAATGTGTTAAAGGTGCATAACATGATGTTTTACACATGTGATTAGTGAAATATACATATTCAAATTAACCTCATATAATTACATTTATGTGTGTTAATAAAATATGAGATTTCTTTCTTAGCAAACTTCCAGTATTTGCTGTATTCCTGTATTTATTTATTACTTTTCCATAAATCTCTACACATACACAGTTTTGTCCAACATTTTCCTATTCGCCAATCTCTCCATTCACCCTAGAAACCTTCATTCTACCCTCTGTCCCCATATATTCAAGATTTTAGGTTTCACATGCAGTGTACATAAGATCATGTAGCACTGGTTTTTCTTTAGCTGGATTATTTCACTTCACATAATAACTTCCATTTAATCTATGTTGTCCCAAATGGCAGGACCCCCTTTCATGAAAGCTTAATGTTTTCCATATATATTAAAATTCATTCATTAACAAACTTCTGTTGCTTTCATATATTGTCTTTTGTGAATAATGTGTAATGAGCATGTGAGTACTAATATCTTTAACATGGAGGTTTCATGTCTGGCTATATTGCTGTCATATCATAATTCTATTTTTAATATTTTGGAGGATCCCTATAATGCTTTCATAATGACCACTATCTACACTCCCAGTAACAGTGTATAAGGATTCCTTTTCTCTAACACTGGTTATCAAGACTTTTGATAGTAGGTATCTCAACAAGTGTGAGGTCAGATTTCATTGTACTGTTGATTTGCATTTTGCTGATGATTACTGACGTTGAGCATCTTTTTAAATAGTGGTTGACGATTTGTATGACTTCTTTGGAAAAAGTTCTATTCAGTCCCTGTGCTCAACTTTCAATCATGCCATAAAATTAAGAATCATATTTGAACAAAAAGATAACATTTGATCTATCAGATAATCAAAACTTAAAAGCAAAAATATCTAATAATCAGAGTTATTGACAAACCCATGGAACAACTGGAATTTGTATGCACTGTTAATCGAGGTGAAATAGCCTTAACAACTTGAAAAGCAATTTAGCAATGTCGTGCAATATTAAATATGACTACCTCTTACCCTAAGATGAAGCAATTCTACTACTAGGTACATTATCATTATGGTTTGTAACTAGATGTTCCCCCAGAACCTCATTTGATAACAGGTGGGGCTTTTCAGAGATGGCTGAATCTAGGTCATTATGATACTGGGACTGAGAGCTTGTCATAATAAATTATTCTACTGACTGGGATTAGCATAGCTCTGGGTGGCACCACCCAAAAGGCTGGTATCCTGGTTGAGGTAAGAGGGAAATGGAGGCTGGCTGTTTGCCCGTTTTTTCTGCCTTCTCTGCCATTGATCATTTCTCCTTTGTAATGTCTCTTTGCCATACCACTCTGCCTTGGAGCCAGCCCACTATGAAATGAAACCTCTACAAATTGTGAGCTAATACAATCCTTTTCTCCTCTAACTTTGAGTGTCAGGTATTTTGTCTCTGCAATTAAAGAGGTAACTTAGATAATTACTTACAGGAACTGTGATATTTATGAAAAATAAAAGAGACCAGATTACCAGATTGTTCATTGTGTCATTTCTACCAGAGGAGGCAAGAATCTAAATGTTCACCCACACATGAATGTATAAGGAAATGATGGTATGTGCACAGTGGAAGACAAGTGAACTACAGCTATGCATATCAATGCCGATAACTGCCAAAATGCAATCCTGCTGTCATTATTAAAGTTAATAATGAACCATACAAGGTGAGTGTTTGGTGAGACAAAGCATCTCTATTCTAAACTACTGCTGTAAAATAGCATGACCAAATGGGCAATCACGGGTAACTCACCTCTAAGACTGGGGCAGGAAGGAATCTTTCATAGGCATATATTCTACTTTCCAATTTTTGCTCTCAAGTCTTAAAAATTAATGCCTGCAAGCATGGAGCATTATCAAACTTTGGCATTCAGTTGAACACTTACTGCTAATATTTTAACAGTGACCTGAATCAGCTCTTCATCATTAGTATTCTGTAATGATTTCTGCATGCTTTTGTATGCAGTAGCATAATTATGTAAATGATAAAATTGATAAGAAAAAATGTACTACAGAAAAAGTCTGTTATTTCAGTAGATAAACAGCCATGATTACTTTTCAAGATGCTTCTTGAAAGTGTGGTATGTAAAACAATGATTATTATTTTCTATTGTGTGTTATTCTTCAAATAAACAATAAAACTTAAAATATTTAAGAGAGAAGCAGAGTAATTGACAGCTTCTTTTTTCCCCATTGTTTCTAGGTTCCAAAACTCTAAGAGAAATTTTCAACCCAGGCAAGAATATGGACAAAGGGTCCTTAATCCAAGGTCATTATAGCAAACTTCCACAGGAGGATATGTAGTCAGGTGGAAGATAATCAGATGAGCACAGAAGCACCTGTCAGTTTAGTGTGGCATTTTGCATGATCCCTATTGACTATTTTTTAGCATATTATGGAAACACTTGAGAAAGCCTCATCTCTGGAGCAAGGACAGTATATTTATATTTTCATATTCAGGTAAGCAAAGGAAGAAGCACTAATACACCACTATCACAACACACCCATGTGCATATGCACACACATACACTCACACACATACAAATCCCTTCTGGAAGATGACTACCTTTGTTTAAATCTTGTGCACAAGCTTTGTTTAGGACAAGGTTGGTGAGAATTTAATTGTAAATGGTTAAGTTCTGTCCCTTATTATGTTTTTGATATTATATACTTCTTTCCCTCAGCTTTAAGATCATAGCTAAGATGACTATCTCTCCTAGGTTTAGGATGTGGATAAAAGTTCAAAATGTTATGTGCAGTTCTAACAGAGTTCGAACAGTTTATATGCTGTGAAGATTGTAGTCCATTTTGTTAGGATTTACACGAAACACTAACTTACACTGACAAATATTAATGACACATTTTTTCTTAGTTTAATAGCATTTATTTAACTCTGCATTAGGCACTATAATGTGTGAATAAGAAATAGTTTAGGCCTTCAAGAAATTCAGTGTTTAGTAAGAAGGAAACTAATGAACATATTTGCTATTTAATATAATGAATGATAAACCATAGAAATTCCCAAGAGGAGGCATATTGAATCCAATAAAACAATAGCCAAAAGATTTCAGAAAAAAAAGACAATGCCTGATGGAGTGTAGAGTAGATGAGTAAAAATAAGTTAGATTTTTTTTTAACTGACAAAGATCTTCCAAGCAGCAAGAACAGGCTAAGAACATGTCTGTGAACATAAATTCTAGGTAGGTTAGGAAGGCAATGCGTAACAAGGCAGGCCCAGATTTTAAAAATCAAGCTCGTGAGATAGGCAACAGCTGAAATGTACGGGCCGTACAGAAATGAGCATCCTTTGAAGGATTTTTTCAAAGGGCATATTTTACTTTGTAAAGTGTCATGGTTTATGTCCGTGGTCCCCAAGCCTCATGCAATTATGGACGCCACCAAATCTAGTGTTTGTGATTGGTACATTGTCTAGTGCTTGAGTTGCTGGTGTGAGTGCTACACCCACTTAGTGGTGGAGCAGGATACAATGTAAGGGTGGAAGAAGCTGCTCTCTCTCTTTCTTGCAGGGTCTTGCCTTGCTGTTTACAGCTGGCCATGAACTATGGTCCTGCGTGCCACTGTGCCGCTTTTAGCCAACTGAGTATGGACTGAAACCTCCAAAACTGTAAGAAATAAACCTTTGCTTCCTTCATTTAGGCTGTCAGGTATTTTGTCTCAGTGATGAGTATAAAGTAGCTAAGACAGAAAGCTTTTTTTTTTTTATTTTTAAAATTTTATTTGGAAAGCTTTTTTGTGACTGGTGAATGGATTGCCAAAAGGGCAGGGGGAGAAAATAGGAGACCAATTATAAAAGTTCAGATGAAAGACTGAGTCTGAAGCGGGGAGGATTGTGGGTCAGGGGAGGGCTTCACAAATACTGGAGAAGATAAAGGCTAAGGCTGTGGCTGCGATGATTCCCGGGTTTCAGGCTGTGGTTTCAGGCTGTGGTGACCAGATGAGGGGAGGTTTTGGACATTTCCTGAACACAGATCTGGACAAGAGAAGAGAACTAGAGGAAAAGATTCGGAAAGAGAAATCGACGACTCAAGTCGTAGCGGCCTCTTGGAATCAGCAAATTCTGAGGCCATCAGCATAAAATCCTTTAGGGAAGGGCTGAAGGGTGCAGTACTTACAGAGAGAACTTGGAGTTAGGAAAAGAAATGTGAGCTTAATTCTGGGGAAAACCTGTAGTGAAAAAGAGGACAAGAATGTGGGTTAAGAAAACAGTGACAAAAAAAAAAAAAAAAAAAAAAAAGAATCCTGCTATACAGGCCAGAGAAAAGGAATAGAGCAAGATATACCCAAGAACTTAATAAATATTTTCACTAACAGTGCAGGTTCCTTTTTTCATAAAGGATTTTCTAAAGTCACTTTAATTTATTAAAAGTTAAGCAGTTCTTATATGTCCTTTAATGTTCAGTTCCCAGAGCACGTTATCTTCCAGGACATACTTTTCTATCACATTTTTTTAAGAATGAATTCTATTGTACTCCTAAGAAAATTTAACAAACATTGAATTTCTTTCTTTTTTTTTTTTTTTTTTTTTTTTTTTTTTACTTAGAGGAAAAAGGCAAAACAGAAAGGAGTAAAAATAATACAGAATTTCAAAAAAAAAGTAAGAAATCACTAGTTGATAGTTTAATTAGATGTTACATTAGAAGTAGTTGTTCAAGTCATAAATGAAAGCAGAAAGAGTGGACAATCAAACAATGACAGTACAAACTATTCTTTTTGATGAACTAATAAAAACTTAATAGCATGGCTACCTATCTTGCACATTTAAACATACATACAGTTATATACTTTAGAGCACTTTCTTTCCCTTTCATTATTACAATATCAATTATACATTTTGGATCTTATCACTCTTTCAGTTTTTTATTACTATTTTTGATAAATTTTGAATTTGTCCCTGAAGTAAAACTTAAGAGAGAGTCAGGTGTGGCAATGCACACTTGTAATCTCAGCGCTGAGGAGGCTGAGGCAGGAGGACAGCTGTGAATTTGAGGCCAACACAGTCTATAAAGTGAGTTCAACATCAGCTTGAATAGATAGTGAAAACTTGTTTTAAAAAAAAAAACCTGAAAAACAAACAAGGTTTAAGTGAGATGCTGTCCTAAGAATTTTCTGGTCCCTGCTGAGCTCCCGATAGGTGGGCTGGCCCACACTACCAGCCTAGCCCAGCCTGTTTAGCTGCCGCGCCTGGCCATAGGTCTGCAGAGGAGGAGCTGGGCAGATCTGGGGTGCCCTCACTGGCCTCTCTGCGTGTCTGGAGGACTCTGGATTTCTGCGCCCAGACTGCTGGAGTTCCCTCAGGCTTCCAGGTGCAGTGAAGGAGAGAGGTGGGTTTGAGGCTTCCACATCAGCCTCCCCATTCCCGGCTTCATTTGGAGACCTGCTGAGCTCCCGATAGGTGGGCTGGCCCACACTACCAGCCTAGCCCAGCCTGTTTAGCTGCCGCGCCTGGCCATAGGTCTGCAGAGGAGGAGCTGGGCAGATCTGGGGTGCCCTCACTGGCCTCTCTGCGTGTCTGGAGGACTCTGGATTTCTGCGCCCAGACTGCTGGAGTTCCCTCAGGCTTCCAGGTGCAGTGAAGGAGAGAGGTGGGTTTGAGGCTTCCACATCAGCCTCCCCATTCCCGGCTTCATTTGGAGACCTGCTGAGCTCCCGATAGGTGGGCTGGCCCACACTACCAGCCTAGTCCAGCCTGTTTAGCTGCCGCGCCTGGCCATAGGTCTGCAGAGGAGGAGCTGGGCAGATCTGGGGTGCCCTCACCGGCCTCTCTGCGTGTCTGGAGGACTGTGGATATCTCTGCAACCAGGGAGGGTCCACAGGTTCCTGAAGCACTGTGGCCTGTGGTGAGTACCCTAACCCGGCTGCGATTGAAGAACTGTGGAGCTTCCAAGGGGCAGGTGGGCGCACAGTGTCCCTGAGGCCCAGCTTGTCTGGAACTGCGGAGTTCTGAGCAGGCAGAGGAGGGCCACTGGTTCTGTAGGCCTAATGGCTTGGAGTAGCGTGGCGCCAGAGTCCCAGTAGCTCCAAACATAGAAGGGGATTTTCAACAGATCCTGAGGAAGCTTTCAAATAACACTTGAAACACAGAAATATAGGAAAATGACAAAACGAAAGACCAAATTACAACCTCAAACCTCCAGCCCATCTCAAGAAACCCTAGGAGCGATGTATATAGAAGAAAATATATCCCATTCACCTCATATATCGGACACAATAGCCACTGAAATTGACAAGCAACTCCAGGAAGCTTTAAAGAAATTCAAACTCGAAATAATCTCCCAGATAAAAGAAGAAATGATAAAAGAAATGAAAGAGATTCTAAATATATCTAAAGAAAACACAGATAAAAAATTGGAGGAACTAAACAAAAAGATAGAATCCCTAGACGAGCAATATAAGAAACAAACAGAATACATAATGCAGATGCACAGAGATATACAGGAAATAAAAAACTCCACTGAAAGTTGTAAAAACCGCCTTAATGAAAGTGAAGATAGAATTTCAGACCTTGAAGACAGGATTGCAGCTAGTGAACAGGAAAGGAAAGATCTTTTGAAAATAACAAGGAACCAGGAAACAACAATTCAACAACTGCAAGACGATGCAAAGAAGAATAACATAAGAATGATAGGGATTAATGAAAGAGAGGGAGACAACATGAAGGATGTCAGGAGGATATTTAGAGAAGTAATAGCTGAAAATTTCCCAAGCATGAGATCAGAAACTGACATCAGGATCAGTGAAGCATATAGAACTCCAAACAGTCATAACCAAAATAAAACTACACCCAGACATATAATAGTCACCATCCCAGAAATCCAACACAAGAATAGATTATTAAAAGCTGTCAGAGAGAAAAGACAAATCACTTATAAAGGAAAACCTATCAGAATCACAGCAGACTTCTCAGCACAAACGATAAAGTCAAGAAGAGCATGGAGTGAAGTATTCCAGATCCTAAAGCAAAATGATTTCCAACCAAGACTGATATATCCTGCAAAACTATCATTCAAAATAGATGGTGCAATACGATACTTCCATGACAAAGAACAGCTGAAGAACTTCATGAACACCAAACCAACCCTGCAAAAAATATTGAAAGACAGTTTAGATACACAAAGGAAAAAACCACTAAGCAAAGCAAATAATTAAACAGAACCGAAAGATAAAGATGCAACAGCAGAGAGATAACATTCCTACAATTAACCAGCATTTAACAGTAATAACCATTAATGTAAATGGTCTCAATGCACCAATCAAAAGAAACAGACTAGCAGAATGGATCAAGAAACAAAATCCAACCATATGCTGTTTACAGGAAACCCATCTAACCCAGAAAGATACTCACAGACTGAAAGTCAAAGGATGGAAAACAATTCTTCATGCAGCAGGAATCCAAAAAAGGGCAGGAGTAGCCATTCTGTTTGCAGACAACGTGAACTTTAAACCAACAATGACCATAAAGGACAAAGAAGGTCACTACATACTCGTAAGGGGAAAACTCCAAGAGGAAGAGATAACTATCTTAAATATATACGCACCAAACTCCAGAGCACCCAGTTATATAAAACAATTATTAACAGAAATGAAAACTCAAATTATCAGTAACACAATTGTAACAGGAGACCTTAATACACCACTGACACCAAGGGACAGATCAACCAGATAGAAAATGAGCAAAGAAATAACAGAACTGAATCACACCTGTGAACAAATGGGTTTGATAGACATATACAGAATGTTCCACCCAACAACATCAGAATACACATTCTTCTCAGCAGTACATGGATCATTTTCTAAAATAGACCATATATTAGCTCACAGAACATATTTAAGCAAATGCAAAAGAGTTGAAATCATCCCTTGCATATTATCGGATCATAGCGCTCTGAAATTAGAAATTAATGACAAAGGATACTGCAAAAATTCCGCAAACACATGGAAACTAAATAACACACTCTTGAGTAATCAGTGAGTCACAGAAGAAATTAAAGAAGAAATTAAACAATACCTAAAAGAAAATGAAAATGCAGGGGCTGGGGATTTAGCTCAGCGGCATAAACGCCTGCCTTGCAAACAGGCAGTCGTGAGTTCAATCCCTGGTACCGATAAAAACGAAAAAGACAAAAAAAAAAAAAAAAAAAAAAGAAAATGAAAATGCAGATACAACTTACCGGAATCTGTGGGATGTAATGAAAGCCGTTCTGAGAGGAAAATTTATTGCACTGAGTTCCCACATCAGGAAAACAGAACGAATACAAATAAATAACTTGATGCTACACTTCAAACAGCTAGAAAAAGAAGAGCAAGTCAAGCCCAAAGCCAAAAGAAGAGAGGAAATTATAAAAATCAGAGCAGAAATCAATGCAATAGAGACTAAGAAAACAATCCAAAGAATCAACGAATCAAAGAGTTGGTTCTTTGAAAGAATAAATAAAATCGATAAGCCCCTAGCCAACCTTATTAAAAAAAGGAAAGAAAAAGCTCAAATTCATGCAATAAGAAATGAAAAAGGAGAAATCACTACAGACCCAATAGAAATACAGAGGATCATCAACACCTATTTCGAAAACTTCTACTCTCAAAAGTTTGATAACACAGAAGAAATAGACAGATTCTTAGAAGCATATGAAGTACCAAAGCTAGATCAAGAGGATATAAAACTGTTGAATAACCCAATCTCTGCTAATGAAATTGAGAATGTAATTGGGTCCTTGCCCACCAAGAAGAGCCCAGGCCCAGATGGATTCACTGCAGAATTCTACAAGAAATATAAAGAAGACCTAATGCCGACACTCCTCAAACTATTCAATGAAATTGAAAGGGAAGCAATCCTTCCTAAGTCATTCCTGGAAGCAAATATTACTCTAGTACCAAAACCTGAGAAAGACCCAACTATAAAAGAGAACTATAGACCGATCTCCCTAATGAACACACATGCAAAAATCCTCAATAAAATATTGGCAAATAGGATCCAGCAAATCATCAAGAAGATTATACACCATGACCAGGTGGGATTCATCCCAGGAATGCAAGGATGGTTCAACATACGCAAATCAATAAATGTAATCCACCATATCAATAAAGCCAAAAGTAAGAATCACATAATCATCTCTATAGATGCAGAAAAAGCCTTCGATAAGGTCCAACACTTATTCATGGTAAGAACTTTACAGAAAATTGGAATAAATGGTCTTTACCTCAATATAATAAAGGCCATTTATGACAAACCAACAGCCAGCATCATACTAAATGGCCAAAAATTGAAAGCCTTTACTTTAAAGTCGGGTACAAGACAAGGATGTCCTTTATCACCACTCCTATTTAATATAGTACTGGAAGTACTAGCCAGAGCAATTAGGCAAGAAAGAGAAATAAAAGGGGTAAAGATAGGAAAAGAAGAAGTTAAATGATCATTGTTTGCAGATGACATGACACTCTACATAGAAGACCCCCGAAACTCCATTGAAATACTCTTAGATACAATAAATAAATTCAGTAATGTGGCTGGATACAAAATCAATACTCAGAAATCAATAGCATTCCTATACACGAACAACAAAATTACAGAGAGGGAAATAAGAGAAACTGGACTATTCACATTAGCAAGCAAAAAAATGAAATATTTAGGAATTACTCTTACGAAAGAAGTGAAAGACTTATACAGTGAAAATTATAATACACTGAAAAAGGAAATTGAAGATGATCTCAGAAAATGGAAAGACATCCCTTGCTCATGGATAGGAAGAACAAACATTGTGAAAATGGCCATTCTCCCAAAACTGTTATACAGATTCAATGCAATCCCAATAGAAATACCATCAACATACCTTATAGATCTAGAGAAATCACTCCTAAATTTCATCTGGAACCAGAAGAGACCTAGAATCGCAAAGGCAATTCTAAGCAGCAAAGACAAAGCAGGAGGCATCACAATCCCTGACTTGAAGTTATACTACAAAGCAACAGTAGTAAAATCAACATGGTATTGGAATCAAAACAGAGCTGAAGATCAGTGGAATAGATTAGAAGATACAACCACAACTACGAACACACTCAACCACCTTATTTTTGATAAAGGAGCCAAGCAGGTTCACTGGAAGAACGACAGTCTCTTTAATAAATGGTGCTGGAAAAACTGGCTCTCCATTTGCCGAAAACTAAAGCTAGACCCATGTCTATCACCATGTACTAAATTAAAATCTAAATGGGTCAAAGATCTGAATATTAAAACAGAAACACTAAATCTATTGGAAGACAAAATAGGTAGAAACCTTGGAGACATAGGAGTAGGTAAAGAATTCATGAACAGGACTCAAACCGCACGGGAAATACTTCCCAGAATCAATAACTGGGACCACTTCTTATTAAAAAGCTTCTACATGTCAAAAGAAATCTCCAGCATAGTGAAAAGAAAACCCACAAACTGGGAAAAGATTTTAGTGAACTCTCTCTCAGACAAGGGCCTCTTGTCTAAAACATACAAAGAATTAAAGAAACTCAGACCTCCGAAATTCAAAGATCCAATCCAAAAATGGGCATCTGAGATGAATATGCAATTCTCAGATGAAGAAATGCAAATGGCAAATAAATACATGAAAAAATGCTCATCATCATTGGTCATTAGAGAAATGCAAATTAAAACCACACTGAGATACCATCTCACTCCTGAAAGAATGGGCAGGATCAAGAAAACCGACAACAAATGCTGGAGAGGCTGTGGGGAAAAAGGAACTCTCCTGCACTGCTGGTGGGAGTGTAGACTGGTACAGCCTTTGTGGAGATCTGTCTGGAGATTTCTCAAAAAGTTGGGAATGGAAATCCCATTTATTCCAGCTATTCCACTTCTAGGCATATTCCCAGAAGAACTGAAAGCATCATACCACAGTGATTTATGTGCACCTATGTTTATAGCAGCACAATTTGTAATCGCCAGATCTTGGAAACAACCCAAGTGCCCATCAACTGAGGAATGGATAAAAAAGTTGTGGTATTTCTATACAATGGAGTATTATTCAGCTATAAAGAAGGATCACATTGAGATATTTATCAATAAATGGGCGCAGCTTGAGACCATACTCATAAGTGAAATAAATCAATCTCGCATGTGTGAATACCGAATAGTTTCCCTAATGTAAGTAATGATTCAAATATATAAAAATATGTGGTAATCATGATTCCCCATTAGGTGGCCTTGAACCCTTATAAAGTTTTCACTCATTAATTAGAAAGGCTTTATTCTGGGCTTCTTGATATGAAAATATTTGAAGCTAGAGTATATGAAGTTTTACCCAAATATTTCAAGGAAAAAGACACTATGGTAACTGCTATTAAGTCAGGTTATAAGGTGGTGAAGTACTAGGTTATTGAAAAAGTCATGCTGTGACCTCTATTGTTATATTGTTATGTCCTGTTTTATCTCAATCTCCCCCTTATTGTTTCAAAAAAAATTATTTAGTCATTTCTTATGTTTGTCTTAATTAAAGAAAAAATTCAAAAAAATTAGGATATATAAATAGTAACTCTTTTCGATTTCCTATTAACTTGTTTTGAAGTCCTGTAGTACTCCCACGATCTTGTTTTGACTGATTAGACTCTGTTCCATTCTATATGATAGTATCAAGTTTGAAGACATAGGCAACTACTTTGAAGACAATAAGATTCACTAAGATACCCATTCTGGTTTGACTATTGTCTTCTTTGGAAGTCCTGTAATGTTTATAATGCCTAAGTTTTATTGGTCTTGTTCTCTACTGTTTTGTCCAACTTTATAATATCTAATAAGATAGACAATTCTTTTTAAGGAAACAAGGGACAACGTTGATAACCATTGTTGATAAACTTGTACTCTGTTCTACACCATGTGCTATGTCTATCCTTGGTATTGACTGACAGCTTTGTTTTGCCATATTTGACTGTATTCTTCCCCCCCCCAAAGAAAGTAATAAGCACTAAGGAGTAATAAAATCCAAGATGTGTAAATTTTGTTGTAAAAAAGAGAGGGAAAAAAAAAAAGAAAAAGAGCTCTAACGGATATAACAGCAAGTGTGTTTGGGGGTGTTAAATAGCTGACTTTATCAATGTTTTTGGAACATTGAACACAGCTGTTTGCAGTCTCCCTGTTTGAATGTCCACCTTGAGTTCTTTGATACTGTGATTTGAGGAACTATTTTCAAGAAAATAGTGTGTAATCTACTAGCAGGTAATTTCTTACTGTTATGGTTTTTTGTTTTGTTTTGTTTTGTAGTTCTGTATTGCGTGTACCCTTACGCCGCTTTGCTTTGTTTTGTGTTTTTCTCTTTTTCCTCTTAAATAAAAAAAAAAAGAAGAAAAAAGAATTTTCTGGTCCCTAATATTGTCCCCATGGAACATAAATTCATCCTATGAACAAGAAAATACAAGAATTTGCACATTCAGCTAAACATGAGAAACACTTTTTAAAAATACTTTCCTAAAAAACACAGGAAGAATTCAGCAAACCTTTAGCAGGATGCTGCTTACTTGTTCTATAAAACTTGAATGTCTTACATTTGCCAGTCATGATGACAGGTGCGTGTGTAGCAGACACAACGCTGAGAATCGTGAATCCAGTGTCAAAATACCCCAGTCTGGGAAAAGCGTAGACAGAGAAGTCAGTTAGGATAAACTGCTTCACGTACAAGGTGCTAGGAGAGCTCAGTGAGAGTCTGATGCTAATCAAATCCCTTTAAGAGGGAAACTTCTAGAAATTAGTACTTTCAAATTAAAATATGACACCACAATATTAAAACTCCTGGTCAAGGAAAGGTAATTCTCTTCCCCACCGTGGCCATTTGTGTTTTAACATTTAAGAAACAGTTTCCATTTTGATTTGATTTCAGGAGATTTAAGTTTTGCTTTCATCTTGCTACACAAATGGATTGCAGTAACATTCAGAAAGAGTTGTTTTTGTGTATGAAGCAAAGAACAGGATAGATGTTATTACTGTATGTCTTAAAAATTAAGGAAAAAATTTAATTTGGTGTATGCTGTATTTCAACAGAAATCAAATTAACATGTTTAAATATCATTTATCCATATTTACATACAGAATGATATTTTTAAAACACACAAAATTCACTTTCACATTTCATATGCTATTTCTTTTCCCCATGTGTAGGACAAGTCAAAAAAGATATTCTTATGACTATTAGACATACAATGCATAAATACATCTTTTTCCTTAAAAGTGTGTATCTTATCTCTCTATTTTCTAGTTTATTGTGGGAAAAGACAACATCCTATAGATTTACGTGCCTTGCTCTGCGACCCTGAAAATGCATATTTAACAAAGAAGAAAATGGTTAGGAGATCAAAGCAGCCTTAACTGATGGGCAGTCAAAATCAGAAGATGGTTGCTAACATCAGTTTCACTGGGATTCATAAAGGCAGTCACCATAGCAACATCATTTTCACAGGCACAGAAATGCTGCATTTTATTTTATTTTTTAATGGAAAAGCCCTAGGTCAGATTATCATTGCTCCCCAAATCTCATTTCTCCTCTCCCCTCATACACAGCCAACTGTGTTCAAAAAGAGCTTTAGTGAACACGAAAGATCACTCTGTATTTAAGTGGAATAAAACTATCAACTGAGTTTCTCATAGACATATACAGTGTTCGAAGATTTCAGGTAAATCTGAGAGAAACTACTCCTGAAGCTAGAAACATAATTCTTGACCCTCACTCTGAGAATTCAGGAACTACTTATTTAGGCAAAACCATGTAAATTTAGCAAAGGAATCCCTTTAAGAGTCAAATAAAATCCAGTGTGCATGATTTAACAACTTAGGGAAACATTTGATCTTTTTCCATTCTATTTTCTTTGTGGATTAAGTTTAGAAGGAAAATGGCTAGGATTTTAGAATTTTTTAATTAATAAATTTGTATTATCCCTACAGACACTGTTACTTTGAAAATTCATGTGTTTTTTTATTCAATAAAGATAATGGTAGAATAAGAAAATGAAGACACAATTAGCAATATTTTTAACTATGTTATTTAAAGGATTTTTCCTGAAAAAACTAAAAATTTTTACTTATTTTAAATTTTTCTTCTCAATAAGCACTATTTAATATCTCTTTGGTTTGAATGCTGATCTGCACTTGTAAAATTATAATTTTATTTCAACTGTATAAGTACACTAAATATTTTGGAAAAAATCTGAGATAAGATTTTACCCAAGAGACTGGTGTAGCTTCATGATGAATAAATACCTACATACTCAATAACGTAGAATGAGCCTCTTTGGAGCGTTCATGGCTCATTGACTAACTTCATAATTAAGTAAGAGATTTTCTGTGGTTGCTTTTAAACCAATTATGTCATGCATCAGGCAAACCAGAGTGACACTAATGAAAATATTTATGCTATCTGTTAAACATTAATTTTTTCATAATATATGTATCACATATAAAAGATTTCTAAAATTATGCATCAATTACAAACACTAAATACACAAGTATGAAATACAAATGTGCATATATATATATATATACATACACACACATTTTGCAATAGTGTACTTCTTTTGTTATTTGCTTGGTAACAGTAGAATTAATACAATAGAAGGAAACTATGTAGTAGCTATAAAATTAGCTTTTACACATTATTAAGATGTATAATGTCAATTATATAGTTTTGATACAAAATTAAGGTTTTTAGATAAACTATACGCTTCCTACGAAGATTCAGATTTTCTTATCTATAAAGAACATGTTGGAGGAAAATGTCGGAGTCAAGAAATAGTCACTTCAAATGAAATATACTAAAACTGACAAATGGATACAAAAAAATCTTACAACAGATAAAATATCATTTGAGTAGATGGAGTTCCTAAAGAGCTAAAAAGCATTATCTACACAAACATCAATACCTACCTTTGATTTTGTCCTCACTTGATCATGGAATATTTACACATGCAACACTTATTAAGTGAGTGGGTCATAAGTAATTCAATGTTAATCATCTTGCTTTATAAGCTACATTATTGCAGAATTTTACCAATACGTTTCCATAATATCTTATTAATAATTCTTACTTTTCTTATAGCCTTTTGATACATAAAATCCTGAAAGTACTCTCTTATCTTTTACATCACTAAATCAAATAAAAATACTTGTGTCAACATAAGCGTTTCATTTTTTCATCTCTACTGGTGTATTTTTACCTTATCTGCCTTTCCCAATACCTATCAGTTTTCTCATGCATTACCAGCCTAAGTCCTTGTGGGTCTCTGCACACATTTCTCTCTTCCACCTGCCCACTTTCGTTCTCTTCTGAATGCGACACCACCATGTGAAGTAGCTTTCTTCCTCCTGCTGCCATCTTTCATTTCTGTCTCCTTTAAAAAAAAAAAAAAACAGTTGAAATCTCACTTTGGCCAACAAAACTTTTACTGTAAAATGTCACTCTTTAGCCTACTTTCAGAACATCCCTCTATGGAAACTCTAACATTATTATGATGTTATTACTTCTATATTTCTTCAGCTTTCATAAACATCTTCAATTTGCTTCTTGTTAGCTCTAGAGGACAGAGAGAATAAAAATATCTTTTACAAGATATGTTTCTGACATATTTAATGTATTTGAGTCACTATGGAACTTTAAATTCCTAAAGTAGCCTCATTTTTTTCAAAAGTGGCTGAAGATTGAGACATATATAATGCAATTTAATAAATCATTTTGCTTTGATATTAGATCCAATGAATAACTTGACATGCAGCAATCATCACCATAAAAAGTTAATGTTTAAGTCTGACTCACATATGAATTATAAACAGAAATCTTTAGTTAAATGTACAGCCTACACATTCACGGTCCAAGGCATTTTTTCTCTCACAGAAGAAAGACTAAAAATATTTCCATACATACTGGAGATAATGAAATAAGGAAAAATGAATAGAAGAAAATCCTATTGACACAATTAAAAAGTGAGCATCAGAAACAGAACAATCTCCGAAGAATCCAAGTGTTAAACTGTTTGATTAAACAAAGTGAAAGTGAATAGACATTCACATTAAAAGAAATATAAAATGAATCACTCAAAATGAGTAATATTAAGATACAAAAACTTAGTATTTGTCCTGATTGTGGTCCTGTTATGAAGAACTTTCTGCAGTTACCTATGAGAATCATCAGAATTTATATAGGACCCCTTAGCCAATGAATTAATATGTAAAATAGGAGTCTCTATTATCTTTGTGGAAAAATATATCAGATTTCATTTTTGTGAACTTCTAATTGCAAAAGTTAACATCTATTCCAATTACAAAAGTAAGTAAAATACAGCAATATAAGCAATACCTTGTGTTTTTGTTACCAAGAAATTACTGATACTTCCATCACATTAGAGCAAGTCTACTTGCAAAATATCATTTATGCTTAAAACTAACTTAAAATTACAGCAGATTTTGACCTACTGCTAAAGAATGCATTTTGTATATTAATAAAAAGGTACATGTATCACTATTTCAAAAATGTGAAGGCCTGTTATTTTGATAGTTTTTAAAATTTGTGATTTGTATTTTAAGAACTTCGAAAAATTATTCTGTAGAAGGTACTGTAGGATTCACTACTCACACAAAGCAATTCATGGGTATGTATATATATATATAATTACTTTTGGATTACTTTTAGTCTAATATACATTAGTATAAATTTAGCACATATCATAACTGTTCAGTTAAAATGCAATTTAAGCCATACTTTGGAGAATATTACAACTGAATAGTGACATAAGTAAAGAAAGTTCACAGCATACCAGTAATCTTGCAGATGATTAAGTTTGTTTAAAAGTAATAACTTTGACATATTTTATAGAAATTATAATTTGGACTGAAAAGTTCAAAGGATAAATGTACAGCAAAGTATAACAATAAATATTAGGAGGGAGAATATGTAGTCAGTGTGTTCCCTTCCTCATCTCCAGGTTTCCTTAGAGATCTGGCCATAGTGTTCTGCCTGGCCCCATGGCAAGGCCATGTCAGATTACCAGAAGCTCTGCGTTGGGATTGACCAGGCAACTAACTCTCCCACCAAGTCACATGTAAATAATGACCTTATGGAAACACTAACCTGCATTTACTAGGCCACATCCACTTCTAGGCACATGATTTCTAATGTGTCTAGCTAAATAGCCTAAAGGCCAAGTGGTGTTCTCTCTCTCTCTCTCTCTCTCTCTCTCTCTCTCTCTCTCTCTCTTTCTCTCTCTCTTTTCTTAGAGAATGTTTATCCAAATATTTGAAGACATATTGTTGATTGTCAAATAAATTGATGAAAACATTTATTCCTTAGTACCAAAAATCTCTAAGACAAAATACCTAAGAATTGGGAAACACCAATGCCATGTTGTATATTTAATATGAGACCTATCACTACCCACTGCTCTCAAGAGTTGACATATTGTGTCAGTGGAAGAATCAGCAACACACATTAGTTTCTAGTTCATACTGTACCTTGCAAAAATAGTCTATATTTGGGCTACAACTAGGTCATACCAGTGCTTTCCTTTATTCTGGGACAGCAGAAGCTTCCAGTGGACAAGTGACATAATAAGCCTAGTGAGTTTCATGATTCTGTCTTGTCATCTTTTTATTATAAAATGAGTTGATCAAAACCAATATTGCGTATGGTACAATGATGATGATTTCAAATATCCAGTAAGTTACAGAGATAAAAGGACAAAAGTATTTGTTCCATGGTAAGAAGGAGCAGAAAATCCAAATTCACTACTGCATAACCCACAGGATACAACTTATTTCCTTTCAAGATTGAGAATTCCAAAGAAATCAACCAGGAGCTTGAAAAACTGCTGGTGACTCTCTTACTCTTACAAACACACACACACACACACACACACACACTATAGTAATCAGTTTTCTAGATTTCTAGATTCTGAATACAATATCTAACAGCCATAATTTAAAGGACAACAGGTTTCATTTGGCTCGTGTTTTAAGTGAGTTCAGTCCATGGTCACCTGGTTCTTAGGTAAAAACATCATGCCAGAAGAGAGTAGAGAAATTAAAATGCATAGTTCATGGTGGCCAGGAAGCAGAGGAGGGAAACAGGGTCAAAGAGGAAGTGGGAGGAGCCAGATACAGACTCAAAGCTGAAACTCTGTGACTCCTTTAGACACACACATAACTACTGTGTATTCCTGTGATCTCTAAGTAGATCACAAAGCAAATCGAATTGATACTGCACCCAACTGACGCACATATATACACATATGTACGCAAACACACGTGCACATGTGTGCAAGCACAACACACACACAGTGTTTCCATATTGAAATAAATACCCTTTAGAAAACTTTCCTCTGTACGTGATAAAATATCCAAGTGGAGAAGTCCTATGTTTTGGATGTGGTTTGTCTTTCAAAAGTTCATATGTCTGAAGTGTGGTGCCATCTTCCTTGAGGTGAAGCAGTCAAGGAGATCGTTTCAAGAGCCAGATAGATATGGTTTGAACTTTCAGTCTTCAAAACTATGAACTACAGAAAACTTTTTCCTTTACAAGAACTCGACTCCAGGTACATCATTAGAGCAATGAAAAATAAATGAATTTATAAGGCTTAATACTAGCTCTAAAGATATCTGGGTCCTAACTTCTAGAATCTGTCAATTTATATAGCAAAAACAGAAAATATAATCAAAATGTGATTATGTTTAAGATTTTGACGAGTAATTATTGGACCATTCAGGTAGTCCCAAAGTACAATTAGCAAACATCACTATACGAGGGATATGGGGAAGATGTGGTTAAGGAGACAGAAGGTGATATGATAAAGTAGGCAGAGAGATTTACAGATGATACATTGTTGCCTTTGATGGTGGGGGTGGAACTCCAGGAGCACATAAGGACTATACCTCTGTAAAAGAAAAAGAATCAGATTCTCTTTTAGAGTATATGGAGGAAGCAAAACCTATTGACATCTTGATATCAACAAATGATTTTGGAATTCTGTCCTGAAAAAGTCTATAAGAATAACTGTGTATTTTCTTAAGCCATTAAGTTTGTGGCAATTTATTATAGTACCTACACAAAACTAATATACTCAATAAAACTGACATCAACAAAAAAGAGTAATATTCTCATGTCACAACAATACAGGTTTCGTCATTTCAGCATTCCGAGGACAGTACCCTGGGGGATTATTTTCCTATAATTCCCCCAGCTTTTCTCTCTCCGTGGCCAAGTGGCTACTCCAGTCTTAAGATGCATGCTATGCTCAGACAACAAGCAAAGGCAGAAATAAAGGACAGATCTTTATTGGCTGCCTGTTTCTATTTTCTCAGCTACATCTATTGAATAAACAACCAATACTGCCCTTCCACCCAAGTTTGGTTTCTACCAATGGTAAACTGGGCCTCCAATGATCAGATAAATCTTGACTGCCCAGGAACTATGGGACCCAAGGCATTTCTACTGCCTTTATTGAACCCTCACATTTCAACTTCTTTTAACACTACTGAGTTATTATCAGGGTAGACTAATAACCACAGAGCAGGTTATTCTGTTCACCTGTTTACCAAGACCTATCTCTTTGCAAATGAATTTCACCTGAAACACAAATAACCTGTGCTTTAGTTACTTTTTTTCATTGCTGAAACACAATACCTGATACCCACAGTGTAAGGAAAGGTTTCCTTTAGATCTCAGTTTACAGAGATTTTGATCCATAGTTTGTTGCTCCAAGCAGGAGGCATGACAAGAGGGCACTGCAGAGGAAAATTAGCTTGTTAAGCAGGGAGATATAAAAGAGTAAAAGGTAATGGATCCTTCCAGGCCATGCCCCAGTGACCACCTCTTCCAGACCCTCACTTCCCAAAGTTGCATCCTGTGCAGCCAGCAGAGTCACGAGAGGGGGCGATTAAGAAAAGACTGGACACAAAGTACAAGGAAATCTGGAAGTGGGAGGGACCTGACCTCTCTGATAGAGAGGCAGCCACAGCGCAGCACAATCTGTGTCTTTATTTATACACAGTAAAAGGAGGAAGTGCATGACAAGAACAAAAGTGCAAGGTTCCTGTGTTTTGCTGGCAACATTCAAAGGGAAGCATCTTCAGAGCTATCTGTGCTGTGGCTAACAGGGAGGAACATGAAGGCTAGACTGCTGATAGGCCACTGTGCTGCAGGTCAACTTGTTTAAATGGCTGCCTATGGCAGCCCATGTCCATAGGCCTGACTTTGCCGGACAACTTGTTTACATGGATCACCTCTGGCACTCTGTGTTTTAGGGGGTAGCCTTGCTCTATCCCCAAATATATGGTCAATCTCCAGCTCAGCCTCTCTCCACATCTCAAATCACCTTTAGCCGTAAACTCAGCACTAGACTAATCCACCGCTGAATCTCACACACCCAGAATCCATTCGTCTGCCCAAAGCTCCAACAGTGAGCTCATGAGGCTTTGGGGGACATCAGGATATAAAACCATAACACTCAAGAGTCACCACACAACTTTTTACAAATGTTTTATCAATAACCCTAAAGTTCCAGACCAACCAGCCAAATCAAGGAAATACTGTTCACCTAGGTTCAGATCATCCTTTCCAGGCAAAATGGACAACCCAGTGGCAAACTCAGTCTCTGTCCTTCAAGCTCACACCTGGAGAGGTTGTAATGCTGTACATCTACTTGTAGTCCATTTTAGAACTTTGGGAGGAACTATCTGTGAACAAATTTATTCATATTTTTTTTCCTTTGTCAATAGATTCAAACAAATTCCCAGGCAATTCTAATTGTGAGTAGCACACAGGTAACAGATAATGCAGCAAGATACATTCTGGGGGAAACATCAACCTTGTCTTATTACTTATTTCTGTGCATCAGGTAGGTCAGCCTCTGGTTCTGTATCAGTTTCATTTGATACAGTGATTCTGGGCAGGCCCCACTATAACAATTGGTAGGTAAATAACTCCCAGTTTGTAAAGAGCAATACAGTCCTACAGTGATACCACCAGAGAAAGTCTCATTTCTACTTTCCAGCATTGAGTCAAGAGCTGTTATTTGAAAGGAAGCAGGTTATTTGACCTAACAGGCATGACTGCTCAAATATCCTGCTGAAAAGATTTTCAAAACATACAGCCTCAGAACTCTATAAGAAATGCACTTTTATTTGTAATCCAGTATGAGAAACTCAGAAGATCCTGAACGAAATAAACAAATTTTAGTCAGTGTTGCTCTTACTACAGGCTATGTCCTGTGATACTTTTCTTTTTATTCTCTTTTCTTTCCTGTTTCTGAAATGCTGTCCAAAGTACTGTTCAGTAGATTTCATAACTCACTAAATGGGTCACAACACATGGTTAGAAACTAGCTGCCCCTGAGACCCATGGTAATTCTCCTACTGGGGTTTGCTAGAGGACTCGCAGAACGATGCAGTCAGCTACAGAAAATTCAAACAGAATTGATCCTACTGCTTCAAAAGGTCCAAACAGCAGAGCTGCTCTCCCCGCAGGGCCTGCTGGAGCATCCCCTCTGGGTTGAATTTACCCCTCATGGCCCCCAGGGCCACACAATAAGTAGGTCAGAGCTGTGCCCTCCCTGTATTCTACAGAGACCTGAGACTTAAAGGGGCCCTCCAAACATGAATCTTTCTTCTCTGCACAAGATGCAAAATTTGCCTTTCATTTTTGAAGCAATTAGCTACATAACTTTGTAGTGGGGATACTCTTAGTGTACATTATTACAAAGTACATTTATTATTAATAACCTGCATGCCCCTAGGAAAAATGGAATATGAAGCTTTTTTGGAAAATTGGAGAAAAGCATTAACACAGGAGAAAATCCTACCAGATGGAAAAAGAAGTGAGAGAGGTCTTTTAAATCCTATCTGGGAACTGAAGAAAACAGGAGAAAATTTTATGGGAAGTTGGAAACTCATGCTTAGATTTATGCAGTGGTACATTTATTTTAAAATAGCCAGAAAAATTGAGGAACCCCAGAAAAATAGTATGTTGTTTCCAGAAGGCCTTAGATAGAAGCAGTAATGACTACACAAAACCCTCCACTAGGAAGCCATGGAGGAGATTCACAGCTAATGCCTGAAGATCATTAACTATGATTCAAAAGAACTCCATGCACCAGAGGTAGGTTTATGCCATGAAATAGAGACAAAAACAAATCCCACTGTCCCCAGGTTCACTGGGAGCCTAGATACAACAGACCTGGGACTTCTGTGAATTCCAGAGGAGGCAGCTTCACAGCAGTAGGTACCAGTGTTGTCTGGCGAGTTAGAAAAGTGACTACTGAGAGTCCTGAGAAGCACCGGTCACATGTGGATCTGGGTCCCTAGCCTTGTTCCCACGGAAATCTGGGAACTGTCCTTCTATTTGGTGGTGTACTAAAACTACCTGGGTACGGTAGTTCACTGTTAGAATTTCACTATCCTGGGTGTTAGTTATATGTGATCAACCATCATTTGAAAATATTAAATGAAAGATTCCAAAAATACAGCCTTCTGAGATTTTAATTAGTCATCATTCCGAGGACGGTGATGAAATCACAAGGCACCCCATTCTGTCCTACCTGCGACATAAACTGTCCCTTTGTTCTGTGAGTACACAGATGCTATGTGCACTGCCATCTGGTTAGTCACTTCATAGTCATGTCAGTGACCAGATTATCTGTCACAGTATTACAGTTCTTCTATTCAGCAACTCTTTCTTGCTTAGCAGCTGCCCCAAACTTCAAAAGTAGGGCTGAAAAGAAGGTACCAGGAGACAAATCATTGAAAGACAGGCTATTATACTTCGTGGCCATGCTGTAATATATAAAGAAAAAACATTATATGTATAGGGTGCAATACTATGTCCACAGTTTCAAGCATCCACCAGGGACCTTGGAGTACATGTCCTGAAGATAAGAAGAGATTATGTATGTTAAACTGTGGTGAATAAAGAAAGATTCGTAGATTAATTTACTTATAAGTTGAATAATGCGAGATAGGATGCATTCAACAAAGACATGGAGGCTTATAGGCAAAATTATACCAGTTTCAACTCCTTAGAAAGGTGTCATTATACATCACACAATCCAAAATTGTGCTTTACAAATAATGAATGAGACTTAGAGATCCAAACCTCCTTGATCAAGTTTCCACACAAAGTGCAAAGTCAATATTTTTTTTAAATTACAGGACTGATAAATTGTTTATTTCAAAAATTCACTAACTGCATTAAATTCCCTTTTATGTGTATGCAACCTAGATTTACAATTGGGGAATAAAGTGGAAGAAAACATCTGTACATTAAATTTCTCCTCACTACACATTAGCTGAAAAGGTGATAAAGGAGCTAAGTGAAGTACTTCAATAACCTACTTTTGCAGGATTCATGTATTATGTATGAGCAAGAGAGATATATAATTGTCATTATGACCTCCATGAAGAGATTAGAGGATAAAGAAATGTTTCCATTAAGAATCTGTGATACACAAGCAAAAAATACACAAGGAAGATAGGTAAATATAATAATAGCAAATACACAATCACAGATTTATACTAACAATAGATTTTTATATATTTCAGAAATAATGGTAAATTTTGTTGATGACTTCTATCGAAGTTTCTAGATGATCATGTTTCCAGACTAACATGCATTAAAGGGCATGCATTGAAAATCTCGCTTGACTTGACCAAATTCTTTTCAACATCAGAAACATAATTTTAGGTACATATCATTTCTTCTTCATAAGGGCAACCTTTTTATTTACCTCAAACTTGCCCATTTTGCCTTTTCCTATCTTGCTTTCTAGATCCCTTTTTAACTAATAAACAGCATGTCTCCTCTGTCTTCATTTAACCTTCTTTAACCTTCTCTAGGAGACACTGTAATTTGGTCCATGAATCCTTCTTCCAAACTGATAAGCAGTTTCTTCTGTGCTGTGTCTCCCCTGAGTAGTTCAGAAATCCCTCTTCCTACATGATTATCGTACCATAAAATGGCCACTTCATCAGAGTTAAGTTTCCTTTCCAGGATCTTCTGGCACCCATTGTCTAGGGCTGTTAGCACATAGAGGCCCAGAACTATTGGGTTTCACTGCGTACAACTGGCAGGGGCTACCCAGGCTCCAAGTGCAGGCTGGTAGCGTTCTGCTTGTGGTTGCAAGACGGTCCTGAACCACTCTACACCGAGGTCTATTTCTGTCACTCTCCCAGGGCGTTAATCCCCTTGGCATTCCCACAGCAGTTTGCTGAATGCCTAAGGTAGCCTCAGAGACACCTTCCTGGGGAAACTCTTCAGCTACTCCCTTCTTGCCCGGGCATCCTAAACTTTCCGTGAAGTCTTTCCCTACTGAGGGACAGTTCTGCTCTTTCACGGTCACTCACATAAATAATCTCTGACAAAATCATGAATAAACATGAATACAAAATCTTGTTAATTATGCATATTTAGCTTTCTTTTTTCATTTTTGTTTAAAAAGAAACATGGTATGAAATGTACTTACCAACAGTTTTAACTACAGGTGCATTGTATCACAGACCTCTAGAACTTCTTTACCTGAGAGAACAAAAATCTGGTACTTTTTATACTGCCTTTCCTCCTCTCCTCAGGCTCTGGCAACCACCGTGCTACCTCGTGATTCTATCTATTTAACTCTTTTACAAATCTCATATAAGTGAAACTGTGCCATGTTATCTTCAGACTGGGTTCTTTCACATAGCGTAATGCCCCTCATCATTACTAGTATTGTAGCATAAAATAGGGATACCTTCTTTTCTAAACTGAAGACGGTAGCATTTTAGTTCCATACTATATTTTCTCAATCAATGTATCTACCCATGTACAATTACCTTGTTTCTCTTCTTGGTTATCATGAACAGCACACCATAAACATGGGAGTGTAAGTATCTCTTCAAGCTCCTATTCTCAGGTTTTGGAATTAAAAACTTAGAAGTGTAGAAGTGTCCTGTAATATGAGTTTTTCACTTATTATTCTGATATGTATGCTTTACAATCCCTACTGATGAGTTGGAAAGTTTATAAATACATTCATTTGAATTATTTCTGCCATGTCATGATCCTTGGACATTGTACTGCCTTCTATTTTAGGAAAAGGTTGTGGGGAGTATGGCATTTACAAGGATAAATTAATAGACTGAGCCAGATTTGCTGTTCATAGTCAGTGTTTTGTGAATGGCCAGAAGTGTGTCAAAAAGTATTCTGGAGAGTTCATGACAGTTATTTCTATTTCTCTATTGTTCATCAATTCACAAAGGAAGTCTAAACATTTCCTTTTCACAGTGGAACATGACGTGAGCTGCTGGAAATCACAGGGTGCTCTGTGACCTCTGAACATCGTTCTCTGGTTCATGACTCAGCTGTACCTGACTGGCACTGGGCAAATTTTGAGACGCGTGAAGTTTCAATTTTTAAATTTAACTTTAAAGTCCAGTCACATCCTGCATAACATATGCCCAACTGAACCCTTCACTGATAGCAGGAACCATAAGGTACAATGGTGCTGCACTAAAGATAAAAAGAGGCCCACAAAGGGAAAAATCTGAAATTCTATTTCGGGTAATCCTTATTAGATCAACTGATGAAAAGTATTAAAGTCTCATTTCAAAATGATTCTATAGTTTAAAATGATTCCGTGAGTTTAAAAGTCAGGGTGAAAAAGACAAAGCATAGCAATGAAATAGCTTTGACGTTTGCTTCTTCAGAAATAATGATTATCTGAACTCCGAATGGTATTTACAAAGTATGATTAAAATAATAGCTTCAAATAGCTTTCTTGATTGTTCATTCTAAAAACATAACACAAAATGATGGGCAAAACCACCCACACACATTATAAGTCTTTCCTAATAGGACATGATGAAAGCTGCTTTTGTATCTTTTTAATGTCACAGTACTTAATATTCTATAAACACCTGATTTCCAGTATGAAAGTAAAACACGCCATTTTATTTGTTTTGTATTTTATCAAATCACACTTTTAATATAATTTATTTAGCATAAGTTAACCAGCAAGTGTCAGTTATTACTTCGAAAAATAAAGTTTGTCTATTGTGTTTTAAGATAGTAATAAAATATATTTTAATATTTAACACATAAAACCAGTGTACCTCCAGAGACTCTGTTTGCTGGGCTATCTCAACAAGAAGTATATATTCAGATGAAGCATCAGGGCAATATCCAAGATTTACTAGGATCAATTTAAATTTACACTCCTGCTTTTGAAAAGCATCAAATGTCACTATACTTGTAACTGAATAAATGCATAACAATTTCTTTATCTGAGATTCTCATTCCATATCTTATAGCAAGATAGTTACAACCAATCTTCCTTCTCTCTCCATCCAGCTCCTCCAAATTCTTTTTTCCTAAATCTTTGCAGTCTTCCCATTGTGCTTTGATAAATATGCAATTTAAAATAAGGAATAAAGCCACATTCTTAGAAATAGTTAACAAATAAAGAAGTTGGTAGGTAAAGGATGACGATCCAGTGAAGAACACAGCCAACCTGAATTTGAGGGAGATTCAGTGGAACTTCCTAGAGTAACTCCCAAGGAGAGTCCCAGTCTAGTTTTTTGAGCTGGATCTTTCATGGACAGCATGGGGAGGGGCTTTGTGAAATAAGGGAGGGGAGGTGACACAGAGTAGGGGAGAATGGCTGAGTATGTGACTATAGCAGTGGTCATTGTGACCTAGCAGTCCAGGTGGGTGTGTTGTGTTTTAACAGAGTAAGCGTTTCACCTATGCTTAGGTGAGGGGCTATGATTATTCTCAGACCTCAGAATCTCAGACATCCAGGGGTAGAGCAGGATTGGTGGGGTGTCAGAGGGGATCAACTATCACAAGTCCTCTTTATGAATGCTAATAGCATTTATCTGAGATTTATGTGATGCCTGTAATATTTATGTGATGCCTGTTTTCCTCTGATCACTGTAACTTCGTTTTTTTCCAATTGTCTTTTTTAAATGCATAATTGATATTTATAAAAGATGCCTATCTTAAAATGTACAATGTGGGTTTCGACAAACATATATACCTATTTAACCAACACCCAAATTCAGACTATATAGGACATTTACATTAACCTTTAATGTACTTTTGTATCCATGTCATATAGTTCTTTACAATTAATAGAACTTATCAGTGTAATGATTCCTAACATTACTTATTTATTTTTATTTCTCATGCTTAGTATTTGATTCCAGTTTTACTGCTTAAATGATATTCTATTATAATAGTGTACCATTTTTGGTTTATGTATTCTCTTGGTGAGTAGGTTTCCTTGGTGAAGAGATTTTCTACCCCTCCACTGTGTTTGGTAGTTGTTATGGATTAAAAACTGGTGGTCAACTTAACAGCAGCTGAATTAAATCAGCATGATGCTGAGCACAGATGTTCCACTTGAGGAATGTTAACAGCATAAATAGAGACATAGGGAAGAAGGGTGAGGTGTTGTGGGTTTCTCTAAGTGCTCCTGTTTCAGCACTGGAGGAGCCCTTCATGACTAGTTCCCCAGTTTGTATTTGACCATCGTCAGAGGAACTTGGGACCTTGTTGGAGAGAGTGGTTGTGGTTCAATTTAGGGGAGCTCTTGACCTTACATCAAGCATTGCTTCCTGGCTCCAGATGGGAAGATGTGTGCTGTGTAACATCCAGGACAAACTTGTCATGCTGGCTTTCTGGCATGTACTTGATTGTTCTTATCATCGGAGGAGCTTGGGACCTCCATGTTGCTAAGAACGGCTGTAGTACTTTTCAGGACAGCCCTGGTCCTTGTTTCAAGTATGACTTCTTGGCTCCAGTGTAAAACCCTCAACCTACCAGCACAGCTCCTTCACCCCACTGTTATAGACTTTCTAGCTTCCACCACTGACTTTTGGGCCTTCCAGCACAGATCCATAAAAGAGACTGGTGTGAGTCATTCTCGTGAGCTCTAGACCTCCAAGTGGACTCATGGGAAGCATTGTCATGGGGGGCTCCAGGTCTTCTGGACTCATGCAGGACATTGCTACAGAACCCAGGCCCTTGGCTGAATATTCTATTTCTTTAGTGTTGTGGACAGATTTCCTGCACTTTGTGTTAAATTCTGGGTGACCATCACAAAATAATATCATAAATTCTGTGTCCTAATTCTAATTGTTTTCCTCACAACCTCTGGCTATAACAGAAATATAATGCTCAAATATATTTCAGCTTAAGGCCACTGTAGTAATTTCTCATCCAACATAGCAGCCAAACTTCACTGCACCACATTTAAGGGAGACAATAGAGCAACCAGAATTTTCACATTATACTGGGTTTAAAGTAAACTATTATTATCACTTTCGAGAACCATTTAGCAAATTCTAAGAAAGGTGTAAGGCTGCCTTCTTCACTGTATAGTAAATCCAGTCCTACTTATATGTTTAAAGAAATTCTTATATGCCTACTCTTATGGTTTATATCTGGATGTCCCCTCAAAGACCCATGACTCAAAGGGAGGGTGTTGGAGTATTAATTGAATCATGGGATGAGATAGCTAACTGTGATGGCAGGAAGCTTCGTCTTGGGGCTTGATCGGAGAAGGTAAATCTTTCTTTCTGACTTAGTCCTGCATCCTAGCCATCACCATGTGAGCAGCTTTCCTCTGTGCAAGCCTTTTTGCCATGTTGCTTCTGCCTGCAAACCAGTTGACCATGGACTAAATCCTCTATAACTATGAGCTAATAAACACCTTTCCTCCTTTACCTTATGGGTGTCAAACATTTGGTCCCAATAATAAGAAAGTAACTTAGACGATCTGTAAAAACTTCAAAAAGTTATATGGAGTGCAAGGATTACTTCTGAAAAAATAAAAGGCAAGGTGAGAGACAAGCAGCTTCAGTTAATTTCTTTGAAGCTTGGTTCTAAAATACATTACAAGTTTTAAAAATTTAAATGATTTTTAAAAATCATTTCAAGGGGCTGGGGATTTAGCTCAGCAGCATAAGTGCCTGCCTTGCAAGCAGGCAGTCATGATTCGATCCCTGGTACCGATAAAAAATGAAAAAGACCAAAAAAAAAAATCATTTCAAGATGAACACAGGACTTTACACATTCCTAACACTATCATTTAGAAAGTGTGTAAGAAAGAGAGTTAAGCGGGAATGTTTAGGAGACATGGAAGTAGCTAAACTTCCAGATCTTTGATTCTGTGATGAGTCACAGAATCAAGTTTTAGAACTTTTGCAAATGGGAATGGTACCAAGCGATGGAGGGATGGTATAGGGAAAGAAGCAGAAGGGGATATAAAAAGGGCTAAAAGAGCTAAGGTGTGTTATGTACATGTGCCAATTCTCCATAATGGATGTAAGCATTATGTGCTGCAAAGTTGTGTGTGTGTATATATATATATATGTATATATACACATACATATATGAATATATATGTGTATATATATAGTTTTTTGTTGTGTTTTAACATTGCAAATAAATAAAGGAGATGAGTCATGTCAAGACTGGATAACAGGGGCTGGGGATTTAGCTCAGTGCCATAAGTGCCTGCCTTGCAAGCAGGCAGTCGTGGGTTCGATCCCCAGTACCGATAAAAAGGAAAAAGACAAAAAAAAAAAAAAAAAAAAAAAGACTGGATAACTATTGCAGAGAATGTAGCAGTTTTTCAGGTCCAGAAAAGTTACTACTAAAAATCATATTGGTTCTTTAGACCACTTTCACTATACTGTAGTATTTTACTCTACCATGGCACAGATGAGAACATGTATATGAACATGTAGATTATTATGCGCGTTGTAGGCTAGTAAATGTGTAACATGCTGCTTAGCTAAGAAGAAGAGGGCAATAAAGTCCTAATTCATAGTGAGTGTCACTTCTGAGGGTCTGCACACTCCTACTACAGCTGACTTTTGGCACTAAGTTGCCTTCAGTTAGTGCAAACCTGGGAAGCGAAGCACACAATTGGCAGCCATGAAACAACCGTAGCACTTAACTGCAGCAGAGTAGAAAGGTGTTACTGAGAGCCTTCCTAGGAGACTAGGGATGTCTGATACTGGAAGTCCCACACTGCTCCAGATGATACAGAATTTTCTCATTGCAAAGTGATTTCAAAAATATGCAAAGAAAGATCAGATGAGCAGGGTCTCTTTTATTGCTAACATGTAATAATTGTTGTTACTAATCAATTTCACTGTGATTTTGGATAAATGCATATCTCATGCATTAATCTTGTCCACCCTCCCTTCTCCCTCTGTCGCCCTCCCTTTCCTGTTCTCAAAAAGCCCTTCTGAACAGCAGGATCTTAGTAAATTCCACGTTAACCCGAAAGTACGTGTCTGTAACTCTTCCTGAATTTCAAGGGGTAAGCCTTTTACCCTTCCAGAAAACTTATCTACTTCTAATACCTGTTCCAGTGCCTTGAATGCTTGAAATCCACTGTGTTTATTACCACCATGAAACGGTGATGTCCTTGATAAGACAAAGTCAGCACTATCAAAAGAGCTAAGCTGATGGCAAAAGATCTGCAGATGCATGGGCTTGTTTACATCAGGAGATGACACAAAGGCACAGCTTCTCAGTTTTCAGAGTATTGTGGGAAGAGCTGAGGATTCACAGCTGCATGTGGTTCCACCTGTGAGGGGAAATACACCAGGACGACAGAAATTTCCCTTGCACTTCCTTACAAGTATTAGGCATATCCTGTGCCTCCTCTCCACTTAAGAGTTTTTGGACTCAGTCTATGACTCTACCTGCTCAACAGAAGCATAAATCTAGAGTAAAGCAACCTCTTAATGTTTCTAATACTTCCTAAGAGTGTGGATTACTCTTCCAGCCTCTTCACTAAGACAATTCAGGATTCAGGCCAGCTGACATTTCATTCCTGAAGGCAGATTAAGAAACACTTCATTATGATATTAAAATCTCAGGTAGTGCTGGAAATCCTATGATTCAGTTGGCATTTTTGCTTTGCGACTTATTACCTTCAGCTCAGCATCCCAACCACCTACAGACATGACCTGAGTGAGGTTGCTCAGCATGCAGGCATCTGGGAGGAATTAACTGTCTTCCTGAATTACAAAACTAACAAACTCTCTACTTAACATTTCTTCCAAAAACCCAAACTGGTCAGTGATTGAGTCCACAGGTGACATCTTCAAAGCTGAGAAGATTAAAATTTTAAAAACAAAAACAACAGCAGATCTTCAGAACCAATTAAGGGAGCCCAGTCCATGCAGGTGGCTCAGTACCAGTGGTTCTGCTTGACTGCAGGTGGTTGACAGACCTCCTCACAACCTCATTCAGGACGTTCACTTCAGATAGCCTATTTCCATTTGCATCTTATTTACAAGTCAGTATTTGGTTAATTCCAGTTCAGAAAATTGCTTTTGTTTTGTGTTTGGAATTTTTTTACATTTTCAAGGCCAACTTGTAAAGGTTTGCTAAAGCTCACTGAGTGAAACCAGGGCAGAAATCACTTTACAATGATACAGAAATCTCAAAATGCCACTTTCTATAGAGAAGCTACAATTCCTTTTGATTCGGAGCAAAGGAAAAATAAACTTTCAATTGTATGTGAAGAAACTCAGCCTTAGCCTGATGCATAACCAAACTACACAACCAGGGAAGACAATATTATGCCAATACAATTGATTGGCTGTTGGGCTTGTCTGCTGTTTGTCTAATTATCAAAACAATGCAAGACTGTCTGGTGTAATCCTTACATTGCTACAGCACTGGGCTCTGCATCTTACTTCTTTCTACACCACTAGGTCTTTTTGCATATTTGGCCTTATCCTGCTTTATTAAAATCTTTTTTTATGGAAAATTTTAAAAATCTTCTTAGTTGTGCCCTTGATCATACTGCAACCGACCTACATGTAACCTCAAGCAAACCTCTGGTGTCTATGAGATTAGCACTTCAGTGGGTCCACAGACACGTTCCTTGGCCAGCTTTTGGGAATCCTTGATCTCAAATAGGGACATCATCTGTATATAATAATTGTGATATGTCAACTTGACTTGAGTAAGAATCACCTACCAGATGAGTAGCTGCTCGGCATGATCGTGGGTGACTGACATGAGAGGGAAAGACTCGTTCTGAATGTGAGTAACGGAAATAAATAGGCTTATAACTTGGACAGAATAAAAAAGAAAAGGAAAAGCTTTTCTAAAAGAGCTCCCATCTTTGTCACTGCCTTAGGACACTGATTGTCAGTTTCTTCAGCCTCGAAAGGCAGACTTTTCAACCTCCCAACACAAACTCGCAGTGTCTTTACAGTGAGCTTCCAGGCCTTCTGCCTCCGGTTACCATTATGTCCTTTAAGAGCCATTCCAGAATCTTGTGCTTCTGATCCTACAGGTGGTCACTGTGACTCCTCAGCCTCTGATTCTGTAAGCTTTCCAACTAAGTCCCTTTGTACAATTGCATATACATTTTACATTGATTCTTTTTCTCTAGACAACGCATCATACATCATCTGTTCACTTTGTTTTCATCCTACTCAAGAGGGGGCTCATTCCTGCAGTTGGTGCTTTAGAGAATGACCTTTGCAGTATTGCGGCACTAACATTTGGTGGAGGCATCAGATTCCACCCTATTCATCATCCATTCCCAAATCATCCTACGTCGTTCTGCTTGTCACAGATTGGTGATTTATACATCAGCTTCAAACATCTCTCCATCGCAGCACTGCAAACCCTCTGTAGGCCAGGGTTGATCTCGAGAGACAGCGGAGGACCCGACAAGTGTAGTGTTGTTAGGACAGAGAGAAAACAAAAATGGAGGGCAAAGCCATTCTGCAAGCGCTTGCTTTGATCCTGACTCACACCTAGAAAGAGGAGCTAATATAGAAAATTCTTTTTTTTTTTTTTTTTTTTTTTTTTTTGCCCTTTTCCTTTTTATAGGTACCAGGGATCGAACTCACAACTGCCTGCTTGCAAGGCAGGCGCTTATGCCACTGAGCTAAATCCCCAGCCCTGGAAACTTCTTTTTTAAACAGAACAGAGATCCTAAACAATGTGCTTTTTCAAGGGTGGGTTTAAAAACATTACTATGTTGGCTTCCTTGTTAAAGGTTTAATAACAGATGAAATTTCCAAGATTTTCACTTGGGAATGTACTGTACACTGAGCTAATAGCAAACATTATTACATATATAGCTTTGAAAACAATCACTTCTGTTATTGCCACAGAGCCATAAAAATAAATTGTGCTGCTCTTGCTGTTTAATAATAGATTTTTAATTACTGCTTATTTTTTCCTTAAGATATGGGGGATTTGTTGCATTTTCTGTATACTTACTATTTTTTCAAGGTTCATGAACACCTTCAAGAATTCATTTGTTATATTGATTCCAGAGTCCCCTTTGTGTCAACACTGTGAGATATGTTAACCCAAATATAATTCAAGAAAGCAGCTTTAGTAATTTTTCCCAGAAATCTCTTACAATTAACTCATCTTTATGCCATTAACTTAAGAGCTTTAAAAAGGTTTTGTAAGTCCTAACTCATGTTTAGAAATTTTAAAAAGTGTTTTATTTTTCTCCATAATTTTTGTAGTATAAATCTCACCTAAATTAATCAACCAAAACTAGTATTAATGTAAAACTACTGGCTTTTTTGCAGAAAAAAATGTGCTCCTTTATATGATTTTAAAATTTCACTCTGCTGTTTATCTATGATGGAAAAATCTTTGTTAATATCACACTAGCTGCTTGGAACCTTAGAAAGAAGCAGGCTGTTGCCTGAATCACCCCAAGTTAATCTGGTTATGTGTAGATGTTCCTCCATTTCTATGCAACGGGTTTGATCTGAATTTCAATCAATATTTATTTATTCCTTGGCAGCCTTAAAAACAACCCAGCATCTGAGCACATTCCTGAGAATATTGGATGTTGAGTTGAAGAATAGGACCCTATTCTTAACATATTCTAACTCCAAGTCCAACAAGAAGGGAAGAGGGGGAGGAGGTGGAAGAAGAATTCTGTTTTCTTTTATATCATCAGATGATGTAATAAAGAAGCCCTGAGGTCAGTATTTCAATTTCAGCAGACATCTCTTTTGAGGAGAAATTATACATAACTCAATTGAACATACATTAAAACTCATTTTCTATTTAACTTTGAATTGTATTATTAGAATTTTAAATGTTTAGTTTTTAGTGTATTTTCTTAATTGTGTTTTGCTTCAAATAACATTAAAATTTGTTTTAATTCCCTGTTTTTTTGTTCATGGGTGGGTGAGAGGTACTGTCCAAAAGTACAGGAAGTGTGCTTAGAAATGTAGGGCTCATAAAGGTAGATACTCGGTAAACCTAGTAAATACATAACCAATGTGTCAGTTATCTTTCATTCTTAATGCACATCTGATAGCCAATAAAATCCCACCCATCTGAAAAATCAGTAACATCCAGGATGAGTCTACGAATCAAAATGATCATCCAGGAAATGTGTTTTCCAAACGCAGTTACTGAAGAAAAATCGCATCACTTTGAAGCCACACACAGTAAGTTTACAGGAAAAACTTAAAGGTAATGAATGATAGCATCTAAGCCAATGTTGTCACTTAGAATAGTGGCACCGTGAGAGCAGTCAGCAGGGTCTAAAATGTTGCATCCCATCTTATTACTTGGCAATTTAAAGGTGTGCAGCCCCACGCACTTACATTTCACCATAGGTTTAGTGTAAATCTTCTTTGTTAGAAAGCAAACAGGTGATAGATCTTTTGCAAATGGGAAGGGATTGAGAGAAATGGAGAAGGCAGGAGGAAAAAGGGAAGTGAAATGACTCCAGATGTGTCACTTTCATGTATCAAAATTCTATGAGCAATGTAAACGTTGCATGTCATAAACTGGACCTAAATATAACAATAAAACTAAAAACATAGAAAGGGGATTTAGAGTCGGAAGGAGGAAGGTGGATGGGAAGGTAAGAGAATTTTTAAAAAATGAACATGTGTCACATCCATGCACCGACTTGCTAAGATGAAAGCAAACTTTGTCTACCACAGAGCATATATTAATAAAATAAAAATAAAAACCAAATGAGTCAGAAAAAGTAGGTCACAAAATTTTACAGAATGAACAGCAAAGTCATTTTTCCCAATTCCCTCTTCATTGGGTTCTTCGAATTTTCGGAAATTAGTTCAGTGCCTGCATTTTCTATGGGCTCTAGTTTCATAAAAAAGATTATTAAAATTTACATTCTCACAACTTTCATAAGATTTTTTATTGCAAGCAAGTGTACAACTAGAGAAAAATCACCCCTGTTTTCTTTCTCTTTCTTTATTCCTTTTTCTTTCTCTTTCCTTTCTTCCTTTTTCTTTTTTTCTTCCCTCTGTCTCTGTCTCTTTGTCTGTTTCTGTCTCTCTGTGTCTCTGTTTCTGTCTCTCTCTCCCTGTCACATTACAATTTTTGAGTGGTCCTATATCAGTTGATGATAATATGTTCGTTCCATCATGGAAATTAATATGACTTCCATAGGGCCCAGGTTTATCATGTATAGCTTTCTCTCAAAGACTTCCTTCTGAAGTCAACTCATTACAGAGCATACTAATTACAGGAAGCATAAAGTATTTATGGAAAAAGGATGTGATCAAATTTGCAAGCACTATCAATCTAATATACTTTTCTTGACATTTTAATTTTCAACCTATCAATAATTTAGAGGTAATTTTTCTTGTCCTCTTATTGCATGTCTTCACTTTTATTAGTTTGTAGTTTTTATGTTTTGTTTCCCTTATAGAGTCCATATTTATTTGATGACTGGCTTTGTGTTAGAAACTCCAGTGAAGCTATTACTGCTAATCTAGATCAGATTACATTTTGTAAATACCAAACCACTAGACATACAGGAGAAAATGAGACCTAAGGGGCCACAGTGCCTGGATTCCATAGAGATGAGCAATTCTATCACTTTGTGGAGAAGGCTTCAAGTATCTCTGCCAACAAAATATATCTCCAGAGAAGAAAAGACAAAATCAGGTTGAAGATACCTAAAACCAGTTCAGTTTACCTCTTACTGCCTATAGGAACGAGGCACAAACAAGGAACCACACTCATTTGTGTGTTCTCTGAACACAAAGTGCTCTTTGCCCACTTGCAAAAGATGCCTCAGTGCAGGTCAAACTACATGACCAATCAGATTCATAATGCATCTTCTCTGTGCGGGAAGCAGGGGACATTTTTTGAGTCCTATTTCTTATTCCACTCCTCCCTCTGTCAACTTCATGGAGCCATTTTCTCTGCCCACTGGCCTGGCACCCACAGAGAACCATGCATGTTTTTGAGAAGAAAAGGAATGTGATCTTCACTGATATGCATCATTCCTTCATTGTACCAACATTATCTTTTCTCTGTTAATGTAGAGATAGTCTTCTTTATTATACTTGGTAGAGCAAAGAGAAAATTACTAAATTGTCCCCAGTTTGTGTGGATTCTTACAAAATCTTGGAACTTGGTTATAATAAATGGCATCTGCTTTTTTAAAATGATACATAATAATTGTACATTTTATGGGGTGATACGTGTGTTTATGGAGAGATATGTGTGTATGACACGTAATGATCAAGCCGAGGTCATTATTATTGTCATCTCCTTACACATTTATGTTTATTTTGAATGTTCAGGATCTTTAACTGTTCTAGTTTTTTATAAAATATTTAAACCAGGCATAGTGGTACACACCAATAATCCCAGCACTGTGGGAGGCTGTGACAGGAAAATTGTAGGTTTAAACCCAGCCCAAGAAATCTAGTACCTTAGTACCAGAGCCTGTCTCAAAATAAAAACTGAGTGGAAAGATGCAGTTCAGTGTGAAGACCCTTGGTTCAATCTCCACGACTATAGAATATAACAATTAATAATAATAATGTAAAACATATAGTATATTGTTCTGGATGAGACATGTTGAATTACTCTACTGTGCTGTGAAAGAATGCTCCTAATATTCCATATGTTAATGTTGTGAATTATTCATGTTTACTAGGGAGTTGATCATACTTAACCTGTCCATATGTGGGACTGGAGTAATTTTTAAGTTAACAACTTTCTTTAATTAAACCACACCACAAAGGAAAATTAATAAATCAGCTAATTGTTCTTTTTATTACCATTCGCTAGCGTTAGGTTTTGATTTGTCACATGCATTGTTATTGTATTTCAGCTTTTGCTAGTATCTTTCGTTTTAGAAAAATGTTCTATAATATTGTTATGAAATAAATGATGTCTTCCATAAAATAAAAAGTATATGTTGAAGTCCTAAGTCCCAGCATGACTATATTTCGATATAGGACCTTCATAGAATTAATTAAGGTCAGGTGATGGGGTTTTAATTCAATATGACCCAGGTCCTTCTAAGAAGAGCCAGAAAGAGGTGTGGGCACGGAGGACACAGTGATAAGGGATCCATCTGCAAACCAACAGAGAGGACTCAGGAGATTCCAACCTCTCCGCACCCTTCTCTTGGGCTTCTAACATCCAGAACTGTGAGGAAAACTAAGTTTCTACTGCTTAAAGTCTCCTGTTTGTGGTATCTTGTGAAGAGTGGCCCCAGCAGACTAACACAAACAGCTGTTTTTATGTCTTTGTAACCATTTATCATACAAAATTTTGCTCTGAAATGTTTTACAGTTTGGAAGACATATGACTTTGCTCACTTTATCATCATACAACTTAGAAAGTCAAGGAAAGAAGCCACCAAAATTAACAGACTAAAAATGCTTGTTTTGATAAATGTCAATGCTTCTTATTATTTTGCTTATACTTTCCAGGATAATACTATTGGTTGCATGAAATTTTAACTTTGTACTATAAAAACAAAAGGTGCACTTGACAAAAATTGCATTACAGTATCACAAATATTCTTAATACAGCTTGCAGTCTGTCAGTGGCCCACCAATTATTACTGGTAGTTTTAAATATTTCTATATACGTCAAATTTTCAGAACCTCCTTTAATCATAACTTAAAGGGATATAGGAGATCATTGGGTGGTGGAAAAATAACTCAAGTGTATAAACTATATATTTTGCATGTATTTTTCATCCCATGCTTACTACAACAAAGAACTATTGTGCTCATTCACTGTCAAAGAAATGGAATCTCAGGGTGCTGAAGTGATAGCTGTAAGTGGGTCAGTGCTAATCTTGAATATTCATACCTCTGTGTTTTGTATTGCCCAGTACGAATAGTTTACTCTGCTACAATACTAATCAAAAATTTACCTGAAAACTGTTATCTCAAAAGTGGTCAAATATTAACATCCAACTTATCACTTTCATTTCTTGGATTTAATTTTTAATTAGACTATCGACATTTCCCCCTCAATTTCTCTGTCAAATCCCTCATTCACCATGGATTACAAACAGTACAATACTTATTTTTCTGTAACATGTTCTCTTGTATAGAGGAAAGAAACATGTTTCCTTGTGAAACATGAAGACAAATGAAGGACTATTAAAGATAGTATTTTATTCCCCAGGCTTGACATTCATATGCCTGCAGATATCTCCAAATGCTATGACTCTGATTCCATGCCTACCTACCTGCAGACTTAATAATCTTTCAAATGTATCTGTGAGTTTCTCATGAGCTTTTTTAAAGATGTCTTTCTTATACCACTGTTGTTTCTGAATAAGATTGATGCCCTGCTAAGCCAAACTATCTTAGACTAGTAGCCATGTTTTGCCCTTGTGCTAAGCATGTCTGACAGTACTCCATCCAGAGCCAAGATTAGGCAGGATATCATTTGTTTTCAATTTATATTTTTTGCTACTACAGGTTTGCAGTACATGGTGATTAACTACATTCCTTATGGAGATTGATACTTGTACATAACATCATTCTTTTTTACATCCTCTTCCCTTTATCCTTTAATGTTTTATTGTAGAGGCAGTGAAATTACACAGAGAGTTATTATCTGTCTCTGCAATCCACAGATGGTCTAGGTCCCCAGTATCAGTTTCACTTTCAGGGTGTATTTGGTACACACCAATAATCCCAGCACTGTGTGAGGCATGAATTGCGTGGACTTGAATCTTTTCCTTCATAGTACCTGATACAGTCCATGTTCAATGTCATAGACCAAGTCATTGGCCTATTAATGCAGGACATGGCAATGGCAACTTGTGCCCCTACAAAAGACCAGACTACCTCTGAGAATACTCTCTTGTGTCCCAAGGCCACAAATGAATGAAAGCATGTCTTTCTCTCTAACATAAGCTTTTCTGTGTTTGCATAGGATCATCATCTTTCCTGCTTGATTAACTATACAAATATCTTTTTCCCCTAAGGAGAACTTGTCCACACAGAAATGCTTTTGTTTCTGATTCAGTCAATACAATCATATCTGAACACAGAACACCTGAATGGTTTTATTTTCTAATGCGTATGCTATTCGGTTTTAGACAAGAGGAAGAAATCAATAATCCCCAAAGTGCTGATACTACACTATAATAATTATCTTTCCTTTCCTGGATTTTTTCCATCGTAAGTTTAAAATTGTGGTTGTATTTCTTTCATAAAGTCCTTTTCATTTGTGATCATTCTAGAAAACAGCTGCTCCACCAAGAGTGCATGCAAGCTGCATGAATCAATTACAGTATACAAGCAGACTATATTATAAATATATTCATAAAACAGAAACACATTTTTCAAAGAAGCAACAAATCTGTAGTGATACAGCCTTGCCAAAAACTTATGCACAACATTTAAGATTACCAAAGATACTACACAGATTCTCAGTTTATAACATCTGTAGTCATGTTTACATACTAAAGAAAAGAGCCAAAGAAGAAAGAAAGATATGCCAAAATGCAGAATAAAAGATGAGTTCAGGAGGAAAAATATCTTCTGAGCATAACAGTCAGGAGGCAGAAAGAGGAAGAAGTCAAAACGCGAGTAGAGGGATTATCCTTGGGTAGGACGAAAAGCCAAACCTGGCAATAGAACCAGAGATCTGGAAAAAAAATTGTAACACTGAGATCTCTGATAAGACATGGAGAACATACAGGAGGAAATTTAGATTTATTTAGCTTCCACAATTAACTTCTGAGGGGTTCAGCACTGGCGTCTCTGTTTCCACAAATCTGCTAACTTCATGAAAGGGAAGTACCATTGCATGGCTGTGTATTTCCTACTGGATGGTACAGAAATAAAAAATGTGTGATCATAAAGGAAGAGGCAAACCATCTTCAAAACATATACTAGCTTGTTCTTTTTCTAAAATTATTTTAAAAGGAAAAAAGAGCAAAAATTGTGATACAAAATCTCAAAATAAATATTATATATTAATTATATAATATCTATTAAAATTATAAATATATATTTATATATTTATAAATATATTCTTCTTTATTCTTTCCTTTCTCCTTTCCCCTGTCCCAGTTTTCCTTTCTTTCTGAGCAGTCTCCTCCCCCCTTGTCCTCACAATATCTATTGTACATTTTGGATCTTAGTCACTTTTTCAAGTTTTTACACTAGGAAGGCAGTACCATGTTTACATAGGCGAGTCTGACTTATTTCACTTATAAGTATGATCCCAAGTTGCATCCATTTACCTATAAAAGCCTCAAGTTTATCCTTCTTTATAGCTGAGCAGTCCTCCATTATATAAAATATCATATCTTTTTTATCCATTTTGTGGTTGATGGATGGGTACTTGGGTTGTTCCCAAGATTTTGTTACTACAAATTATGCTGCTATAAACATGGGTACACATGTATCACTGTGGTATGATGTTTTCAGTCCTTCTGGGAAAATACTCAGAAACGGAATAGCAGGACTGAATGGGACCTCCAATCCTAGCTTTTCAGGAAGCTCTACACTGATTTCCTCAGTGGTTATACCAGTCTACACTCCCACCAGCAGTGGAGAAGTTTCTTTTTCCCCACATCCCTCCAGCACTTGTGATTGGTTAATTTCTTGATGATATCCTCTTTTTCTGGAGTGAGATGGAATCTCAATGTTGTTTTAATTTCTATTTACTGAAAATCAATGATGTTGAACATTTTTTTTTCTTTTTTCTTTTTATCGGTACCGGGGATCAAACTCACGACTGCCTGCTTGCAAGGCAGGCCACTTATGCTGCTGAGCTAAATCCCCAGGCCCAACACTTTTTTATATACTTGTTTATCAGTTACAATTCTTCATCCAAGAAGCACATACTCATCTCAGATGCCCAGTTTTTGATTAGGTCTTTGAATTTGGAAAACCTAATTTTTTTTTTCAATTCTTTATATGTTTTAGACAGAAGTCCTTTGTCTGAGAGACAGTTGGCTAAGATTTTTTTCCCAGTCTGTGTGATTTCTTTTCACTCTGTTGGTGATTTCTTTTAATGTGCAAAAACTTCTTAATAAAATGAGATCCAAATTGTTGATTCCTTGAAGTACTTACTGTGCAGTATTTTATGAACTCTCTGGCTACCCCTATATCTTCGAGATTCTATGTATCTTATCTTCCAGTAGATTTAGTGTTTCTGTTTTAATATTTAGATCTTTGGTCCATTTTTAGTTTAGTTTAGTACTTGGTGATAAGCTAGATTCTGGTTCAACTCTCCAGCACGTGGAAAGCCAGTTTTTCCAGCACCACTTATTAAAGATGCTTTGTTCCAGTGAACACATTTGGCTGCTTTGTCAAGGATGAGGTGGCTGAGTGCCTTTGTAGCTGTTTCTGCATCTTCTAGTCTCTTCCACTGATCCTCAGATCTGCTTCATTGCCAGCACCATGCTTATTTTAACACGGTAGCTTTGTAATATAATTTCAGACCAAGAAATATGATGCCTCCTGCCTTGCCTTTATTGCTCAGGATTGCCTTTCCTCTTCTATGTCTCTTCCATTTCCAACTGAATTTTAGGAATGCTTTCTCTAGATCTGTGAAGTATGCTAATGATATTTTGATAGGACTTGCATTAAATTTGTATAACAGTTTTGGATATATTCTGCAACTTTCTTTTTCAGAGTACTGTACATTTCAGTGTATAGATCTTTTACATCCTTTGTTAGGTTGATTCCTAAGTATTTCATTTTTCTGAATGCTATTGCAAAGGCATTATTTCCCTAGTTTCTCTTTCAGTGATTTTGTTGTCCATGTACAGGAATTCTATTGATTTTTTAGTGTAGTGTCTGTATCCAGCTACACTGCTGAATTTGCTTATTAACTCTGGTTGTCTTTTGGTAGAGTTTTTTTTTTTTTTTCCTTTTTTTGTACCAAGAATTGAACTCATGATTTTGTACTTACAGGCAGGTGCTTATGCCATTGAGCTAAATCGCTGGCCCTTGGTAGAGTTTTAAGGTCTTCTATATAGAGTATCATGTCGTCTGCAAATAAGGATAATTTAACTCCTTCCTTTCCTATCTTTATACCCTTTATTTCTCTCTTTTGTCTAATTGCTGTGGCTAACATTTCTAGAACTATATTGATTGAGAGTGGTGGTAGTGGACATTCTTGTCTTGTTCCTGATTTTAGTGTGAAAGGTTTCAATTTTTGAACATTTAGTATGATGTTAGCCATTGGTTTGTCATAGATGGCTTCTATCAGATTGAGGTAAAGATCATCTATTCCAATTTTCTCTAGAGCTTTTTTATCATGAATGAGTGTTGGACTTGATCAAATCTTTCTCTACATCCATTGAGATGATCATATGATTTTTGCCTTGGGCTTTGTTAATATGGTGTATTAAGTTTATTGATTTGCTTATATTGAACCATTTCTGCATTCGTTGGATTAATGTCATATGATCATGTTCTAAAATTGGGGTATACTAGAAAAATCTTATGTCATTTCCTGATAAATGTGGATGGAAATATTAATTTCAGAAGATGGAAGATTGTTTACTTTGTCAGCTTGCAATCCCACACTAAATGTGAGATAATTACTGGAATTGTCAAATGAAATGCAGATAATATAAGAAGTTATGAAGTATAAACTATTTGCCAACTAAAGTCCAGCAACAGCATCTTTGACATGCTTATTTGTAAAATCTACCATGTCTCAGAATTAGCACAATTGGGTGCAATGGAAATAGAATGAATTTGGAAATCCCCTGATCAGGTTTAATAACCTGGCTCCCTTGTTTATTAGAAATAACTAAATAAATCTGTGAACTTCTCAACACAACAATAAAAGCAGTGCCTCACAAATTTGCTGCTCCTTCTGCCAACTCCTGGTGAAAAAGGACCTATTTGAGTCACTGGAAAAGATATAAAAAGGACTATATCAGTAGAAACCAAGATAAAAAATATTGAAAAATCTAGGCATAAGTTCATCTATAGGAGGATTCACTTAAATAGCATTAGGGTCAGAAACCATTAGATTCTGGGCCAACTCCATAGAAAATCAAAATTGGAGTTGTGAATGGCTTAGCTCTTGATCCTATTCATATATTCTCTCCCTGAATATTTTCACCCAGAGTCATATAGCATCTACATTGATTTTCTAGGCACACCATATCCTAGTATCACAAAATAGGTAACTTACAACAAAAGAACTTTCTTTTCATGTAATTCTGAAGCATCAAATTTCGAAGTTGTAATAAAGGCTATGCATCCTCTGAAATCTAGAGGGGGAAAATCCTTTCCTGTCTTTTCCTAGTTCTGATAGGAACTAGGAAACTTTCAGAGTCCTTTGAATTGCAGCTGCAATATTTCAATCTTTTCTTCCACCGTCACCTGGAGTTCTCCCCTAATGTCTCTGTCCCTTCTTTTCTTATGATACAAGTCATATTGGATTGAAAGCCCAACCTTCTCCAATATGACCTCATCTTCATGTAATTGTCTTCAAAGGTTATTCTATCTGCAAGGATCATATTTCCAAAGAAGACCACATTCTGAAATGCTGGGTATTTGGATTTGAGAATAATTTGGGAGGAAGACAAATTCCAACATGTGACACCATTTATATCTCTGGTATTTATCCCAAGTGATCTCCCATCTTCCTACTACATATCACCACTTGATTATCTAAAAAGACGTGTCAATATGAGTAAAATTTATTTTATTTATTTATCTTCCTAACCTACAAATTTTTTTTCTTTTTGGCCTCTTCATCTCAGTAATATTGTACATGTACCTCTTTGTTTAATTTAAAAATATAAAGTCATCTTTGTTCTTATCCTAATCTTCTACGTATTCTATCAACAAATTTTTCAGTTGTTCTACTGTCTATAACGGCAGTTGTGTCTCTCTGTAATTCATTTTCCACTAAGCAGAGTGATTGTTAAAAAAATAGTATCAAATTCTGATGTTCTTCTTGGAACCTTTAAGGTTTGTGTGCTGCATTTAAGGTGACTGAAAAGCCTTTCATGGTGGTCTACCAGGACTAGCAGGACTTGACTCTCAGAAAACTGTACCCACGTTCATAGTGACATAGTAACACTATCATTAATTCCAAAACTGTCTGGTTCAAGTTATTCTGAGTCTAAAAACAAGGAATTTATGGGAGAAGAAGGGAATTAGAAATAGATAAATAGAAAAAGGAGAAAGCAAGTACAGCAAAGGAGATCTGGAGTCTCCTCACCTGAATATACTTACCTTACAGGAATCTTTCTCTTCCCAGTCCTGCCTCCATTCTAACTGGCACTTCCAAGTTCTAAGCCCTACAACTGGATTACTTTCTACAGGTTCTTAGGTTGAAATATCTTTTCTGTCTGCCTTGTCAAGTGTTTTCCCTTGACAGACTGTCTGTCTTACAGAATTCATAATCTCTTATCAATGATGCTTTCTCTGAAACCCTCTTGGGCACTACAAATTGATATATTTTTAATTTTTGACTATTGTCAAATGAAATTTGAGAGAGAAAGTGGAGGTATGCAGAATTGACTAGCCCAGACAATGGGAGGTGTCCTATCTTGTTTAACAAAATACTTGAGACTGAGTAATTGATAAAAGAGAGAAACTTATTTTTCATAATCAGTTGTAAAGGCTGAGTAGTCTCAGGCTAAAGCAGCAGTAGGTTTAGGGTCTAGTTAGGGTTCCAAATCTGCTTGTAAGATGACATTTTGATTGCCACTCCCTCCAGAGAGGAAACCACTATCTTCATGTGACAGAAAGACAAAAGGGCTAGATGGCACTCTAGTCCTTTTATGAAGCACTGCACTTCCGTTCAAAGGCCTCATTATTTAATACTATTACACTGGAGATGAAATTTCACTGTTAGTTTTGAAAAGAATAAAAACATTAAATTCATAGCATGTCTGCAACATTAACTTGCTTTTTCTCACTTCTTGTTACAAGTTGCAGAAAAACCCTTAGATTTGGGCAAATCTGTATCCAATGATACATCTTATGCTAGGTCTCCTGATGAATAGTTAAACTTAATTTTCCACTTAACTGAATTAAGAGAATCTTATAAAAATGATTGGAGCCCTATGCTTTGCTTCCCAACCACTATGAAGTAAGCAACTTTTCCATCACAACCTTCATCCATGAAGTCCCTACTTTGGAACCAGCTTCCCATGGACTGAACCCTCTGAAACAATAAGCCAAATTAAACCTCTGCTCCTTTAAATTGCAGATTTTGAATCATCAACAATAAAGTTGACCAGTACTCCTAGATAAGAACAAGGATAGTTTGGACAACTTAGTATAGTTCTCCAGAGCAGGATTTCTCATTCTCAGTGTTACTGACATTTGGAAATGCAAAATTCTGTTTCAGGAAACTGTCCTGAGTATTACAAAATATTTAGCACCACCTGTGGTCATTACCTGTCCTTCTCTGCCCAAATTATAATGAGCAAAATGTGTCCAGGCATTACCAAAGGTGTCACCTGGGGATAAATTGTTCCTGATTCAAAATAATTGATTTCAAGGAAAATAGGAGTTTTATTTAGCAGATTTAGAATGAGGATACTTTAGATCCTGATTTACTACATAATTTAAATCAATCCACTTTTCAGTCCCCTTTTTTCCTGCTGCCTTCCATGTTGCCTGGTAAATTTCAGATCCGAGTTTTGCAATTGGAATACATTCACAGCTAGTCAGCTTTATATGCCTTTTCTTAGCCTATAAAAATCACACTTTAGGACGAGCAAGAAATAGAGACAAGATGGATCTAAGAAACTCAGCAGTAGAGTTCTTTGATCTTCAACTGTTTCTCTTTATAGCTCTCAGCATCTCTGCAGTTCTCAGTATGTTTTTATGTCTTCCAACATTCCATTACATGTGTTATGTTCAACTTTCTTCTTACCATACATTCTTTTGACAAAGCTATCCCCCACCCGCTCTTGGCCCTTGCAGTACAGCGATATAGGTGGTATTTAGACTCCCAGCATCATTGATTTTCTATTCATGCAGGAACAATTGGTAATAAAGAGCAGGCCAATCGGTATATGTTAACTGAGAGAGTGCTATGTATAAAGTAGGAATGTCTTGAAAGTGCAGGATGGCAGAGGAAGAAGCACACACAGAAGGCAAAGAAAGTGTAATGTCACTAACTAGATGGATAACATTTCACTCAAAGTCCCAGTGACAATGAGAGAACACAGTAAAAGGTTTCTCTCATGAATAATCTAGAAAAATAAGTCCAGTAGAAGCAAATATCAATGCTGTATATGTATATACATACATACATACATACATATGCATGTAAATTAACTTTTTTTACTTCATTGCTTCTGTTTACTCATAGTTGTTCTTCCCAATTAATTTAAGACAGCAAACAGTTCATTAAAGCTCTGTGCTTGCTCCTAAATAGCACCATACTCCTGTGCATTTAATTCCATCTAACTGGCTCTTTAGGTAAATATTTCCTAATTTGAATTCCCAAGTACTCTAACCTGATAGGCCACACTTATCTTTCTTTCCAGATAATGTTCCAAACTGTGTGTGTCCAGAGATTAACTACTTTTGGATCAGATGCCTTTCTCTAATCAAATCATTGAGGCTTGGTGAGAAACGGGTCACTCAGTACCAAACACGTGCCTACAGTTTCCCTTTGCACATCCCTTTGTGTAGCGGAAGTCAAGCCAGTTTCCTTTACAGTGAGGATAATGGAGCTTCCTGACTGATGTATCTCTTAAAATCACCAGTGGAGCCACTCCTGGCTGTGTACTCAAGGTCACTGTACCCTTCAGCTCTACTATCACTCATGTTCTATTTTTAATTTATCTTCCAGAGAAATCCATGGAGGACATCAGAAAAATAGTCTTGGCAGTAGCTGAGGTTAAAAACAGATAGATAAGTATATGTCTTCCCTGCAACAGTGTAAGATTGAAACTAATGTTCCCCAGACAGTGAAAAAAACATATGTTTTCGATTTCTCAGTTCGTTTTCCCTAGTGTGAATCAAAAGTCAATCACAAAATCAAAATGTTTTGCATAGCCCTATTAGCCAAACCGTGTTCAAATGTCTCAATAAAACAGCCATAAACAGATGAGATACATTTCCTGCCATTGGGAGCTTGCAGTGGACATTCACCATCTATCTCTTATTTACCAGTATTTTTTTTAACTATAAACAGATGAGATACATTTCCTGCCATTGGAAGCTTGCAGTGGACATTCACCATCTATCTCTTATTTACCAGTATTTTTTTAACTTATTCTTTTGTCTTGCAAATATGCCGCTGAAGAAAGATAACATCTCAGCCTTCCTAAGGAGAGCTGCAACAAATGAATTTGGCTTTTCCTTGATATAGCTTATAACAGTGCATTGCTAAAACTTGGAATAGAGAAGACAGTTTCACAAAGGTAGAATCCTCATTTTGAAAGAGTAGGTGGACATACAAAAAAGTTATCCAAGTCAGACAAGGGGCAGCAGTAAGGAATCCTGTAACGGTACTTGGTGTTGAAGATGTGAAGTCCTCAGTGAGAAGCCTCATGATATAATTTGTTATAATTCCTAGATTTGTGCAAGTCCAAAATTATTATTAGCTGTCTGTATCTTCTGGGCATTTAAAGTATGCTTACAGAAACTGATAAAAATTCTTATTCTATTACATTTTAATTTAAATTTTAACTGAAAAATGTTTCCTTAATGTACCAGAAAATGTAAGTATATTTGGAGATATTTTTATTTAGATCCATTATTTTCTTTTTTTTTATCTTGAAGATAGTAAAATACAACAAAACAAGACTGAACAAAGCCAATCAAGACAATGCAGTGAGACTGGTACAGAACTTCAGAGCAGGATACCAGGATAACAGTAATAGGGTCCATAGTACATTTTGTTATCCTCACAGTAGTTGGTTCAGTCAATCAGATATAGCAAGATCAAACCAAAAACCAAACACTATAAAACAAATAAAACAGTATATTGAATAGAGCAAAACAATTAATCAAACAAAGCGAAACAGTGAAAACAATATTGGCTTTCAAAGACAAAATAGAAAGAAATCCCCCATATTTGCTATATGCATACCGGTTATCCTCCCAAGAGATGCTCAGACCTCTGGCCCCAGGTCAGCATAATCAACCAACAATACAAGCATTTAGCTGCTGTACGTGCCTTAGTTGCTATCAACTCAGGCTGATCTCGAAAGCATCCAACTGCTAACAGTGGGGTGGGGTGGGTGGGACACACACACATTTGATTATCAGCCCACGCACTGTAGGCTGGGAGATGTTGACTTGTTCTATCCCTGGTACACCGTCAGGTCGCCGGTGTCACTGTAGATCCACGATTTTTAACATTCCAAAAAATAAAAATATATTTCAGTTATCTCTCTTGAAAATTAACACTCAAATAAACGTAGGTGGCAAAGGCATAATGTACAAAGATTTTAAGAATTTTTTACTGAGTCATGCAAGTATATCCATTTCTTTAATTCCTTATATGTTGAAATAGTCTGTTGTATTGATAAAGTAAATGAAATACATTACTAAATTAATTGTACTCTTATTTTCCTTTTTAAGATGACTGTGGAGAAATTTGAATTACATATGACTTGCATAGTTTTTACTGGACAGCGATTGTACGGAGAAGTAGTTCTTAAACTTTAATATTCTCAAGATTTAATATTCAGCCAGAAGGTATTTTAAACTAACACATTTTTATTGAGGATAAGTGGGAGTTTACACAGAAGTGATCTTTGAGGAAGTGATAATTTAGGTGTAGATTTGCAGAGAGGATTGCTACAGCAATATGGAACAGCACATAGCAGGGAAATGATCCACACTTCTCCAAGAAGGGCACTGTGGTCAGACCCAGGGGGAAAGAAATCAGACACAGAGTGAAAACCAAATCATCCATGACTCAGGCCTGGCGAAGAGTCCCAATCATAGTCAAAGCCCAAAGGGAATACTTGAAAGAGTTTCATTCACTGGAGAACTGGAGTATATTTTCATTTTTAAAAAATTACACAGCTAATATCTGGCCAACTCTATAGCCAAGAGCAAGAATACAAATTGATAGACAATAAGGCACCTATTTTAATATAAAGGGAAGGCTGAGTAAAATCAGCTAGCATAGCCTGACAGAATACTGATCAGCTAGTGAGCAATTATAAAGGTGACAGAAATGTGGGACACACTTAGGATATACTGTGAACTGAAAAAGAGGATAATGTTATACAGATAGTTATGCTTCAATTATATGGTTATTTAAGCATGCAAACATCTAATTCTTCTAATAATTTCTTCATGGAAGAAAATTGGTGGGAGCATGGTTGATACTTTTCAACTTTCAAAATTTAAATTAATGTAGTAAAAATTTTATAGCAAAATATACTGAGACTTTCTCTAATTAAATGACAGATTTACCCTACCAGTTCTCCTCATAACAGAAAGTATTTTTCTCAGCCAAGAAGATAAAATTGTTATAATATGAACAATATTTATTCTCGTGTCCATCACTGAAGAGTTAATTTCAGTTTCTTCTTAATATAAAAAAGTATTTTATTATTTCTTAGTTTTCCCCATGTCATTCTCTGTGCTAGGAACACTAATAAAATTTCATCCACCTGAAAACTTCGGATCACATTAAAATTAATGCAACTAATCTCCAACTGGAAAATAGTAGTGGCCATCTGATTTCAAGTTTCCCTGCATAAAATCTCATTAACAAAACAAAGATAATACCTTCTAATTAGTCATTATCTTTGAACCTAAATTCTATTGGCTGTTACATGCTAATTTTTTTTTTTTTTTTTTTTTTTTTTTTGTCTTTTTCCTTTTTATCGGTACCAGGGATCAAACTCAGGACTGCCTGCTTGCAAGGCAGGCGCTTATGCCGCTGAGCTAAATCCCCAGCCCCTTTTACATGTTAATTTTATAACCTGCTCACCTACTAAATTACGTACCTAATAACACAGAGATATAAATTCATAAAATAAAACTATACAAGCATCATCATTGAGGATATTTTCTTACATAACCTGGGAGAGAAAAAGGGCTTTCTAACAATGACTTCAAAATCTAGATACTGAAAAAATTAATGAAATTCATTTTGTAAAAGTTAAGTTATTGGCATGACATAAACGCTATAAGAAAAGATACGTAGCCCTAAAGTAATTATAACATATATCACTTAAAAAGAGCTAATATACATAACACAAACCGAATTTTGTTTCATTTTGTTTTATTTTTACAGTGTTGAGAAGTGTACTCAGGGCTGTGTACCTGCTGTGCAAATATACTATCACTGAGCTCCCAGGCCCTAGAATTTTTTGAGGAAAAGCACCAAAATCCTATGAGAAAATAGACAATACTATGACTAAGTAATGCACAGAAAGAGTAAAAATACTAGCCTTGTGAAAAGAGGTTCAATTTCACTCACAATAAAAGAAACACAAAAAACACCATCTCTCCCATCAAGGTGGCAAGAAATGAAAAACCAAAGATTTGGCAATATGTTATATAGTCAATGCTGTAGGGACACATCACTGGTGGGAATGCAAAATGACAGTCTTCCCAGAGAAATTTGATAATATGCAACAAAATTTATACCACTCAACCCTGCAACCCTAGTTTTACAAATGTATCACAAAATATACACATTTTCAAAATTATGTGTTCTGGCGTTATTTGTAACTGTAAATACTGCACAGCGTCTCAGGACAAAACCTGACAAAGCAATAATACTTATTAAATGTAACACTGTGGAGAAATTTTAAAAATGAATAAAAACAATCACTGAACTGATTTGGGAAGTTTTCCCAAGATGTATTGCTCAGTTAAAGAATGCAAAAGAGTATGAATGACAAGCTGCTTTTTGTGTGAGAAAGTCTAAGGGTGAAGTTTATACTAGTGCAATTTTAGTCGGCCAACAAGAAGTTCTTCCTCGCTGTTCCAAATTCCGAAAGCCTGTCATATGTGTGCGATGGCTGCAGAAATGTTTTGCGTCTATCACTCCAAAGGAAAAACTACTCAAAATCAGCATATCTTTATGAAACATAAACACATGAGAGATAAACTAGAAAATAATGAAGCTGGGTATGTTTAAGGGGCGAGAGGCTGGTGCAGCACAAGCGCAGACCTGACTCTTCTCTCATACTTTTCTGTGGGCTTTTGAGTTTCAGAAGCTTTCTGCATATTCAAAAAAAAAAAAAAATCATAAAAGATGAGAAGAAAAGCAAAACCACGGCAACTGTCTTAAAAGAAGCAAAACTGAAAGAAAAATGAACCAGTGAAGTAAATTGCATTTCAACTGAAGGCAAGTTGGGGGAGAGGAAAATACTAAGGCAGGGAATGGTTCATGTAGCAATAGACTGTGTGCCCTTACTCAGGGGAGTGGCGGAGTAGGGAACACGATGAAAGCTCCCCCTAAATTCTTTTCAATGTTTTTTGTTTTTGTTTTTATTTCCTGTGCTCTAACTTTGAATTAACAAGGTAATTGTGAAAGTACTTTAGATATATTATAGAAATAAATAAGTAGATGTTGTCTGAGGTACAAATATGGAATGAGACAACAGAGCCATATTAAAGGAGGAAGAAAAAAACCAACAAACTCAAAGACCACTTTTATTTATGAGGTGTTCATTAGAAATCTTTATGAAACATAAACACAGTTGGAGGGTGACTTTGATCATCCAACCATGTTATCATTTATCATCCAACCATGTTAAAAAGCCAAAGGCAAGGAGCAGTGGAACATAGTTCTACTAAAATAGGCACTGAGGCCTAGAAACAGAGCTCTGGAGTCTCGCTTAATTCCTCCTGATGTCTGCATTCCCATGTTGGTCACAACACTACTCACGGTGGGCAAGACACGGAGTCAAGCTAACCAGCCATCATAGATAACTATCTCAAGAGAATGCGATCTGATGCATCCAGGGAAGTGTTATCAGCATGGCTCTTATTTAGCCATACTAAAGGCTTAAGTCCTGTCCTTTGCAGCAACAAGGATGAACACAGAGCACATTATGTTACAGTAGATAACTTAATCACACAAAGACAAACACCGTATGAGCACCCTTATATGTGGAATCTAAAATAATTGCTCTTATAGAAGTATAAAATAGTTAACAACAGCTAGGGAGAGTAGGGAAGGTGATCATTAAACATATACATGTGTCAAAACTTCAGTGTACCCCCTTCATGTTTATAATTATTAAGCGTCAATTTAAAAATTTTAAATCTTGCCTCTTTCTCTTAAAAGTACTTAAATGCAAGGCTTTCTCTTAAAAGTACTTAAATGCAAGTACTTAAATACAGCAGAGATGGTATCGTTACAGGCAGCTGAGTTAGGAATATTACAGGCAGTCAGACAGCGCTAGATTCTTAAAGAAAGGCCAGATACCAGGCAACTGGGGAAGACAGACACTTCCACCACTGTGGGCTAGATCTCAAGACAAAAGATCAAACAAATACACCCACATCCTAAGGATTGATATTCTAAATAGGTCACTAACCCAACCCCCTACAGCCAAAGGCCCTGTTCTGTATTCATGCTCACTTGCTATGTGACTGGCTTCCCCATTTGTCACAAATTTAAACAATTACCTGAGCAATTATACTCATAATTTTATTGATTGACCATAGCTATGTCCCACTTCATGCCCACCTTGTGAGTTTCCATTTTTCCCCACCTTAGACACTCCTCACTTCATGGTTTTACTCTATAAAAGTCTCTAGCAAAGTCAGAGTCATGGACCACCCATTGTTCATCCTTTGATTTTAGAGAATATGAACTCGTATTGCACATCTAGTAGGTCAGGAGTTTCATTCCCCTATATCAGTAATAACCATATCCATCTTATTGGGAATTTAAGAGTGTTAACTTATTATTGCTTAAATGATAAATATAATGAATTTGGTGCACACTGAACATTCAATGTTTGGTCTACACTCCGACTGCTACACTTTAGTCATTCTCTTTTTCTTTTCTTCTCCCTGTTTATTTTTGCATTATTCTGAATTTATATTAGTGTAGTGTTTCTGTGAGTACTTTCTTTTCTTGGCAGTCATAACATATAATAAAAATGAAAAATAAGTACAAAGGGAGTATACACACACACACACACACACAATATTTTCTTTGGATTTATCACTGTGTAGTTAATGGCAAAAAGTGACACTGAACTGTTTGACTGTATAGTGAAATAAATTATTTGAAATAAATAAATAATTACAAATTATTCTCTTCCATTGAGTCAAAAGAACTCAAAAGAGCATTATCATCAAAGAGGCACACATACAATGCAAATGCAGCATTGGATAACACACAATATGCTAATAACTGATCACTGGTGAATATGAATCTTAAAATCTGAAAACTGTGGTTGAAATTAAAATATCTCCAGAGATGAAATCATTCCATCTTTAAATGTGTTTAAAAGCTGTCACATAGGAAACATCTATTCTAATTGAAAGACTCAGACTCAAAGCTCTTACTTTTAGGTCCATTTATTATTATGAAACAATATGTTTATTATAAGTATTTAAAAAATAATAAAGGTTACATGTACTCACTCAATTAGGATGAGAAAGTAGATGTAGTTTTGCTCCTTCTTAGAGTGCAAGAGCACTTTCCTACATCTAAATATCTCTACAGACTTGAGTTTAACAATGGAATAATGTTAAAAAGTGGCACTTATTTTTTATTATAAAAATTGTATGAGTCCAATTCAAGAAAACTACAAAATAACTATCAGAATTCTATCATCCAAAGAAAACTATTTTCAAAGTTTTAACGCCATTTTTTTTTATCTATTTATGTGTTATCCTTGGCTTAATAATCAGCATCCTAAAAATATAGATTTAAATGCATACATTTTAATGTAATATTAAAAATAAAGTCCCCTGACTTTTTCAGTTGTATCTACCTTTTTGTACATATACAGTATACAATTTTAATGAAATGCTTTTTTTTAATGAAATCATTTTTCTTTTTTATATTAGTTGTTTCTTTTTTTCCAACTGATTGTTAAGATCCTTAAGTAGTAGCCAGTTAGCCCTGTTTGTCATATGCATTGGAAGTATTTTTGCCATTAAATGTCTAATATATTATATACAGAAAGTTTTAACCTAATTTAATCAAATTGGTCAATTTTTCTTTTGTGGTTTCTCATATATTTTTAATCCTTAGAAAATCTTTTCTTATTCCGTAATTATTTCAATATTATCCGTGATTTTTAGCAAATATTTTCATATTTGCATCTTAAGTTCTTCTTGAGGAAGAAGATATTTCCAAAGATGCCTACCAAGAGTCATCATTTCCTTGTTATTAAATAATGTTTTACCATACTTAAACTCACGACTCACGCTTGCCAAGCAGGCACCATGCCACTGAGCTACAATCCCCAGCCCTATTGTGAGCTATTTGCTGTGCAAAGTTATGTCTACTTTTGGGTTCTTTATTCTCTTCCACTGAGCTTATTTATTCCAGTGTTGATTCAAATTGCTTTAATGTTTAAGTTGTTATATGTATTGTGCATTGAATTTAAAACCCTTGTTGCTCTTATTTAAAAGTAGATATGTATTTACTTTTCATAAAAACTTTAAATGCAAACTGTTCTAAAAAAATTCATGTTGGTATTTTTATTCGCATCACATACATTCTCAAATTTATAGACTAATTTAGAGAATCTCATTATCTTCGACATGCTGCATTTTATTCCTTTCCCACTCTGTATAGTACAGTTTTTTGTTTTTGTTTTTGTTTTTTCCTTTTCCTAACTGATTTATCTTTGCCGGAAAGAAGCCTATTAATATATTAGACAAGATTTTTAGAGCTGATCTCTGATATTCCACATACACAGCATCATTTTTGCTAATAATAATTTTGCTTACAATTTTATAAATCTTTTTCCTTCTCTTACCTAATTGCATAGGCTAGTAACTGCATAGCCGAGACGGTGGTGCACACCGTTCTGTCTTTCCTTGGCTTTATTGGAAATGTTTCAGAGCTAACTAACATTGTGTCAGTTTGCAGCAGAGACACCATTCAGTCTGAATGCTTTCCAACTCTCCTGGGTTTTCTTCACTGTCTTTCTTGGTCCAGTTACTTACAACACCTAAGAGTTCGTTTCTTTAAAGATAAACGGAGAACGCGCTTCATCCATTGCTTGGAAAGCTTTTGAAAAGCTACCCAGGGACGGGTGTGGAGGAGCCGGGAACTCCCCACCAGCACCAGCGCTTAGCAAAAGTTCCCCAAGAAGGAAGCGCGGCGCGCTAGGTGGGGAGGCGTCGGGCCACCCCCGTCCCTCCCGGCGTGGCTGCCACCCGCGGGGTGAAATGTGAGCCCGGGGCCGAGGACCTGGAGCAGCCGCCTCCTGCAGCCCCGCGCCCGGCGCCGCGAGCGAAACAAAGAGACCCGCGCGCCCCTCCCGCCCCGCGCGCCGCCGCCCGCCCGGCCTCGGCCAGCCTCCGCCCCACCCCGCGCCCGTCTCCGCCGCTGACCGCCTGCACACCCCCCCCCCCCCATCGCATCCCGTTCCGGGATCTCCCGGCTGCTGTCCGGTCTGTCTGTCTGTCCGTCCGTCTGCCCTGGCTTGTGACCCAGAGCTGCTGGTGTGGATGGACGCGCCCAGGCTGCCCCGGTGTCCAGGGGTCTTGCTTCCGAAGTTGGTCCTACTGGTGGTCTACGCAGGTGAGTGCCGGAGGGCGGCGGGAGGGTCGGGGCTTGGGGCGGTGTTTGGGTCCCGCTCCCCGCCACCCCAAGCGTGGGGACCGGGAAGGTTTGAGACTTTTGTTGTCGGGCAGAGATTGTGTGGTCCGCGCAGGCAACTGCAGACAGACACCAGCGCGCTTGGACCCACATCGCGACCTTCACAGGATTTTGTTGTCTTTCTTTTAACTTTTCTTTTTATTTATTTATTTATTTATTTATTTATTTATTTTGCACACACACACACACACACACACACACACACACACCTTCCCTTTGCAAGCTGTAATCTCACCGTTAGGGTACTGCATTGTCTGGGTAGTGCAAAGCTCACCCAGGACTCGGGAATCTGGGGGCAAAGGCGGAGACCACTTTTTAAAAGCACCTGAAGCTTAGAGCTATTACTGGAGCTGTAAAATAAACTCGTTGGGTGCCTTTGCCTCATTATAGGCTACCCACGGCCCTCGCCACCACCCGCTTTCTGAATATATTGGTATTTTTCTCTTTTAGAAATAAAAGGTTAGAATTTGCTTTTGTTCTTTAGAAGATTTACAGGTGTCATAGATAAATAAAATACAAAGTTTTCGAGAATAAATTCACTTGGAGTCTAATCTCTTTCTCTTGATGTAGTTAAACACTTTTTTGAGGGTATCCCATTTCTTCCCTTCTAATTATTAAATTGCTAATAATTAATAAAGCAAAATGAGATTTGTTTCACCTTTCATTGGGTATCCAGCTATCAAGTTAATCATGCTCATGGTCCTTGCATATGTTTGCATTACAGAACAAAGCTAATAGCTAAACTTTTTAATAAAACTATTTCCATGTCTCTTAACTTCCTGTGGCAAAAATCAGTCTTCCCATGAGCCTGCAATGCTACCTATATGAATAGAACCGCAGTTTATGTTTTGACAGGTACTGCACACTGGAATGAAGGCCTTCTCTGACATTTTCACATAAGCATCTAGAGAACCGAATCTGTCTTCTAACCTCACATCGCTTCATAGAAATTGTCCATCTGTTTACTAAAGAATAAAGTAGTTAAGTGTTTAGAGCTATTGTCTGAAGCACATTTTATTGTAGGGAAGTAAAAATTGCTCCAATGTCATAAGAAAAATTCACCATGCGAAAAATTCACCTTTTGAATCTGTTTGCAAAATTTCTTTTATGTCATGTAAAGTTTTCCAGATTTGAAGGACAAAGGATCAAGTGCATTAGCATAATTTTAACATAACAATCTTTTTCTTAGTTTATTTAAAGCAGTGCTCATCTTTTCCACATCCTGTTCTTATCAGAGTAAGGAAGGAAGGAAGGAAAGAGAAAGGAGGGAGGGATGGAGGGAGCCAAAGCAAATGAGACTTGGTTTAAGTACCCTCTCTTGCCCTTACTGAACCACAGCAAGATGTTCTTGTTCTGGCATCAGCTTCATTCCTTTAGAAGAACGGACATTTCTTCCTACTTCTCCTGTCCTCCCCTTCCTCCAGCTCTCTCAGTGCCAGTTGCTCATTCAGGAAGCCAGTCCAGCTGGTCCAGCAGCCAGGCTGGTTCCTATGGATTCCACTCCCTTTTCTCCTTACCTAGCAAACTACAAAGTAATTGCACTACAACGTAACTACAAACCTATACTGGGTTGCCTCACTGCCTTTCATCAGAAATGTTTAGTTAACTTCTTTGATGTTTACTCCTGGATTTCTGATTTTAGAGGCTTTTTAAAAGCTTATCAGAGAAGTGAACAGAGGTCATGCTCTGAGTTTTCTCCTGGGAGAGAAGGGATGCCCATGAATTGCTGTAATGTATCTAGGAGAGACACAGTCATGCTCATTGGTATTCAAAGGGTGGGGGTCTTACTGCTAGTTTATGAGTATTTGCCTTCAGAACACAACCTGTTTTTTCAGCAAAACAGCCTCAGAGACTAGCAAAACTCATGCCCTTGGAAGACCTCAAACAGATATTTGTTTAGGAATGTTGAATTGAGGACAACTTGGAGGAACAAGATCTTTACTTAAATAAGAAAGTCCTGGACAAACAGAGGTAGAGTAGGGTATGCTAAGTTACAGTATGAACAAAGCCACACACCATGATATGCAATATGCACATGCAATGATGGATAATTCAGTTGAGTTAGAACTGTGACACGTTATTAGAAGTGTGAGTTGTGATCAGAAATAAAAATAGTTGAGATGATTTGTCAGTTTCCGCAGTATCCATATCCTGAATTATTTTCCACAAAGCAAATTATTATATTCATTTTCCATTTGATTAGGCAGACAAGAACAAGGTTTCTATACGCTAGATAACATGTTTTACAGTGCAGTCACTTTTAGAAAAAGAAATAATGAAATGTTTCTATTATTGTGCAGCTCCCAGCACAGGCTACCAAGACAGCATTTGGTCAAAGTTTTACCTTAGGGGCCTCAGCCAGTACCTTCCGCCCCGTCCCTTTCCTTCCGCTCAATGCTGAGGTGTAGCTTGCAGAGCACTTTCTGAACAACGGCTTCAAATCTGATCTGCTCTTCCTGTACCGCACATTCCTGGAGGTAGGGTGTGGGAGATGAGGGGGAAACCTTCTTCCACATCCTGCTTTTAATTGAAAAGCTGTTGAAGAAAGTTTGAACTACCTAATTTTCAGGGATATTAACTTGTTTATGAGAAGTAATACTACTTATCTACCAAGGACAGTTGGAATGTCCCAGGTTTTCATAAATGTGTGAAAGTGTCCTCATATAGCCCAAACTCTGATCCTCACAAAATTATTCTCAAAAAGCTGGAAAAAGTGACATAGCAAGAAAAACTTTGAGATATGATTGAAAGTTGCAACTGGAAAAATTGTGAATGGAAATTCATTTGCCGTACAATTAAATTTGCCCTTTTTAGTAGTTCAATGCTGGGAAGTAGACAAGTGTTCTCGAAAATGCCATAGAAATAAGGAACATTGCGTGACATGATCTAAGTGTTTACTATAGGAAAATCCACCTTCTTGGCTACAAGATTTTAGGCTTGGTTTCCTATAAGGTTGGCTCAAAATATTTGGGTAACAGCAGGTCCTAAGGGCAGTAGTAACTGGAAAGTAATATTAGTAGGAATTCACTGTCCTGAGCAGCACTGAAAAGGCACCTGTGAATTTATTAAACATTAGTTGCCCTGTGAATAATGACAGAAACTGTCTCCAGATCCCAGTGGTTTTTAATGAATAAGAAGTCACACATCCCTGCTAAGTCCAGGGAAAAACCGACCAGTCTAAATATTTAAGTAAGTTGAGCAGTATAAAAATGACAGTAGCAGAAAAAAAGCACAAATTAGCCTGTAAGTATGACACTGTTTACAGAAAGCACTTGTTTTTGGTACCTAAGCCTCTCCCTAGGATCTAAATGATTCGAATATTTTATTTTTTTCACATTTTATAAGTTTAGGTAGTTGCTAAAGCTTACAGGGATAATTATTTTTCCCTCTGTCTCCTCTTACCACAATCCAAAAGATAACATCAAGACTTACCCTTACTTTTATATATAATGTAAAAATAAAATTTAAAGAAATAAAATGCTGAAGTTGAACTTATGCACTCATTCCACTAAAGCCATGATAAAGGCAAATGAAATTCGCTACCTTTTGATCACATCTTTTTCGAAAGAACTGTCTCAGCAAAGAGGTGAGTTAAAAATGATAAAATATTTATTTTCTTGATAAACCAATACACGGTCAGATATATATAAATAAACTATCTTATACCTTAATATTATATTTTTGATAGGAAACCAAAAACTTTATATAATTCATCTAATGGTCCATATTACCTAAGGAGCATAAGTTGGAAATGACTTATTTTGTGATCCTTGAGCATACAACTTAAACTACTGTCTGTAATTTATGTTTTCCTGGTCACATAGTACTTTAAGCTCACATATTTGTCATGATTTATAGTACTGATTACAACCCAATATTAACTTAAAATATAATCATGTATCTGGAAAACAAAATTTTAAAAGGTCAGGATAATCTTTATCCAAAATTTTTGATATAATATTCCTTATTTTTAAAAAGAAGAATCAAAAGATATCATATACAGGTACAAATTCCCTATGATTAATATTATCATTATGTACATCTAAATTGCACCAGTAAACTTAATAATAAAAAATGAAAACATGTAGAAATGTAGTAATTTGATTTTCTTGCCTCTAATATGTCATGGACAGTGCCTTCTCCTCCTTCACATTGTGCTTATTATAGCATATTGATTCTTTGGTATGGCTGTTAACGAACCGTTCATTACAATTATCTATGTGAACCTCTTCTTATAACTAACTCATCATTACCTAAGCCTAATGAGTTGACAGAATCAGACTAGTTTCTGTTACCACATGCAAATAAACTGTAATTATTGGAGTAAAATGACATAGAAAGAAAAGTATAAAATATTCTGTTATGGAAGATGTACATTAGTTTTAATTTGACACATTTGGTATTAGGCATATCAGTAACACTTTTCATTGAGACTACGACACTCTGAAGTCAGAAAACATCAATTAAAAACTACTCTAAGAAATCTATTGATCCATTGAATGAATGATTATTGACTCATTCATTCATTTCTCCTTTCGCTATCTCATTTGACTAATGTCGACTTCTAAGTACAGCACTTGGTGTGGGAGATTCCGGGAGAATGGTCTCTGCTTTTCGCAGCTTCGTCTAACTGGGATGAAAGGGGAATTTGAAACCTAGCAAATGTTTTAGAATTTTGAATATGAAAATGAAGATCCAAATGTGCTGAAGAGTGGTAATGAATTGATAAAGATATGAAACAGAGTTATTTCTCCTGATGCCGTGATCTCATACCCATAATGGCTCCTGAATGGTTTTCATTATATAGATGACTGTCTTGCTCAGTGCGGCAAAGAGTGCAGATCATACTGCTGTGATGGAACCACGCCCTACTGTTGTTCGTACTACGCCTACATTGGGAATATTCTCTCGTGAGTATTTGCTACAGTTGACTACCTTAAGGGTGTCCAGTTAGTTTCAAGGGCTTCTAAGTTAAAGGTATGAGCAAGAGAGTTTAAGACTGATTATTGACATAATATTTTTAATGAGCATATTAAAAACTCATCATTATCTAGTAATGGTATAAATATGCAAATTAATATAAATTAACTTTATTTAAAGAGAGTTCAAAGTGTATTTTTTTGGTTCGTTCTGTGTATTATAGTAATGTGTTAAGTGGTCATTATATTATTGATAATTTTTTAGTGTTGTCAATGGTATGTTTTTTGTCTAATGTGGTGAAGGATTTCTAAGTTAGCATTTGTGATTAAATTGTAGCCAGGTTTGTTTTTTTTTTTTTGTTTGTTTGTTTGTTTGTTTGTTTTGCTATTACTTTATCTGATGCATCCAAATGTCAAAGAATGAGAGCAATTATGAATTAAAGCAGCTGAATCTAAAAACTATGATTTCTCTATGTAATACAAATAAAGCTGTTTCAAGAAACAAGTTTAAATCTTGATAAGGAGGTAGACATGACTAAAGTAATAAATGATCAAACCATCCAACACGTAAGACAGAAATGCACACACAGAATCCATAAAAGCATCTCCCCAAAACAAATTAAGAATTTTTTGGAGCTGCTTCTGAGCAAGGGGAAATGGCGAGGTAGGGGGTGCTTTTTGGGTTGAGTTTCTGAGAAGTGTGCAAGTGCTATATTCTCTGCATACACAATTATGAAATTAAAGGTAGTGAATTAGTCTCTTGAATCAAAATTGCCTATAGCTCAAACAGCAGCCACGATCCAGCTCCTGTCTTCTCTTTGTTTTTCTCAAGCTCATTTTAGGATGCTTTGGGAGTTGTTCTGTTCCCAAATAGGTGTGCTTAGCTGCTGCCCTGTGAAAACAGGAAACAGTGAGTGCTGAGTCAGACATACCCAGCTATTTCAAGAATGTATCTGTTCAGAAGGCTGGCAGGGCATCCTTGATTTCCCAAGAATAGGAAGCCTGGCAACAGGGAAACCTTTCTTCAGTCACCGTTAGTACTGGTATTAGAGATCTTGTCTATCTGAATACACTTTTTTAAAATGTCAGACTTGGAGAGACGCTTGAAGACTGTTATGGTTCCTCAAGAATATCTACAGGAAATATCGAGCTAAAATTAAAAACTTATGTATGATTTAAGCTTTTGTTGAAGAATAAATAAACCCTTAAGTCAGCATTCAATTTCTGCTCATGTGACATTTGATAGAAAAAACTTAAGTCCCCTTTTGATAGTTAATTCAGTTAAGAATTCAGTTTGAAAACTGTCAGAATTATTATACGAATTTATCAGTTCACATGTAAATATATAATGATGTTTATTCATATATTATTGCATAGTGTCTAAAATAATTTAAAATTCCTTATTAACATATTAGAAATTTATTTTTGTTTGATCTCTCTTCACTGGAGGTGCTGCTGCAGTAGATGTATGAGTAGAATCCGTAAGCAGTGCAGACTTGAGAGCCTAGGATCAGAGTGACTGTGAGATTCTTTGATCCTGTGACTCCTAACCTGCTTCCCTGTCCACTACACTGTGGTGTGCGCTGTGTCCCTGTTTCTACTGTTTTCTGCCTGCACCCTGGCAAATGTGCACAGAGTACATAATTATATATTAATCATAATATTCAAAGTTTCTTATTTTAAAAAAGGGTAAAACTAAGCATAACAGAACAAAGTATCTCAGAAGAACACAATGTAAATGACAGATTTCAAAGCAAGACAACAGGAGCTCTGCAGTGGCTACTATGATGTCTCTCGTTTTCTTCTAAATGGTTGTTTATATCTTCTCAAACAACAAATTCATACAAAACAAAATAGTAAAAAACTGATCAAAACAGAATGATTAAGACATTACAGGCCTTCAGAACCATACAATATGAAAATTAACAATGGCTGCCATAATGTCTCTCGTTCTCTTCAAAATAGCTTCCATGCCGTATATTGAAATCAAACAATACAAAACAGATTAAAATCTCTCTGAGCAAAGAATAGAAGCATTACTGAATTTCACAGCAAATGATACAGAATCAGCCATGGATACCATAATGTCTCTTTTACTTCAAAGTAACTGTTTATCACACATAATATAATCAATTCTCATAAACTGTTTAGGAGAAGTTCTACGCATGTATAAGCCTCTTATCCTTTATTCATATATTATTGCATAGTGTCTAAAATAATTTAAAATTCTTACTTATCCTTTCTGTATTAGAGGGAAAAATAAAACAAAAGAAAACAGATTATTAGAAAAGTAAACAAAAAAGGTACATAAACAACAATAGCAAAGAGCCCAAACAGTAATGATATAAGCCTTCGAAACACAATGGTAGGAACAGAACTAAGATTTATATTTTATATAGTGATCTAAACGAGTTCCTCAGATCACCTGACGCAAACATACAAAATTGTTCCAATCTTATGAATATTAACTGCTTTGTTTTATGAACTTACAGAATTTGTAGCACAATCATCTTAGCTATCCTGTGTGTTTTTACAAATTCAGATAATTTTTCTTTTCCCTTTCTTTTTCTTTTTCCTTCTTTTCCCTGAGATACTGTTCTTTGAGAAGATTCTTACCCCTTCACTGTATTTAGTGAGGATTCTGTATTTTATGTACTCTTACCATTTCTTATACTAGGGAAATAATATGGTATTTGCTCATGCGAGTTTGATTTATTTCACTTACGAATATGCTCTCAAGTTACATCCACTTGCTTATAAATATCTCAGTGTGATCATTCTTTATAGCTAAGTAGTACTCCTTTTTATAAAAATACCACATCTTTTTTATCCAATCCTCAGTTGATGAGCATTTAGGTTGTTTCCAAGATCTGGCTACTACAAATTGTGCTGCTATAAACATGGGTGCACATACATCACTGTGGTATGATGTTTCCAGTTCTTCTGGGAATATGCCCAGAAGTGAAATAGCTGAGTCAAATGGAAATTCCAATCCCAGATTTTTGAGGTACCTCCAGACTGACCCCCACAGAGGCTGCACCAGTCTGCACTCCCACCAGCAGTGCAGGAGAGTTCCTTTTTCCCCACAGCCTCTCCAGCATTTGTTGTTGTAATTTTCTTTATCCTGGCCATTCTTTCTGGACTGAGATGGAATCTCAGTGTGCTTTTAATTTGCATTTCTCTAATGATCAATGATGATGAACATTTTTTCATGCATTTATTTGCCATTTTTTTCTCTATCTGAGAAATTTTTAAATTTATAGATCTTCTTTATATGATTTACATTTGTAGTCGAATTCGCACTGTATGGCAAATGTTCCAGATCTCTAATTTCACCTTTTGCCTAAAGTATATCATTAGTTGCATTGGTACATTCACTGAATTTATGAACTACGCACTTGTTATGCTTAGAGGAAAAAGAGTTGTGTTTTGAATGGAAAAATAAACATAGATGGCATTATATTTCAGACAGTTAAAACTGAAGTTTTAATTTAAAATAGAAGCCATTGACTAAATCCCTTTTTAAATGATTCCTAACAAGGAAAAAAAAAAAAAAGACTTGAGAGTGTTTTCCCTCCTGGGTAAAGGAGAATACATGTTCAGGATTTCCAGTTATTGTTTAACATTTGAAAAGAGTTCTTAACTCCACCCAAAGCTTTATTTTTTTTTATTGCGTGTATGTTGGGGGGAGTGCAGTAGGTGGAAAACAAAACTCAATTCTAAGAATGCTTAGAAGAATTTTTATGTTTTCAAATATTGCTATTTTGGAACTCATAAACTGTGCTTTCCTCTCTTTCAAGCATCCAGGCACATTCTTGCTAAAATCATTGTAATGACCTTAACAGATGTAAAACTTTTGTAGTTATCAGAAAAGTAATAAGGAAGAAAGTAATAAATAATAAAACATCATGTATGTTTTTGTTTCTTTTCAAATAGAAACTTTGGCTTGGTCTAAAATGAATTGAAAGGAACCAAGAATATAATTTGGGACATTCTGGATGGTGTGTGAGTTAGGTCCTTTTGAGGCTGCCCTGCCAAGGCCTCTGTCCTGGTCATCTGGTACAGCAGCTGAGAGAGAGATGCTTCTCCTTCCCCTCTGTTTATTTCCACGGCAAATGCATTTTCTCACAATAGTCATAAGCAGTTAACTTCCCATCTATCTTTTATTTGAAAAGTCTTCTTTTTCTCAGTTCTCTCTGCTTCTATTCAGATTATTATCTATTTTATTTTATTTTGCCCTGATTTTTTAATTTAAAAAAAGCAAAACAGAAAAAAGGGTAGGAATGATACAGAATTTCATAAAAATTAAGAAATCATCACTAGTTGATACGTTACATATTATCTTAGAAGTAGTTGTTCAAGTTACAAAATCAAAGCATAAAAAATGAACAGACTCTATTTTAAATATGAGTTACTTTTGTCAAATTACTTCAGATTCCTTCTGTTTTTCCCCTTTAATTCAGTTAGGAATTGTTAGATTTATTGCTATCTGATTTAAAATTTCCAAAATTAAACTTAAAAATAGCGTAGCTGCTTTTGGTCACTGTTGCCCCAGTTAAGATCATACAGAAAAAACATGACATCATCTTTCAGAGTTTGAAAATAATGTTTACACTAATTGGCACATACTATTTAATCAATTAATTATTTATAAATGCCAGAGCTGGAGAAGGTCCTATACAAGGATAAATAAATGACATACCTTGACTTCTAAGATCCCAAAATCTAATAAGAGAGTGTAAACACAATTCTAATTCCATAATCTGATCTATGATGTATTATTGGATAACCACAGAGAAAACACTGTGTGTGTGTTTGTGTGTGTGTTTAGAATTAGATGCTTGAGATAGCTTCATAATTGTGTTTGATCAGAATTTTAAAGGAGGCATGGATGTTTATATAAATGGACAGTGAAGAAAGGGAAATGCATTCCAGACAAAGACTTCTGCTTGCAGAGGCACAAGAAAGGAAATGGTCACTGTGGGAAAACATGCTCAGTACAGCTATCAGGGGAAGGTAAAAATTTGAGTATGTGTAGAAATAAGTAGATCATACAAAAGGTAGGAACTCACTAACATGCCTATGTATGCCTAGGAAATATAAAATGAAATAATTCAGTATTTTTCTGGTAAAACTAAACTTTTGGTTTTATATGGAAAGGATGAACTCTTAGACACCACTAAGAAATAGACCACGGTGAGAAAGCTCCAAATGAAGACTGTTTCTTTCCATAGAAGAAAGATTTAGAATGCACATTTTGGGTACATCATTTGAAATATTTTATGATTGAAAGTGTAACCTTGTAGTTATGTCTCCATGGAAGAGATTTTTGAACCTGCAAGCAACTGCTTGAAAAAGTCTCCTTGTGCTTGAATATGAGAGTTTGAGCCAATTTGAGAAATAAACACTTTCTCAAGAGACTGATTCCCAAACAATTCATTCAGCAGTTCTTCTCCATGGAAGAAGAAATACTCTATGGTGAATATGGAAAAGGATATTTACATTTTTGCAGCTGATGCAATATAATTGACATTCCTCAGAGGGCAGATCTCACATAAAGATGTGGTTTTTAAAGTAATCTTTAGAACAGGGTGGAATTCAAGGTGCAATCAAGTGGCTAATTACTGCCAAGCAGTGGCTAGAAACGACCTTACTGAAAATGAAGGTACTCTGCCATATGAGTAAGAGAATAATTGTAGAATATTAAATAAGAATCAAATACTTTACGTCTAGATAGGTTTAGCTGAATGTCGCAATGCAGAATTTAATTTCCTCACCCAAAGTGGAGTTTTGCCTTTTCATTTTGCCGTTGTACAATGTGGATCTGTCCAAGGAGGCTTCAGAGCACCATCTGGCCAGCATAAAAATCCCCACGGTAAAAAAAAATCAAGAGGAAGAACTAATAACAGAGAGCCTAGTAGGATTAAGTTTCTTTTCTTCTCAATGAAATGTGAAAGATATATTACCCACAGTTTTTCAAAGACAGCTAATAAATATCACAACTGTGATTTTAGAGCCTTGCTATGCATGAAAGCAAAACTGAGTTAAAAGACAACGGTTTCATATTTTCCAGTGGCATGTGAGGTCTGTGGTCATTAAGCAGTGGAGTGTTTTGAATTAAATACATGAGACATTCAAACACTGACATAAATTTGATGCATTGTAGAAGATCTTCAGCATTGTTTCAATAATTATTTAAATTAATTAGATTAAAAGAATTTAGTAACATGAAAAAAGCCTCTGAAAAGTATATACAGAGCAAATCAAAGTTTATGAAGCCTTACTTTTAAGAGTGACATAAAAATAAATAACTACTATAAAATAAATATGAACATGATTTAAAATGTAGCAGCAACCTATATTTGATAAAAGAAGGTCAGCATTTGCCCAAAGATATATAATTACATCTTGCTGCTTATTTTATTAGGAGCAAACCCAGCTGTGTATTTTGTCCTTAGAAAGGAATAAATGAAGTTTCTGGAGTATATCACCAACAGTTTATTTCTACACATAGATACAGAAATACTCAGTTAACTACAACAGCTGCTGAGGGCTACAGTCCCGCACCAGACATGGCTCTGGTCTTGAGTTGCTTAGAAGCCACAAGTGGACACTTTAACTTGCTGGGGAAGTCACAAAATGTAGTAGAATCAAACAGGACCAATTTTCACTCCAGCTTTGGGGACTCCCAAGGCTTCTTGAACAAGAGTAATTCTAAGGTCAAATAAAAAATGGAAGGCAATTGATACAAGCCATCACATTAATACACTTAGCAAAGTAGGCATAAAAGACACCAATTTAGCTCAATAGATTTCTTTTTAAACATCTATTTTTCAACAAATACCATTAAAAATGATGTAAAGCAGATGCAGAAAGTTAAAAGTTGCCTGGTTTCCCTTATATGAGAGATTCAAAGTATAAATAATTTAAGGAGCACAGTAAAAACTACAGGAAACAGGAAAATAAACCTTTTGCACATAGGAAGGGGACCTAGGGTTGGGAAAAGAGAAATGGAAGGATGGGGGAAAAGGAAGGGGAAGTAAACAGGTGCAAAATGCCTTGTGTACATCTACCAGTCCCCACGATGCATGCGTACTGGAAAGATGGACTAAGAAGAAAAAACGTAATGAAAGCACCTACATGACGAGCTAGTGTCTGCTACTCCCACTAGTCAGCACTGCACTGAGAGTCCTCACTGGTGTGACCGGGAAGGCAAATATAAAAAGCGGTAAAAAGAATTGGAAAGGAAGAAACTAAAGTACTGTTGTTTAAGGGTGACGTGATTATCAATACTCAGATTATCAAAACTGATAGTTACTGTACATGGTCAATGTACAAAAATTAGTTTGCTGCTATATAGAAACAAGATTTATTGGAAAATGCAGTATGTATGTATATAAACACATCTCAAATTAAACACTAAAAACTGTAAGATACCTTATAAAAAATCCAGTAATTTGCACATGGCATTCATAGAGTGATATAAATGTATAAAAATTTCAAGATAAGAGAGATCTAAAGGATTTTCCTGATATATCCAAATGACAGATAGGAATATTGTAACAGTGTTGATACTGACACATGTTAATTTTTCCTGAATTGTCTGTAGATTCCATATAATTCTAATCAAAACGCATAGGACCATTTTTTTCATTGAATTTGAATTCTAGGTATAAAAGGCCCATGAGATAATAAAGGCCTTAGAAAAGTGAAGATAGTTATAAAGAATAATAAAGTAAGAAGACATGTCCTATAAACATTAAGATTTATTATAAAGCTATAAAAATAAACATGATATGGGATCACAGAAAAACCAAAAGAATGTGAATTTTAGAAATTGACTCATTTATATGTGGGAGCTTGACAGGAAACAGAAATAGCACTAGAAACCAATAGCAGAGAATATATTAGCTAATGATGCTCAAACAATAAGCTAGCTATTTGAATAAATATTAAATTTATGACTTTACTTCAAAAAATTGACTTCTATCCTACTACATAAATATAAAAATCAAACATTTATAATTTTAAAAGAGGGAATATAAAAATCAAACATTTATGATTTTTAAGAGGAAATATAAAAGTCAAAGGATTTTGAATGTTTTCACTATAAAGAAATAATAAATATTTGAGGAGATAGCTTTATTTAAGCTATCTTAAACATTACATAGGATATACATGCATTTAGAAATGATATGACACTTTAACATGTGTAATGTTTAAAGTATTTGTGTTTCATATCCATCCTAAAATAAATGTAAAATCTAAAAAATGGTAGAATGCCATTATGTTATCAGGATAAAGTTTTTAAAGTTAAAAGCACAAACAACTGGAAAAGTATACTAAAAATCAATGGATTGCACATGTTAAAATAGTAAGTTTTAGAGTAGGTGACTTTTCTCTCAAATTATCTCAGCATTTTGTAGGTGTTAAATATATGCAGTAGCAGAATTCTTAGATAAAAGGATTAGGCAAGTTGCTCACTTGGAGAAGATGCTTGCATACCATACTCTTGTCAAGATTAGTGTCCAGAATAGCTCAATAGGAGAAAATGAGTAATTTTGTGTGTGACAAATTAAGAAAGACGAGAAAGGCCATAAACACATAGCAGATACTTCACCAGGTTCACTAAGGAGAGAGCAGCATTTCACACAGCAGAATACCTCTCACATCCATTAGGCTGCCAAAATTCGATGAGCCTGTTCATACTAAACAATGTGGGCAAAGATAAAAGGGTTTCCACATCACTAGTAGGGGAATATTAAGCTTTAAATACACTTGGCAAGCAATTTGACCTGTGTAGAAAGCTGCATGTGGACATAATTTAGGACTTAGCAATACTTCTTCAAGATAACAGTCCCTAAACATTCCCCAAAATGCACAAGAATACATCTGTATCAATGGTCAACATATTGTATAAAATAGTAAAAACACTGGAAGCAACATAAATATCCATCAGAAGACAGTAGACAAGAGTACTAATTGCATAGAATGTGATAGAATGATTAGTATAAATCAGTGCCTACAACAAATTTATGGTAAGTTTTAAAGCTTATAATGCTGTGTGGAAAACAGTCAATGGCAGAGAATGTGTCCAACTGGAAACTATGTGCAGTTAAACATGTGAATCATTTCTGCATGGTTTATGAAAGTATGCACTATGCTGGCTATATCAAAACACGAAGGAGAAAGCACACATGAGTGTTGGGTGTCCCAGCAATGCAGGACTGTCAGAGCTGCAATCAGGATACACGGGGACAAATCAGTCACCCAGGGAGAGAAGCAAGTGAACTTCAACTCTGTGTTTTCTTGGTTAAAAAATTAAACATCTGAGGAAATGTTACAGGTTACTAGTACACAATAAACCTGGGAGGAGTATGTGGATATTTTTACTATTCACAGTGCAAATTTACAAGGGTTTTGCTTCTGAGTTTTCAGCTTCATCATGGTATGAAAGCAGTTTGCGTTTAGTAGAAACAGTACTTCAGATTTTGAATTTTCATATGTTTATATCAAGTGATATAGGGCACTGACAGATGCACAGCTTCTAGTATCCAAGAGACGACAAATGGAACAACAGGGCGTGGTGTTGCTGGCTTGGCTTGCCTGCCTGCCTTCCTTTCTTTCTTTCTTTCTTTCTTTCTTTCTTTCTTTCTTTCTTTCTTTCTTTCTTTCTTTCTTTCTTTTTTCTTTCTTTCTGATACAGTTTGCATTAGCTTTCTATGGCTGTGGTGAAGCACATGAGTTAATCTACATAAGGATAAAAGGTTTTATTTGGCTCATGGTTTCAGATGTGTCAATGATCACTGAGTCCAGTTGCTTTGATCTTGAGGTGGCACAGTACATGACAGTAGGAGTGTACGATAGAGGGGATACTTTTACCTCTTGACACCAGGAGGAAACAGAGAGAAAGTGAGTCAGGAAGGTCCCTTTAAAGAGCGTGCTCCAATTAGGACCTTCAATGAGGACCCACCCTCTAATTTCACCCTCTCCCAATAACACCAAGCTGAGACCCAAATCTTTAACATAAGTCTTTGGGGATTATTCCAAATCCAGGCTAAAGTATTTTGTTGTGCTTCATATCAGTGTGTCTACAGAATTTCAATTTGCTATGTACATGAGATGTCTAATGCTTTATTATACAATGAACTGTGACATAACTTTTCTAAAATGGAGGTGAAAGTACATGTTCTGAAAACACTGAGAGTATGCATTTCTATCTAAACTATGATATTGCATAGCTTCTGTGTATGAAATACATTTTCAACCTATGACACATTCAATTTTACAATAGGCTGATCAGGACATAAGACTATAGTTAACTGACCAGCTTCTTAGGTCTATCATTTGTGTATATATAACAGTTCTTGCAATTTAAAAAGGAAGAAATTGAAAAGTTTTGTGAGGGTTGTAGTGGAATCACCTGAACATTTTGTTAACATATAGATCTGATTTGGTAGATAGCTCTGAGTTGGGGCTTGACATTCTGTACTTCTAACAACTCCTGGGCCATGTTGGTGCTATTTGGCAGTGTCTGGTGTTGCAGGACCAAATGATGTGAGAGATCAAGAGCTGTGTACTGATGGGACATTGGGTTAGAGTTTGAGGCTAAACAAGAAGAAGAAGCCAAATTAATTCTGAAGTTTTTACTCGGTTAGGTAGATGGATGTTGTGCTAGGAACTAACAGAGAATATTTCAGAAGATTCACAGAAGTAAATTAATTCCATTTTCATTCTGTTGAGTGGATGAAAGTCAGTAGGCCATAGACCAGTGAACCTTCCTTGTGGAATAGATCCATCTACTGATGAATCCATCTCACCTGAGTGAGAGAACAGAGCATCCCATCTAGACTTGAGTAAAAACCGTAGGGTTGGTGGTTGAAAACGTCATGAAGAAATGAATGAGAGGTTCTGAAGAAGATAGAAGAAAGGACAGCAAGATACCAGTGGAACATCATGAAAATTCAGGATCACACTGTAATTTTCTCCCACCTTTTTAGGGAGGGATTACTGAGATTTGAACTCAGGACCTTGCACTTACCATGCAGGTACCTATGCCACTGAGCTATATCCTCAGCCCCTTTTTATATTTGGATAACTATGTCAGCCTCCTTCACTTCTATTACAGTGGCTCTGCCCTTCACTTCAGTAGGAAATGAAGACCTTTTTAAAACTTGTTTTTTGTATTTTACATTCTATAAACTATATGGTTCATTGTATTTCAGATCATGTGGAGTTACACATGTCACCAACAATCCTGTGTATGAGAAGGAATATCTGTATTTATTCTAAGTGGGCTTGAAGCAGATCCATTCATATCTGCTTGTATGTTCCAGGTTTTAGAAGCTTCTTTAATTGGAAATCACAATTGGATATTATGAGAGAAATAGTGTTCAGTGGTAGCAGGGATTATTCAAGTAAAGTAAACTCCTACTAAGTTAGGACTCTCTCTGTGCCAGATGTTTACACTGTGTTAGTTTATTGTACTTCAGAACAACTTTTCTGACTTAGGTGTTATTATCATTATTTGTTTGTCTCACTGAGGAGGTTAAGGCTCAGAGTTTTAAATAATTTGTCAATTTCCACAGCTAATATAAGCAATCTGGCCTTTTAAACTAGATGTACTTGACCTCTTTCTGCTACTTCCCACTTGCTTCTGAAGACCTGAAGGTTTCAAAAATGGGATAAATGGAAATGATTCAATGCCATCCTTAGGAAGATTTAATGCTATATTTAGAGAGAGCCCCAGCCTCAATATAAAGGCTAGATTCTCTTACTCATTGTTGTAATGTTATCTTTCCTCTTCCCGTTTATGGTTTATCTCTTTGTCCAAGTTCCTAAGATGTCTCTTCCCTTACCCAGGAACTCCAGACCTGAGAAGTCAAGAAACCAATTGGCCAACTCACCATCCAAACTATAGAACCTATCAGACTGAAAGATAAAATGATAGCTCACTCAAATTCAGGTCAATGAAAACTCAGAGGTTTTGCAAGTTTTAAAGTAGCATTCATCATCTGGATAAATATTTGTTTAGAGAAATCAAATCATAATTTGAATATGTTCTTGGTTCCAGAGTATCTTTTCATGGAATACAAACTAGAGGTCATTATAGAGTAAGAGGTGTGATAGAAATAGTCACTTTCTAATCACGCTATTTACAATAAATTATAGTTACGTGAGAGGGGCCAGACTTGAAACACCAGTTTGATTAGAATGATTTAATTCCTCGTGCTTCCTGGGTGAATGTGCTTTATCAGTGAGTCAGTGTGATCTGACAGCTCTACAGGCACCTGTACAACTCTATTCACTTTCATAAGTTTTGGAGCTAAAATGGTTTATTGATAAAAATAAGATGGCAAAAATGTCATACACCCCATGATTTTTACTCCATTATATTGGTAGGCAGCTGCAATCCGGAACGCAATGTCTCCCAGTTGCAGAATGTTAGGAGGAATACACCCACAACTAATGAAAATTTCAGAGGGCAATGATAACCTTATAAAATGTAATAGGATCCCATCTGAAAGTGTCATGGGTGAAAGCCTCGGCTATTTAACCATAGTAACATTCTGCGATTCAAAGACAAATAGAATTTGTAGTTTCTGTGTCATTGTTATGGAAAGTGTAGGTAAAAAGAAGAATGTTTTGCACACATCAGGAAAAAATAAAGAAAAACATTACAGACTACTTGAAACATATTTCTATATGAATTCACACCATGAAAAAGGCAAACAGAGCTACACCTTTCTGAGCTCCATTTTACAAAAAGTAAGTGTTATCTGTGGCTGCAAACAGCCAATACTACAGTGCTAATAAAATATTTTTTCTTTATGAGTATCAGAACAAATACAGAATCAGCCTCTGAAGTATTACATATAAAAAATTTAGAATTTAGGTTAGTATATATTTATTGCACATATTTTAGATTAATATGTATTTACTGCATATATTTTAATGAGGTTCCGCATGACATTTTAACACATGCATATAATCTGCCCCTTCCCCATTCCGTAACCTCTAGTAATCACTATACATTCTGGATGAATTTTTTATGTTCCATATAATAAAACATAACATACAGTATTTGTTGTTGTTTGCTTTATTTCAGTGGAAATAATGTCTTCTTATTTCATTTTGCTACAAATGACAAAATTTGCTTCTTTACGGCTGAATAATTTACCATTGCATGCATATATATCATACTTTATCCATTTATCTGTCCTAGAGAACATGTTGGTTGATTTTAACTCTTATCTCTAGCTATAGAATTTAAGTTTAGGAGATAAATTCTAACACTCTTGTTTGAGGTTGCAACTTTATGTAATTGGACCTCTTCCTTCATTCCTGCAAGGCAAATTGTGAGCCTATTGTTATAAATAGTGGTTTCAGCTACAGCTGACTGAATGCTGAAAACTAGGGATTTTTTTAGGCTTTTCTCCTTTTATATTGCATGAACTTGATTTTTCTTATATTACTGTACCTCAGTTTGCTAATACAGAAAGATGAAATAATAGAAACAATTTGCCCTCCTCTCATAATTTGACTAAAGGATATTTTTGTATGTAAAATCACTTATCAGGACATTACAGATTTTTCACATCATTAATGAAAATATGGACTTTGACTTAAAATAAAAACAGGATTTGAGATAAAGAGAAAACAGATGGGGAGCAAAATGACTTCTGCAAGGTCATTGGGAAAGTCTGACTGCCTAGGGTACCGTTTCTGGTGCAGAGCTCTCCCCCTGGCCCTCTGGAGTTCATCACCGAAAGGATACCACCTGTCAAAACATGGGTATCTCTGCCCTGGAGAGCACTCTCGGCCCGAGTGAAACAAATGGCCCTCTTAATCAAATGTGATTGCAGTCTGATGACTGTAAAGGCAGCTAATTAAGTACTGTGTCTTGCTGACCAGCAGCCACCAAAAGCATAATGTATCCTGAACAATCCTGTGCATTAGGTATTCAAATCTGCCACGCCACCCTAGGATGACCTGTGAGAGACAGAGGAACCAGCTCAGAAACGGGCAAGTCTAAATTAAAGTGCGCACACCTGATTTATGAGAAAATCATACGTGTAATACCTCAAGTCAGGAGGTAATGATTTGCTTTACAGATGAATTCATTAAATAACTCCAATTGATTCCTTTAAAAACTTCTATTCATATCTTTTCAGATGTGAATGTATTTTGCGTACATCTCACTCATCTCCGTTGATAAGTAAATAATGTGTACAACAATGTTCCAATTGCTGACAATTTCAGCACACTGTTCTCTATACATAAATGTGCCTTTGCATGTAACAGTTTAGAATTTTCCTGATGAGGCTCTTTTAAAACTGTGCTAATCAGCAGATTTCTCTATACAAGTCAATGTTTCTAAAAATTATAGGAAGAAAAGGCAACCACTTGCCTTTGACGATATTGCACATAACCTACATTTGCAAAGTCTCCGTACTGAACGTGTTTTCAGGGGTAGCAAATAAACGCCAGATGGCATGCAAAATAAAAAGTCATTGATCATAGCAAGGCTTGACTGAAGTCTGTCAGTTCTCAAATGAGTTTGTTTTTATTCAGCTTGTTGTCTTTACAATGTATTATACACGTTATATATTTTGGTCAGTGTTTGTGGTAAGACAGTTTTTGTCTAATTTCCTTCAACTGGAAGGGTTGGTGCCTGTTCTGGATAAGATAGAGAAAGCTTACTGCCGCTGTACTGTCACTAGATACAACTCTAGAAGCTGGATAGGCAGCAGGGAGCAGCTATTTCAGGGCTAATTCAGGATATGGAAAGTAAATAACAGAGACAAACATGGAGGAGTATGAGTACTAATCACCTAGCTATGCCGTTACCAACTCCTTCTTAGCTCACTCTGAGAGCTCTCAACTACAGCTAAATAAGCATGGTCTTATGCTCAAATCACTGAGGAACATTCTCCAGTATTTTTTCTTTTCTCAATTCTCCTGTGCCCTAGTTCCCAGGAGACCATTTGATTGTTGATGCTGCAGCAAGAATAAAGGCACCACCAGAGCCAAACAAGAGTCTACCGTGTGAAAGGGGGGAAGTTTCCTTTCTGTAGTGGATCATGCAGTATCAAGAGAATGTATTGACTTCCATGGGCCTTTTCTTCTCTTTTCCCTTCCCTTCCCTTCCCTTCCCTTCCCTTCCCTTCCCTTTCCTTCCCTTCCCTTCCCTTCCCTTCCCTTCCCTTCGCTTCCCTTCCCTCCCCTCCCCTCCCCTCCCCTCCCCTCCCCTCCCTCCCTTCCCTTCCCTCCCTTCCCTTCCCTTCCCCTCCCTTCCCTTCCTTTCCCTTCCTTTCCCTTATCACTTACTCTCTCTCTGTCCCCACATCATTTGAAACTGCTGTGATCCCATTTGTGAACGTACACAAAGACTAGAGTAAATAAAGTTCATCTTTCTGGCCAGAGAACCAAAAAGAGTTGTTTCTGGGAACCAGAAACTGCTTGGAGATCATCAAGATGGAGAAGTTCAGGAAGTGACCCCTGTAGCTGCTTGTGAACTCGTGGGCTCTCCTCAAGGTGCATGTGCTTGACTCTGACCCTGAGCTGTCCACCACAGACCTTGAGAACTCGATGAGAGTGAAACAGCCACCCAGGTTGCATACTGCACTTCAGTGCTGTGGACGTGGACTGTGCTGAAAATGACTGTGAAGGCTTTGAAATTGGAATTTATGTTGAAAGTACAACGCACAGACCTCTGGTTGGAACTTATGGTCTAATTGATCACCTTCTAAAATAAAAATATCAAAACTCTCTATAAGCTTAAACAAAGCCTAAAGTTGCAAAATACAGAATCTTAAAAGCCCAGGAAACAATCAAAGGTGACTCAGTATCCGGAGCACCACACAAATTTTAATTCACAAGTCAAAAGATAGTCAGCAGGTGATAGAAATGTGATTAGCTGGCAGAGATTTCAAAGCAATTATCGCAAAAATAATCCCCAAAATAAGGGCAAATGCTCTTTAGAATTGGTTAAAAAGAGAAATTTTTTTAAGGAAAAAAAGATATGGAAATTATAAAGAGCCAGATGAAAACTTTTGGAACAAAAAGTATAATAATCAAAGTTAAATGTTCTCTAACTGGGTTCAATAGTAGAATAGAGAGATAGGGGTAAAAATAAGTGGATTTGAAGACAACCAGTAGAAACAATTGTATCAATAATTATGTAATGGAGACAAAATATTTTCAACACTGTAAAGAGCCCTGGGTGCCTGAGGACAAGACTGACAGGAATGGGGAGGTCTAACGTTCACGTCACCTGATTCCCAGCAGACAGGAAAAAGAGAACAGGGCTAAGGAAGGCCCAAGTCTGATAAAAGAGATAAACTATCAGTTCAGAACATCAGCAACTTCTGAATAGGACAAAGCCAAAGAAGTACACATCTAAATACAACATAATCAAACTGATGAAGACTGTTGAAAACAACTAGAGAAAAGCAATGCATTGCCTGTAAGGGAGGTATAATTTGAATAGATTCACTTTTCTCATCAGAAGCCAGAGCAGTAGCATATATTTTAAGTCCTGGAAGAACAGAACTGTCAATCTACACCCATATACAGAGCAGAAATGTCTTTCAGGAATAGAAATAAAATAAAAAAGTTCTCAGATTAAGGAAAACTAAGAATATATAAAATCAGCTGACCCAATCTGAAAGGATTGCTAAAGGAAGTTCTTAAGAATGAGTAAATGATACCAGAAGGAAACTGGGTAGTCTGTTTTTCTCTCTGTGAATTCTTTACTGTGCATCAAACAGTCCAATGCAAAATAAAACATTGTATGAGTGCAATGTCGATGGACATGGATGTAATATTTAAAACAGCTATAGCACAAAAAACAGAGTTAAGGGATTTGTAAGACTGCAAGATTTCAGTATTGTAAAGAAAGTGATGTAAAATTGATTCCAAGTAATAATAAAGAAATAGGTATATATTCTGTAATTCCCTCAAACACCAACTAAATAAAACAGTAAAAAATACACTACATAGCAATGAAGTCTAAATCACAGCAAAAGTCAAAATGGAATACTAATAAATGCTCAAACAGCAAAAAAAAAAAAAAAAGGAAATCTGGAAAAGAAATCAAAGTACAGTAACACAAAGGGAGCATCAGAAAGAAAATATACAATGCTAGACCTAAATCCAAACATACCAATAATTGCACTAACTGTGTGGACACATCACTAAGGGCAGAGAATAGATTTTTTTAAAAAACATGAATGTTAATGTATACTATCTATGTTAAGCTCACATCAACTATAATGATATATATATATATAATTTAAAATCAAAAAGGTGGAGAAAGGTATACCATATAAGAACTAACTGAAATAAAACTGTAGTAGTTCTGTTAATATATGACCAAAAAATGTTCAGAGCAGAAAATATAATCAGAAATAGACATATTGCATACATACATACCAGTGCCAAAAAAGATGTAAGAATCCTAAATCTGTACACACTCAGCAAAATGTGAGTAATAGGCACTGAGAATTTTGCTAGACTTTTCTCACAGAAGACGCAATTGATAGAATTGGCTAAGAAAAAAATCAGCAAAGATTTAGAAGACTTGAACAATTCCACCAATTTAATATATCTGACTAAAATGTTTAAAACAATTCTCCCAGTAAAAGTAGAAAGTGACCCATTAAGTTCCTCTGTGGAACATTCATGAAGATAGACCATGTCTAAGGTCACAAAACAACCTTAACAAAATTGATATGAATGAAATATGTCACCAGACAATAATGGGATTCTACTAGAAATCAGAAAGAGAAAGACAAAAGGAAACTTCACAGACACTTGAAAATCAATCAGTGTACAAAAAAGACATATAGGTCAAGTAGGAATTTTACAGAAAAATTTAAAAAGTACTTTAAATGGAACAAAAATGAAAATACAACATAAAAAGGAATGAAGCTAAAGCTGTCTCCAAAGAGAAATATAGATTCAAGTGCTTATATTAGAAAAGGAAGTTTCCAAATCAATAATGTTTCAATCTTTAAAAACCAGAAAAAAGAAAGTCAAAATGCATGTAAAGCAGAAATCAATGAAACTGCAAACAGAAGAACAATAGAGAAAAGAATGAAACCAAAAGCTTATTCTTTAACAATATCAATACAATTGACAAACCGCTAGCCAACATGACAAAAAGAAAAAAGAGAGAAGACATGAATTACCAGTGTTAAGAATGACTAAGGTATCTGAAGTACCTAGCATAAAGTATTGTCACTGATCAGTGCTGTATAGAAAGGAAGCAATAAAATCAGAGAAATAGAAGTTATTTGCCAATTTTTAAATTTAGGAATCTGTGTAAGTCCCTCCTCACCAATTTCCTATCTATCAAAAAGTAAATAGTCACTTATTTCCTGTCTTTGGGATTTCTATTGCAATTTATTCTCAGAATTCTTATAGTATTTGTCCTTTTGTGTTTTACATATATATATATATATATATATATATATATATATATACATACATACACACACACACACACACACACATATGGTCTCCCTTTGGCATAAATCTTGAGAGGAAACTATAGGTTGTATTTACTTTTTAATATCCATCTCCTCCCAGTACAACATGCAGACCCATGCAGGTTCCTAGTCTGATACAGAACTACCCATATGATAGACACAAACTGCTACCTAAAGCACTGTCAGTTGTAGAATCCACACAGGAGCTGTAGAGACTAGCAAAGTCAGGTTTGCCTCCGGACTCTGTACTACAATACAATTTGAGCAAATTGACCCTGCTGACTCTCCATTTTCTTATTTAAGAGATGATAGTATCAAATTGCAAAATTCTTGTAAAGTCTAGATGAAAACGACACCTAATTATATGCTTGTGTTAGAGCAGATGCCTCGAATTGTTGGATGCTTTATCCCATGCTGGTTTTGCGTTACTGAACAGCACAGAACTACATCTTGGAGGACTGGTCTCTGAATTGTGTGCAGGCCAAGAATATAAAGATTATCCACAGCCCAAGAATGTAATGATGACACTCCTGTCAGCAAGAAATGATAAAATTTATATATTTTTACCATTTGAAAATTTATCACCTCTGTATTATGATATGCATATATAGTATAATAATGCAGAGAACATACACATTATAATTAAGTATACATACTGTATATTTTGGCTACCAAAAATGTCTTTTTCCAGACATTATGAAAGATTGTAAAATTTTTTAGATGCAAAAGGAAGGGAGAAAATAATGCATTCTTTGTATTTCAGGTAAGACACAACAAATTATATTTGCTCTTTTAAGTTAAGGCAATAAAATGTTTCATTAGATAACTATGAACTAAAGAGAATGAAAAAAAATCTAAATATTTGGACCGGTGCGTTTCAACAAGAGGAGGTTTTATGTCACAGTGGACATCTGGACATGTCTGGAAAGAATTTTTATAGCTAAGGAGATGGAGTTGCATCTAGTGGGTACAGGCCATCAACACTGTTAAATACCTCATAATACTCAAAAGTCCACAGCAAGAATTATCAGACTCCCAATGTCAGAGATGATCAGGCTGAGAATTCTGACCTAGAAGAGAAAGTGATCAGGATTCAAACTGTCTTTTCTATGTACAAGTATTTGAGCAAATCCTTTTATATTTTAATCTCCTTACAAAGAATACGTAACAACAGTTTTTTGAGAGTGACCAAAATGTCCATTTCATGTAGCACCAAAATATTTGCTTGTTAGATGGTCTCTGAAAATTAAGGTAGACACATAACATCTTGTATTAGACAAATAGCACTATAAAAATTGACAGGAAAAGAAAGAGAAGATGTAATATGGATCTATTAAAAGACACAACAAATGGGAGAGATAACCACCATTCACTGAGGATATGGAATCTCCCTCTGTGTATATAGGACAAAATGCTTAATCATAATGTCATGAATAATGTGTTTAGTAAAAGAACAAATCAAAAGTATTTTTTTGGTATTTTATAAACAGTAAATAAAGGAGCTAATTTGTTGAAACTCACCTTCCAAGGAAAAAAGAACAATAAGGGCAGTTTGACTTTCACATAATGCTATATGAAATTATTTGTATTTATCTTTTTCTTTTTTCATTTTAATTGAGAATCATGTGAATAGATTGCCATTAATACCATAGAAGGTTAGACTTACTCTGTTTCAATTCTAAGCCAATCTAAAACTTGACATTCCAAGATGTTTTGTGTATGTGTGAACATTTAAGTTGGGAATTACTATCTCTGAGGAGATGCTCCACTCTGTGCTCAGTAGCCAAACCCACTGAATGATGGTAGAGGAGGCATGTCACCAGCAGCATGCCTTTGGAGAATAAATATCTCCTCTGGCTCTTTTCAGGCTGCTCTTCTTCCTGGCTGCCGTGAGGTAACCAGCTTTCCTCTGCAGGGTCCATCCACCATGTTTCTTCCTTAGAGTCAGCCAACCATGTACTGAAACCTCTGAAACCATAAGCCAAAATAAACGTTACCTTCTCTTCAGTTAGGGGTTGGGTCAAGTATTTTGTCCCAGTGATGAGAAAACTAATCAATATAGGTTTTATGAAAGGAAAATAGTGTTTTATAAAATGTGTAAGAAATTTTCAGGAAGGAAATGAAAGTAATTTTAAAACCAAGTCCCTTTAATCACTGGCAGGATTCCCCAGCTGTGTTCATACATTTTTAAAAATTCATTAAACTTTTTAAAAGAATGATCCTGGCTCTTGTTCTAATTTAAATATTTATGAGACAGCGGCACTCATGTAGAACTACAGACATCCAAAAATTCATTCCTGAATACACAAACAAAGTGGGTCACAAGGGAAAACATCCTATCCTGAAATGATTTATCCAAAGGAAGTAAAATGTGTATTACTTTCCAGATTATGCTATTAGAAAGACCAACCCCAGTCTTTCAATTAATCAATGATCTCATTTAAAGATCTGCAGAAACTTACAGGGATTTTTTCTAGTACCACATCAATAGTTTCAAATAACATTTTTAAGCTGGTGTTCATATACAAGAAACAAAAACGTATTTATCATATTTATTCACTTCTTAAATCACATTCAAACTTTTAAATGTCTTAGATTTGTAAACATCAGACCTTAATTAGGACTATTTATCAGCAAGTAGAAATTTCACAGTATTTGAATTCATTTAAATTGGAGGCTCTCAAACTAGCATGCTTGAGAATCACCTGGGAGTAATTGCAAGGAACATTTTTCCTAGGGTTTAATCTAGAAATTTATATCCAATAAGGGCAAAATGGGATATTTCCACTTCCTTAGGTGGTATTGGGACCACATTGATCTAAATCAACTATACAAATAATACTTAATTTTGGACTCCATTCTCCTATTTAAGTATCAAATTAGGATGTATAACTTCATCATCTATAACTTCTTCATGCTTATATAGATATACTGGGTTATATCAAATTATTATGGTAAACATTCAGAAATATTGAAAATAACATACAATAAAGATTCATTTATATTTGGATACAGAGTGGAGACCAGTAAGTTTCCAAATTTGTCTCTACCAATATGAAATTACAAAATGATTATAACATTACGATCTGCTTACTGGTAGCTACAAGGATTAAATGGGTGAATGCATATGAAGCACTAGGAATGCCTGTTAGACCTCAGTAACTTTATCTACCAGTCATTCTTCTCTAATGTATTCTTCTTTACATCAATTATTCATACATAATGGGTAGGTAAAGCAGGAATTGATGTTAGTATAACAGAAATTGTGTTTGTTGAAAAATGTTCTTCCAGGGGCTGGGGATTTAGCTCAGCGGCATAAGCGCCTGCCTTGCAAGCAGGCAGTCGTGAGTTCAATCCCTGGTACCGATTAAAAAAGGAAAAAGACAAAAAAAAAAACTGTTCTTCCTTTGCAAGGGGAACCAAAAAATGGAAATGGAATGATTATTTTTGGCAGACAATAAAAACCTGAGCCTGAATACTACAGACATTGGAGCCTTTTTTTTTTTTTTTTTTTGCCTATTTTAAGTAAAAGCAAAATGAGTGCTGGCCTCATGGCTTCTAACCAGAAGAATGCACCCTAGTCTGTGATCGGGCTTTGACTTGCAGCAGTTGTATTTTCTCCTGTGGCCAAGGGCCACGTCCACCTTCACCACTGACATTTCCACTGGATTTTTTGGTGCCTTTTCAATGTTTTTGAGGCAGCCTTGAACCACAGTGAGCTTCTACCCTGAGCTGGGCAAGTTATTTCCTGAGATATTTATTACTGTTGCTATAGTAGTCTAAGTGGAGTAGAATCTACGTGTGACATTGAGGAGCTATCTTTTCTGGGTTCCAATCTCTTTAGTCCATCTTAGTCCCTTGTGCAGTGCTTTGACACAATACTATTCCTGTCCTATGAGAGCAAGAACAGTCTTCTCTGTGACCTAACTCGCTCCTGTGAGCATAGCATTAATCTCTCTTAACTCCCTAGGTACCATCTTTTAAAGATCTCATCACCTCAGTACTGTTACATTAGGGAGAAAGCTTCTAGCATGTAAACCTTTCAGGGATAAACCATATCCATTCATAGCAGTACCCCTCCTTATATCCAGACATCGTGTTCATATGGTCATGAATTCTTATAGCACTTGAGAAGATGTTGATTTTTCTCTTTCAAGATCACTATGTTCTTTACATCGTTTTGAATGGCTTCACCATTTGAGGGATTCATGTGGAAGAACTGGGTATAGATTTAGTGTGGGTTCTGTTTAATATATGTATCCATGTAGACAGCAGTCATATTCATGCACAGTTAAGTTGTTGCTAACCATTCCAATATAGAAATAGCTCCCTAGAATATTCAAGCAACCCATATACCAACTCATCCAGATTCTAATGGGGAAGAGAACATAAATATATGATTGAAATACATTCTACAACTAGCAATTGAGAAACAAATGTTGATAGTTAGGCGCTAAGAAAGAAACTGGAAAGTTCTTCCAAAACAGTAGTACCATTTTTTTTATTTAAGAACCCAGTAGAAGTTTTTCCAAATTTGATAATAATCCTAAATAGTTACGTATGGCCACCAGCAAGTTGTGAGGCTAAAAAAAATCTTTTAAACTAAGAATAGCCCAAAGCAAGTTACAATCCATCATTCTGATGTGATATTATATTAATTTCTCTTCTTAACTTCTAAAAAGATATTGCAAAATTCTTTTTTTTTTTTTTTTTTTTATTTAAGAGGAAAAAGAGAAAAACACAAAACAAACCAAAGCGGCGTAAGGGTACACGCAATACAGAACTACAAAACAAAACAAAACAAAACAAAACAAAAAACCATAACAGTAAGAAATTACCTGCTAGTAGATTACACACTATTTTCTTGAAAATAGTTCCTCAAATCACAGTATCAAAGAACACAAGGTGGACATTCAAACAGGGAGACTGCAAACAGCTGTGTTCAATGTTCCAAAAACATTGATAAAGTCAGCTATTTAACACCCCCAAACACACTTGCTGTTATATCCGTTAGAGCTCCTTTTCTTTTTTTTTTTTTTTCCCTCTCTTTTTTACAACAAAATTTACACATCTTGGATTTTATTACTCCTTAGTGCTTATTACTTTCTTTGGGGGGGGGGAAGAATACAGTCAAATATGGCAAAACAAAGCTGTCAGTCAATACCAAGGATAGACGTAGCACATGGTGTAGAACAGAGTACAAGTTTATCAACAATGGTTATCAACGTTGTCCCTTGTTTCCTTAAAAAGAATTGTCTATCTTATTAGATATTATAAAGTTGGACAAAACAGTAGAGAACAAGACCAATAAAACTTAGGCATTGTAAACATTACAGGACTTCCAAAGAAGACAATAGTCAAACCAGAATGGGTATCTTAGTGAATCTTATTGTCTTCAAAGTAGTTGCCTATGTCTTCAAACTTGATACTATCATATAGAATGGAACAGAGTCTAATCAGTCAAAACAAGATTGTGGGAGTACTACAGGACTTCAAAACAAGTTAATAGGAAATCGAAAAGAGTTACTATTTATATATCCTAATTTTTTTGAATTTTTTCTTTAATTAAGACAAACATAAGAAATGACTAAATAATTTTTTTTGAAACAATAAGGGGGAGATTGAGATAAAACAGGACATAACAATATAACAATAGAGGTCACAGCATGACTTTTTCAATAACCTAGTACTTCACCACCTTATAACCTGACTTAATAGCAGTTACCATAGTGTCTTTTTCCTTGAAATATTTGGGTAAAACTTCATATACTCTAGCTTCAAATATTTTCATATCAAGAAGCCCAGAATAAAGCCTTTCTAATTAATGAGTGAAAACTTTATAAGGCTTCAAGGCCACCTAATGGGGAATCATGATTACCACATATTTTTATATATTTGAATCATTACTTACATTAGGGAAACTATTCGGTATTCACACATGCGAGATTGATTTATTTCACTTATGAGTATGGTCTCAAGCTGTGCCCATTTATTGATAAATATCTCAATGTGATCCTTCTTTATAGCTGAATAATACTCCATTGTATAGAAATACCACAACTTTTTTATCCATTCCTCAGTTGATGGGCACTTGGGTTGTTTCCAAGATCTGGCGATTACAAATTGTGCTGCTATAAACATAGGTGCACATATATCACTGTGGTATGGTGCTTTCAGTTCTTCTGGGAATATGCCTAGAAGTGGAATAGCTGGAATAAATGGGATTTCCAGTCCCAACTTTTTGAGAAATCTCCAGACAGATCTCCACAAAGGCTGTACCAGTCTACACTCCCACCAGCAGTGCAGGAGAGTTCCTTTTTCCCCACAGCCTCTCCAGCATTTGTTGTCGGTTTTCTTGATCCTGGCCATTCTTTCAGGAGTGAGATGGTATCTCAGTGTGGTTTTAATTTGCATTTCTCTAATGACCAATAATGATGAGCATTTTTTCATGTATTTATTTGCCATTTGCATTTCTTCATCTGAGAAGTGCATATTCATCTCAGATGCCCATTTTTGGATTGGATCTTTGAATTTCGGAGGTCTGAGTTTCTTTAATTCTTTATATGCTTTAGACAAGAGGCCCTTGTCTGAGAGAGAGTTCACTAAAATCTTTTCCCAGTTTGTGGGTTTTCTTTTCACTATGCTGGAGATTTCTTTTGACATGCAGAAACTTTTTAATAAGAAGTGGTCCCAGTTATTGATTCTGGGAAGTATTTCCCGTGCGGTTCGAGTCCTGTTCATGAATTCTTTACCTACTCCTATGTCTCCAAGGTTTCTACCTATTTTGTCTTCCAATAGATTTAGTGTTTCTGTTTTAATATTCAGATCTTTGACCCATTTAGATTTTAATTTAGTACATGGTGATAGACATGGGTCTAGCTTTAGTTTTCGGCAAATGGAGAGCCAGTTTTTCCAGCACCATTTATTAAAGAGACTGTCGTTCTTCCAGTGAACCTGCTTGGCTCCTTTATCAAAAATAAGGTGGTTGAGTGTGTTCGTAGTTGTGGTTGTATCTTCTAATCTATTCCACTGATCTTCAGCTCTGTTTTGATTCCAATACCATGTTGATTTTACTACTGTTGCTTTGTAGTATAACTTCAAGTCAGGGATTGTGATGCCTCCTGCTTTGTCTTTGCTGCTTAGAATTGCCTTTGCGATTCTAGGTCTCTTCTGGTTCCAGATGAAATTTAGGAGTGATTTCTCTAGATCTATAAGGTATGTTGATGGTATTTCTATTGGGATTGCATTGAATCTGTATAACAGTTTTGGGAGAATGGCCATTTTCACAATGTTTGTTCTTCCTATCCATGAGCAAGGGATGTCTTTCCATTTTCTGAGATCATCTTCAATTTCCTTTTTCAGTGTATTATAATTTTCACTGTATAAGTCTTTCACTTCTTTCGTAAGAGTAATTCCTAAATATTTCATTTTTTTGCTTGCTAATGTGAATAGTCCAGTTTCTCTTATTTCCCTCTCTGTAATTTTGTTGTTCGTGTATAGGAATGCTATTGATTTCTGAGTATTGATTTTGTATCCAGCCACATTACTGAATTTATTTATTGTATCTAAGAGTATTTCAATGGAGTTTAGGGGGTCTTCTATGTAGAGTATCATGTCATCTGCAAACAATGATAATTTAACTTCTTCTTTTCCTATCTTTACCCCTTTTATTTCTCTTTCTTGCCTAATTGCTCTGGCTAGTACTTCCAGTACTATATTAAATAGGAGTGGTGATAAAGGACATCCTTGTCTTGTACCCGATTTTAAAGTAAAGGCTTTCAATTTTTGGCCATTTAGTATGATGCTGGCTGTTGGTTTGTCATAGATGGCCTTTATTATATTGAGGTAAAGACCATTTATTCCAATTTTCTGTAAAGTTCTTATCATGAATAAGTGTTGGACCTTATCGAAGGCTTTTTCTGCATCTATAGAGATGATCATGTGATTCTTATTTTTGGCTTTATTGATATGGTGGATTACATTTATTGATTTGCGTATGTTGAACCATCCTTGCATTCCTGGGATGAATCCCACCTGGTCATGGTGTATAATCTTCTTGATGATTTGCTGGATCCTATTTGCCAATATTTTATTGAGGATTTTTGCATGTGTGTTCATTAGGGAGATCAGTCTATAGTTCTCTTTTATAGTTGGGTCTTTCTCAGGTTTTGGTACTAGAGTAATATTTGCTTCCAGGAATGACTTAGGAAGGATTGCTTCCCTTTCAATTTCATTGAATAGTTTGAGGAGTGTCGGCATTAGGTCTTCTTTATATTTCTTGTAGAATTCTGCAGTGAATCCATCTGGGCCTGGGCTCTTCTTGGTGGGCAAGGACCCAATTACATTCTCAATTTCATTAGCAGAGATTGGGTTATTCAACAGTTTTATATCCTCTTGATCTAGCTTTGGTACTTCATATGCTTCTAAGAATCTGTCTATTTCTTCTGTGTTATCAAACTTTTGAGAGTAGAGGTTTTCGAAATAGGTGTTGATGATCCTCTGTATTTCTATTGGGTCTGTAGTGATTTCTCCTTTTTCATTTCTTATTGCATGAATTTGAGCTTTTTCTTTCCTTTTTTTAATAAGGTTGGCTAGGGGCTTATCGATTTTATTTATTCTTTCAAAGAACCAACTCTTTGATTCGTTGATTCTTTGGATTGTTTTCTTAGTCTCTATTGCATTGATTTCTGCTCTGATTCTTATAATTTCCTCTCTTCTTTTGGCTTTGGGCTTGACTTGCTCTTCTGTTTCTAGCTGTTTGAGGTGTAGCATCAAGTTATTTACTTGTATTCGTTCTGTTTTCCTGATGTGGGAACTCAGTGCAATAAATTTTCCTCTCAGAACGGCTTTCATTGCATCCCACAGATTCCGGTAAGTTGTATCTGCATTTTCATTTTCTTTTAGGTATTGTTTAATTTCTTCTTTAATTTCTTCTGTGACCCACTGATTACTCAAGAGTGTGTTATTTAGTTTCCATGTGTTTGCAGAATTTTTGCAGTATCCTTTGTCATTAATTTCTAATTTCAGAGCGCTATGATCCGATAATATGCAAGGGATGATTTCAACTCTTTTGCATTTGCTTAAATATGTTCTGTGAGCTAATATATGGTCTATTTTAGAAAATGATCCATGTACTGCTGAGAAGAATGTGTATTCTGATGTTGTTGGGTGGAACATTCTGTATATGTCTATCAAACCCATTTGTTCACAGGTGTGATTCAGTTCTGTTATTTCTTTGCTCATTTTCTGTCTGGTTGATCTGTCCCTTGGTGTCAGTGGTGTATTAAGGTCTCCTGTTACAATTGTGTTACTGATAATTTGAGTTTTCATTTCTGTTAATAATTGTTTTATATAACTGGGTGCTCTGGAGTTTGGTGCGTATATATTTAAGATAGTTATCTCTTCCTCTTGGAGTTTTCCCCTTACGAGTATGTAGTGACCTTCTTTGTCCTTTATGGTCATTGTTGGTTTAAAGTTCACGTTGTCTGCAAACAGAATGGCTACTCCTGTCTTTTTTTGGATTCCTGCTGCATGGAGAATTGTTTTCCATCCTTTGACTTTCAGTCTGTGAGTATCTTTCTGGGTTAGATGGGTTTCCTGTAAACAGCATATGGTTGGATTTTGTTTCTTGATCCATTCTGCTAGTCTGTTTCTTTTGATTGGTGCATTGAGACCATTTACATTAATGGTTATTACTGTTAAATGCTGGTTAATTGTAGGAATGTTATCTCTCTGCTGTTGCATCTTTATCTTTTGGTTCTGTTTAATTATTTGCTTTGCTTAGTGGTTTTTTCCTTTGTGTATCTAAACTGTCTTTCAATATTTTTTGCAGGGTTGGTTTGGTGTTCATGAAATTCTTCAGCTGTTCTTTGTCATGGAAGTATCGTATTGCACCATCTATTTTGAATGATAGTTTTGCAGGATATATCAGTCTTGGTTGGAAATCATTTTGCTTTAGGATCTGGAATACTTCACTCCATGCTCTTCTTGACTTTATCGTTTGTGCTGAGAAGTCTGCTGTGATTCTGATAGGTTTTCCTTTATAAGTGATTTGTCTTTTCTCTCTGACAGCTTTTAATAATCTATTCTTGTGTTGGATTTCTGGGATGGTGACTATTATATGTCTGGGTGTAGTTTTATTTTGGTTATGACTGTTTGGAGTTCTATATGCTTCACTGATCCTGATGTCAGTTTCTGATCTCATGCTTGGGAAATTTTCAGCTATTACTTCTCTAAATATCCTCCTGACATCCTTCATGTTGTCTCCCTCTCTTTCATTAATCCCTATCATTCTTATGTTATTCTTCTTTGCATCGTCTTGCAGTTGTTGAATTGTTGTTTCCTGGTTCCTTGTTATTTTCAAAAGATCTTTCCTTTCCTGTTCACTAGCTGCAATCCTGTCTTCAAGGTCTGAAATTCTATCTTCACTTTCATTAAGGCGGTTTTTACAACTTTCAGTGGAGTTTTTTATTTCCTGTATATCTCTGTGCATCTGCATTATGTATTCTGTTTGTTTCTTATATTGCTCGTCTAGGGATTCTATCTTTTTGTTTAGTTCCTCCAATTTTTTATCTGTGTTTTCTTTAGATATATTTAGAATCTCTTTCATTTCTTTTATCATTTCTTCTTTTATCTGGGAGATTATTTCGAGTTTGAATTTCTTTAAAGCTTCCTGGAGTTGCTTGTCAATTTCAGTGGCTATTGTGTCCGATATATGAGGTGGATGGGATATATTTTCTTCTATATACATCGCTCCTAGGGTTTCTTGAGATGGGCTGGAGGTTTGAGGTTGTAATTTGGTCTTTCGTTTTGTCATTTTCCTATATTTCTGTGTTTCAAGTGTTACTTGAAAGCTTCCTCAGGATCTGTTGAAAATCCCCTTCTATGTTTGGAGCTACTGGGACTCTGGCGCCGCGCTACTCCAAGCCATTAGGCCTACAGAACCAGTGGCCCTCCTCTGCCTGCTCAGAACTCCGCAGTTCCAGACAAGCTGGGCCTCAGGGACACTGTGCGCCCACCTGCCCCTTGGAAGCTCCACAGTTCTTCAATCACAGCCGGGTTAGGGTACTCACCACAGGCCGCAGTGCTTCAGGAACCTGTGGACCCTCCCTGGTTGCAGAGATATCCACAGTCCTCCAGACACGCAGAGAGGCCAGTGAGGGCACCCCAGATCTGCCCAGCTCCTCCTCTGCAGACCTGTGGCCAGGCGCGGCAGCTAAACAGGCTGGGCTAGGCTGGTAGTGTGGGCCAGCCCACCTATTGGGAGCTCAGCAGGTCTCCAAATGAAGCCGGGAATGGGGAGGCTGATGTGGAAGCCTTAAACCCACCTCTCTCCTTCACTGCACCTGGAAGCCTGAGGGAACTCCAGCAGTCTGGGCGCAGAAATCCAGAGTCCTCCAGACACGCAGAGAGGCCAGTGAGGGCACCCCAGATCTGCCCAGCTCCTCCTCTGCAGACCTATGGCCAGGCGCGGCTGCTAAACCGCAAAATTCTTGTGAGATGAAGAGGAACTCAAATATTTGCAGCCAAAAAATAGGTAATAAAACCTGTAGGGAACTGTGCTACTGAATTTTGTCAGGCAGTTAATCTAATCTGTTATTTGCCTTAAAATGAGCCCCTAGAATGTGTCAACTTCAAACTTTAGGAGATAGATACCCTTTCATTAGCAAGTTCCAGATGATTTAACTGCTTTGCCTCAAAACTGTTTTTTCCTTAAGCCCCTATTATTTTTTACTCAAAATTTTATAGAACTTGCATTTTTATTTCATTTTTTGCAGAAATTCACTTGCTATATTAACAGAGTCACGTGAGGATAAATCCTTGTTTTGATATCAAGTACCAGTCAAAATGCAGTCAGGATTGTATGGTGTTGTTATTATCACTATGGCTGTTGAATCTTGGGATGAAGACTAAGGGATATAAAACCAAACCAATTTCTGAGAATTTTTAAAAAGTATTATCACATTTTCTACTTTTTTCTTGGCAGGGGGAGCACTAGGTAGTTCAGGCTGGCCTATGTGGCTGGCCTCTGCCCCAGGGCCTCCTCCTACCTCAGCCTCCCAAGTGCTGGGATTACAGGTGTGCACCACCATACCTGCTTCTATTTCATTTTTTGAAAACTGATCTTTAAGAAAATATAAAGACATTTGAAACCCAAAGAAGTATTACCTTCAACTTTTTCTAAAAAATTGAAAACAAACCAGGTTATTGGTTTTTAAAACATTTGCTGAACTTGAATTTTATTTTAAAAGTCACTCCTGGGTTTTTTAAAATCTTTTTTAAATGAAATCTCTGATACTCTGCCTAGATAGCCAAAGTCCATGTCCTAATTAAGAGAATGTCTAATTTATGTGCATATTTAAATTAGTTTAAATTATCTGTTTGGCCTTTCCTTACTAAGCAGTGAAACATGTAAACCATCTTGAATTTTATTACAAATAATTAACATATTAACTAGAAGACAGAAACCATTATACAACTATTTGTGCTGTTACTTATTAGCTTTACCATTATGTAATAAGCTTTCAAATTGTTTATCAGTATCTTTTTATGCAAAAAGATAATAAATCAACCTAAAACTTGAAGACTAAGAGTTTACTTTATCCTGAGTAGTCAACAATGAACAAAGAAGGTGCTTCAGAGATGACATTTGAAAAAAGAGTGGACTAAAGTGAGAAAATCAGCCATGCAAATATTTTGAATACGATCATTCCACCGGTAAGAGACGAATCCAGAAGACTTCAACATAGTATAATAAATGAGAACCTAAAAAATAAAATAGTTTAAATATTTTACATTAATAGTAAAATTTATTGTTTTAAAATAAAACAATATATATATTTGCTCAGAACACAGAACAAGATACATGATAGAGAAATTTTGTTATTTGATACGTACTAAAATGTGTAATCTGCTTTGAAATGCTTTTGGTGTTTAGTTAAATTATCATCTACATGTCATTTTATGCTATAATTTATCTTAATTTTTAAATACTTAAATATAGATATTATTTTTATTATAATGATAGTCTTTTAAAATTGATTAAATAATTTGAATAAAATCATCACTTTTTGTGACACTGTATGAGTAGGGTGGACTGTCAACTTGATTGGCTTTGGGCTGTGCCTGAGGGGGTTGGTGGAGCACACTTCCGGCCTCCAGTTCTATGTCTTGGTCCTCTGCCCCTGCCTCTCTGGGTCTCTTTCCCTGCTCTGCTTCCCAGACACTGCAAAATAAACATCCTTGTTCTATTGTCTCTTCCTGCCATGATGTTTCAGCTTTGGAGCCAGCTAACCCTGCCCTGAATCCCGAGACTTAAAGCCAAATTAAACCTCTCTTTATTAGGTTGTGTTTGTTGGGTATTATGTCACAGCAGTAGGAAAGTTGATGGGTAGAGGCATTATCATTAATCAGCTTTCACAAATGTCACCAGGATGCATCCTATGAAAGTTACTACACATGCATCCACACTGCCAAGAGTTTATAAAATTTAGTTTTGTAAGTCAGAAAAGAGATTTATAAACATGGCATTCTTGTGATAGACATTCAGTTAATAAATCCTAAATAAGATTTGATTTATAAATCCTTTTATGGACCATTGGGATTCAGGTGACTGATTTATGAGTCAGTGTGCTAAAATCTATAATTTGATCTGGCATAAATCTTATTCTACAATTTCTGTTTTAACATGTGGTTCATAAATCCTGGTCAGTGTAAGACTTTGGTTTTCTAAAGGCACTACATTTTGCAGTGAGTCTTATAATTTCATATATTAGAGTTTTGATGAAGAAAATGATTCTTTGCATAAAAAACAGCAACTGATTGGATCATCCACTATTCTTGTGGGTGAGTCAGTAGAAATATACTCTAAGTTTGCTGATGATTTCAAAGTGTCGTAACTTTAAGAAAGACAAAATATTACAATTTAAAATTCTTCCTTATTGTATCAGCCAGCTGGTGAAAACTGGTATTTCAGAGATGACTTACCTTTAGTATTTGATCTTCTCTATTCTATAGCATGTGAATTTTAACAGAGTTTAATTGTTCCCCAAGACAGACAATACATTTCCCAGCCTACCTTGCAGATGTATGGAGCCATTTGAGTACTTTCCAGCCAACAGCGCATGAGCAGAGGAGGCACATGGACCATTCGTACAGAATTTGGCTGGGAGAGGAAGCAGCCCAGCTCCAAGGCTAGGAAGAATGAGCAAGGGCCCTGACAGGACAGTGCCATCCTTTGAGCCTGGGTGCAGTTGTGTCTGGCCAAGTAAATGGGAGAGGAAATGACTTCTAATTTTAAAGACCAATTTAAATTTCTTTTATGGAAGACAAACATTTTTTGGTATTTAAATAAAATCTAAGAAATACCTTGTCAGAAATCCTGCTACACAGTGTTCAAATAAAGCTAAACGTGATTTAGTCCTTGTATACACAGTTGTTTGTTTCTGTTTCAAAAATTTATTTTTAAATGTAAATTTAAAAATTTTAAACTGACCAATGAAATGGTTTATGCCAGATTAAATAAACCACTGAAATTTGTATATATTAAAAGGGTACAGAAATTTGTTTCTTAATGCTCTAAGATAAAGAATTATTTTAGATTTTTTTCTAGTCACTAGTACAGTATAAAAGATAATTGGTGTTCATTTATTACGGATACAACTTTTCTTAATTCATTTAATATTTCTAATTACTATTTTTATGTTAAAAGAATACAATGCATCGTGTACAAATAGTTTTATTTCTTCTTTATGGTGTTTGTGTCTTTTAATTCTTTTTTTGACCTCATTCCCTGGAAATGCTGACTAGAAAATGTAAGAGAAGTCGTCTTTGCCTCATTCTGACTCTTAGGGACAAACATCCAGTAAGTCTCACATTAACTGTAATTCTTTTCACTGATCCTCTTGATCAGATTGAGGATATTTTTTTCTATTCCTAGCTTGTGGAGGGTTCTACAAGGAGTAGAAGTTGATTTCATCACTTTTCATATCTATTGAAATGACTGCATGTTTAGTTCTGAAAAGTGACTCGAGATGGATTTTTCAGCTTTTGCTGAAACCCTTGCATTCTGAGATTCTCTCCCTTCCCTCCCCCACTCCTCCTGCTGCATATGCTGCAGGATTCAATAGTATGTCTTCCTAGCCTCCAGAGTGCATTTACCTGAGAGTTTGTATTCAAAGTACTACTCCTCTATTAAAAAGCAATTAATTTCTGCTTTTTAAAGATCGTTCTGACTATCCCTACTTTGAATTAGAGTACATAATTAATCAATGTAATTGTCTCTATGCTTGGATTTAGGTGTCAGCTTACTAGTTATTGTGTGTTTGTCTCATGTTTTTTGTGTCCCCTCCTTGTTGGAATTTTAGAATTGCATTTTCATTTATCTCTCTGCTTTTTAGCCCACTTCTTTGTATTACTAGTTCAGTGGTGCTGTACAGGTTACTGTAGATGGGTACCTTCATTCAGTCTTTTAGCATATTAAAAGTTAATACAGTACTACTTACCCAAAAATGTAAGAACTGTGAAAATTTATAAGTTTTTCACTCCCTGTAATTTACACTGTGGCTCTCATCTTTATTATATATTGCTACTCATGGCACTTTTGTTGCTAGCAGTCATAAATACTTGAAAGAAATTAAGATCTGAGTCTGTGTGTGTGTGTGTGTGTGTGTGTGTGTGTGTGTGTGTGTGTGCAGGGCACTGGGCACTAAACCCAACATCTTTATACTTTTTTAAAATTTTGAGATAGAATCTCACTACATCACTAAATTATCCAACCTGGGTTTGAAATTGTAATCCTCCTGCTTCAGCCTCCAAGAGTGCTGGGATTATAGGTGTGTGCCACCACATCTGACTAAACTCTGGATTTTTATCTGTCATTATTTACTTTTGCTTAAATGGCTTTTCACTCAGGGAAGTTCTATTGGAGGAAAAAGCTATCATTTTTATTAATCTAAAAATGCTTTTATTTCACTTTTATTCTTGAGTTATTTTTGCTCCAAATATGATTGTGGATTGATGGTTTGTTGTTTCATTTGACACTTTATTTTATTTATTTATTTTTTGAGACGGGTTTTGCTATGCAGTTCAGGCTAACCTTGAACTCAGTTTTGTAGTTCAGGCTGACCTAACTTGCCGTGATTCCCCTGCCTCTGCCTCCAGAGTGCTGGGATTAAAGGAGTGCCCCACATCCCAGCTTCATTTGGCACTTATTCTGCTGACATGGGGTTTCTTGTTGCTGCTGATATCAGTGATAATTTATGTTTTTCTCCTGTGATCTTTCTTTTCACTGGATGTTTTCAAGACTTTTTTACTTGTTTCCAAAAATTTAACTGATATTTTCCATTTTTTACCCTCCATATCACACAGGATACCTGAGGTATTTGAGTGTAAAATGTGGGAATTTTTTCATTCTTTGTACAAATGTTGGGTTCTACCCTACCCTTCCCCCCATTTCTTCTACAACAAGTCATTTAGATTTTTTTTTTCTTTTTGTCCTGTTTGTTCTCCAGGTTCTATAATTTTGATTTTTTTTTTAGTAATTTTTATTTTATGGAAAGAAGTTAAAACAAAATTTCATAACATAATAGTAGGCTGTGTATGGACTGAATATATAATAATAGTTAATAAATTGCATATGGTTATCTTTAAAGTAGTTATTCAGAGTATAAGAGACATAGGCATTAAAATTTCTCTACTGGACATTAGCACAAACTCTCCTCTTCAGTGAGCCAACTGATTTGCATTTTTCCTTCCATCCTTTTCCCTTCCTCCATCCTAGACCCTTTTTTTTGTCAACAATTTCTTTCCATTTCACAATATCGAATGAACATTTTAGATCTTACTTATTTTTTCAGTTTCTCACACAAGGGAGCCAATACGATGTTTACCCATGTGAGTCTGATTTATTACACAGCAAAATTTGTAATAGCTAAATCTTGGAAACAACCCAATTGCTCATCAATTGGGGAACGGATAAAAAGATTTGGCATTTTTTAGTAATGGAGTACTACTCAGCCACAAAGAAAGAGAAACTTGAGACTGGACTCAGATTGGATTGAGATGTATTTAATTGCCAAACCTTCTTTTATCTCCAATTGGTGGTTAAACTCATCTAATGAATTTTTATTTGTTTTGGGCATTTTATTTTCCAGTTTTACCATTTTCGTTTGGTTCTGTTTAATAGTTTCCATGTTTCCACTCAGATTTCTTATTTATCATTTCACCACAAATGTTTTCCTTTGTATCCTTGAGCACTGTTAAATGACTACATTAAAATCTTTGTTAGTTTATACTAGCATGTAGATCACATCAAGATTGATTTCCTATTGCTTTTACTCTTGACCAAGTAACTAATAATTTGGGAGTGTATCCTGGACAGTGTAAAAAAATACATAGTAGTGACTGGATTTTTTGTTTTCTCCATGTGTCAAATTTTGTTTGTTTTTATCAAAGAGTTTACTTGGCAAAACTCAAAACCAGTTTTGGCCACTCTCACAGAAGGTAAAATCTAAAATCTCAGTTCATTTCATTTAGACTTAAATCATATAATGCTGCTGGGGGTTTTCTCTTTTCAGGTACAGTTCTGAGGTCATCCTGAGATTTTTCTCAGTATTCATTTGCAAAATATGATCCCCCATTGTCTTAGTTACTATCTTTGTAACTGTGACAAAATACCTGACACTCACAGTTTAAAGAAGGAAAGAAGGAAAGCAGTTCCTTCGGGTGCAGTTTGTTGAGGTTTCAGTCCATACACAACTGGTGGCCAGGAGGGGGGCAATACAGGGGGGAATTGCAGAGCAGGAAGCAGCTCGTGGAATGTTGTTGGAAAGCAGAGAGGGATCGAGGAAAAGAAATAGAAACAGACCCTCCAGGCCAACCCTCCAGTGACCTGCTTCCTCCACCTGGGTTTCTACCTTCCAGCATCACGTTTAGCTATAAACTCATCAGTAGACAAACCCACTGATGAGTGTCATGCCTCCATGATCCAGTAACCACCCCAAAGCCTCACCTCTGATCCTCTGAGGGTTTTGGAGGACATCTAGATAAAAACTATAACACATAACCTTTAGACCTAGCTTCTCTTTTTTCTGATTTCTGCTTTCACTTCCCATCTTTTTTTGTGTGTGTGTCTTTTTTGAGATAGGGTGTCGCTGTGCAGTTCAGGTTGGCCTTGAGCTCACTTTGTAGCCCAGGTGGGTCTCGAACTCACAAGGATCCTCCTGCCTCAGCCTCTCAAGTGCTGGGATTACAGGCATGAGCCACCACGCCTGGCTCACTTTCTATCTTCTATGATGGCTTTAACTCAGTCCTCTGCTTCTTGAAACCTGTACACTGCAGAGGCTTCTGTTATGATTTGTGCTTAGCTGTCTCCCCAAAGCCTCATGCTGTCATGGAGATGGACTTCCAGAGTTTGTGACTGCTTCATGGTCTGATGCTAGGATTATGAGTGTGATTAATACACCCAAATGGGTGTGGCCTAAATACAATATAAGGGGCAGAAAGAGTCTTCTCTCTATGAGCCTCCTTTTTTGCTCTCATTAATTTTGCTGTCTTCCACTACTATGAACTGTAACCTTCTGCCATGTGCCACCTTTCCTTGGAGCCAGCTGAGTTTGAATTGAAACCTCCACAAACTATGAGCTAAATAAACCTTTCTTTATTTCATTTTGGGTACTGGGTATTTTGTTTGAGCAACAAGAAAAACGTGACCAACACAGCTTTGTCCAAGATGGAGTGAACTTGCTTTCTGACCAGAGAGTGCTGTTAAGCAGAAAGCTTTACACATGGAAAACTCAGTTCCATTTCTTGCTCCCCATTTTTGATTTACCACAAATTTACAATGTTTTTTTTATATTTTATCCAGTGATTTCAGAGAGTTGTTTTAATATTTGTCAAGAGTTTTTAGTTCCTATCTGTGGAAGGTTTACAATGGGAAATCCTCTACTCTGTGATTTTAGCAGAAGAAACTGCACTTTCCTCCGCGTTGCCTTTGAGGGAACTCAGTCTGATGTTCTAAACAGAGACACTAAAAGCATATTTTTAGCAATTATTTCCTTGCTAGGTATGCTGGTGCACACTTTTATCCCAGCTACTTGGTAGGCTGAGGAAGGAGGATTGCGAGTTTGAGCCCACCCTGAGTAATTTAGCAAGATCTTGTCTCACAATCAAAAATAAAACAAAAAGACTGACAATGTACCTCAGTAGCACTGGGTTCAATCCCTGTATACCCCTGTATAGATGTCTGCTTTGTAATTACAAAGCAATGGCAGTAAAGAAAACTTTCAAAAGTCACAAGACAAAAAGATAGCAAGCAAAGAAAGTAACATTTTGTAACCTGCAGAATGGTTTAATTTGTCATGGCTATAGCCTAGAGAATCCAGAAAGATGAGTATGCTGTGGCAGAAAGCCCAAAAGCTGGTCATTTCCAACAAAATTGTAGAAATCCTCAGGGTTTGGAGGCAACTGGTGCTTTAAAAACAGGTGTGCAAAAAATGGAACTAAGAACTGGAAAATGGATGAGACATTCCCTTTTCCTCCTCCAGCTCTGCTCTATGAAGTATAAAACTGGAGTCTACTTTTGAATTGATTTCATCAGATATTCTCTGAATTTGGAGACCACAGGGATATTTGAAATTGGAGGGTGAGTTACGGTGCTGAAATCCAGGGTGGATAGAAAAATCTGCCCACTGAAGAGAGATTCGTTCTCTGCATGGCTTGTGAAAACCTGGCAGCAGGCTTCTAAACATAAGGTTGGAGATTGATCATCTGCTTCCTGGGAAAATCAGTCCACCCAGATATAAAGATCTCCAGGAGCAGTTTTTAACCAGAGAAGCTGTGAACTTGAATGAGCACAATAATTCACCTCCATTCTTACTAACTTCTGAAAGTTATTTCTATAATTTTTAAATACAGATGACAAACTGTCATAGGATAATTGTACTTTCTTATTGCGTGACTTATTGCCTACACTCAAAATAGAATTTACAGTCTTCATTATTTCAAAATGATAGCAATGCATCTCCGTTACTCTTTCATGGTTTAGACACAATAACCAATACCCACAATTCTCAGGAGGAAAAGGTTTTATTCTGGCCCACAGTTTATAGAGATTCTAGTCCGTAGTCTACTAGCTCCAATCAGGACAGTATGGAAGAGAACAGGGCAGAAAGGAACAAGTCATGGCATGTTAGGCAGGAAGAAGAGAGAGAGACTAAGGGAGATAAACCTTTACAGGCCACACCCCCAGTGACCACCTTCCCCAACCAAGCTTCACCTCTCAAATCACACTTAGCTCTAAACTCATCAGTGAACTAACCACTGCTAAGTATCACACATCTGTAATCCAATCACCTCCTAAAAGCCCCACCTATGAGACAGACATAAGGTTTTGCAGGGAAATCTAGATATAAACCATATCACAGTCCATGGACACAATTCTCAAATAGGCTGTATGGACTTCGCTGAGTGTCCACACACCAAAAATGTTTAAGAGCCTCTGAACTGTAGACACAGGCATTCGGAATTTTCCCAAACAAACTAATGGTCCACAGTAACAAACCTGCAGTGATTTTCACAGGTTTACAAGCCATGTTCAGTCTTCCAAATGGGATGTCTTAGTTAATTTTTACGTATTGCTAAGACAAAATACCTGAAGCCCAACGTTGGGAAAACAAAGGTTTATTTCTTACAGTTTTTGGAGGTTTCAGTCCATACTCAGTTGGCTCCAAGGCAGGGTGGCATGGCAGGGCTGCAGTTCATGGTGGCTGCAAACAGCAAGGCAGAAACCAGCAAGAGAGTGAGACACACCTTCCTGCCATTACATTATATCCTGGCTCCACTCCTAGGCCAATGCAACACTGACACCCCCAATCCAAGCACTAGACAATGAACCAATCACAAATGCACAATGCAAATGCATGAGGCCTGAGGGGCCACCACCATAAACCACGACATGGGGTTTGTTTAAACCTCAGTTATAAATGTAACTTGACATCTAGGGAAGACCTACCATTAGAAGAAAGCCTCTGCTGTGAAAAGTAGTGCAAATAATGACAGAACAAAACAAAAACTCAAGTAGAACACAAAGAAGGGAGAAAACAAAATGATGAAAAAGTAAATATATGGAAGAAACATCATGATTAGTAGCCTACAAAAAAATCGAAGACCAGTAAGATAGGTATGAAAGAAACAGAAAGAGCTCTGAAAATTAAAAACATAACTACAATCTTTTAAAAAGTGTACTGGTAATTGTAAAATTATGTTCACATCAAAATTACATATATCCTTGTCTAGGAAATAGAAGAAAATCAAATAGATGGAAATGGTGTCATATCCACTATAGTTCTTGTCCTCTAACAAAAGGCATCTCAGTGAACACTTCCTGACCTCCACTGTTACACGCTGCCCCCCCGTACAATGTCCTTACCCATCCTCCATTCGTATGTAGTTAGAAATAGATGGTTGTAAATAAAGGTACGAAAATAGGTTGGTTTTATATTCAGGGGGCCATTACTTTGTTCTCTGCATGCACTGCATTACATGATAAAGGAAAATTTGTCTCTGTGATACCTCTCTGGGTACCACTGTTGCTCACTGTTTTGGTCTGTTTAGGATACTATAACAAAATGCCATACTCCTAATAGCTTACAAATCACAGAAATTTATTTCCTACAGTTCTTTAAATTAAGAAACTCAAGATCAAGTTATTGGCAGGTTCAGTGTCTGGGGAAGGCCATCTCTCTCATCATGATGTAAGGAGTAATGCAGGTCTCTGGTGTCTTTTTGGTAAAAGCATTAATCCTATTTTCAAGGATTGATCTCTCATCCCCTGATCATGTCCCAAAGACTCTACCACTCTACGATGTCATCACTTTGTGGCCTGAATTGCAATATATAAATTTGAGAGGAATAACAGTCAGACTGTAGCACTAATTAAATGTGTCTAGCTTTCTAATTATCTGCCTCATGGTAGGACTGCTCTTCTCTTCCTGTATTTTAAGCCTATGCTTTGCACTTCAATTGCTTTGGTCACTGAAATATGCAAGTTTTCCAGAAAAAAAAAGCTTTTGAAACTGGTCCACTATTGGACAGATGATCCTCTCCAAATTCATACGTCAGTGGTAATCAGAGATGAAGCCTTTGGCAAGTGATTGGTACAAGATGAGTTCATAAAGATGGGACTCCCATGATGGCATTAGTGGGTTTGTGAGAAGAAGAGAGACCTTAACTGGAAACTTTGTTCCTTCTCTACCTGTGATGTCCTCTGCCACATTATGATGTAATGAGATGACTTTCACCACAGATCAAACAGATCCTGGTGTCATCATCTTGGACTTCAGAACCATGAGCTAAACAAATGTCTATTACTTAAACTTATGGTCTTAAGTATTTTATTATAGATGTGAACCAAAGGGAACTGCTACACACATACTCACAAAACCCTAGGATGTACAAAGTAAACTTATATTCCTTATGTGTGAGCCTTGACTTTGTCTGAGTAAGTTGGGATTCTGTGGTTTTAGATCAAATGCTGCATGTATCCAAACTTGATGTCAGTGTCACACAATCTATGGGTCAATATCTTACAATCTATGAGTTAATATCTTTATCTCTATGCCATAAATGCTTCCTAGACTTCTCTTATCTTCTTCAATTAGTTAATTAACTTATGCTTATCTGTCACAATTCCCCTCCTACAGTGTTTCCCTTAAAACTTCTTTGAATCCTCACATAGGGACGATTCCTTGTTTTAGGACCCGATAAATATGTTTTCCTTCTCATATCTTCAGTATGCATAGTTACATATTCTTGGTTCTTCTGTTTCATTAAAATCTCCCATGAGTACAGAATCTCAGTCCAGTACACAACCTATTACTGTACACAGTAGGTCCTCAGTGATGGTTTATTGAATGAATGAACAATAAAGGTAGGGTCCAGAATAAATCTAGAGGGTACAGAAATGAGGTACTTTGGGAGAATATAAAAATAAAGATGAAGTACGGATGAAAGAAGACCCAGTTAAAAACTGTTAGATAGTGATACCACAGTAAAATCACAAAGCACGTACGTTTTCATTCTGGTGTGCCAGGCTGCTAATGCTATAAAAATACTGACTGAAAATCAAAAGGAAAGAGTTATCTTTTTTCTACCTAAGTATTGAATTTTGAAAGTAAAGTTTCCCCTCTTTATAATCACATTAGAGTGACTCCTGCCATGCTTTTTTTACCAAAAAAATCCTCTGAAGTTGGGAGGAAATCGTGTTTAAAATGGTCTAAAGGGACTTACACCTTCTAAAAAGTCTCAAGTTGCTGCCATACCTAATTTTGAAACGTTGTCCTTTGACGTCACCTTCCTTTGATAGGTACCCCATTTCTTTATTTACAGACTGTACATCTGTCCATTTGTATAAAGTATAACAAGGCCTCTCACAGAGAAGCAGAGCTTAATACCTGCCTGCGGTTTTTAGTCTGTGGTTACATTTGCCCTCTTTCTCATGTTTTTCTGGCAACTTAACACCTAAGTGGCAAAGGAGACGCACAGACACACCAATTCCCACTGGATAAGGAAGTGAAGACATCCTGCTGTGGAGACCTTAGACTTCACCCACTCCTGAGAGTAGAGAAAATGAAGAGGACCTTGGAAGGTGAGGGCGTGCAGTGACACAGACTAGGAAAAGAACTCAGACCGCAGACATTGAGCTCAAGACAAATGAAATCAGAAAGCCTGGCTTTTAGAGCGTGGCTTAGAAATCATTGATAACCCCATAGCTATTAGTACCCCATAGGTCCAATAAAAGTCTCACAATCCTTCCTCCCTCCGTGCAAAGGAACAATGAGTGAAAACTTCAAAATAGGATCGCTCTTTATAATAGCAAAATTATTCTGAGCTGAGTTCTTCCTTCCTTTCATGAATTCCTCCTCTCTTTTTGCCTCCACTTAACAAAGAACCTCTTAAACTGGATTCACTTGCATCTTTTGGGGCCCAGCTATTTCTGTGTCACCCTGATTAGCAGTTAAATTGTTGAGAGATCAATATCCAGAATTTTGGCAAACAAAAATGAATGAGCAAAATAAGAAAATACTAAAATTAAATAACAGACATGCCAAATGGGATGTATTATATTATGAAAAATCTATGCAGTCCACTGTAATAACACCCAGCTCTATCCACAGTTCCTGGAGGGGACAAATTCCACACTTAGTCTAGAGATCAAAGAGACTTTACTAAAAGGGCCATTAGTGAAGGTGCATTAATGGGGATTGGAAAAACCAACAAAAGATGGTGTATATTCTGGGATATCACCAGCAAAGAGCTCTTACTATCCCTGAGCCTGAAAAAGGTAAGGGGAGGGAGTAGATACCAAGTTGGGAGAGAGAAGCTGTGTGAAAGGGCCATACACAGGAGACATAGCTGCCCAGAGAGCAAGGCAGACGGCTGGCAGCAGCTGACAATGGGAATCAAAAGATCAAAGGTCTCACTCACTTTCCTCTCCCGAACCAGGCTTCCACTGGCTGAACCTAAACAGAAGTCAGACGACAAATTGCTCTGTTGGCACAGTTGTTATGGGTGGGCCTTTCTAATTAGTGATCAAGATAGAGCAGCTCAGAGAGCAGATCAGGAGACTGCAAGATGCAAATGTCCAGCACAGGAGCCTATTCCAGAGGGGCAGGGCATGGCCATCCCCACTGACGTGACTCTTGGGAAGTGAACAAGTTGCAACTGCCTCATTAATTTACTCATCTGCTGGTCACCCTGAGGTGACCCCTCATTGTGTCAAGAAACTGCCAGCTCCTGAGGACCCAAAGAATGACAAAAGTCTCTTCCCAAATGTTATGGTAGCAAATTAGTCAGGTAAACAGGCAAATGAGTGATGCTAGCCAAGTATTTTCAAGGTATTTTTGTAGCTCTGGTTTTGGGGTGCTAGTTACTTAACCAGTTACTTAAACTGACTTGAAATAAATGCTGAGATAGTGTAAAATAGTGGGGAAATGCTGCTGAGTGATGTCATGTAGAGCTCCATGTTTGTTCTGTAGTTAGACTGTGATACTGAATTTTATATCATTCATATCAACCTTAAAGATGTCTGAGTTCTAAATTCTTTTTTTATGATGATGCCAAAGTATTGTAAATGTAGTAGCAAATATACTGAGAGTAATTATTAAAAAGGAACTAGATTACACATGATGAAAGTATATGCTTCTTTCCTGCTACTTTTTAGGTTCTGGCTAACGCCAACACTTTGGGTAATAAATTCTTAACAAGACCTTCTAGCCTTTAGCCATGAAATAATAAGAGGCTTTAGATTTATTAAATTAGTGTTTATAACATTCATTTTGATGCTGTGCTCAGTCTTAGGACTGATTCCACGTCTTGAACACACAAGAAATGCACACACAGACAAACAAACCCAATACCAGTAACAACAGCAACCACGGCAGGAGCAGGGTTGTGATGGCCAACTTTGTGCGTCAGCTTTACTGAACTATGAGATGCTCAGAGAGCTGAAAAAATATTGTCTATTGGTGTGAAGGTGTTTCTAAAAGAGATTAGTTTGTGAATCCTCACACTGAGTAAAAATCACCCTTATCGTGATGGCCGAGCCTCAAGCAGTCTGTGAAGGCCCCAGCTAGAACTTAAAAGGCAGAGTAAGGGTGAAAATCTTCATTTGAATGGGAACGTTCATCTTATTCTGCCACTGGACTGTTGAGCACCAAAACTCACACCAGCCAGCAGTATGCACATTAACTACCCACCCCATCCCAGGCTCCCAGACCTTCTGTCTCAGACTAAATTATAACATGGGTTTCTGCCATTCCACAGTTGTTTGCAGATGGCAGATTGTGGGACATCTTGACCTCCAAATTTTGCGAGAGAATTTTTATAATTTTTGTTCTATTATACTAACACATACTATAGGTACTGCTGGTTCTACTTTATGGAAGAACTCTGACTAATACAGTAGTTAATGTGTTTTCATGAAGAGTTTTTCAATACATGCTGGTAATATGACCAAAATAAGCTTACTTCTGGATACCAGGAAAGTTCGCCCAATGAAAACATAATTTAGCTATGGAAAAAATAACAGTTTAGGGTGTCTGTGAGCATTTTAAATCCTATAAGCAATTTCTCAACTCCAGTGGCTTTTGTAACATACAAAAACAAAGAGGTAGAATGGCTAACCAGAGTTTTACAGTGTACCTCAAGTCATTTGCTGATAGTCTCCAGTGGAAAAAGGCTACTTACCATAGCTCCGTACCTGTAGAATTGCTTGTGGACACAATATAAATCAACATACATCAGTATTCCTGCAGAGGCATGCTTATGTTTCAACACAGTCCATCGTCCCTCGGAAAGATGAGTAACAGGCATATAAAATTGTCAAAATGTAACAGAGCTTTGGAGAATCAACTATTTATTGTTACCAAGGTCTCAAGGTTCTTTAACCTCTCTAATACATGTTTGCCTCTCAGTCATTCCAGCAAACAATTCACTGCTTAATGAGATAAAACCCAATAGCAATGAACCGCAGTGACCTCTGTCAAGAGCAACACTGTCTACAGCGGACGGCATTAAGTTAAATAAAATAGGGACTGATGATATTGTCTGTGACTCTTCCAAGCCACGTTCTATTTTTGTAAGTCATGGTCCAGATTGAGACCGCTTCAAAATCTGCAGCAGAGTGACTTGTCCTGAATGTTGGTAAGGGCTGCCACTGATCCAAATCATACTTTGTACAGATTCAGTTCATTTCCGATAAAACCAAGAATCCTTGTTTGTACCTGAAACTTAAACCCTGTGACCTCTTCATGAATTGGATACTTTAGAATGATAATGTATGACATTCATTGAGTTAAGTATCTCATATATGGTAATATGGGACTCAGTTTATAAAAGTTATTTATATTTGGTTGATAGCTCAGCTAAGATTGCGTATTTTTCTTAAATATATGCAAATAGAACATATGAGTTATGATTAAAATAACATGTGGAATGTTTAAATTTTAAAAGTGCATTGCAGCAGCACACATGGCCATGAATTCCCCGCAAAACAATCTTCCTTGCATCTGACGTGCTGACCCTGTTATTAGTACCTGTTTCTGAAGCAGTACTGAAAGTCTTCTTCTGTGTCCTTACAAGATTTGATAAGAAGTAGGGTTAATGTGGCTGCCAAATGGCATCTAACAGAAAAGAGGCTCATAGAAACTTAATGGGGTGTGTTCATTCACTCAGACACCAGATCTGGCCGTGTATGACTTCCGGCTCTTCCCCAAGTCAAAATGACCCTGAAAGGTAAATACTTTGAATCAGTTAAGGACACGGAGGTAGCTACCACAGTGCAACTCAAAGACACTCACAAAAGAAACCTTCCCTAACTGGTTCAGAAACCAGGAAAACTATGGTAAATGTGTTGGAATCAAAAGAAGAGTATTTTGAGGGGTATTAATGTCTTTTGCTATAGTAAATGCTTTTAATTTTAAAATTAGTTTTTTTTTAACAGCGCACATGTGAGAAAATATGATGTAATACACATGGAATGTATTTTGAACTCGATATACTACAATTTAAAGAGCTACCTTTGTCATTCACTAATTAGGCAAGTTACTAAACACTTAGATAGCAATGACAATCTATATCTACTGTATTGTGGTGTATAATAAATACTACATATAAATACCTATATAAGTATCATGAAGAGGCACTTACAGGTATTGAAAAAAATGATTCAATAATTTTTGGCTACGTCTGTGTGATGTAGATACTAAACCAATATAATTTTATAGTGTCAGATCACCTGCTAACATTATAAATGTCAAAAAAGCATATGGGATTAATTTGAATCCTTCCCTTTTCTTATGGGTCTTCCTCTCTGATGGCTACTTATATCCATAAGCTGCTTATATCTATACTCAGTAACAGCAGATCAAATTGATTTCCAAGCAGGGATGGCTTTTCTCTGAATACAAATAATGATAAGATCTCAATGAATTGAGCATTTACAGCCCTACCCATGTTAAATTGTTTCCAAAGTTGCATTAATAAATTTATGGAAAATATTATTCAGCAAGATTTTCTCAGAGATATCGAAAACTTTTAAATGTAAACCTTTTGAACTAAGAGCAAAAATGTAGTTATTAAGAAAATGATATTTTGATTCAAAATAAATATTCCAATTTTATCAGAATAGTTTTCCTCATTATTTGCTTCTGTTTGATTGACAGCTGATTGTATTTCTAGCAGAACATCTCTCAATTTTTATTCATTTTAGGTGTTGCTAATTTTTCCTTTATTCTTTATTTATAGAATTGCTGTGGTTTATGTCTTGAAATTTCTGTATATTACTTTTATAAAACAGTGTCACTCCTGTGTCTGAACTCTAAATAAAAAAGTAATAATGATGCCTGAACTTTTATTATCTCTGACTTTGTGGAATATTATATTTCTAGAGACCAACAGGTTAAAAGATCTAGCTGTTATATTATTTGGACAAAATATTCTTTGGGATCCATAAAAGATCTTCCTACCTCAGCCTGAATTTAGCTTTGAGTTTGTCAGTAGCACTCTTTATAAAATATCACTGTTCTGATTGAACTCAGTTTTCTTTGAGTCATTCATCTGGCCATATTCATGCAAAAGAAAAGAAATGTACAAAACCAACAATGAAACAGAGTATATTCAGGTCAACATAGGCCATTATAACTTAATGATGAAAATAGATCTATTCAATAATCAGTAAGTGTCCATATAATGAAAAATATCTAAATTCAAATAGAATATTAAAAGCTACATATTAAACATTCTTTCTTGGTTGGCTTTCTAACCACTGAGATTTATACAGCGTTCATTGAGTAAAAGTGATTGACTCTTGTTATATAGACTGGATTACCTCACATCAAGCTTAGTTTATCCAGCTTCATGCTTGATCTGAGAGGGAGAGAGAGAGAGAGAGAGAGAGAGAGAGAGAGGACTTGAGAAAAAAGAGATGCCATAATACTTTAGAAATTATAAGTTATACTTGGTTATCTCTAAATTCCAAGTCCTCATTTATGGACAAGACTACTTCAATAGTATTTGTTCTGTAGAGAAAAAATAAAAAGAAGCAAACTAGCGGTGTATCCAGCCATTGTTCTGGCTCTAATTTGCTCCAGTGTCCAGATACCTTTTTATGCTTCCCGTGCGCAGTAGTTGCATGAGAGCATTCACTCCCTGACTTCTGATCGCTCATGTTGTGAATGCATTTATGTTTTTGGAGGAAAATGACACGAATGCAAAGCTTCATCACCTTTGGGGTCAACTTACTTCATTTTCTAATTCATTACAAGTGATTGACATCAACTCTTGGCTTCTTTTATGAAGGAGAAAAATGTGTTCTCCCAGGCAGACAATGAGAATGAACAAGACTGCAGTGATTGGTGGACATGTGATATATTCCTAAGTAGAGTTCCTGAATTTTAAAATGCTTCTAACTTTTGTATTTCCTTTGACACCTAGGACCTTAAAGCAAGGACAAAAATTACTATACAACTTCAGACCTGAAAAAAATTAAATTGAGAATTAAAAAGGGAAAGAGGCTTATACAGGGTTCTAGTCACTTAGCCAATAAATGGTTGACCTGAGAATGGCATTTGGGTTTCTCAGTCGTACACCAGGTTATCAAGGAAAGGTGGGAAGGTGTTTTCTTGGAATTCTTTAGTTGTCATTAGAATTTATTTTTTCATTTGAAACACGCTTCAAAAAATAAGTACAGTTGAGTATCGGGTTATTTAAGTAGCTATCATGATCTTAGCATGGAAGTAGAAGCTTCTACCTTATATGCAAGAAATTTAAATGCAAGCTTTGTAAAATTAGGACATTAGGGAGTCCCATTAACGAGGCTATATGGAGGCCAAAATAATCCTTTTTAATCAATGAAAACTACTCACAAGTTAACAAAGTGAAATGATTTATATGTAAACAGTGATTATAGTGAGTGAGGGAGTCACACAGCCAACTATGCAAACCTTTATTAGCAAAGGAATCCACTTGTACAAAGATTAGCTTCCATTTTTACATAGCATGTGAAGAATTCATGCATTAAATATTCCATATACACATTAGGATAACATTTTTAAATTAAAAATTTGTAGGCTACAAAGTAGCATATCCATCTCCACAGGTAAATAAATTTTAAAAAAGAAACCAAAATATGCAGCTGTTAATCCCACAGGCCCTGGGAAGGGAGGTAGGTAGAGAGGGCAGAGTCTACTTCAACCTCTGTTCTCACAGTGGGCTCCACCTGGCTGGGCGGGAGCTGGCTTCTCTGCTCACTGGAGCCTGTGGACTGTTACAGGGCTGAAGTCAACTCACTGATTGTCAGAGATGCTAAAGTGACTGCATGGAATAATAGGAGAGGTACTGACAATTAGTTTTTAAATATTTTTAATATTGTCAAAGACATTTTAAAAGGTTTGAAAGCACAACAAACTAAAACAGCAATGAAAAAGGAAAAAAGTTCATGAGGAGAAAAAGGGATCAGAAGTCTTTAATGTGAAAAACTGGGATATTGAATATTTTAAATTGAAATAAAATAAGGTCTGTAGATAATTAATTGGAAGATGGCACTGGGGAAATCATAGACAGCATCAGAGAGAGGATGACAAAAGGAATGTTCTACAATTTTGATGCCAGGTACCTATTCATTGGCTCCTAGGTACAAAACGACCATCAGCACATGTTCTGTGAGAAGAGAAGGAACTCCTGTGAGTGTTTCTCTTACACAGTGAACTAGATGTTAAACTTCCTTGGTGGAGAGCACTGGGCACATGTTGGCCAGGGGCAGAGCACCAGGGCAGCACTGCTTCAGCCAATAGCTCAGAAGTCAAGACCTTGCAGCTTCTGTGACTTGCAGCTGTGACCTAACAACGTTCCCCAGAAAATGACCTATGGAAATCAGATCTCCAAAGCCTACCTGGCCACACCAGCCCCTCAATTTCCTCTGCAGTTCCAGGCCACTGTTGCCGATACATACTCCCAGCATGCCCCGCAGAGAGCTGCCTCCTGCTTGGCCACTGACTGCAGACCGCCTCTGACTAAATCAGCAGACTTTCCTTAATATCCAGTATTTGAACCACACCCTTACCAGCACATAAGACTTCTCATTCTATCTTTCCTTGACGTTCTCCATTAGCTCTAAGATAAAGAGTTCCTTTATATCTTAGTTTCTTCTTTCATTAAATTTAGCAGTTCCTTATATAGGTTTCACCAACTTATACCACTGTGTGATTTCTACCTCCTGGTGCAATCTCTGCCGTGTTTGAAAAGTGGATGGAGATGCAAATTAACAACTTTCTTATGCCAACTCTACCTGTCGCATACAGAGAAAAAAATTAAAATGAGAAGGCATTGTTTCTGATAGAGTAGGGAATAACTTAGTCAATTTAACAATCCAGTAAAAGAATTTTTAAAAGGGGAGAAAGGTACATGAAAACAATAATTTACACACACACACACACACACACACACACACATGCACAGACACGTGCACACATACACATACACAAAAATCCGATACTTGTAGTGGAAAAATAAAGACCTAGCTCTAGGCAATAGTGTTGGATTCAGATCCCTGGTAGCTGAAGGCACTCGGTCAATAACTTGGCCACATGTAGTTGTCCTGATAAACACTAGAGCTTTTGCAGTGATGAAAATGTTATACATCCACCCTATCCAATATGATAACCTCATATCATTACTGAATGGTTGCTAGTGCAACGGAAGGACTGAGTATCACATTTTAATTAGCTTTAGTTCATTGTAATTAATATTTATGACAACACTTTTCTATGCCAAGAAGTGAGACAGTCAAGATTCCCTGCTGATGTGGAATATGCAAAGGCAGAAGAAGTGGGGTGGCAAAGAAGATGGGCAGAAATTCTAAGCATTCAACTCAGTAAATACAAAAAGGAATACGTTAGAGTGCCATTAAATAATGAGATTGGGCAGCCTACATTAAGTTGAGTGTTCAAGGAAGTGTGTGTTCCCATCAAGCTACACATTTACACTTCCATGGCTATTGCTTCTAAATGTGATGACTGAAAAAAACTCTTACTTTTCCAGTCCTACTTAATCCCTGGCAGATTTCGGTTATACTGGGATAACGCTGTCCTGAATTCATTTCCCTTTTATGAGTTTTCTTAGCATATGATCACTAGCTTTGCATCCCTCCTGAGGGACTGAGCTTCTCAAGAGCAAGAGAATTTCCCTTCTCCTGGTCTTTTTATTGTTGCAATATCCTTGTATTCCATGGTGGAGAATGGTTTTCTCCACGAAATGTCTAGTCACCATGAAATGACTAGAGTCTGTCATACTGTGAAAAAATATAAAAATGAAATATTTTGTCTAGAAATTCAAGCCAAAGCAAACAATTTCATGCTGATCAAAGCAGATCTAAATCATGTCTGCAATCAAACTATCCATAAGCATCTTCCCAATGTTCTTCCAATAGATGAATGATCCAGTTTTTTTCACTGGATTCCTTTTTGTGATCAATGTTTTTCAAGAATTATTTTGGCATTGTTGTTATTTTTGTTTTGTTTTCAGAGAAATTGGCACAGATGCCATTAGAGTTCTCATAAAATCTATTAGGTTATTTAACCAACTCACATCTTTTATAACAATTTTATAGGCTTGCAAACCTTTTATAATCTTATGAATTCATGAAATAAAATCAGGTTTGGTTACCTTCACTTAGTTCTTATTTATGATACACAATAGTAAATAATCCTTATTGTGAAAATATCACCAGTTGCTATAACCTCTTAATATAGCTAATAGATCTAGGTCAGTTTAAATGTGCTGAAATGTAGATATTACATCCTTTGTTCTATCAGACGTACAGTTTTGACAAATACCACATGAAACAACACAACACCAATGCAATGGAAACCAGTGACTTTTCACTTCAGGTAGAATTTATGTGCAGTTTACACCACCATAAATCCTCTGCCGAAAGACAAAACACCAAACAAGGGGATGGTATTCCTCCAAACTAGAGAGAAAAGCAGTGTAAATGTTGCTTTTTCCTCATTAAAAACTGAATTGAATTTTTTCTAAACATGAGCAAATATTTTATCACTTTCTCATATGTTCCTCATAACAATATTGTTTCCCTGCCTTTGACCTCAAGGCTGTATTATGGGTAAGACATGGGTAAATAGATTAGGATGAAACAGCACTTCATTTATCATTCTCTTTGGATTGAGATGTAATTAGGAGTTTCATAGCAGTCCGTGAGAGATTCTTTAAAAGTAATAGCTGGAAATACCATTCCATGGTCAAAATCAGGACAACTTGTGCATCCTAATATTTTCTTTTTGATTCATTTTGATGGTAGCAAAAATTAAAAAGAAGACTTAGCTTTCTCTTCAAAACACCAACCAGCTTTAAAAAATACATTACATTTGAATGTACAAACAAGCCTAAACAAGGAGTAGGAATGATTTACAAGCACTATTCTACTTTGTAAAAAAGTATTCAGAAAAGACATCTATTGAAGGATTTCAGCCACACTCAGAAAATATAAACTGCTCTATAATATTTGATCTCAAAGTGACACTGATCCTAGGCCCTGTCCTTTTCCTAAAGCAGTCAACTGGTGAGGAACTAGAATTAAAATTAATTGGTCAGTGTATGAGAAACTGAGTTTAGGACAGTAGCAATCCAAGAACACCATAAAATCTGGAGCTACGAGGAATAAATCAGCAAAATTTCTGCATCTTATGAATGAGAGATTTAGGAAGTAGTTTCAAGAAGCTAGTGTCCTAGACAACCCCGCAGAGGCCAAAGTTTGAAATCTCAGGCAAGTGGTGTAGCTGCTGATTTCTGCTTTTGACAGTGTGACAGGAAGCACTGCCTTTCTAGAGGTTCAGACAATGGTCCCTCCAGGTCTTAACATCAGTCCAGCATCTTCTCTCGTGCTGTTTAGTCTATCAGTGTAACTGCTGATGACAAAGATGTGTTACAGGCTGTGACCTCAGAGCCATGGAAGAGGAATGCTAATATAGCTTCAGGTCACACACAAGTGATACGTTCCCCAAGAAGTACTTGTGTACAAATCTTCTAGCATCTCCTAAGGCATTTATGAGGAATTATCTGGGCTGTCCCAAATTTTGGAATTTTCCTTTGCACTCCAAGAAGGTTTAACATGCTTGAACCCCTTTTCGTTTCACACAAAAGAATAGGGAAAAAATAATTTTACACATAATACATATCCTGGATGGCTTAATACGTTTTATGCTGCATTTTTCTTCCAGTTGCAAGGCACTAATGGAAAATAGTTATGCTACCTAACAGAGTACTTGAAAGATTAAAAGTAATACCATAACAACACCGTATAATAGAAAAGTGAAAAGTGAATTCTAGAAAGAACAGGCTTGGATGTTCTTAGTATGACACTACTCTCCTCCACATTAATTCACTTTATTTAAAAATTTTTTGATTATAGGCAAAGTTTAAATTGGATAGATTAGCCTAGTGAATTCCTAAATCCTGGTTAAACAATATTTTTATTCCCTAGCATCCCTTCATTACTGGCTATCCTATATACAAATTTTAATATTAAGTGATGAAAAGAATTTTGAAGCAAATATTACTTTCAATATATAATACATTCTAAACGGCAATGTAAGTGACTATAAGCTTGACCATGATCATGCATAATACATGCAGCCGGCACTGCCTAGTTAAGCAGATAATTAAAAATTGATTATATTTTGGAAGACCTGTGTAAATCTATCGAAATTAGGGAACTTATTATCTAGCAGAAGCCTCAAATTTGATATTCTGCCATCAGTGTTTTTAAGTTGAAATATTTAGTAGAATGTATTCAGATTTTTAAATTTAGTAGCAGCAAATACTCTTGTAATCACTGAAAATTCAAGATTCTTTTTTTTATAATGTAGTACTCAGCAGTCTGCCATTAATAAAGACATTAATATTCATTAAATGAGAAGGAAAGTCTCTTTTAACACACTTCAAAAATTTTCTAAATATGTTTTACCCTCAAGTCCAAATTTGCTTTCAAAGGATCCTAGTAAACTTCAGATTGTCACAGCAATATAAATTATATAGTGAAAGAAATTATACAGTGATTTGAATAGAACATCTTAAAAAGATGCATGATCCTAGGATGCCAGTCAGTGTATCAGTTCATCAAAGACTTGGAAAATCAGGTTGTATGCCATTAACTCTGTACACCCTATTGTCAATGTCTCTTTTCATCCAGATCTTATTAGCTTTGTAAATGGTATAGAGAAGAAAGCTACAGTCTTCCTTAGCTATGCTAACTTCCTCCCTTTCTTACAACTTCTTTAGTCTAAAGAATTATAATGACTAGAATGGTTTGCATGGATTAGAAAGAATGGTGTCAGAAAAAAGTGGAGGGGGAATGAGTGTGGAAATTAACTTCAAGGGAAAAAATGCCCGCATAGAGAATCCAAAGAAGGTGTAATTTTACTTGTACATTTCTCTCTAGGACTTATATCTTAAGTACTTCTTATTCAAATGACACTCTAAAGCACTGTGGGAGACAAAAAGATGAATAGAAGTTCTTCAATGTCTACGGTGTAGTTCTCAAAGTTTGTTGTACATACATAAACATTATTTCAGATCAAATAGCAGGCCCTTTAAATGGCTTAAGAAAGTGCTACAACGTTGGGAAGACAGAAAAACTGTTTCTAAAAACAGAAACTGGGGAGGGTTCTATTGAGAAATTGTCATTAGATGTGAAGTTGAAAAAATGGAGGATTGATTGGAGAAAGTAGCCCAACAGGACAGAACAAAATAAACTAACTCTGAAAAGGGAGTTTTGGACTACTTAACGAAATGCTTTAATGGCCAGAGAACTGGAGCGATTCCCTAGGGCAGGCAGCAGGTTCTTTAATTACTTCTTGTGCCTTTTGGCAGGTGGCACACAAAGTGTGCTTGGCTTGACTTGTGGGATCAGTGGGATGGTGATAGCCACAAGCTACCCTTCTTACAAGGAAAACCTAGAGAAAACCTGGAGGGAAAGAGTAATACTATCAGTCATATTTGTTTAATTGTTTTTTTAAAAGGCTGGAAAATTATAATGTTTGTATCTTCTGTAAAATGGGAATAATACAACTTCCCGCAGACCTAATATGCATGCTAAATGAGAAAGTATGACAGCCTTTTCACAAGACTCGACTATTAGAGTAATAAGAACTATGGGAGTAATAAAACCCAAAATGTGTACATGTTATTGTAAAAAAGAGAGGAAACGAAAGTGCTCTAAAGGACACAACTGCAAGTGTGTTTAGCTGTGTAAGATAAATGACCATATTACTAAGTTTTTGTTGGATCACTGAACACAACTGTTTGCAGTCTCACTGTTTGAATGTCCACTTTGTATGCTTAATTTTGTAACTTGAACAACTATTTCTAAGATGACAATATGTAATCTATTAACTAGTGATTTCATACTGTTTTTTTTAATTCTGTATTACTTGTACCCTTTTACTGTTTTGTTTTGTTTTTCTCTAAATAAAATTTTTTAAAAAGACTCAAAAATTAGTGCTCAAAGTCAGCTGGTTTCCTCTGCCTCCAGCCTTTCCCCACACTCTACCCGTTGCTCTGTCTCCTCTTCCCCCTCCCACAGCAAGGGGCTCTTTTCCTTCTTGGTAGGCTTTACAGCTCCACAGATGTAGGGTTATGTCTAAACCCAAAAAAAAGAGTAATTTAAAAATCCCCCAGTCAATATATAGCACTCAATGCAACTCTTCCTCACAAGAGTAGATTCTCCATGATCTTGGATATAGTTTTCATCTCTAGAGTAAACAGGACTGGGACTCAGATCTGGTGCAGCCAATGACCTCCATATTATTTAAAGTAAGTCAGCTATCTTCTTGGAGATTGTGATTGAAAACTTATAGCACGGGGAAATAGCACACATCCTGCTCATACAATATGAGTTTGCAAACTGCAAATGTAAGTGTATACATTTCCAGTGTAGGTTACCATTTAAATGGTGGCACATGAATACCACAGAATGATGTGGAGAAAACTTATCAGACAAAATAAAGTGAATTACATTTCTATTTCACATTAACATTTTTAGAACCACAGAGAATAATTCCATTCTCAGACCTTTTGGCTTCACAACTATGAAGCCAGAGCAGTGAAGTAGAGAGCTGACCTTATGTCTAGAGTCTATGTCTGGTGATTTCCCAAGGGCCCAGTTTTTCTAGGACTGAGCCACTGTGTTCTCCTTGCCAAACTCCGTAGCCTCTGCTGTATCCACTTTTCTGTTTCATTGGTGGCACAGATCCTGTCCTCAGTAATGGGATCTTGGACCTCCCTGATGTTTAGAGCCTGATTAGTTTTCAGAGCAGTGCCTACTTCTGGACTGAGCCCTAGACTTGTGCCTTTCAGAATCCTGTTTGCATTTTATGGAAGTAAGCCCTCCCGTAGTAGCTTTACTAGAGTGCTGGCTTAGGCATTTTGCTAGGCTGTTGGAATTTCCTCAGGACCTGACAGCTAAATATGGGATTATACCCGTACATGTGGAGAGGGTTCGTGAGGCTTCTTTTCCTGGTCTTAGTCTGCAGGACTCTGTACCAAGAATGCCCATTTTTGCAGCACTCTTAAAAGTACAAAATAAAGATGACCAAGACCATCCCTTGTACTTAAAGATCATTGAATATAGTAGATGAGCACCTGACTAAGGACAGGAGGATATGGGAAGTGTGTCATAGAAGTGCAAAGTATTATGTGCATGCTTAGCAGTGAGAAATCACATTGACTGGACACATTTCTGAAGTATCATATTGAAAGTGACCTTTGAGCATGGTTCATAAGATATCCATAGACTGAGAAAGGAGAGAGCTAGAACAGGGAAGCATTGTGAGCAATGTGAGCCAACAGTAGAAAGAGACGAGTCAGTAGAGAATCAAAAGACTAGAGAGCATCTAGTGCGGGTCCAGATTATGGAGAATTTTGAACAGCTGGGAGAGAAAGCACTTAATATGATCGCTACTTGAGAGCAGGGTGGTGATGTATGGTGTTCCATGTTTGCAGATCAAAAGAAGTCGTAGTCAGTGTGTGAACAAATGAGTTTGTATATATCATAGCTATATTTTATTTATGAACACTGGAATTGGAATTGGAATTTTACACATTAAGGACTTCTTTTAATCATTTAAAATACGTTTAAAATGTTCTTATCCAACACGATATTCAAACATAGACAGCAGATCAGATCTGATATCCTGATACATAGTCTTCTTACCCTGGTGTAGACTGAATATGCCATCAGCGTCTGGAGGTACAAAGTACAAGGGCCAAAGCTAAACTTCACATTGCTGAGTCTAAGAAACACATGAGTGAAAGTAAGGATGCAGAAAAAAGAATCCACTTATCCACTTTCTAAAATTATTTCATAGTTAAGCAGTATGAGTGTGTGTGTGCACCCAGGTGTGTGTTTGATACATTCCTATAGCGTCATGCAGAAAGTGACATTTGAGTTGAGCATCCTATTTTTATGCAGCTGTTTATATTGTCTACAAATTGGCAAATTATACAGTGTGCTATCAACTTGTCACTGTGTCCAGTTCTCTGTCTTCATAAAAGAAAATAGAAGTATCTGAAGGAGACTGAAAGAAGGAAAGAAAACATTCTCGAGGTTACGATATTTTGAGAAGGAAAAGTAGCTCAACCCCTAAGTGAAGGCGGCAGTATAAGCTGTCACCAAAATAAAACAAAGAAGCCATCCCTTTGCAATAACCTGGTCCTATTTTATGACAACAGCATATACAGCATCATATAAAATTTACTGTGCTTTCTATTACCCTTTGCTTTAAGAGCCAGCACTTGGGCATTTTTCAGAAGGTTAGTCGATGAACTTCTTTTTGCAGAAAGCTTTATCTTACTGTTAATGTGCTGTCTGCCTTCCAGCATGCGGCTGTGGGTACCTGCCTGTGTCTAGCATGACTGAATGCATCTTCCTTCCTTCTCACGCTGGACCTGTGGAGACCAGAGAATAGGCAGGAAGATGCTACGATGAGGTTCAATTACAAGATTCTCATCTGCATTTTGTGTGTTGATTACCTTAATATTGACTGATTCAAAGTCTCTAGTACCTTATTAAGCTTTCAGTCAGGGGCCTTTAAATGACTATAAACATCTTCCTAATATTTATTGTGTGTATGTTTTATACTAGGGTTATGTTATATGCATAAAACAGTCACTAGCATCAAGAAATGTCTTCTCATCTAGTAACAGAGTTTACAGAGGCAAATACCTGCCTAGTGTATGCATAATTTATATCAAATATAGACCCACATAAATGGAATGAACTGTCTTGTAGATAATAAATGGCATGCTTCAGTAAACTGACTTAAAAAAATTCTCCTTAGGGACAATTTGTCCACTTGTTATGTAACTGGAAAGGTACCAAGGATTCTTTCTATGCTAATATTGTAGAATAACCCTGTTTTCTAGAAAATCTAACGTATATTTTAGCAATGGAATCTGCATAGCTGTTTATTTTGCATTAAATATACTTTAAAAAGTAAGGTTTGCTATTTATAAGATTTTTTGAAATAAACTCACTTTATTATCATTATTTTAAAATTAGCATTTTATTATCATCAACTACCTTGGAATGACGGGTAAAGTAATAAGTATGCATTCAGTATTTTTGAGGTTTGACAAAAATGTAGTCTTTAGTATCCAAATCTATAAAACCTATTACTACAGCCGGTGCCATCCTAGCTATGTTCTAGTAAGACATTTCGAATAGCTATCATTTGATCAGTATCACATCTTTAGTAAATTCATATGAATCCTTGGAACAGTGCTTGATTATACAATAGCCCATCTAGCAACAGAATAATAGGACATCACATAAGCTGTGTTTCTTTCTCTTTTTAGGGAGGTACCAAGAATCAAATATTCATTAACTCTAGAAGGCAATGATGAGAAAATTGTTCTTATGAACTGTAAACATGCATGTAGAAATCTTTAATGTTTTATATATAGACATTTTCTTGACATTTTCTTAGGGCTCCATGCATAGAAAATAAAGTAATTATGATATATAAATACTTTACTGATTAGGCATCATATCTGCGGAGCCATCCAGTTGGAAATGGTTTCATTCTGTGCACCACTAATATTGGGATAACTTTACCAACATTGATGTAAAACAGAAATGTGATTCATTTTATGATATCTGGTCAGGTTTTCTAACACATCATCCTGCATTGTTCACATACTAGCATTTGATTGGTACTCTACATATGGAGATTCTGTTTACAAGCTTTCTTCTTCTAGCTTCAAATCCCTTGATGCAAGCAGGATATTGCTCTTCCTTCATTTTACCAGTTTACAATGCCAGAACAGTTATCTAACTTGTTTGAAGCCATATGAATACTGATAGGCTGAATCCGATCTTGTGCACTATTGTTCTGAACCCTGTTCTTGCAGTGTGCGCACTGCATACACGTCAACATAAGGAGACGATTCCAGTGCACATCTAACCCTCAGTCACATATCATCTCATTCCAGGCAGGATGGCTATTATCAAAGACATCAAAGCCCAACAAGACCGTGACAAGGACAAAGAGAAAAGGGAATTCTCCCCATTGTTGACAGGGATGTAAATCAGGGTCCAGCCACTATGGAAGTATAGAGACTTTTCCAAAAAACAGAACTTTTAGATAATCCAGCAATCCCCCTTTCCATGGATTACAAATGCAATGACATCAATACATCAAAGAGATGCCTGCACCCCCGTGTTTATGGCAGAGTTATTCACAACTACTGAGATAGGGAAGTAAATTCTGTGTCCATTGCATGGAAGACTAGGTAAAGAAAATGTGCTACACACACAATAGAATATTTAGCTATTAAAACAGTATAATCCTAGGGGCTGGGGATTTAGCTCAGCGGCATAAGCGCCTGCCTTGCAAGCAGGCAGTCGTGAGTTCGATCCCTGGTACAGATAAAAAGGAAAAAGACAAAAATAGCCCAGTATAATCCTGTTAGTTGCAGCAACATGGATAGAACTGGAAAATAATATGTTAAGTAAAGTAAATCAATGATAAAAAAAATGCAGTGTTCGGGACTGGGGATTTAGCTCAGCAGCATAAGCGCCTGCCTTGCAAGCAGGCAGTCATGAGTTCGATCCCTGATAACGATAAAAACGAAAAAGACAAAAAAAAAAAAATGCAGTGTTCTCACTTACATATGGAAACAAAAAAGTTAGTCTCATAGAAATAGAGCATAGAATGGTGGTTACTAGAGCTTTTGAATGGACAAGGAGAAGAGGAGATGGAAAGAAAATGATTAGCAGGTACAGGATACAGTGCTACACAAGAAGAATAGCTTTTAATATTGTATAGCGTAGTGCGATAATGGTGGTTAGCAAGAGGCAAAGTACTTCAAAATATCTTGTAGCAAGGACTTTGACTATTCTAAATACAAAGAAATGATAAATATCTGCAGTCATAGATACATCAGTCTCCTGATCTGATTGCAAACATACATTGTACACAGATACTGACATGTCACACTGTGTTCCATAAGTTTGTACAGTTGCCATGTGTCACTTACACAATAATAGAGAGGAGATCATTCCAAAGCTGGCTGCTGTGGGGACCTGAGCAGTGCTCGCAGCATCCAGTCTCCTCTCCTTCCAGAGCATTTGCAAGACTGCGCTTCCCTCTTGCATTTTGGTGGGGCTGTTGAGCTAGTTCTCAGCGTTAGCCCATGAGCGGGAAGGATGTGTGTCACATCTGACCTGAGTTAGGTGATCTATGGGATCTTTGAATATTGTCTTCCCCTTTAGTGGCAAGCTGAAAGCCATATGTTGAGAGGGTGGACCTGTGACATGCAAAGATCCTGGATTTCGGAGTCATGGCAAGGAGAATAACCTGGCTTAAGCAAATTTTGAGGAAAGAAATAAATTTTTTACATTAAGCCACTGAGGTAGCATAAACTCAGTATATTATAATATATAGTATAACAATATAATTTATCAGTTTGTCTAAGTCTTTTCTATAGTGGTTATTGGTCCTTTACCATCATTAAATTCCCGCCCACTACACTTTATCGCCAGGTAAGTTATTTGAATGATACCTGTTTATGCTATGTAGAAAGTAAAGCAGAATAAAATGGCAAAAGTTGGATAAGGTTTCAGTACAACAATTTAAAATCAGGAGGTAAAGGAAGCAATCGCTTAAAAAGTGACATTTGATCAGTGACTTAAAGCCATGCAAACATTTGCAATAAGTGCATTTTAAAAGGGAGTTATCAAGCAGATGAGGTGTTAGGAGCAGAAAGAGACCATTGGAGTGGGAATAGCATAACTGAGAACAGCAGAGCAAAGAGAAATGGGGTTAGAGTGACAAGGAGAAGGAGGAACCTCAGCTCTTGCTCTCTGTAAAGCTACAAGCCATTGGGAAGTACGGTGCATTGTAGCGATACGGTTCTGATTTATGCTTTTAAAGAATTGTTTTCTGAGGGTGTGTTTGTGATACAATAGTTATTTAGAGTGACTGTTATTGTTGCAATGTTAGGTTGAGTTTGATCCATGAGCAGTTCTCACCAAACCAGTGTGTTAGTTCACATGGTGTATTATTGATGATAAAAATCAGTATCCTGTCTAAGGTTACTAATTCACAAGAATACAATCTCCTGATTGTAAAAATTTTCCATAAAGTTATAAGAAAGACCTTTATAAGAATCCTTACTCTCCATAATCTTCACTATAAATCCTTATAAATGATTGAATATCATCTCACAGTATGTGAAACTGTCACTCAGAGTGTCCTAGGTAATGACAGTGTGAATACACTGACCTCACAAATGGTTTACTTTGTCATTTCTACCTAAATGCCCAAAGGACTCCTTCAGCTCTGCGTCTTCAAAACCTAAAATCATTTTCACATCAACTTATTACTCCAGTATTTTGTATTCTTTCTTTCTCAATTCAGGAAAAAAAAATTCCCTTTACCACAGTGGCTCAAGTCAGAAAGACGGAGGAAACTGATCAGTTCCCAAACTCACCTTTCCTACAGCCCCGCACCTCAAATTTATCCCTCATCTCCTCTGATACGAGTTTCTAGGACAGTTCCTAATGTCTTCTCTAACCTCATCCTTTCATTTCACGCTGCTGCAGAAACATCTCTCTAAAACGCAGAACTGGTTTTGTTACGCCCTCTCTTTGGGCTTAGTCCCTGCCTGCATTTTTAACCACATCTCTTGCTGGGTCAAGATCGCAACACTGGCTCCAGCCACACAGAGCTGCTCATTATTTTCCACTTGTACACAACCTCACACACCATAACTTTGCAAATGCCAAGCCCTGCACTGGAGTTTTTTTACTTTGTCTAACTGGCAAATTCCAATTGTTTTCAGCTTCTCTTGTTACGTCATGTGATTTGTGAAGCTTTTGCTAACCTCGTCTTTAGAATCCCACATGGTTAATTTTATTTGAATGCTGGCTTTCAGCTTAGATCTATAAGCTCTACAAATCTAAAACTCTTTGTATGATAAACCCTTAAAAGAAAAGAGAGCATATAGTAGGTGTTCAATATTTGTGTTGGATTTTCAATGCTACTCTGGCTCCATTGCCTGGTGTTAATATAATTAAAAGATAGCTTAGCTGTACCTCAATCCCCATCCTAGGCTTCTTAGTGGGTAGTCATTTCTTTCAGAAGTTTGTTGAGCAACTTGTAATAAACAGTATTTTGATATAAAACTTTTTCTTAGTCATGGTAGGTTTTTTTATTTGCTTAATTTGTTTTTTTGGGAACTTTATTGCTCGAGATTGATTTATCTCTGTAATTCTTCTTTGGCATGCAGCCACTGTTACTGATTACTGTTCTTTGAAGGGCTGACCTCATTTTCTTCTGTATTGGATTCTTGGGTTGTAAAGGAGAAACCCATTGAAAAACTCAGCCCTTGATTTCTTGACTCACATAGAGGTCTGAATTCTGAAATCTTTGGAAAACCAGGGTTCACTTAGAAAGAAGTTATCTTACAACTAATAATCAAATAATAAACATTATGTTATCAAATTTTCATAAGGGATTATGTTACAACAATGCAACACTCTTTAGCATTTATATTTGGCTCGTTTTTGCTTATTAGACAGTAGTATATGTTTTGATACGGGACATTGCTGTTTTTGCCTCATCAAATTGAAACTCCTGTCTGGTCAGCATGTTTGATTGACTACTAATAGTAATAATATTCTCTTACAGATAGTGCCTGAGTCATCTGTTTTCACAGTATCAGCACTGTAAAGAATTAAGGCATATGTCTTGTGTGTCAAAACTGAATGTGAATTTTAAAGTTGAAAGAAGAATGAAACTTTAGACATACTTAAGTGGAAATCACTGCAACCTGCATACTAAAGTTCTTCATAGCACCTATTTGAATTTCTATTCGAATAAAAAACATTATTGTTTTTATTTTCACTCAGTGAGTGAAAAAAATCTAAGCTCAAAACTTACTACACTTGCTATGAAAGGCACAATAGAAGGAAAGATTCTAGTTTCTCTGCACTCAGGTGTATAGGTTAATATTCTGGTCACTGTGGGCTTCATTGACTTGTAAAGCAACCAGTGGTCAAGTGTCAAATGAAGGGCAGGCCGTGGTCACATTAGCAAGTAAACAAGCATCTAGTTTGGGTAAGAACTCTACAGAGCACTCTATATGCTTATGAGCTTGTTCTCCTTCCTAGAATGAAGGGGTTCACAGCATGTGGATGAGGCTCAGGAATCCAGGTTAAGATCAAGGACACAGGAGACACTGGTGACGAACACATGGAGAGCCATTTCCTTCCTGCCTGTTGCTGCATCATAGCTGAGCTCTGAACCTGGAACCAGAAAATCTTACGGTGGAAAGTATGGTTCACTTTCATGATTTCCTAAAGCTCATCTTCTCTGCCTCCTTACTCACCCTTAGTTCAAGATGCTCTAAAAAATGCAATAAGATAGTGGCTTAAAAAATAGTACAGTTTATAAATCAAAAATTACTGTGAAATCTCAGTAACATAACAGGCTGGAGAAAACTCCCTACATGTCAGAAGAATGTCATAATAAATTGGGAATCAGGGCACACTAATGACAGGATGTGTAGACAAGAACCAAGTTGATTCATAAAGTAAATAGTCTAAAATTAAGGATTCACGTCTAGCTATAAGGAAGAGAATGAATGCATCAGAATTCTCAAGGATAATTTTTCCAGATTAAAAGGAAATCTTAAGTCTTGTATCATCAACAGAAGAGCGGTCGGCTATGGGGAGTGGGTAATGAGTTCACCACATAAGCGCAAGTTGCCTGTAGAATAAGGCTTTCTATATGTTAGTGGGAGGTAGTTCTCTAGGCATTTACACAATATCATAAAATTCATCAAGCAGAACATTTCATATTCATATAGTTTACTGATGCATGGTCTACCTCAATGAAAGATAAAGCAGAGATAGACTAGCAACGGGGAAGAACTTTGATTTTAGACATCTCCTACAAATGACCGGTTCCTTAATGTAGTCAACAGTCTCTTCTCTGATGCCTCCAAAAAACTTGAGACTTTTCTGTTTGTTTCCTTACATTAACCTAGTTTCTCCTGAAAGCTCTCTCTGCAAGGGATAGAAAATAACTTCCTTTCATTCTCTTAGTAGCAGTTCTGTGATTACCGATGTGGCCCGCAGTTGCCGTGGTAAACTCTGTTGCAGAACTTTATGATCATATTGGCTTAATTCAACTTGATAATAATGATAATGATAATAGCTAATGCATATTAAGTACTTATTCCAGGCACTCTGGTTACAGAATGCTCTCATTTCATTCTCCTAATGGCCTTCTAAATAAAATACATTAAACGTGTGCATAGCTTAGTGAGGCTGAGCAGCCAGTATATGGTCACATTGTGGAACATGGAAGAAACGCAATTTATCAAAGTTCAATCTTTTTTTAAAATGTTTTTATTTTTGCAAATTTATTTATATAAACCCCATTCTATATCAGTAAAATATCCAGCAAGGATTATAGTGCACTGATGTTTTTCCATCTGTAATCCACAATGACTGCCCTGAGAACACTATTTTTTGTTTTGTTTTTCTGATGTAAAACCCACTTCTGTATGATAAAGTAATTTTGGGGTTTTTTGATACAGAGTTATACCTTGCAGTTCAAGCTGACCTTCACCTCACTATGTAGGCAAGGCTAGCCCTAAACTCACAATGATCCCCGTGCCTCAGCCTCCCAAGTACTGAGATTACAGCCTTGCACTGATACACTCTGCAATTAAGTACTGTAGAACAGGTTAGAGTCCAAAGCCCAAGTTCAAGTTCCACCATTTTTATGCAGCTTATCAGATATTTACAACAATTCTTGCTTCTGCATTGAATTACAGTTCTGTAACCCAAGCTATTTGAAGGCATGTCACAATATGATTACATGAGAAAAATACAGAAAAAACACAACAGAAAATAAACACAACTGGGCACTATCTTGAAGACCTAGGTGTAGGCAAAAACTTTTTGAACAAAACCCTGATCACACAGGAAATATTATGAAGAATCAACAGTTGGGATCTCATCTTATTTAAAAGCTTCTTCACAGCAAAAGAAACCACCAGTGGAGTGAACAGACATCCCACAAAGTGGGAAAACAATTTACCAGCTGTTTCTCAGATGAAGGACTAATATCTAGAATATATAAAGAACTAAAACAAATCAGACTTCTCAAATTTAAAGGCCCAATCCAAAAAAATGGGCATCTGAAATGAATAGATACTTCTCAAGTGAAGAAGTAGAAATAGCAAGTGAATACATTTCAACGTCCCTGGTCATTCAAGAGTTGCAAATTCAAATAACGCTGAGATTCCATCTCACTCCAGAAAGAATGGTAATTATCAAAGTTTAAACTGTCTGAAATATAGCATCTCCCAGTAGCCTTTGAATTCTAGTATAGAAGCTTATCTTTGTTTATAACTTTGTTTTTAATTTCTCCTTACATGCTTGGCATGAAAATTTTTGTGGGAAATATTAATTCTAATATATAACTATACTTTTGTGATCATGAAGCACTGTGTGGAAAGTATAATTAATCATATCAAAACTACAGCAAATTAGCAAAGAAAGGCCATGATTTCTTTATAATTTCATTTACAACCATTTTTTCTTAATTTTTTTTGAAACAAGGCCTCCCTAAGTTATCAGTCCATCCTGGCAACTTGCTGTCCTCCTGCCTCAGCTTCCCACAGTGCTGGGATGACAGGAACATGCCACCAAGTCCAACTTCTAGAAAGTGCTTTAATTTACACAATCTTCCGGGATACAGAATTGGAATTTTGGTGGAACATAGACATTTTTAAAATATTTCAACTAGGCTAAACATATTCCTAACTTCTTAGAATATACCTTCTACCGCATATATATTCATTTGTTTTTCTTCTTCACAACCAAGATTTCAGCTTTTAGGATTACCTGAATAGCCAATATCCAGATAAATAGTTTACTGTGACTTTTAAAAACTATTAGTTACTTGCTCAGGAGTAAACTGTTGGTTTCTGGCAGCTCCTCATTAGACACCTTAACTCTCTGTGAGACCACAGCAATAGATATTTTTCTAGAGTGGTCTCCTGGCAACAGGGTTTCTAGGCAGATACTGTTGAGGACAAAAAAGTAAACAGAAACAAAATGAAAAACGGTAAATTAAAAAAAAGAAAGATTGTTATATATAGGGATATGTGTATGTGTTCTACTGTCTTGAAGAAGAGTTAAAAGGAAAGTTTAATTTCTTAAACTAGATCATGGAAATTTTATTATTTGTTTAATAGCATTTTAACTTTTACCGATAAAATGTAATATTCCATAGCATATTTTCCAAATGCAGTTTTGATTTCACTTTCATTATATACCTCAAATTGCCTATGTCTTTTTAAAAATATGAGGAAAACAGTTACAAAACACAGGACTTAAATTTTTAAGTCACTCACTCAAGAATACACTCAAAACCCTTTCATTAATAACCTAGGTAAGTGAAATTCCCCATCTGTCATCTCCAGGTGTTTTTAATAGTGCTAAGATTGTGCTATTATAATTATAATTATTAACATAGAAACTGATATTCTGTGGACTCCAGTCCAGCTCTAAAATTGTGTTTTGTGAAAAAAAAACTAAAAAAGCATTAAGCTTACTCTGAGTTGCATCCACTTTTTTCTTCCTCTCCTCAGTTGCCTTCAGAGTATAAAATATAGTATAAAATAAAGTATAAAATAGATCCTTTCAACTACAGCAGATATACTCACATCACATATAGAGGACAGAACATAAGTATATTAGCAAAGTTAACCTAGCATCTGTGAAAAAGGGATCAAACGAAAAAACTCATCTTAGACATACTCATCTTTAGGACCAAGACACCAACTGTTCCACATTGGTATTTAAAATAAGAAAATTAAAAAACTTTCTTTAGCAATAGTTCTAGTTCTTCCTATATTACAACGTAGAGACAAACAATGTGAAATATAAAACAGTAATTACATATGTAGCTAGACGTGGACACCTGTTTTATGTATATAAGGAACAGTAATTCTCTAAAAGCAGAAGCAGAAGCTGTTGTATTTTGCCCTTCTGTGCACAAAGACTAAGAGAGAAATATAAAGAGCAAAACAACTTATTTTCTACTTTTTAGAAAGCTTATAACCTGAAATAATTAGTATACAGGGAGGACACAATAACATTAACCTTCTTTAAAATTGTTTAAATTCATAAATGCCTTATTTTTGTCCTATTGCTTTATAAATGTAACTAACCAAAGAGTAATTATTAGATATGTTCTCTGTCGTTTGTGATGCATTTCAGCCACGCCTCAGTATTGTCCTAAGCAAACATTTTCTATTCTCATCTTGTCTCTTTTTGCAGTGCCAAAATCAAAAACAGAAAGAATAAAAAAGCGGTTATCAATTCATACATAGCAAATGAATTCTACCCATGATACATTTTGGATTGGGAACAGAGTATCCCTGATGTCTTTCTCTTGATTCTAATTCTGAACATCTCTGTCTTTAGTCCTTGACTTCCTCTATAGTCAATCCTGAATTTTTCAAGACATAACTGCTTAATTTCATTAGCGTCTGCACACATCTGTGCTTTATTTTAAAAACATGGGCTGAAATTTTTAGGATGCAAAGAATAATTCAGTATTAAGTCTTGGATTGTCAGATTTTGTTACTGCCTTTATTTTTCTATTCAGATACCATAGATATTCTTTTCTACCCTGAGGCACTGACACACTGGGGCAAGCAAGCAAGATCCTTTGCTGTACGTTTTTTCTGCACGTTCATTGAAATATACTCATCCTTGACACTTTTAATAACTGTTATCATTTATCATAAGCTGTCATTAATTTTTACAACACTTCAGAGAGGTAGGTAAGTGGGTATTACTGGTCAGATTTTCATTCAGTCTAACTGTGGGAATCCTTCCATTGAGATACCAAAGATGAAATTGGGACCCATTATCTCCACTGCACAGATAAAGAAAATGAGACCAAAAGATTAAGTGAACCAAGAGGAAAGGAAGAGCCGTGTGAGCAGATTGGAAGAGGCTTTTCAACTACAGCTCTCAATCTGGGGTCTTTTGCTTTTACCTTGTTACAAACAGAGGTTGTCCCTTGGCTAGGACAAATAACTGAACTCTATGTAATGCTTTAGAAAATGCTGTTTGAAACTTTGTCTAAGAACTAGAAGTGGAAAAAGCCTAACCAAATGTCTTTCACATCTTGATTAGTGTATTCTAATTGTAGCATTAGGGATTTAGGAGAGCACCCATTCAGACTGGACTTTTGCAATCCTATGGATTTTATTCTAAGAAAAGACAACCCTTTCAGATTTCATGGAGAAAGCATTCATCCTTTATTTGTCAACGTTTAAAAATAAATAGAACAAGTATGATGTTTGATAAATAAGTAAAATGCTCACTACTCTTTTAGAGGAGCTTTCTTCCTCCGATGGTTGAAGGTTAAAAATGAGGCAGACCTATGATTTTTCTGCTCAGTCTTACTTCTTAAATCTTCCAAGTCTCAATACTCTGTGGTTCAGAAATTGTAAATGTTTCATCTAAGATGTTAGCAAATGATTCGTGCTCTGTGCAGGATTTCTCTCTGTCATTTGGCTGTGGCCAGGAGTCAGTGGCTCCCCTTTTTGGGAGATGGGTTTGAAACATTACTCTCTGTTCTCCCTGGCTCTCGCCTTGGCAGTTTCCTCCTCCCAGTGCTGATCTACACTGTGAAAGCTACAGAAGTGAAGAGAGAAGAGAGTGACAGAGGAAACTTCTTGCTCAGCCCCTTTCCTAAGCTGCTGGGCCTCTCAGATAGCAGCTTCCAAAACTTATGGGCTCTCTTCTGCTAACCTGATGGGCCTGCTGACACCTACAAGTGGTCATTTTCTTCCTGCCTGAGCCACCTGTGATCCCCTGTCTTTCCCTCCACACTAGAAAGACTCTTCTGCTGCAGCTCCATTGTCCTTCCAAGTGGATCTCCCGGGACCTAGAACAGCTCCAGGCTGACTCTATCTCACATCACCCACACCACGTGTACAGATAATCAAACTCCTTGTCTCTTAAGGACTGAATATTTGTATCCCCACAAGACGTACATATGGAGCCTGTAAGCCCCAAGGTGATAGTGTTAGGATGGCGGGTCTTTAAGGAATAATTAGGTTGAAATGAAGCCAAGAATTTAGAACCTCATTAGCATCCCCTTAGAAGAACAGGAGAAGACACCAAGAAGTTTTCTCTCTTTGACACGCGAGGATGCAGGAAGAAAGCAGTCATATGCACACCACAAAGCAGATCTTTACTCAGGACTCAGTCTACCCAGCACCTTGACCTTGGACTTCCTATCCTCCAGAATGGTAAGAAATAAATGTTTGCCATTTAAGCCACAGGCCTGTGGTATTTGTTACAGCAGCCCAAACTGAGTAAGGCATTTTTCTATTTTGGGCATGATGTAATTCTTCCCTCACTGTAGTGCTATCCCCGCCCCCTCTCTGCACTTCTGTGTATTTTCTCTGCCAAGGAAATACTGTTTCATTCTCTTTCCTTTCCAGTTTTTCTTTTCACTGCTCAAGAAACTTAATCTTCCTCCAACTAACCTGATCCATCACTGATCTTCTGGCACTTGTGCTTTTCAGATTTGGCAGTGTATCACAAGTGTAACTTCTTGTTTGCTTGACATTCTGAGGACCAAAAGTCAGAAAGCAAGGCAGACAACCATCGTTCTTGAATACCCTCAAAAAGCCTTTTTGACCTCTATTTTCTAGATCTGTGGCAATTCTTTGACTCATGCTGATACCTCTGCCTCAACGATCAAATTGGCTTCTCTGTTTTTGATTGTCACATATCCCTGTGTATCTCTTATAAGGATACTTGTCATTGGATTTAGGGCTTACCCAGGTAGTCCAGAATGAACTCTGTGCCTCAAAACATTCAATTTCATTGCATTTGCAAAGATGTTTTACAATACAGTAACATTCTCAGGTTCTAGGACATGGACATCTTTCAGAGGACCACTGTTCAACCACTATACTAACCCCAGCCTTCTCTTTAGTTACAACTGGTAACAGGTTACCAACCAGTATCCTTGTCCCCATGCTTGTTGTAATCTGTATTGTATTCTACCTGCATCTTTTTAAATGCAACACTATTCCATCCAACCCAAATAACTCCTAAATCCCTGATGCTACAATTAGAATACACTAATCACGATGTGAAAGACATTTGGTTAGGCTTTTTCCACTTCTAGTTCTTCATTTAACTGTGACTTACAAGGCCCTTCATGGATCAGTTTCTGTTTGCTCAGCTACCACCATTAGACAAACAATTTCCTATGCTCAAAACTGTGCACAGTATTTGCTGTACTGAGCTTTCTTCTTTTAACATAGACCTGTGCTCTTACCTTTCCACAAGTATGATGATTGATTTGAGATTCACCTGGGAAATTGTTGAAGCACACTTCTGAGGGTCACAAGGGTGTGGTCATGCAGTTTTCTGTCTGGTCCCTTACCCCTAGCTCTCTGGCACTCTTACCCTGTTCTCCTTCCTAGTATCCATGAGCTAAGAAGATAGCAGCTTCACTCCACCAATTCTTTCCACCATAATGTTCCTGCCTTGGACACAGCTGACTATCTGTCTGTCTTCCCTGGTTGAGGTCAAATGTGACATATTCTGGTTAGCACTGCAGCTACATCTCCTAGGAAAATACCTGTTAGGTGCAAATGTGAAGAGATAAGTTTTTCACTATTCTACAAGAACTTACCAAATGTAAACTGCAAATCTGACAACAAATTTATCTGCTTGAAATTTGAAGACAAACATATGACACCAATGAAATATTGGGCTCAATTTGAGTCTCCATTTAGACTTTCTAATTCAGTAGGAAGTATAAAATCAGTATTTACACATGGATGTGCTGAAGGAAGATGCCTACTTGTCTTTGAATATGGAAAACCGTGTGTATTCCTAGGGCATTTTACAGCACAACATGGGCTTTACTTCCAATTTGATTGGTCCCTGAAGGTATAATTATCCATTTACACTTTCTGATGTTGTAGTAGGAGTCAATCAGTCTGAGTCTTTCTCAGGTGAGTCAAATAGACATGAGCCACACTTCACTGGAGTCCATGGAGTTTTAATAATTTGAATTTAAAATGTTAAGAAGCCAAGTTGTTTTTTCTAGGCCTGTAGAGTACTGGCATCTGTATTAGGGAGTGTGTAAGAAGTCAGTCTCTGCTAGCAGCAGAAGGGAAAAACAAAGATTAAGATTTATGGAATACAGCTGAATAGACATGGTTCTCTTAGGATGCTTACTAGTTCATTTGCTTTTTAAAAATGACCTTGTCTTTCTTATAGAATAGAATCCAAGTTCTTGTTAAAGGATTTATCTTATGTTCTATGACTTGAGTAATACAGGATTGAAGAAACAATCTTTGAAATTATGGACTGGTGAATTGATTGGCATAATCTAAAACTGTCTGTATAAATAACTTACTGATGTTGTTCCCTGAAGTTTTATTATGTGAATTTCCAGCTGAGAACAGATTGGTGGGAAAAGGTCCCTTTGCAAGATAAATCTATCAAAATGTAAGAACATTTTCAGGAATAGTCAAAATTATGAGGAATTTTTACTTAAGTTTCTAGTAAATGAAAAATTTAAAAACTTTGTCAGCAGTGCAACTTAATGTAGTTAAGTTATATACCCCCTGGTAACCTTTCTAAATTATTAAAATCAAATAATCAAGACATTACCACGCAATAACTATCTTTCCTTACCAGAGGATATTTTCAAACTTGCCCTGCAAGTAGACTTTAGTGGTCTAAAAATGGATAAATTTATGAGGAGCACTTATAAATGATTAAAAGAAATTGTTGTATGTTTTCCATTAAGATTTATTCATGCCTAGTAGAAAATTGATCTTTCTTGCTAAATGTGAATTAGATCAGCAGCATCACAGAGAGTTAAATAAATGGCAAGTCTGAATCAATCTGGAAATTTTTGGGTTGCTAGACTAAATTTTCTCTGCATTTGGGAATGCTAACCTGCCAATTTTCATATTGTCAAGCATCTTTCAATGGTTATGAATTGAAAAGATTACCAGAAATTGTTTAGTATCTCCATGTCTGTCATATTTTGTTAATTCTTTAGGAGCCTTTTACATTCACCAGTCATAAAAGTTTTGTCTTTTGAGTGGGTTGTAGGTGTATCTCAGATACATAACGCTTCCTCCCATGTGTGATACCCTAGTTCATTTCCCAAAAACTGAAAAAGAAAGCTTTCTTTGTTGAGTATTTTGTACACCTGAAATTTATTCCCATGTGTTGTGTGCATCTAGTAGGCTGACAATATGAAATAAATGAGAATTGAGAAAAAATAATAAAATTTAATAATGATCTTTCTTTTATGAAATTTCTTTCAAAAACAGTTTTTCTTCAATTATTCTTTTTTGTTGAGAAATTGCTGCTGAAGTTGTCTTTTTTACCAGTTCCACTCATCTAAATCCACCTGATGCTTATTTTCCTGAGGCTTTGAACCAGGAAAGTATTTAAGCAGTTTTAGGCATCTTTGTAGAATTTCAATCTCTACTGAGTCCAACTCAGCAGTTCCCAGCACTGTCTCTATATTAACACTACCAAGATAACTAAAAATAGCATGTGTTATGAATTTTTTTCTTAGAGAGTTGGAGTTAATTGATTTGCTTGAAAGCCTAGGCATGAGCAATCTTTTGTGATTTAACTTAACTCTAATGTGAAGCCAGAGCTGAGGATCACAACCTTTATTCTCAGATAAATAGGACTGGCTCTTGTATTTTTTATCAAGTTGGGTGCCTGATGCAGTCCCACTCAGCTGTGCAATGGAAGGAGCCCAGAAGCCACACTTGAGACCATGGAAAACTCATCTCCCCTATCTCCAGAGTTCACCACTGTGTTCTGCCACATTTATTTCTGAGTTACAATCTCTTACAGTGTTTCCTCCTGATTAATGAGACTGTTGTTCCTGAAACAGAAGCTGAAAATGGTTGAATCACAGAGCTTATTGGTAGTGGAAACTAGATTTAAACACTAAATGTATTATGCCAACTCTCTTTCCTATTCTTTTAATCATGAAGCTGACACTGCAGAAACAAATGCTGAAATCTCAGCGGCTCAGCATGACACAATTTCATCTCTTTTTTTTTTTTAATTCTTATTAAGTTTAGTGTTACATTTTAGGTACACATAATGTACCTAAATTCATCATAGGGAATTTGTACCTATAAATGATATATCCTGATTCCCACCCCTCCCTTCAATTTCATTTTGTATTCACACTACGAGCTCAACTCTATGGCTCTTGCTTGTGCCATAGCTCAGTGATACACCATCCTTATATACCGCTGGCTTGCTCGCCATCCCAGAATCCTTTGCTTCTAGCTGTGCACTAGAGAGCACAAAGGTTGAAGAAGAGACTGTGATTCTAACAGATGTTGTCAGGAAGTGATATAACACTCATTAATATGCTGTTGGGGATAATTTGTTAAGTGTTTCCTCTAGGAGACTGGAAAAGTTTCAGTGCATGGCCCTAAGACTTACTGGTTCTGAGTTTCTCTCCTTACTGGATTAATTTATTTCTGTATAATGTGCATTAATTTAATCAGAATAAGCTTTAATTAGTAGTTATGTCTTAGTCTGTAAGAGATGTCTTAGTCTGTAATGTGTCTCATTCTACCTGTCTATGCAGGTAATATAACTACTTTGAACAACTGCAGTTTATACTACTGCACATTGAGAGCCTGTGTGCACAGCTTATATTGACTAATTTTCTTCTCCTCTGGTAGGAAACTTATTTTTCATCTACTCTTATTTTTTGTTACTTGTCCTAAAACATGGAGCAGTATGTAAAATTTGCCTGATTTCTGAGATATTGCAAGGGCCTTCACTCTGGCGGTTAAAGCATGAAAGCATCCCTTCCTGTAAGTTGTATGAAGTTAAGAGTGAGTAGCTGCCCAACATAGGGTAATTTCAAATTCAGTGAGATATTCTGATTCTGAAATGGCACAGAATTCACCCAATTATTGATGTTTTATTCTTTTTTAAATTGACAAATAATAATAACTTCATATTTACAATGTACAATATAATGTTTTGATACATGTGCATTACAAAATAAGCAAATCAGTCTAATTAACATTCCTGATTCCTTTATTCTCTCAAGAAAAAAGATCATATAAATACCTTACATACTAGCAGGTGCATCATGATCTAGAAAGTTCTTTTTGTCAAAATGTTTGAGTCAAAGCCATATGTTTCTAAAGTAAAAATTATTAATAGCTGAATAAATAATATGAATGATTACATAGTCATAATTACTGTAATGGTTGATACATTGTGTCAACTTGAGAAGTTTAGAAGTTTAATAAAGCAACTAGCAGAGGGCTAGAGTCCTCACTTTGTAAACACCTCATCCTTTGCAAGAGGAGGGCCTGGAGATGGTATGATTGAAACACTCACTAGGGAGTGGTGGTCTGCTTACATTATAAGGGAGCAAAAGGGGCTTATTCTCCCTCCCTCATCCCACTTTTGCTCTTGCTGATTTTGATGTCTTCTGCCACTTTGAAGTTTTGTCCCTCCTTTTGCTGTCTTCTGGCACCTTGAAGTGCCACCCTGCTTTGGAGCCAGTTGATTACAGACTGAAACTTCCACAAACTATGAGCTAGATAAACCTTTCCTTCCTTAATTTCTGGTGTTAGGCATTTTGTCCTAACAATGAGAGAAAAGGAACTAAGACAGAAATTGATATCAACAAGTGGGGTCATTGCTGTGACTGAACCTGACCATGAGGTTCAAGCCTTTGGTAATGGTGTGTGGGAAGTTTGGAAAGATTCAGAGACGTCACCTGAAAGAGTAGTGCTGGAATGCCTTAAGTTGTTCTGTAGGGGAGAATCTGGTAAGAGCTCAGAAGAATCAGAAAACTGATAGAAATCCTACCAGTAAAGACCAAAGTTGGGAGGTTTCTGCTGGGAAGTTTCTGCTGGACTCCAGAGGATCTATGTTGTGGCTTGGCAAAAAGTTTGTCTGTATTTTGCGCCTGTCCAGAGACTTTACCTAAGACTAACAGTGGCAGGCCAATTAATCTAGAAGAAGAAATTTCAAGGCAGTTGAACATGGGGTTATGGCATGGCAACATCCAGATCTGTATCAAGAATCAAGGGCAAAGAGCCCAGCAGGATGACTTAAAATGTAAGTCTTGCCAGAAAAAAAAAGCTCCAATAAATCTGTGAACTACAAAGATAGAGCCAAGGAGATCTCGAATGCTGAAAAGGAACAGAATATAAAAGATGGCCTGAGGACATGACAAGAAACAGCAAGCCTACACCCTTTGCAGCTTCAAAATTGCAAAAGTGAAAGACTGCTTTGAGGAGAAAACTGCAGAACACCATGTTCCAGAATAACAGTTGCCACACCAGGTTCCAGAATGATAGAAAATTAGAGAATTTGCTACTCAGAATTTGACTCATAATACCCAGTGGTCTAAGCACTCAACCCCTGCAGCCATGTGAGGGAAAGCCTGGCTACTGCTCCAGCTGGCAGTAGACCTTACCAGTATCCATGTGGTGCTAGTTTTAGGTGCATGCAGAATACAGTAGTTATGGGGTAAAGGAGATTTCCACACTGATTTCAGAAGGCCTTGGAGGCTGGGTAGTGTGCTTCTGAAAGGGCATCGTGAGGGTTAGGCTGTGAGGGTGAAGCCAAAGGTGCAGGCAGAGAACCCAGAAGTTTGGAAAAGCCAGGAATGTGTATCATCTAAGGAAACTGCAAGGTTGAGCAGAACAGGCCTAAGAGAGAAGCTGTGGGTGCTGCAACCACCAGAAACGCTATAGGAGCGGAGTCTTTCGAGCCCTTTAGAGCTCACATCTTGCCGCAGATTGCTTCAGATGCTGCATATGGAACTCCGGGACTTAATGTTTCCCTATTGTACTTTGTAATTGCTTTGGTTCCAATCCTTTGTATCCTCCTGTTTGTAACTTTTGGAGTGAAAATGCTTATCTGCCATTGTATTTTGGAAAAGTGTTTGCTTTCATTTGTGCATTTCAGGGACTTGCAACTAAGATTTTGTCTTAAATCTCAGAGGGGAGTTGGGACTTGGATATTTTAGCAATGCTAAGACTGTTTGGATTTTGGCAACTCTTCAGATGGACTAAATGCTTTTTGCATAAAGGGATGTATGTACATGAGAATTTGGGGGTCCAGAGACAAAATGTTATAGTTCTAATGTAGTATAATAATGTTGACAGACTTAATACAGTTCTTAAGGATATTTAAACTTGTGTTATAACATTGTAAAATAGTAAGAATAAGCACATCTTTATATCTGGAGACTGTTTTAAAGAAATGTGTCTGCTTGACAAGTTGACAAGGGTGGATTGTAATGTTTGAAACACTGTGTCAATTTGACAAGTTTAGACGTTTAGTGAAGCAACTATCAGGGAGCCATGGTTCTCACTTTGTAAACATCCTCACCCTTTGCCAGAGGACACAGTGATGGTGACAGTGCTACATAAACCCTCAGTAGAGGGCAGTAATCTGTTTACAATATAAAGGACAAAAAGAGGCTTGTTCTTCCCCCTACTTTTTTGTTCTTGCTGCTTTTTCTGTGTTTCACTGCCTTCAAGTTTGCCCACCAGGCCATGACACCCTGCTTTGGAGCCCAGCTGATTAAGAACTGAAACCTCCATACACAGTGAGCTAAACAAACCTTTCCTTCCTTAATTTTGGGTGTCAAGTACTTTTCTCAGCAATGAGAGAAAAGTAACTAAGACAATTATTTACATAAAATAGTTATTAGTACTTTGATGACTACTGCATCTCCACAAATGTGACAGTTATTTCTATTAACAATAAATAAGCTAAGAACTATTTTTTAAAAAGATACATTTTCTTTCCTCCAAGAATTGCAGATGATATAGTAGAATTTTGTTGGTAAATATATTTTAAATTACATCTAGTCAATATCCATAGAATTTTGTCCTTACTGGACTGAATTAATCATTGCACTGAAATTTACCTCCCTTCTAATCATTTTTCCATGTTCATTACATTAAAATTTTCACTTCTGCTTTGCTTTCTTTTGTTGACTTGCAGCAATGGTATTATTAAGGTAGAATTTCTGCTAATTAGCTGTGGTGCTGGAGAGCTAGAGGGAATCTCATGCATCATATAATCCAGGTATATATTTAAATATAAAAACCAAAATGAGAAGATTGGGTTTTATGAAACAATATAAGAATAACTCAAAGACTATTGCTTTTAATTTGTATCTTACTGAGGGGTAAGGACATTGACTTCTGAGGACACTGCAGAGTTTAGTGATTTTTACAAATAAAGCAAACACTAACTATGAATGCTCAGTCTCCTAAAAGTTTTAAACATGACTATGCCTTTTATCATGTTTACCTTTGGATAACACACTGGATGAATGTCATACAGTACAGTAAATACATTTTATAAGCTGTCTTACTCATGAAGCCTTCTTAAGTTTTATCTTCCTTTCCTATACGGACTCAAGAGTGTTTCCTCTCTAGAGATTTCTTTTTTGGGAGAGATAAGAGATTTGATAGATTTGATGAATCTAAATTCATCCTAAAATTACACACACCTACAGGAATAAAACGTTAATCCATAATACATTAAGCTGTTTCCACACCTAGTGACTTTTACATACAGGGATGTGTAAAAGCTGACTATAAAAAAGTGATTGAGGATAGTATACAGTTATAATGGTCTTTTAGAAATCTGAACTTGCTGACTTTAATATAAGTAAAGTTTATTTCTATATTGTTTTAAAATTTCTCTCCATCTTCCCTGTACTGCTGCCACCATCAAATTGTCTTTCTCATTTTTCACCTAGAAAAGTACAGTGATCTTCTAGTAAAACTTCTAGGGTATAGTCTGGCACCAATGAAATCCACTTTCCATACCACTCTCTGATCTGTGCCTGGAGCTTTCTGGTTGCTTCTTAGGAACCTCAGTAAAATACCCAATTTCTGTAGGTGTCATTGTAGACCTTCCTAATCTTCCCTGAAAGCTTCTGATTACACTCTGAACTTTCTTCTTTTGTACCTCAGCAACTCTTGATTTTGTACAGTTCTATCGTGATGTATTAGGATTCCTATCACATTTACATATTGTTCTTTTGATCTGAAACATGCTGCAACTATAGTCTCTTAAATTCTCTTTGATTAATTCCTAATCTTCATTTAAGATTTAAAATAGGTTGCCTTCTTGAGGAATTCATCCTCAGTCATCACACATACACATATACCCTTTCAGTCATATTCACCCAGGCTCTACTCACCCACACGCTGAAACATGCCTTCACACACACTAACACACTTTTTTAGGTGCCATTCCGTTTGTTCTCATGTAATCCTCCCTATTTATCTTATTGCTTTACATTACAACTATATTCAGGACAAGAAGAGGCTCCCCGCCATCCCCATGAGTGACTGGCTGCTCTAGAGAAACACAGGCTGAGGTGATAGCTATTGAAGTAAAATCCAACTTAGTGCTTGTAGTATTTAGTGTTTCATTGACTTTTCAGGACTAAAGCCAGTAATCTGATTATCGATTTAAAGAATAACAGTACTCAGTATACCATCTATAGGGGATCTCCTTCTGAAGGTGGTAGCCATTCTTAATTCCCTATTATCTTATTTTAAAGTCCTGCATCATTTTCATTGGGTTCTTTTTTTTGTTTGGTTTTATTCTATTTTGTGTTGTTTGATTTTGTCGTATCTGATGGCATGGGAAGCTATTTCAAGTCATATGATGGTAGGCATTTTGGATTTACTATTATCTTGTTTTGAAGTCCTGTATTACTTTGATTGTTTTGTTTTTATTGATTCTATTATATTCTGTTTTGTCTGATTTTCCTGTGTCTAACAGTATGTCAGCTATTTTGAAGACAACAAGAGGCATTATGGCAGCCATTGTTGATTTCCTATTATCTTGTTTTGAAACCCTGCCTCACTTATACTGTTTTTTAATTCACTTTACTCTATTTTTTGTTTTATTCTCTTAAAATTTTAAAAAATAAAATATATAACTACATGCAAATATGTATTTATCTTCCCCAATCTCTGTCATGCGTTATCCAATCTCTGTCATGCATGTATCTCCAACATCATATACAGGGCAAAGAATATAAAAAAGTTTTCACTTTTCATAATTTATGATTCTTTACAATTTGAGATTTTTTTTGGTGAAAAGCTCTTCCAGAACAGAAAGCTATACAAATTCTTATTATATCACACCTGCAAACTTGTGCACATTTACCTCTCTGAATTTGTGGTACTACTTGTATGGTTACTTAAAGTACAAATGAATCTGAAAGTTTGGGGGAATTATCTGTATTTTTCCTTTGCTTATTATTCTTTAGACTCAAATGCAGACCTGGAATTATAATAATGCCAGCCAAAGAGCATGCAATGTGTGGGACGTCTATGTCTTTTTGTGTGCCACTCCTATGCCTCTGTAGTTGAACCATCCTCATGTCTATCCCCACGTCTTTACTTAATGGTTACAAATGGCAAGCTTAAAAACAGATACCTAACCCAAGGTGGGCTTGTCATGGTGTCTCTGGCGTTGGCCTTGTTGATATAGAAGTTAGTTCCCATCGTTAGCTGGCTAGTCACATGGCTTCTCTGAGACTAGATCTTGAAATTAAACAAGATTGAAATTAGTTTTTCTCCAGTAGATAATGGTAAGACACAACACTTATGATCTATTTGGAGCTCTGTAAGAATAGCCATCCACAGTGAGAAAGAATGATATTGAAACCAGGATAAGAATGGATTGCTTGTGAATGACTTTAATGAGAATGAAGCCAGATTCTAAGAGGAAAGTACAATGTGACACCTCTGATCAATCATATCAGGCTGACACAGGAGAGACTGTGAGCAAGACCTTCAGAGAGGTGTGATCCATCAGCAGCTGTCAGTCTGGGCAGCTTCTGGCTCATGAGAGTTGTATGTGGATAATAAACGTCAGAATCAGACAAATTATTAGCAGGGTGAGAGCAGGAGATCTCAGCAGACAGTGATCACTCGTGGGCTTGTCTGGCAGAAGATGAAGACTTACTGGCATCCAGGAAGTGATCATAATTAAATGGAAGGGCAGGTCAGCTTTTAATATATAGCCAAGCAGCCAACAGAGTCACATAAGAAAATATTAGGTCTATGAACACATGGACTCATTTTCAGGGTCATCAAGGTCTGGTACCTGCTTCAGCAATTGTCTTAGAAAGTTTTCCAACATCAGCCCAAGTTCTTATTAAACTTTTAAAACTCTGTGCCCCAAAAGGCAGCTGCCATTCTGACTTGTCAAAGTATTTGAAATTGGGTGTGTACTTGAAACTCACCATGCTGGAGTCAGTGGAAAGAAAGGATTAGCTCTGAATTTTCATGATCAGATTCAGTCTTTTAAACCATTTTTACTTTTAGTATCAAGTCTCAGAATTTTTGGAGAGATCTTTGTAATATCTGTTTAAAAACTGGATTACGATTTGTTTGTTTTCCACTTAAAATACGGTAAAAAGATGCAGAAAACAAAAGGAGAAAGTACCGTCTAAAGTAATTAGCATAAGCAAGTTGAGGTGATTAGCACAGTGGGAGTTTCAGCAAAGGCTACTTCAGAAGACTGCACTGTGCGATGCAATATAAATAAAGTTTTTAAGTTTAGCAACTGGAAATCTGCATGCAGTGTTTGTATCTATTTTAATCTAGATGACTGAGTGTATATCGCTTTCATTTCAGCTCAGTTTTACGGACTGCAAAAGGTGTGATCGAAATATATCATGAATATTTAAACTTAAAAATTGTTACAGTAAAAGACATATTACTATCATTCCCTCTGAAAATTTCCCCCTGGCTTCAGGCACACTTACCTCATTGTTCTCACCACATTCTGAAGCATCCCTGGAAGTCTCATTTGTGAATGTCTTTGTCGCACTATGATGGCTACCTCAGTGTCCTCAGTCTCTTCAAAACCTTCCCCTTTCGTAATCATTTTGACCTAGAAGAAGAGCCCAATGTCTCATCGTGCCACATCTTATGAATAAGGTAGATGAGGACATACTCAGATGTTTCTATGAGCATGATTTTGCGTTGGATGTCACCCGGCAGGAGCATTCACCATACTTTTCATCTTATCTCCTAAAGATACTCATGAAAGAGATCTTTAACAACTACTTCAGAAATTGACAAGAACAAGAATGATACAATGAGTATTTTCAAAGGTCAGGGACTATTTTGAGGAAAATTGATGCCAATGTGTATTTCACTGCATTAAATCATTTTGTAACTTGATCATTCTCCATATATTTCACCCACACGTTGTGTGTACAGTGGGAGGAAATCACCCTCACAGAAGGCATTCTGAATGGTTCCTTCCTATTCACTTCCATTCCTTAGCCACCAGATCTCAGAGCTCCAGTTTCCAATCTCTGAGGGATCTTCCCTTCCCTTTCCTCTCCTTCTCAGCTCTTCAACTGGACTTTCTTTCATCTTCACATGTCTAGACTTGGTAAACTATCTGGCACAATAAAGAGACAACACGAACATTTGTTGAATGAATAAAAACAAGAGCAAAGTCATAACTGGAAAACTTACTTACATGTGGGTCTATACAAGTTTTGCAATATTGCTGTTAAATAAACAAATGAATCATTTGCACATAGAAAATGAAAAGGAATATGAAAAGATCTCAGAAACTTCTGCAACTAGGAAAATTGAATTTAGATTTTGCTCTACAGTAAGTTTGCTCTACTATCTCAAAATTGTATGAATATCTCATCAAATAATGGCTTTTGGTAACAACACAAATATCATACATAGACATAAAGATCATACAGAACACGTTCCAATAGATGAGGAATATATATATATATACTTTGGGCAAGAAACTGCTCAAAGGGGAAAAAATCACTCAGGGAAAAGGAGAAAAGAAAAAATATATAAACTTATATATAATCCGTTAAGGTAGCTAAGATGATTATATAATTCTATTTGTTCTTGGAGCAAAACAGTTAACATTCATAGAATTAGATCAATTTTGCATGTTTATATCTGGTAATCTGAGTAACTTTTGAAGATAACTATGCAAGATAACAATCTTAGTTATGTTGCTATCACTTTGTTTTGAAAGCCTATATTGTTATTGTTTGGGGCTCTTTGTTATTTTTATTTACTCATTTCTGTTGTTTTTTTGTGTGCCTTGTATTTTGCTTTGTTTGGTTTTGTTTTTCCCTCTAGTATAGAAGGGATAGATGTACATGTATAGGCTTATGCGTGCCTAGAACTTCTCCTAAAGAATTTACAAGAGTTGATTTTATTACGTGTAATGGTGTGAACAGTTTTGAAGTCGAATACTGCTTTTCGTCTCTGTTTTGATTTGTTTTAGTATGTTTTCTATTATTTGATTTCAATATGTGTGAAGCTATGGACAGCTATTTAGAAGAAAACAATAGGCATTATATTAGCCATTGCTGATTTTCCTATTGTCTGGTTTTGAAGATCAGTAGCACTTTGTTTTGATCCATCTTATATTGTTTTGTTTTGTTTGAATTCAGTGTGTGTGAAAAAATGGATAATTATTGTGGGAGAACAGGAGACATTGTGGTAGCCAAGGTAGATGTCCTGTTGTCATGCTTTGAAATCCTGTGTTGTTTGCATTCTTTTGTGCTGACCTGCTTTGTTCTGTTCTGTTTTAGTCTCTTTAAAATAATATATATATATATATATATGCATATGATGAATATTTTTGATATTTGAATTTTGTTTAAGAAAATAGGAATCTGAGCAAAAATACTTAAATTTATCATTAGTTTATGTTTGCAGTGCATGATTATATTTATCACAGGGAGTTGATACATGTACATATCACCTCATAATTCTTTTTTATCTCCTTGTTTTCCATCCTCTTGTCTTCTCCCTAACTAATCAGAAACAGTGTTTAATTGATATTTTACTATTACTCGTAGGACTTTATCGTCACTCCATCTATATTGGCACAGATCAGGAGCTGGGCACTGGCTCTGGAAACTTAAACCGTGGAGATAAGTGCAAGCCAACCAGGTCTTTAAAGGGTCCTATTTGGCTTAAATCATTCTCACTTTCCTCACCGATCAAAGCATTGAATTCTAATGATAAAGTATCGTTGTATAGGTTACCGGCCAATTCACCACCCATTCCGGGTCATTTGTACTCTCATTTTGTATACTTCTTTGACATCTAAGCAATGTAGAGATTTTTTGAAGGTCCTCATTGAGTCATAAAATTTAATTCTGTGTAAGATATAAAATGAATGATCCCAATTTAATAGAATTCAAATAGAGCTCCTTGCTTTCTTGCTACTGCTATTCTCTTCTGAAAACTTTCTGCAGGGTTTCACAGTCCCTAGGTGTTCCATAAAGCTGCTATTTCTGTATTATTTCATATTGTTTACAATACCAGTGATGTCTGATAATCTTGACAAAGTAGTTGTACCCACTAATATTAGGTAGAGGAGCATCTCTCTCACACACATACACTCGTGCTAAAACAATAGGTTTTGAATTTTAAAAACTAGTTGCTTTCTCTGTCACATAAACGAAATCCAAAGATAAGCAACTGGGGGCTGACATGTCATCTGCGTTTAACTCCGAGGGGCTCACACTCCATCACCTCCATCGCTTCTATTCCTAGGTCATAGCCTTCTCCTCGTGGTGCAGCTCCAGAAAGCAGGGTAGAGGGAAAACGAAGAAAAAAAGACACAAAACCATACCAGTTATCTCTTATTTTACCACAAAACATTTTACTTACAATTTACTTCCCAGAAATGTATCATATGAAAAACAAGACTACCTTACAGTGTCTAAAATATCCAATATTTATTTCATGTACTTAGTTAACCATCAATAGTTGAATTTTGATTTTCTGTTTTTGTTTTTGTTTTTTTACCAGTAAAAATGTAGTTATAGAGAACTATTTTAATAAGATGAGATCCCAGATGTTGATTCTCTGAATTATTTCTTGTGTGATCAAGGTTTTATTCATAAAGTCCTTGCTTACACTAGTGTCTTCAAAAGTCTTACCAATTCTATCTTCCAGTATATTTAATGTTTCTGTTTTAATGTTTAATTCTTTGATTCATTTTGAATTTAGCTTAGGGTATGGGGAAAGATAGGGGTCCAATTTTAATCTTTGGCATATGCATAGCCAGTTTTTCAAGCATCTTTTTTATTTTAAAAAGAGAAGATAAAAATAACAATGAAGCAAATTCTAAACAGGTTAGTAGGACAGTTACAATAGTTAATACATTACATATTGTCATCTTTATAGTAGTTACTCAGATTACAACATATAAGCTATGATAATTTGTCCAAATGATAGTAGCACAAATCTGTCAGTGAACAAAGAGAAACTAACTGCATAACTATTTTAACTATCTCATGTATAAATATTTTTTCTTTTTCCCTTTTTTCATTCTCCTTTCCCCCATCAGAGTTTGTCTTTTCTTTTGACTGGTTTCTTCCCATCTTATAATATCTATTGTATACTTTGGATCTTACTTGCTCATTCAGTTTCTTACACTAGTGAGACATTACAGTGTTTACACTTACAGGTCAGATTTATTTCACTTATGAATATGGTCTTGAGTTGCAGCCATTTACCTGTAAAAGCCTCCAGTTCATCCTTCTTTTGGCTATGTAGTATGCCATTGTATTTTTTAGAAGCCACATCTTTTGTATCCATTCTTTGGTTGATGGGCATTTGCATTGTTTCCAAGATTTAGCTATTGTAAATTGTCCGGCACCATTTATTAAAGAGGTCATATTTCTGGGGCTGGGATTTAGCTCAGTGGCATAAGCACCTGCCTGGCAAGCATGAGGTCATGAGTTTGATACTGCAAAAAAAAAAAAAAAAAAAAAAAGAGGCTATCTTTCTTCTAATGAATATATTTGACACCTTTGTCAAAGATAAGGTGGCTGAGTGTGTCTGGAGTTGTTTCTGCATCTTGTAATCTGTTCCATTTTTCCTTTGGTCTGTTTTTTTTGCCATGCTGTTCTTATCACAGTGGCTTTGTAGTGTAATTTCAAGATAGGGATTGTGATGCTCCCTGACTTACCTTTGTTACTGAAAAGTACCTTTGTTATTCTAAGTCTTTTATGGTTCCAAATGAATTTTAGGATTGTTTTTCTCTAATTCTGTGCAATATGATGTTGGAATTTTGATCAGAATTACATTAAATCTGTATAATAATTTTGAAAGTATGACCATTTTCACTGTATTGGTACTTCCTACCCAAGAGTAAAGGATGTATTTCTGCTTCCTGTTAAATACTTTTAAGATTGCAAACTATATGCCACCAAGTTTTTTTCTATTTTAGCATTCTCTAATACTTTACAAAAACACCAGAGGCAAAGAAATGAATTATTTTTAAGTTAAACAAGTCCAAGTTTTACTAAATTATAAACCTTAAAAATTGCCAAAAAGCTTTTTCAAAGAGTATCATGATATTGCAATGTACTACCAAAATAAATAGTAAGTCAGATTACTGGATAAATTGAATAATCTTTAACCAAGTTTTATTCTTCTCATATGTGCTTTCTTCTTTTAGCTCTGTTGTTGTGATGTAATTTTTTCAGTGCTTTAATTCATCACATACAGATTATCTTAAACAAATAAGATTTCTTAATATTCCTATCCTTAATAAAAAGATGAAAATGCTTTTGCTTCATTTATAATTGATTTTTACATTGTAAGAGGAAATGAATTCATTTAAAATTTATTCCTGAAATTGCACTAATTTTTTTCAGAAAACTCACTGTTTTAAAACTTTTCTCTCTTGCTATATATTTCTTAAAATCTCTTATATCCATATAAAAAGTTTCTCCTAACAAGAATGTTCTATAATTCTGGCCACTTTTTGCATATTATTCTTTCTAGGGTGCTTTTTAAATCTTCCTATTTCAATGTGACTGATGTTGTTAAATTATTAGATAGAATATTCATAAGTTTTTCATTATGATATTTTTATAAAATGCATTTTAAATTGACATGTCAGGTAAGAGAAGAAATATTATACTGGATTTTTCTTCTTAATCATCAATGTAAATTATGTCAAGATCTCTATATAAAGCTACTACTACATAGCAATGCTGAATTTAAAAGTGTACTATAAATATTATTGTAACAGTACATTATTAGAATCTTTTTTGTAAATTAAAAGCCACTTATAGAATGAAATATATTATTATCAAGATTTTTACATATGAAAAGTCAGTTATGGAATGAAATATATTATCTAGAGCCTTGTTACAAAAGAATTTCATATTTTATTATATATACTACAAATACAATTAATGTCTTAAGTATAAACCCTTATTTTGTTCCAAAGTTTCGATCCATAGTATTGTTCCAGCTTTTTCATTATCAACAATTCCATCATGAAGGTAAACAATGCACGTTTGATTTTTGTATGCAGGTATAGTGACTTTTGCAGAAAAAATCTTGATGGATTTATTCCTATGGACATCAACCAACTCTGATGCCATATACATTTGCCCAAATTATGCTTAATAATTCATAAAGTCAGTGATTAAAGTAAAAAATCATTAACATCAAAAAGAAGTTATCTTTCTTCTACCAGGAAAATGTCATTTCAGGTTTTATTTGTGTTTAAAATTCACAGTATTTCTGAGAAAAGACACCACTTCTATTACAAAGATGGAAAAAGATGTTTTATAGGTGATAGTCATGTAATAGCTTAAATTTAATTGAAGCAGCTTATCTATTAAATATTTTTTGAATGATAGATGCTTGCCTAGTATGCACAAGACCCTGGGTTCAGTCCCTAGCACTGGAACAGGAGATGGAGAGGCAGAGAGGGAGACAGGGAACAGAGAGACACCAAGAGACAGAGACAGAAACTTCAATACACATAGGAAAATGTCTGACATCATTAGATGTAGTTAGGTGATTGATGAGTGGCATATTACTTTTGCTCTAGAAATTTAAGCAGTATTAAAAATGACACTTTTTGAATCTTATCTATGAAGGTATTTGCATATTATTTGTGCTTTAAAAACAATTCACTTTATAATTTTAAATAATGCTTATTAAAATATTGCATTTTTCTGACAATCTCTAAAACAAACCTATAAGAAGCTTCTGAAAAAAGAGAAAAAAGAACAGCTAGAAACCTCCTCGTGTCCTGAAGACTAACAAAACCTTGAGTCCTCTGAGCTTCTTCAGTATCCCAGGCTTTGAGTTAAGAAGCTGTTAATGTGGAAACCCCGTGGTGGGGCTCAGACCATAAATGCCTCAATAAAACCCCACTCTCTCTGGCCAGAGGAGCCAGAAAGAGTGAGCATAGAAGATGGAAAACATATAGGCAATAACCCAGTCAAAACACCACAGAAGAAAAAAAAACTATAGGCTCACTCCAAAATCCACCAGTCAAGGTCAACAATAGACCTGCAAAACATGTTAAGCATGTTTGGACTAAAAGAACTAAAAGGAGAAATACAAAAATCCACGACTATAATTGAGACTTAAACATTCATCTCTCAGTAACTGAGAGAACAACTTGTAAGAGAATCATCAAGGGCACTGAACAACATCACCCACCAACAGAATCTAAACAGTGTTTATAAAACATCTTATGCTACAACAACAAAATACTAAGAATCTAGAAAGATTCCCATAAAGGCACAGCAGATAGATTTTGGACAAATGTGCAAAAACGCAATGGAGAAAGGATACAATTTGCAATAATTGGTACTGGTTTAAGTGCATTGGTTAAAAAAAATTTAAACCAAAATAGGTCATAGGCTTAAATACCAAATGTAAAACTATAAGTTCTTGTAATCCACAAACGAGCCGCCAAGCTCAAGTTCAAAAAATGAGGCAAAAACATATTTTAAAAAGCAGCACTGGAACTTTGGGAGAACATGGCGGACAGACAACAGCAACTACTGAACGCTCTCTAAAGGCTCGGCTCAGAGGCCAGGAATGATGCGGACTAAGGAGATACGAACCAGTGGAGATATGCTCTGCTGACTCAGGAACGAACTGGGCTGAGAGAATCCAACTTGGAATATAGTCCTGGCGCTAAAATAGGAACAGAAAAATCTCGGTGTGGAGGCTCGACCCCGCGCCATCGGAAACCGCGGTTTGGATTTCCCGCCGCCCAGCGGCTGGCTGCCTCCACAGCGGCTCGGCAAGGAGAGACACGCAGAGGCTCGGGAACGGGAGTCGGAAACGTGACGGACAGGGAGGAAGGCTGACTGGTGGCGAGGTGAGCGAGGAACTGACTCCCTACCACAGTTTGACTCCAGCGGAGGTTTTTCTGGGCTAGGGCAGTCCTGAAAGAGCAGGGCGCGGTGGCGACTGCAGCCGCACATTCCCCTCTCGGACGGGATTGGTGAAAGGTGCCTGGCCCGAGTGACGCTGCTGGCGGACTCCCTAGGCTGGCCTAACCCAGATCCCAGAGCCTGACGGTGGCCCGGAGGAGCGACCGACTCCCACGTAGGCTGCCTCCTCCGCAACTCCCTGGGGCGCAGCGGTGGGCGGGAACAACTAGCCAGTGCAATTTGATCAGGCTGTGGCTGACAGGCAGGGAAGCCGGGCCTCCTGTGTAAGATTGCATTTTATAAGGAACAGAAAATATGGGGAAGGGAAGCAACAAAAAAGGCTCCTCGGCCCCCAATCCTGAGAATCAGGCAATACTGAACAATGCACCAATATACATTAAGCGCCATTTAGAGAGTCTCATAGACCAATTCAGAAATGAAGTTATCAATGACCTGAAGCTAGAAGTATGCAGAATAGTTAGAGAAATGCTAAGCACCACCCAGGAAAAAGCAGATGGTGGAATGGAAGAACAGAAAAAGAGGGGAGAATTGCTTGATGGAGAAAACAGAGAAAGCATTGAGTATGTGAAGCAGGTGCAAAGGGACTATCAAGAAATTAAGAAGTCTACCCAAGACTGGCATAACAGCTTGAAAGAAACTAAGGACAGACTATATGAATTGGAGGGCAGACTTGAAACATGGGAGAATGAAATGAAAAACTTCTTAAAAAAAACAAAGAAACACACAGCAATAATACAAAGACAAGAAGATGAGAAGAGGAGCCATAACTTAAGGATTAAGAACATAAAAGAAGAAGTAGGGACACAAACAAGTGAACTACAAAAGCTACTCACAGAAATAATCCAGGAGAATTTTCCTAATTTAGCAAAAGGTAAAGATACTCAAATGTATGAGGCATACAGGACCCCAGCTACCTACAACCCTAACAGAGAAACACCCAGGCATATAATAATAAAAATTCCAGAAATTCAATACAAGAACAGAATATTAAAAGCTGTAAGAGACAAGAAACAGATCACTTACAAGGGAATACCCATCAGAATTACAGCAGATTTCTCTTCACAAACCATCAAATCACAAAGAGCATGGGGAGAAATAATTCAAGCTTTGAAAGATAATAATCTCCAGCCAAGATTGAGATATCCTGCACAACTGTCCCTGGAAATTGATGGAAAAACGAGGTGCTTCCAGGATAAAGAGGAACTGGGGGAATTTGCAACCACCAATTCAACCCTACAGAAAGTATTGCAGGATATTCTAAAAAAAGAAAAATTCAAAGAACCCAGAAATAGGGGCGGGGAGGCCACAACGAATGGAGCAGAGAACAAAATGAAGAAGACAAACTGACAGCTACTGACAGAAAAAGAACTCAACAGAAATGAGACAGAGAAGATTGGATGATAGGAACAGCTATTTTGGAGAAAATGACATCTTAATAGGTAATGCTGATTTAGTCCCATCTTGTTTTGAAGGCTCATCTAGCTTTTGTTCTTCTGTCTCCAATGGTCTAAACAGGTTGTATCTTATTGGATTTTGTTATGTACGATAGTATAAGAAAAAACCTTTTAAAGACAAGGAGATTATACAGAGACCATTGTTCATTTTCTGTTAGTCGATTCTAAATACTCTATAATGCTGTCATTCTCTTAAATGGATTTACATTGTTTTGATATACTTAATGCTACAGTATATGAAGTTGTACTCAAGGACTTCAGGGAGGGAGTCAATATGGTAACTATTTTTGGGTCAGGGTTATCTGGTGGTGAAACACTATTCTGCTTAAATGGTTATGTTTTGATCTGCCCTGTTTCGCTGTTATGCCCTCTTTTTTCTCAATCTCCACTGCATTATTTACTTTTTTATTTTTATCCATTTAATTAAAGGGAAAAATATAGCAGGATATAATATAGTAACCCACTTTGACTTTCTATTATCTCGATTTGAAGCCCTGTATTACTCTCACCATCTTGTTTTTGACTGAGGTTCCTCTATTCTGTTTTGCTGGATAGTATCAGGTTCGAAAGTTTAGGCATCAGCTGAGAAGATAATGAGATTCATTATAACGCCCATTCTCGTTGACTTTTATCTACTTTTGAAGACCTACAATATCTCCAATGTTTTGGTTTTGTCAGTTTTATTCTTTACGGTTTTGTTCAATTGTATTACAACTAATGATATAGGCAATTCTATTAGAAATAGCGGGAGGCATTATGGTAACCATTGTTGATCACCTTGTATTATGTTTTTATATTATCTATTATGTCCACCCTTTTGACTTGACCGATTCTGTTCTGTTATGTCACATTTGGTTTTACTCTCTTCCAAAAAAGCAATAAGAACCGTGGGAGCAATGAAACCCAAAATGTGTAATAGTCACTGTACAAAAGAGAGGAAAAGAAAGTGCTCTAAACTATATAACTGCATGTATATTTAAATGTATAAGATAGAAAATGATATCACAGAGTTTTATTGGATCATTGAACAGAACTGTTTGCAGTATCATTGTTGGAATGTCCACTCTACAAGTTTTAATTTTGTGACTTGAACAATTATTTCTAAGATGACAATATGTAATCCATTAACTAGTGATTTCCTACTGCGCATTTTTTTGTTCTGTAAATCTGTATAACTTGTACCCCTTCACTGTTTTTTTTTTTCTTTCTTTTCTTTTCTCCTTAAATAAAAATTAAAAAAAAAAAAAAAGAAAAGAAAGCAGCACTGATTTATTTTACCCTGGGCCTAGCGACACAGTGCAGTTGGAGATTGCAAAAGCTGTGTGTGTGTCTGTGTCCCACCCCACCCCCCACCATACTTGCAGCCTTTATATATATATCACTGTTTACAGAGTAAGGGGTTTGAGCTGGATCAGGAGATAGGCTAAGGGGAAGATCCTGTTTTCCTCAGCAGAGAACAGAGAGTCTAGCAGCAATTAACAACCTTTTGTTACCTTATTTTAGCCCCACATCTGTTATTTGTAGAGGGCAGCAATGGTTAACATATCAATTAGGTCACCCAGAGGGAGAAGGGAGAAGAAAAACGAAAACTATGCAGAACAGTTAGGGTCACATTACAGCTATTTTGGTATAATACAAATATAATGAAGCTCTTTTTTTTAGTGTACAACATAAATCTTTTAGAAGGAAACAAAAGAAAAATCTTCAAGACCTAGGGTTTTTTGATACGTTCATAGATGTGACAACAAAAGGACAATCTGTAAAGGAAAATAAAATGAATTAGAATCTAGGTATACCCTAAAATTTTTAAAGATTTTTAATGATGTTTGATATCTAAAATTAATAGCTTCTTCTCAACAGTTGCTGAAATGAAATTATCTGTATGCAGGAAGATTATTGTTCATTTGTTACTTTGTAATTAATAACAGACTCAATAAAACTATATATTTTGTGTTTGATGTCTCAAATTGTTTATAGGTATCAAAGGATCACCAGCACCAAAATCATGATTTACTTAAAAGTTCTCATTTAACACAGTAATTACAACTCCACTGTTAACCTTAAGAGCTGCCATCAGGGAAACAAAATGTGACTAGTTTTCTACTTCCTCCATTTAAAAAAAAGGAATTAATGAATACAAATATGCTCCAATTTGATATCGTAACAACTTCTGGAACACATACTTTGAAAACTGTGTCTAAATAATTGGGCCATTGATTATTTCTGGAACATAAACTAGGTCCTCTAATCTCATTTGGACCTGAAAATTATAATACAAAAGAGATTTTCAGATAACTTCCCATTTTCACCTCAGATTATTTCTTTTGATAAATCTTCTTTCTTGAAAAGATGCATTTATTAAATGAGCAGACTCTGCCAAACTTTAATCACTAATAGTACCACAGGTAAACATCTCACATTCTATGTTTATAATTTAAAAATAAGGTGAAATGGACCTGTGAAAATACCTTAAAGTTTATTGAAATTCTCCATATGGTATTTTTTTAAGTGAGTAAGAAAATGTCTTAGAGAGAAATGTCTTCAGGAAAGCACAAGAAGGATTCACAATCCTTTATCTGTTGTTTTCACTTTTCAGAGTTCTTTGAGGATTTTAGAGTTGCAGATAAGGGTAAATTAGTGGGAAGAAAAGACAGGAACTGGAGGCTTTTTTCTAGTCTCGGTGTAACCCATGGCTGTTAATATTTCCTCTTTTCCAGCAGAAATGTAAATGTGCTCAGGATGCTGCCCCACGTGCTCTCGGAATATCAGTCAATATGCTGCAGATGTATTTTATTCGTTTTCCAAAATATGAAAATCTCTGATGTGTGAGACATGTCTGACCTCCACAGTTTGGGGTGAGAGATTATAGGCCTATGCTAGAAAAGCGTATGATGAATATTCATAGAACACTGAGAATTACAATGTATTTGTCTGGCATTTTAAAAAAATAGTCTATGAGCCAGGACTTATCACAAGAAATTTGGCAGGATAGTCAGATAAGCACCAAGCTGACTGTCATCAGATAAATGAGGCAGAGAAGCACAGAGAGGCTGAACAACTTGCTCAAGGTTCCCCAACTTCAACTGAAATGGAGGTGTCTGGACTCCTTCAGAGATCGGGCTTTAAACCTGAAACACTGCAACCTGGAAGTGCAGCAAAAGCCTGAGTCTCGGGAGCAGAAACGTAAGGATTCTGTGAAAATTCATATCCTTTCTAGCAAAAGTTAGATCTTTGGGATACTGGCTATTGACCGGCACAGCCCCCCAATGAGACAGGAGACGCTCTTGTGGGCGACAGTTAACTGCTGCTTTATTTACACAGGCTCTGGTTTATATATTTGGCCGTGACCAATCACAGGCTGCCACGAGGAAGCAGGGCGGGAATGGGACGCAGGCTCTGGCTACTATATCCAGCTGTGGCCAATCAGGAGTTGCCACAGAGTCGGCCCGGGGCGAATACAGAGGGAGCACGAGGTGCGCACGGGTTGGCTAATTTAAAGAGGGACGTAGCGCATTGCGGAAACTGGCGTGGTCCTTAGTCCCGGGTGGGGTATGGTATGTTGAGTGCCTGCACCCAACAGGCTATCAGGCTCATGTGACCTGAATATGAAATTGAAGAATACTTTTGTGGAGAAAAATAAACAACCTCAAGAAAACGACACATTAACGGTGACCTCGGTGATCCCCTCCTGTGGAGATCACCTACCAAGTCCTGGCCTTGCACAGTGAACATTCAAACAGCTCTTCAAGGCTTTTCTAAGGAGAAGGATGAATTCATCTGTTCCTCTTCCTATAATAAAATGCCTGTAGCTGCCTAACTTACAATGAAAAGAAGTTTGTGTAGCTCATGATTTGGGGTCTGTAAGTCCAAACAGCATGGCATCACTTGGCCAAGGAGTCCCATGGCTCCTTGGGACTTACATCAGGCACAGGGCATCAAAAAGGAGCACAGGTGAGGAGGCACACTCACATAACAAGACAGAAAACGGGAAGCAACTGGGTCCCATGAAGACTATGTAAATCCCCTCCAAGGGCACACGCCCAGTGTCCTCACAACGTCCCACCTCACTAAATCCCACACCACGCCTTAACATCTTCACCTGGCGCATCTTTAGAGGACACACTTAAGTCACATCCAAGCCATAGTAATGGGACTCAGTGACCACCAGACATTTAAGGAAAACACCAAATACGGAAGAGATCAAAATAAACAATCAGTAACAGGGAGCTTAGAGCACAGGAAACGCAGAATGTGGAGAGTTTCAGTACTATTCTGAAATAGTACTTCAGAAGTAAGAAAAAAAGACTGCAACCATAAAAGAAAATGAAGACAGTATTTTAAACATGAGTGGAGTGCAGTACAGGATAAGGCAGTGAAATTTTAAAATATGATCACTGAACTGTACAAGTTCACTAAAGCTTTGGAACATCAAGGCAGTGAAATTCCCCAGAAATTAGTTTTAAGAACAAAGGCTAAGAATGAAGAAGCACTTACGAAACTTATAAATTTATTTTAGGTTAGATTTCCAGAAAGAGAAACATGATAAGTGGTAGAAAATTACAAATCTAAGGATGAATTTCAGAAACTGAAGAATATAACTCTTTTCAGGAAGTAAGAAGGAATCCTAATCTGATAAAATATTTATAAATATAGCTACTTTGTGAACTTTTAGAATACCAGGGATAAAAAAATGAAAAGAACAAAAACTTCTAGATAGAACAAAAAGAGAAAAATGATGTGTCACGAAGTAATCATAATGCCAAGAGGTTTCTCTACAGTTTTTCTATATTCTGTAAGACAAATGATGTCTTTCATCTTCGAATTCCATATATAGCTGTTATTGTGTGGATAAGTGTACCAAAGGCCTCTGTGTTAAAGGGATGACACCTTGAGTGATACTAGTGGAAAATGGTAGAACTTTTAAGCAGTAGGGAATAGTAAAAAAAGTTAGATCACTGAGGATATGCCCTTGAAGGGGCCATTACAATCCCACCCCTTTCCTCTTCTAACTTTGCTTCCTCAGAGCATGACACTATGAAGTACAGCCTTGTCCTAGCTCCAATGCCAACACATTTAAATTCTCATGAACTGATGTCTCTGAAACCACAAGCCAAATAACCTTTTCTCCTTATAAAGTTGAATTTCCTCAGGTATTTGTTACAGTAACAGGAAGCTGATTAACACAATAGCCAAGTTAGGAATCAAGTGATGAAGTTATTTATAGGCATGTAAAGTCCAAAAAACTACTTGTCTTTAAAGTCACCTTTATGAAGACATTCAAAGATCTGGAGATACAGCTCAGTGGTGTAAGTACCTGCCTGACAAGCGCAAGGTCCTGAGTTTGATTCCCAGTACCAAAAGGAGGAAGAGGAAGAGGAAGTAGAAGAAGAAGAAGAGGAAGAAGAAGAAGAAGAGGAAAAAGAGGAAGAAGAGGAAGAAAAAGAAGCCATTGAGGACACTGCTACTGCAAACAGGGCTGCTCATCAAGAAATACCAGGACAAGGGGCTGGGGATTTAGCTCAGCAGCATAAGCACCTGCCTTGCAAGCAGGCGGCTGTGAGTTCAATCCCCGGTACCGATTAAAAAAAAGAAAAAGAAAGAAATACCAGGCCTTGAGTTCAGAAACTTGATTGTGCTTGAGTATGAAAAAGTTACTGATTATTGTGTGAAAGATTTCTAGGAATTTTCTGGAAGAGAGAATTGCAATAATAATATGGAAAAATAAAAATTCCTCGAAATTCCTTGAATAAGTTTAAAGTAAGCTTGTCTGAGAGTCCTACATTCCCCAATGCTAAATGAGAAGCCAACATAAAATAATTAGAATATTTAAAATAAAATAACTAATAAAAATATTGAAAAACAAGTTAAAAATATATAAAATAACTGAAAGAGTTGAAAATGATTGGAAATGCATTTTTTTTTTGTCTTTTTCATTTTTATCGGTACCAGGAATCGAACTCACGACTGCCTGCTTGCAAGGCAGGCGCTTATGCCGCTGAGCTAAATCCCCAGCCCCTAGAAATGCATTTTTGGAATACACAAATTAGAAAGTAGAAAATTGCCTTATTATTCCATATTTACAAAATAGCCATTCAATATCCATTCAAAAATTATCATATTGCAATTCTTTTGTACATACTAATATCTACTTCTCCATTTATAGTATTCTTAAAATTAATCTTGTGTCATGATCATTTCCCCTGGATTACTTTGATGAACACTCTCACTATATTATTTGTGAATACATGTGCTCTATTTTCGTAATACTTCTTGCCAGAAATAATACCCTCGGTCAAGATTTTCATTTTGATAAAGATTTTCTCATTCCTTTTCAAAGCAATGGACAAATACAAATGTCAACAAATCATGTTACTCACAAATAATGATGATGTTAACTATCTCACATCATTTTTTTCTATTTGTGATTTTGTGGCATTAGCATGGGTACAAGTTTAGCTTCTATCATTTCTGAATTTAATGAAGACACTTATTATAGATGTCTTGTGGATTTTATATATATATATAATTCTGAAATATATATTGCTTGTTTTGGCGTTTTGTTTTGTTAAAAGTATCCTATGAAGTTATGTTTAATCAAAAATAAAATACTAAATTTTTACATTTAGTCATTTAGCAAGTTTTCTTAAATATGTATACTCCATACTCAACAGATAAATTTTTCATTATTGAGGTACACAGCAGATTTTTTATTGATTATTTTAGAGAACATAAGTGGAAATTTTTACTTTGTATAAAAATGAATTTTAATAACAAAACTCTGAGTGACTGATTGGTGAGAGGTGTTGGAAATGGATTCCCTAAAGCTTTATAACTGTTTCTTCCCCGATAAAATACAGACTATTGGCTTGCCTGACTTGAGAAATTTTTAAAAGGATTATCCCTATGAACATTGATAGAGAAGCACTTGCCATAGTCATGGGGTTATCGTTGAAAAATTAAAGAATCCTTACAGAACTTTCTTTGAAAGCGCACTTTGATTTTTTCTTTAGGGGCACTGCAATTGCTGGCATTGTGTTCGGGATCGTGTTTATCATGGGAGTCATTGCGGGCATCGCCATCTGCATCTGCATGTGCATGAAGAACAACCGAGGGACCCGAGTGGGCGTCATCCGGACCGCTCACATCAATGCCATCTCCTCCTACCCTGGTAACCAACACTGCTTATTCCTGAAGGAACAATCTGGTTTGTTAGTTACGCTCTGCTCCTTCGAGAGAGGAGACATTAAGACTCTCATTGAAATAATCTCTGATTTTCTAGAGTACTACTAAGCAAATATATATCAAAGCCTAGCTCTGCATAGAGATGACTTACTTAAATCCAAATAAGAAAGTTTATCTTGTGTTTAAGGATATTCATATTTTCACTGGTTGTCTCATAAGCTACAATTGCCATTCTGCCAGAATTAAGACAAAGAGTCAATTCATACCCACTCTGCCTGCCTGCCAGTGAATTCTGACAAGTAATTTTAGAGAAAGTATGTTATATGTCTCAATAAACTAGTTTCCAATTCAATAGGCATATATGTATGTCTTGAGAAAAGTTTTTGTATGCCTTCATTCTGCAAAAAGAACATCTTAAAATTCTCAACAGAGCAAACATATTAGTAATTTGACAAGCATTTGTTGAGAATTTGCTAAAAGTTCCACATATAAATATATTGAGCACATGTGGTCACGTGAACAAAATGCTATATTTTGTGCTAGAGATTTCAGTAGTATTTTCTAATTGTAGATACATTATTTGACCTATAAGAGGGCAAACAAGTTCTAACTTTAACACATGCCTAAGAAAATAATTTCCCATTGATGCTCCTGTCCTTTCTTTCAAACCTTTGGAAAAGGAACAGGTACCTTCTACAGCCAATCTATCCTATGCACCAATTTCTTAATCCTCCCTTCTCTGATTTTTTCCCTAACTGCTTAAACAGAAAGGAGCACATTCCCCATGAATGTAGGAATAATAATTTCTCTATGTTCTCTTCAGTCAATTCTTCCTCTTCACCAGTACCTTATGTTGGGTGCCTCAGGACCCAGTCTTAGGTCTTCTTTTCCACTAGGTCCACACTCCTTTAATTGTGGTGGTTGATACATTGTGTCCATTTGAGAAGTTTAGCTGCTTTACTAGATAACTCAGCAGTTACCTAGGGTAACATCCTAGGTTGTAGAGAACATGCCCTTACTGCTCTAGGATGTTGTTCATTGTGTCAATTTGAGAAGTTTAGAAGTTTAACTACGAGACTCAGCAGGGGGTCAGGGTCCTCACCTGTAAACATTGTGAGCCTGTGCAAGAGGAGGGCCCAAAAACTATAGAAGGGCTACACCCACATGAGGGCAAGTGGCCAACATACAATATAAGGAAAGAAAAGCAGCTCACTCCCCACTTTTTGCTCATGCTTTTGCTGTCTTTCGCTGCCATAAACTATTACCACTCTGCCATGCCACCCTAATTTGGAGTTATCTGATATAGACTGAAACCCCTACGAACTGTGAACTAAATAAATTTTTCCTTCCTTAATTTGGAGTGTTGAGTATTTTATCTGAACAACAAAAGAAAAGTAAGTGAGACATTAACTGTTGCATTTGGCTTCACAGTCGTAAGTTTCATTTCTGTGCTAATATTTCCCAAAGACATGTATCTCCATTACATACCTTTTTTCTGAATTTCACATTCGTTTAATCCCAGTACATGTGGGAAATCTTCACTTGATTAAACTAATGAATATGCAAGGTGCAAGAGGATTAAAACTGTATTGATAATCTCCCTCTACCCAAAACCTTCACCATCTTCCATTAATGGCATCTCTAGCCTTCCTGTTGCTCAGACCAAAAATATTGCATTAATTCTCGATTCCACTTTCTTCACAGTCAGTCTACCAAGAAAATTTCTCAAATATATTCAATATCTGATGATTTATCACAGTGAGAAGTATCGCAGTCATTTTTGTGGTGTGAGCCACACTATCAACTCTTATGTCCTTTATTTGCTTAACATTCTATCTCCTTTACAAGCATCTATTTTCAACTCCTAGGTCTGTTCTCAACCAAGTGGCCCAAGTCAATCTGCTAAAATAGATGTCATTTCATTTCTGTATTCACAGTTTTGTGAAGACTGTGAAGATCCAATGCCTAAAGGTCTTCATTTTTATCCAGTGAAACAGATACTCTTTCTAACCATGGCCTTCACGGTACTGCATGAGTTGGCACCTCTTTCCCCATTGGCCCTCTTCTCTCTCTCACACTTGGCATCTATCAGACTTTGGTCCCTTGCTCTTTATGAACACACAGGTCACACTGCCATCTCAAGGTTTTGCCTGAAGCATTGACTGGCTCCTTTGCTTCATTTAACCCTTTGGTCACAGGTCATCTTCTGACTGAAGACTGTGATGTGTCTCTTTATGGCACCCAAGTCCTCATTATGCTACTTTTTCCTGTGTACTTCTAGTCTTTCAAGTCACTACAGAGCAGTAGTGGCAATCCTGTGGCACTCATGCTGCAGTGGGCTGTTTGAATCATTGAAAGCTCTTGTGTTTGAATCATTGAAAGTTATTGTGTTTTTCTTGAAATGTATGAGTTGCTTTTATAAAACTAAAACTTTGTATACAACTTTAATTGCAATGTTGGCTCTTTGCAATAAATTAGTGGGTTCTTATTAGTGGGCTCTATTCTTCTAGAATATTAATTTTATGAATTAAAGATCTTGGATTATTTCACTCACCTATTTATCCGCAGCACATAAGAACAGGTATCATACACAGTTGGCTCTCAGCAAACATAGTTGAATGAATGAAAAACACAATTCATGACAGACCAAATTTAGTCTTATACCAATACCTATGGAATTGGCTTTAAGTTCCACTTTGGGGTATGTAGATTTTACTTCCTACAAAAGCAATTTGCAATTCTGAGTTTCCTAATGCTTTCAAGAATACTATCGGGACTGGTATAAAGATGTTGAGATCTGAGATACAAGAAAAGAATAGATGAGACTTTTTTTTCATTCTTTATAGATCCTCATTATTTTCCTTTTGGATAATCTATAATTCAAGAGGGGAACAGAAGAGTCAGAGACAATGATTGGAGCAAAGTCTCCAGAAATAGAAAGAAATACTAGATAACATTTTGAATATAGATTTGCTTGATCCAAAAAGTTTGAGATTAATTTTAAGACATTTAAAATTATTTTGTGATAGATTTCCTTTTTTTATTTTGCCTAAATCTTGACTAAAATTAAGTAATAAAACACTCTTTTAATGTGAGGTTTAGTTTTTGTTTGTTTTTTAGTTTGGAAGTTTCTATTTTGTGCTAGAAACATGTTTTCAGAATTTATAATGGCATTTTTTTTCTGACAGATCACAGTAGCATTATGTTACATTTTTAGGAAATTCATTGTTCTGAAAACTGAATAATACAAGAAACATCATGAACCTTATGCTGGAAGCATTTTTACTATAAAAAGTCTGGGTCTTTGAAAACGTAATGTGCTATATTATTTCTCATTTCCTTCTGATAATCATTAAGTTTTACTCAAAGAATCATAATAGTGTTGACTGATTTTCAAAATCATTCATGTGTAGAAATACAAAAGACTTTTACTCATGTTAATTAATTAATCCTGTGATGATTACCATAACAGCTCGACTTATTGTGTAATATAGCTCTCTTACCTAAGAGGCAGACAAATGGAAAAACATAATTTGCTAAGGGTCATTTTGTTCCATGGTGAGAGTGCTCAGTGGAAACTTGTAGCTGGTGTGATTGCTCTGCGGTTGGGTGGAGAGAATGTTATTCTCCTGTCACATCTGCTCCTTTGTTACACAATGACCTTCTAAAATTAAGCCTTTCATTCCTGCCAGGGTGGATACAATGAGCAGGTGTCATCTTTCATTGCAATTATTTTTAAAATGCCCCATGTGAAGATGAGAATTATTTGTCAAGGTGTACATTTCCACTATTTTTCTGAATTTCAATGTAAACAAAGAAAAGTGATCATATTGACCCATTTTTAAAACATAGGTTTGGCTGTTACACATTTAAAAGGAAGCAATATAGTAAAACCATAACAAAAAGATTGGCAAAAATATAAAATCAAATGCCAACAAAAGAAAAGCAAGGTATTTCAATATCATCGAGAAAACTGAGATTCGAAGCACTGAGTCTGCTGGGTGAACGGGAGTCGGGGGGGAGGCTATTTCTAACTGAAGAGTGCCCACAGATAAATATAGAAGGGCATTGTAGAACTGGTGGAAATCGGCATTTGCCGTGGATCAAAATCATCAACAGATGCTAACACTAAGGGGGAAATGTTACTGAGGAACAGAAATTTACCGATCTTAAAGTCCCTACCAGATTTCTTATTGATAAAAAGTTAGAGAAAAAAGAAAGAATAGTAGCTTCACAGCTGAGAAGTCAAACATTGGGTCTGGTGATCAAAATTAATAGCACTGAAGAGAGCCAGATGGATATCACACACCTTGAAGGGCACCGCTCTTGGGGTAACATGAGTAATGCTGTGCATGTAGTGCTCTGGGAGTTCACAGCAGGAAGCTTTGCATAGATAATATGAGAAATTGCAAAACAATACTTTACACAGAGATCTGGGGAAGTAACATTTATTGAGGAAATAAAGAATCAAAATTTGGGTACACTGAATAAAAGTAACCCCCAACAGTGTGCTGTAAGACAAATGAAGGAAAGGTTTCTTATCAGGAATTTTCTCAGAAAAGTTGTTTTCAGAGATAGTTCATCAGCTAGCAGAAATCCTAAACTGATCACTATTCTGATTCGGATTCTTCCTGATATCAAGTATCAAAGACTGTAAACTGACCTCATTTGCTGACCTATGTCTGTTGAAACATTCTGTGGTTTAACGTTTGGCAGGTGCTGGTTGTGGTCATGTTCTTAGGATCTCTTGTGTCCACCTTAGTTATCTCATTTTCCTTCACATTCTATGGAACAACCCACCTGTAGTCTTTAAAACCTTTTGGGAATATTTCATTAAGAAATCAGCATTGCATTTGCACCCCTGAATTCACAAATGAGAGCAACCTTATTAATCACCATACTGAGTCTGAGACTTTTGAGCATGCGATGAACCTTTTTAGAGACTAAAAACACCTAATAAATAAATTCTATATTTGTAGTGAATATCAAGTAAGGCTTCATCTTCTGTGTTCCTTCTTTATACACCAAAAATCCACACTGGAGAAGTTCTTTGTAATAAAATGAGTGTTAACTTGAAGAGAACTCATATTAGAGGGAAACAAACTGTATGTAATGAATATGGCCAAGTCTTTACCCAGACAACCTTTTTTTCATTGTAAATCAGAGAATGCAAACATAAAGTGATACTTTGATAACATAAATGATAGTTATAAAATTAATGCTAAAAGCATAATTTATGAGAGTCTATTATATCATATAGTAGTGCTAGCAAATCCAAAATTTTTGATATTTTTTGCTCTAAAGTGGGTTAAGAGAATTAGAATGGACATGAAATCAAAAAGGGTTTTTTTTCTCCTATGGAGAACTACAAACCATGGTTTCTTGTATTACAGTAGTAACTATACTGATGAAGGAGAAAACTGATAAATACCGATGACAGAGAAGATTATTCAAAGTCAAGTTTCTTGAATAGAAAGAAAAATAGAATGCAAAGCAGAAGTAGATTGTCCTGTTTCAGCTGGGATTAAAGGCAATGCCTAGGCACATGTGCAGGGCTTTGCAGAGGTGTTCAGAGTAGGTGGATCTTCTCTTCAGCTTGTGCTTATCTTCTCAGTGAAATAAGAAACAAGTCTTCTAATAGTGGAAGAACTGAGATGTTTGGGGTTAAAGAGAAAAATGAAAGTATCAAGCTAGTCTCAGAAGAGTGTGTGACATGCCTAAAGAAATACAGCACTTTAAAGCAATACTAAGTACCACCACATTTTAGAAAATGGTCATTTATTTGAAATTAGATCAGTTAGCTTGAGTCTGATTGTTTTTTCCTAGCCACATTATGCTTCTGGATAGGGATCTGTGGTAGCCAAAATACTGGATTTAATCAGGGTCAGGGTTCCCCAGGTAGTAAAGGGAGAAAGAGGTAAGAACATTAACAGTAGATGCAAAGAGGACACTTTAGAGATGGAGCGTAAATCTAAACGAATAAGAAGTCCATGAAGACAGGAAAGAGGTCGTGTAAACTTAAACTTTTTAAATTGCATCTGTAAATTGAAGATTCAGGTGGGTGGAAGATATGGTAGAATGGGGTGTTCTAAACATATAAAGGGTACTAGTTGGATTTGTAAACCAAGACAATATAGAACCATTATTGCTAAAAACAAGCATGAGGAAAAGATTATGAAAAGCAAAACATATCAGTGTACTGACACACAGGCTCACATGGATACTGTAATGACCAGGAACATGAATAGATAGTGGGGTGAAAAGGAGCTACAGATCAGATGCTTGTTTTCCACTAAATATAGGTTTGGGGCAGGAAGGACCACATCTATTCATGGCAAGAATTACAGGTAGTATAAGCCCATAGCTCAGGCACTACAAACACTTGGATTTTTAAATAAGGCAAACATAATTGTTTGAAGAATGGCTGCAAAGATTACGAATATCCTGAGCACATCTTGGCACTGGAGCTTGTAGAAAAGGGAAGAGAAAAAACAACTTTGACTTGGCAGTGTGCAGAGAAAGTCATTCAGTCATGGAAAATCAAATTTTAGAGTCAAGAGGTGACGTGAATGTTCCCCTCCTCTCCTTGAGATGATCACCTCCTGCACTTTGTCTCCCTTCTCAAAAGTCAGAATTCTTCACAGCCTTCCTTACGCTTGGTAGAGACTTTCTCAAGGATTTTCTTTCTCTGAGAAAGAGACCACAATCAGAAAAGAAAGAACTGCCTCACGTTCTGTTTGGAGTAAGGTAAAGAAGAAGAAGGAGAAGACACATGGAACTTTCCTGGTGAAAGGCTTTGTTTCCCACTGAGCACAGCAACCTTGGATTGAGGGGAGTTGGGAAGATGGGTCAGATTAGAAGTGCAGAGCCCTGCTTGGCTCAGGGTGCCCAGCTGACATTCCCCTGATCACAGAGAGAGGAAGAGCATGAAAGCGTTGGACTTGATGTTATCTGAGAGGAAGAAGAACAATGCTTTCAGCTGTATCTTGGCATCGTAGGCCATTGTAGGAGAGAAGCAGGCCACATGTTGTTTGTGTGGCGGGGGTGGCACAGCAAAGTCCTGGCCAGGGATTTATTTAAACCCTCTGCTCTGGACGGGGCTTGGGCAAATTCTGGGTAACGATTCAGGAGAGTAGAAGAAAAGTTTGCTTTTAGGAATCACAGTAGAAATTGTCTTTAAAAATGTCGTTAGTCATGAAACTCACTGCTACTATCAATATCAAATCCATTTAAAATCAGAAATTAAAATGAAGCATTTTGAAAAATAAATAATTTTTAAAAATTTTTTAAATGAGGCATTTTGTATAAAAAGATAACTGGGTCATTGGAACAGAACAAGAGGCATACAATTTTGTATGCTGTAAAGGAAACTGAGCAAAACAAAGTAAGGATTATTTGATGTGCTACTTTAATTTGGCTTGACAAAATCTTAAAACCTATAAAAATAAACATTAATGCAAAAATAGAACAAAATAAACTCTTACAAGCAGAATTAAATATATAAATTTATACACATAATATTAGGTTATGTAACATTTGTGAAAAGGAATTTTAGGCTTATAATCAACACCAGTGAAATAATAAAGATAAAAAAGCAGTTTGTCATATAAAAGTTTTAAACTTCTGTACATCAGTCAGGTAAAAATCAAGATAAAACAGAGGTATTTCGACAAAATTTTCTTAAAATAAAAATATGCAGTTTGATATGTTTGTTTATATCTTATCACCTTAATTATGTTTTAATTCTAATTAAAAGCCTAATTCATATTAATCATCCAGAATATAAAAAAACTTTATCCATATGAGTTTCAAATAGTAGACAAAAGGTAGAAGAGCATATATCCTATGATTATCAAAGAAATGATGAAATGAAGCATCTCTATGTTTCCTATATTAAATTACCAAAATAGTAAAATGAAACTAGACTTACTAGTACTCTTACTAAAACAGTTTTTTTGGTTTCATGATGTACTCTAAGTAATAAAATTTATATTCTATTTTAATCAGGTAGTCAATTTCCGGATTTTTACTCTTAAGACATTGTTCAAAATCTTAAAATTTCCTATAAAAAGCTATTCTTTACTCCTTACTTATACTAAGAAAAACATTAACCTCAAAATAAATGAATTATGAGTGAAATAGCATATAGTTATTAACAATAAAGTTTATGAAGAATCGGTAGCAGAGTGAAAAAGACATATTAAGTACAAAATGAAAAATGTATACTATTTTCTGTGATTATAAGGATATAAGTGCACACAAATAACTAGCAAATATGGATCCTGTTTGTTAAATAAGGTGGACAAAATTATGGAGGATTTTCTTTTATTTCCAAATTTTCTAACATAATGTCAAATTGTTTTTATAATACTGTCCATTTTCATTAGAGATGTTGATTTGAATAGGTTAAAACATTAAATTTCTTCTCTGAATAGTGGCCCTAAGGTTTTTTTTACCACTGTAGATTCTATCAGACATTGAGGATAAATGACATATCTATTACAGTAGAGAATCGGGATACTGATTTTACTGATTTTGAAATAATTTCAAAGGCTCTATGTCTCCAGCTGCATCCACACATCTTTCAAAGATTATTTGACCTGTAATAAAGAGTAAAACCTCTTTAGATTAATAAAGAATTCTAAAATAGATATCTTTGAAAATTTGCTTCCTAGCAAAATCTAATTACCAGCAAGAAAGATAACAGTTCACTGTTGTACATGTATTATTTCAAAATGTCTTGCAGTGACTGACATTATAAAGGCTGTATGATGTTTATTTCATGACAGATAAACCCAAAATACCACTTTTCAACATTATATGTTCTTTTATTAGAATTCAAAGATTAAATGAGCGAGAGAGGGCTGTTTCATAGCAGAGATTTTCATGTTCACCATGTGGCTGCACAAACCAAAAGGAATCTTGTTTAAATGTCCTCCAGCTGGTTTTATGCAGGTGGAAGAAAGTGTATGCTTTGTTAAAGACCCATAAACACATACTGTGTGTTCATGACAGACAGTGATATAGGGCAATCTGAAGAGTCAGTCCAAGTGTGCTCCTCAAGCAAGAGGCAGGCAAAGACATCCACATAAAAGCCGTGCACACCCACATTCTTACAAGAGACAGTGCAGTGGGCATCCAGCTAGAACTTCTTATTTGGCTTGAAAGCTGCAGTGTTCCCTTTCTTAGTTTGGATGAAGTTTATTATCAGTCTCTTTTTCCCAGTCTTCCTAGATTTAAGAAAGCAACAGAGTGGATATGAAATTCAGAGAATGTATATAGACCCCAGAGGATTATTCCACTTGTTTGTAGAAAATAGAGCTTAGGGAACCCAGGTGTGCAGTTGCACTGGAGAACCTGAAAGCATCATCACTGACTTCTTTTTGGAGTTAAGTCCTGCGCTGAAAGCTCTCCACCAGTTCAGGCAGCCTGTACTTACTATCAGAACAGTGTTCAGGAAGCAGCCCTTTCAGTTCTATGACCCCCTAACTTCCTCTTTCCTCTGGTGACTCAATTCTGCTTGCACATTCTCCAAGCACAGGCAGATCAGCAAGGTGTTCCAGCGATAAAGCTCTTAGTAAACAGAAGCAAACCAGAGGGATCCAGAAAAAAAAAATAGTTTGTGTTGTTTAATCCATTAGGATGTATGTGTGTAAATGCCTGTTTATCAGAACACTGTCAAATTCTTTCTGGAAACAGCGGGACCTTGAAGACATCTAGTAATAAGTGTGTTAAAATGGCACTTGTTCTTTTCTGCCATTCTAATCTGGAAAATTTGGCCACTTAACTGCATTATTAAGACACTGGTCTTGAGATTTTGGTTGCAGTCCCAATAACTAACTAAGGCATGTTGGTTTCCCAGTGGAATCAGGATTCTTTGCCACCTCTTCATATTGGCTACTGTCAGTTTATTCAGATACTGCAGAATGATTCACTTCTTGAAGGCATGAATGAATTTCAACTCAAAGGATTTCTCTCTTTCAACCCTAGTGAAGTGACTTGAGATCACTACAAAATAGACAACCATCCATAGGCATGGCAAAGTTCGTTAAGATTTAAAATACCAGCATTTAGTAGAGTAAAATATAAAAGAAAAACATTTTAAATAAGATCTAGACAATTAAATTGTTGATCATTTACAACATTTTTTCCATTTCTGTAATTGCTACACCATTCTCTGAGTTACAGGAGTCCCCTATTGGGTACCCAGTGCAGTAGGCTTACCTCTCCTTCTAGCCTCTCACTTCTTTTTCCATGTATCTAATCACTGCTTATGCACTCAAGACTCATAAATGCTTTCCCTTCATGGTCATAAGTCCCTTATAATCTTTCATGTATGCTACTCCAACATCTCACTTTTGCCTCTTTCATGATGGGTCATTTTCCTAGAGCATTTTCTCTAACGTACTCAAAACAGTCTCTGCTAACTCTGAATTTCACATGACACTCGTCACCCACCACAATGATGATGCAACCAGCCTGTATTTTTTTTTTTTCTTAGACAAAAATGCTGCCTCGTTTCTATGCTGGTCGAACTTGAATTGTTCCTCAGCCTCTTTTCTGTGCCTCTGTGGCATTATACTTCCAAAAAGAACTTACTCTAAGCCAACAATTCCAAACCCAGTGACCTATAGCATCACATTTCAGAGTGCTCACCCTTCCATACGTATATGCCCTCCACTTAAGAAAAAAAGAAAAGATGATGATTTTTGCAGATAAAATGCTGGCCTTGCTCAAAGTATCTAGAACGGTAGTTAAAACACAGTAGATGACACTGAAGTATTTGCTAAATCCCTGGTGCTCTTTTGCTTTCTTTTCCAGTGGCACCGCCCCCCTACAATCAGGACCATGAGATGGAATACTGTGCAGACTTGCCTCCTCCGTACTCCCCGACACCCCAGCGTTCTCCACCCCCTCCTTACCCTGGAAATTCAAGGAAATAACCCTTCTCTCAGAACAGAGGAAATGCCAATCAGTGATCTTGCACAGAATGAATGCTTCTAGAAATGCAGAAACAAGCAGGAAAGAACTGTTCTGAGGAACACTGTTGGTGCCAGATAATAGTTGGGTGGACCATTCATGAGAAGGGATGAAGGATTGCTACCTTGCTCAGAGATAACCCCATGTGGAGTAGTATGGAACTGCATTTTAAGAGGTCAACTGATCCACTGAAGCACACTCAGAAAAAAAGTAGAGATTAACAGACATCTGATAGTCATGACAAGCACTAGGTGAAGGAAGTTTTAGTATTGATCCTAAAAATGAGAAGACTGAAGTCATGTTGGATGAGAGAAAAATAGCCTGATGTACAGAGAAACAATTTCATTTTATGCAGTTTTAATAGTAGAGTTTTTTCATTCTTTCATTCATCAGTAAAAGTACACTGAGTGCCTGGGAGCCTACTATGTTCCCAGCACTGTTTGAGGCACTGGGTGGAAATGACCAGAAAGGAACTTTGGTTTTGGTATAGGCATACCTCATTTTAATGCACTTTACTGTATCATGCTTTGCAGATCCTCTGTGTTTTACAAACTGAAAGTCTGTGGCAATCCTGCATCAAGCAGTGCCACTTTTCCATCAGCATATGCTCAGTTCACCTTGCTATTGTACATTTTGGAATTATCACAATACTTCAAACTTTTTCACTAGTATTACATCCATTACAGTGGTCTATCACCAGGAACCTTTGATGTTACTATAATTGGGTACCACAAACCACACCCACGTAAAACTAGTCCCTTAATAGATGGATAAATATTGTGTGTATTCTAACTGGTTCACCATCTATTTCCCTCTGATTGGGCCTACGCATTACCTGAGATACAGCGGTATTGAAATTAAGCCAAGTAATCAAGTGTCTAAGTAAAAGAAGAAGTCACAGATCTGTCACACACGGCCAGAAATGATTAAGCCTGGTGAAGAAAGCACATACAATGCTGAGATGAGCTAAAAGGTAGGCCTTGTGAACCAAACAACCAAGCCATAAATACAAAGGGAAAGTTCCTTCTTGAAGGAAATAGATATTACTCCAGTGACCATCTGGACAGTAAAAACGAAAAATAGCTTTATTGGTGATATGGAAAAACTTTTAGTGATCTGGAACCAGTCATATTTCCTTAAGCCAAAGCCTTATCCCAAGCAAAGCTCTAGCTTTCTTCAGTTCAATGAAGACCAAGCAAGGAGCAAAAGCTACAGAAGAAAAGTAGGAAACTAGCAGAGGTTAGTTCATGGGGATCAGGACAAAAACCCTTTTAATAAACACAAAAATGTAAGTGAAGCTGCAACAGCTGATGTAGAAGTTGCAGCAAGTTACACAGAAGATCATAAAATGATTACACTGAACAACAGATTTTCAGTGTAGGTGAAAACACTTTATACTAGAAGAAATGCCATCCAAGACTTCCCTAGGGAGTCAACGTCTGGTTTCAAAGCTTCAAAGGAAAAGCTGATCATGTTGTTGGGTTATCAGAGGTAGTGACTAAGTTGAAGTCAGTTCTTATTTACCATTCGGCAAATCCTGAAGTCCTTAGGAATTATACTACCTGCGCTCTTTGTGCACTAACAATGGAACAGAAAGTCTGTTTACTACATGGTTTATTGAGTAATTTAAGCTCACTGTTGAAACCTACCACTCAGGAAAATGTATGCCTATCAAAACTTCCTGCTCATTGGCAACATACATGGTTAGGCAAGAGATTTGATGGAGATGTACAAAAAGATTAAAGGTGTCATATCTGCTAATACAGAATCCTTCCTGTGTCTCATGGATCGGGGAGTAATTTCTACTTTTAGGTCTCATGTAATGAATACTTTTCATAAGACTCTAGCTGCCATGGAAAATAATGGTTCTATTGGAGCAGAGCAGAGTAAACTGAAAACTTTCTGGAAAGGAGTCATCATTGTAGATGACATTAAGATGATCATGAACCAAGGAAAGAGGTCAAAATATCACCATCCATAAGTTTGGAAGAAGTTGATTGCAACTCTCGGGCGATTTGACAATTGAAGACTATGGAAAGTAACTGCAGATGTGGCGTAAATAGCAAGAGAACTAGAATTCGGAGTGGAACGTGAAGACGTGACTGCATGGCTACAGTGTCACGATAAAACATCCACAGATGAGGAGCTGCTTCTTACAGAGGAGCAAAGTGGTTTCTTGGGGTGGAACCTACTTGTGGTGAGGATACTGTGAAGATTGAAGTGACAGCCAAGGCTTTAGAATATTATAAAGATGAAAACTAGGGACAGTTTGAAAGACCTTACTCCAATTTTGAAAAGTTTTTTTTTTAACCATGAATAGATTGCTATCAGCATTATATACTACAGAGAAATGTTTCATGAAAGTCCAGCTATGCAGCAAATTTACTGTCTTATTTTAAGAAATTGCCACCACCTCCTCAATCCTCAGCAGCCACCGCCCTGATCAATCACGTATCACTATTGAATTAAATTCTTCTACCAGCAAAAGAATTATGACCTTCTGAAGATCCAGACAGTTGTTAGCACATTTTAGCAATAAAGTATTTTTAATTAAGATATACACATTGGGTTTTCTAGACATAACAGTATTGTCCACTTTATAATACAGTGTAAATATAACTTTAATATGCACTAGGAAACCAAAAAATTGTATGACTCACTTTATTGTAATATTTGCTTTTTGTGGTTGTCTGGATCTGAATTTGTAATACCTCCAAGGTATGAAAAAGAGCAGCTGGTGCTTTCTTATTGGCTAGATTGCTTCGTGAAGCTCCTGCTTACCAAGACTTCAAACAGAACCTTGGTATTTCCCAAAGAAATTCTGCAGAAGAACTGTAGAAAAGGAATGGTAAATGAGTTCATTGGGCCTGAAAAATTCTCCTCACATTTTTGGATAGCTGTACATTTCTGTGTCACTGGAAGTAAAACCAACAGTTGAATACTGTTTATTAAATTTGAGAGTTAAATGAGAGTCAGTTGCTAGAAACCAAGAGCTCTTCAAAGCTGATTACTACTGTCTAAAAAGCATCTGGCATTAGCCACTGGGTTATCCTGAACGTTAATCCAGCTATAGGGGGAGCTTGAAAGAAGTTCTACAGGCAACAAATAATTCACTTCCAGAGTAAGATAAGAACCCAAATATTCTCAAGGATTTTATATCAGGGAACAAAATCTCAGAACTTGGTCATAAAAACTACGCAACAGATTTACAAAAAGAAAAGGGAAAAATGAAATTGGATTGTGTCCACTTGTAACTGAGCCAAACTTTTGTCCTAGCTTTGTAAAATTTTGGTAATCTGTTTTACAGTTGATGGGAAAAGGTAAGATTTTGTCATCTTGCTTTCTACCAAATGCAAATGTTATGAAGTGCCTACCTATAGATATAAAAGCATTTAATAAATAATTCAAATGTGCCGTACTTTAACAGATTTTTGTATATTTAAAAATTTTATACTGAATGTTGGATATAGATGATCAGGCTTTTTGCCACTGTACAATTTAATCTAAAATGTTTAACCTAATATCATAATTTAATGAAATCCCAAAAATATAAGAATTTTGCTGAATAAATAAATCAAAGGAATATCTCAAAGTATAAGTTATAGTATCTGTACTTATTATAGTTAGGAAACTTAAGTATGTAAGTATTTCCTTTTGCTTTTAAATGCCTGCACAAAAAATACATCAGTCTGACTGAATATAGTCTAACTGTGAGTGGGGCCTAAAGGCTGGATTTATTTTGGATGACTCAGTTGAGTTTTAGGCACTGACAGCTTTCTTGCTCATGAAGGTGCAAAGCATTCAAAAGTTGCAGCGTGTTCTAGTAAGAGGCTCCCTAACTCACATGAAATATTTAGCATATGGTTAAGAGTACATCTGCTTTTATTTATTTCTTTTCTGCAAGTGTGATCAGATCCAGTTTCACTGCAACTAGAGTGCCAATCTCTATAATTTTGAGAATGTGAGCTGAAAATACTCCATGTATTCCTTTTTTAAAAATGGAGACGAAAGACCATCAGAAAGTTGAATTCTCATCTTCTTCACCTTCAATAAATACTTATTGTGAACCTTTTATATTCTGTAAATATTACCCACATAGGAGCAATTTCGGTCCACACTATGTCTCTTATTTGAGTTGTTTACAGCCTCTCTTAATGCATACTCCAAACCAATATACCTGTAATAAATGAGTATTTTTACTATTTGTATTTAGTGTCACAAAAGCATAAATATGCACATTTCAAACTTTTGAAGTTCACTGATTATTTTCAAAAATGCGTTTGCGGGAAATAATATATTATGTGAAAGCTTTGAATTATTTATAAACTAACATTTTTTCTATGGCTAACATGTTTATAATAAGCAATAAAATGAAAGAGAGCATTACAAGGTGTGACTGTTAAAGCTTGATTGTGTAGCAGTGATTGGTCTGGGAGGGGATTGCAGACCATGCTTCTGGCCATGTCTGGATGGATTGTGAAGGGATATACTTCACCGTGTGTGCTATATCTGATTCCTTGACCCTTCCTCTGTGGTGCTGTTCTGTTCTGCCCCACTGCATTTGCTTCAGTTGGCCCTTGGGCCATGATGTTTCAGACTTAGAATAAACCAACCATGGACTGAATTCCTGAAACCAGAAGCTAGATTACACCTTAACTCCTAAAAGCTGTGGGTATTGGGCAACATGTCCCAAGAATGGGAAAGCAGAGTAATATACAAGGGTTAATTTCAATGGTCATGAATCCATTTTGTTGTTGTTTTTACCTACCATATCTGTTGTTTTAGCCTTACTTGTATGTACAGAAAACATGAGTTGGAGCTAGACTGACTTTAAGTCCTATCTTTGTATCTATGCAATTTGAGGCAGGCTACTTCATCTCTCTGAAATTCAACTTTCTGCTCTGAAAAATGTAAATAATACACTAGTCCTCACTAGGTTTTTCTGAACATTTGCTTAATATAGGCAAAATCTAAGTATATAAATGGCTGGCATTTGAAAATATTCTGTAACTACAAACCAAATTAAATTTTAAAGATCAATATAATGAGACAAGCCTAAAGCACTGCCTTATTCAACACAGCAGTCACCACCTACATATAATCATTTAACTATAAATAGATTGAAATTCAATTAAGTGAAAAGTTGTGTCCTTCAGTCTCACTAACCTCATTTCACATGTTGGATAGCTTCATGTGGCTGGTGACCACCAGACTCAGTAATGGTGCCGTGGAAAATTGTTCTATGCAGAAATGCATGAGGTAGAGAGGTAAGGCTGGGTAGGAACTCAGTGATAGTGCTTGCCCCACAAGGTCCTGTGTTCAAGAAAGGATGAGAAGTAGAGGGAAATGAAGATTCAAAGGGAAGGAAGGGACGGAAGCAAAGACAGGATGAGATGGAATCAGAAGAAGAAAGGGGAGGAAATAAAGGAGGGGGAGAGGAACAGATGGAAGAGGAGGGAAGAGAATAAAAGGAAAGGGAAGGGAAGGGAAAAGAGAAAAAGAAAAGAGATGGAGAGAGGAGAGGGAAGGGGAGGAGAGGAGGGGAGAGGAGAGGTGAGGAGAGCAGGGGAGAGGAGAGGAGAGGAGAGGAGAGGAGAGGAGAGGAGAGAAAAAGAAGAGCAGAACAGAACAAGAGCAATAAAGCAATAGGAATTATTAAAGAAACCACTCCAATCGCCCTCTTGAGGAGAGTCTATTGATTTGATCAGTTAATTGTGATGTCTTTCACTAACACAGGCAATGAAGCCATTGCTATGGAAACAAGGCTGTGACCTGTATAAGAACCCAAGATGGCAAAGCTATTGTAGCAGCTAATGGGCTAATGGTAGCAGACAGACTTCAGATGTTGTGTTACCGTTGGTCACACAAGTCTCAGTCAGATCAGTTCTGCAGCTGCCTGTTCAGCTGAGAAGACAGCATGGGAACACCAAAGGTTGCCTTCATCTTCCTAAGGTGCAATGCTGCAATGTTCCCTTCTGTTTTTCATATTTGTTCTCATTGCCAAATGAAAGCATCCCTCATCGCATATCCACTGAACTCCAATTTGTCCTCATTTAGCCAACTCCTCCTTAGAGGTAATAAACAGTGTCTAGCACCCATCAGACAATACATTGAGCCTGGTAAGGAGTCCTGCTTTGGGTGCCGGTTGTTTTGTTCAATTTTTGTTTTTCATTTTTCATTAGGCCACCTGAATACCAGAATACCAAAGCCACAGGGTCACCTTGCTAATCACCACAGAGGCTTCTACAGACTCCTCATCCTCCTTCAGAACCTGTTATTTTCTAACCACAGACTCAAGCCAAAAAGGATAACCTGAGCTTGTGTAAGCCCCATACTCTTCTGGGGATCGAGGTATCAGTTCAAACTGTCAGCACCTCCAAAGAGAGAAAGCAACGTAGTAACTAATAAAAAGATCCACAGGCAACTCCAATTTCTACCCTCTCCATCCCCTCCCCGACCTCTGTGCCCTTCTAATGCAGAGAAAAGAACTGGGTTTCCTAGTTGGAGACACTGTTTTCTCTTTTCTCTCTATTGTCTGCTAGCTGTATGTTCTGCAAATAACAGATTGCTATCTGTTTCCTTCAAAATATATGAGTAACAACATCATTACCAGGCTGCTGCCATGATTATGAAACAAGTGTAGGTAAGACATCTGTAACAAACACCCTTTCTCAGTTGGTGATTCAGACAAGTACAAGTGTATATTCCCATCCTCTTTTCAAACTGTGTGGCCCACCCAAAGCCTTCCTGTTTCTATAATTTTCCATGGCTGTGCAATAAATTGCATGGAATCTTATGCCTTGAAACATTTATTATCTTGGTTTTCATAGAGCAGGACACTGGGCAAGACTAGACCTCCGGTGCAGGGACTGGCGCAAGCTACTGATCTCGCTGTGCAGCCATGGAAAGACCTGCTTCCGGCTGCTTCCCATTTATAGTGGTTGACAGTTCCGTGAAAGCTTTTGGATGGAAGACCTCATTTGCTCCCTAGCTATAGGCCAGAGGCCACCTTCAGATTCTTGCCATATGGGTTCTCCATAGGGCAGCTCAAAATACAGCAACTTACTTTCCCAGAGCAGACGAACAAGCATGCAAGAAGAGTCATCAGTAAGAAGGAGCACAGTGAAAAACAGAGTACTAGCAAGATGTGAATCACAGACTCGAAACCTAATATTGGAAGTGATCATCCATTACCTCTGCTATATCTTTTCTTAAAAATCAGGGAGATTATACAAGGGCATAGACACCAAAAAGCAAAGAGCATCAGGGGCCAGCTAGATAGCACATGATGGCAAAGACATTTATCTTAGTCTAAGTCCATTATATAGGAGTTTAGGCTATGTAGAGAATAATTCCTTCCCTCTAACAAAAACCATACCAACTTGACAGCTGAAAGAATTCCATGACCGTGCATGGCTGTGATCAAACTGCTTTTTTTGAACTGACAGCAGAAGAATGGAGCTGGCAGCATTCAAAGGTCACGTTAACTGGATAAATGCTGCGTTCCTAAGGAATATTAAAAGGAGCCACACAAGGTCTGTGTTTCTCATAAACTTCATTTACGAGTTTGCGCATATTGCTTGGCAGGGAAGGAAGTACTCCACATACCAAATGCCTTTGTGGGCAAGTTTTAACATAGTTCTAACTTCTACTTCAGATTTGTCCCAAGATATTTAATCTGTGCCAAGAAAGGAATTCCAAGACAAGTCTCCAGATGGGTGCTCAGTGGATCAAGTTGCTACCTAACCTAACCCTGAATACCTTCACTAAAAATGGAGAAATGAATCCAAGAAATCTCACGGTGCTGCAAATACATGTGTCAGCCATGTTTGCTTTTGCTGGATGCATGAAGAGGCAAATGGTTAAAAATCTGTTCACAAACTGGTTTCTTCTTCCACTCTGCTTCTTTTCTAAGTAGGAGAGGGAAGCAGGAGCATCTTTCTCTGAATCCTACTTGGCCTTGTAAGGTAAATAAGTAAGCAATCTAACATTGTTTTCCAACCTGTAAGATGGTTAGGTTAATTTTTTTCTGACTAAAACCAAAGCAACCATCTGATCTGATTCTTCATGTTTTTGTCTTATCGTTAGTTGTTGTCTTGATTAGCACATGCCATGGGCATCATCTTCTCTGCTGACTACAAAGCAGTTTGCAAGTAGCTCAGAATGAGTAAGCATTCAGAGTTCAGTTCCTGCTTTGCATGCAAAAATGCCTTCCATGTTGGTCCTTCAGTGCAGTGGGACCCCTAACAATGATCCTTCACCTGCTTGCTCAGGGAGCTCCAGGTAGGAGATGGCTTCACTTTTCCAGGCCTAGCTAAAAACTTACACTCTAAGGAGTATAGTTGAACAAGTTCTCAGACAAAATTAAATTTTTCCGACTTCTGCCACATGTGAACTATTTTTTTTTGTTCCTCACAGCTAGATTTATATAATTATCTGTCTCCCCCCCCCACAGACTGTATGATTTTTAAGATCAAGGACTGTCTTTTAGACATTTGCAGTCTTTGTGAAGTACCTACATTTTTAGGTCATGAAATAAATTGCTGCATATAATAAATCAAAAATAATATTTAACATTTTAAAATACAAAGAATTAGGGGAAATAAGTTTATAGTGAGCAGCACCCAGTAAGTGGGATTCATAATCCAAGGTGTGGGGCAGAGAACTGGGCATAAGGCTAGAATTTATCATTTTTAATTGATGGTACATGTTAATCCAAATATTGATAGATTGTGTCACTAAGCACAGTATTAATACATGTCCACTCATGTATGTGAATATGCTCATCTTGATTGATTCATTTAATGGAAAAAAACAACTTGCCAGTTTAGAAAAGTCATTTTTGTAATTCTTCAATTTAAAATTGGGTTTCTCAGTTGTTCCATAAAAAGAATTACCTCGTAAATCACAGTTCTATAGAATGGATTCTAATGCAACGTAGACGTCAGAAGCAATGTCCAAATGATTCACTAAAAGCATTTTTACTAAAATGAGATGCCATAGTTTTCATATTACCATTTCTTTATGGCATACTGAAAAACAATGGAATATTCTAAAAAGAAACCAAAACTATTAGAACTAGCTGGAAATGGAAAATAAATGATAGCTTTTCTGCTATTACTATTAAATGTATGTGGAGAGCAAGAGTGCACTTATCTAAACTGTGAAAAGCAGTAACACATGGTAAAAAGATTGATTTTCAGTGAAATATCCCTAGAAATCTGTCATTTTAAATAATAATAGGAGTGTGTGTGTGTGTGCACAAAGCACTCTTCCAAGGCAATTTGTATCCAGCTTACATTTGATCATCTCCCAACTTTATATGCTTAGTACTATTATTACTCTCACTTTGCAGAATTAAAAACTATAAAGGTGTCACTTTCATATAACAAATACTCCTTTTCCTAAGAGTAAACCTAATGCTAAAAAGAATTGCACCCATATTCACTCTCAATTATAAAAACTACCTGCGGCAACCTTGGGCTCTTCGTGGAACTGCTACTCCCTGGTTTCAGCTCCAGTTGCATGATTACAGATGTTTGAATCCCCTAAATGGCTCAGATCTTCACTCTCTCTTTTTGTTGCAATTCTTCCTTTAGTTCCCCATCAGTTTGGTTTGTATGCACTCTGTGGACAAGACAGAGTGTGAAAGGACTCTTATCGCTGAGATGACCTGTACCAGCAAATTCAAGATAATCTCCCAAGGTGATTTTCATCTGCATATTAGAAACCACATGGATTTTCCATGGACGCTCTATATTTTTCTTTCAAGAAAAAATGAGTCACTTCTCATAGAAAAGGAATAATGGAAGAGGGCATCTGCTAAACAATATAAAATATGAACAGAATTTTTCAGGTAATCATTCATGTTGGTGAGCCTAACTGAGAATAATAAAAATTGGTGCAGCTCTTCCTCTTATCTGCAGCCTCACTTTCTGCAGTTTCATTTGTGGTCTAAAAATGTTACTGGAATTTCCAGAAATAAACAAGTCATCAGTTTTAAACCGCACACCATTCTGAGAAGCCTGATGAAAACTTACCTGTCTTGCTGTGTCCAACCCAGGCTATGAATCACCTCTTTGTCTGGCATAGTCATGCTATCTATTCCTTCCACCTGTTAGTCATTTATTGGCTGTTTCAATTATCAGATCAGCTGCTAAATGTTTCCAAAGTGCGGTGCTTCTATTCAACTAACAATTATTTTACTTAATACTTGTCCCTGACTTCAAATGGAGCAATGCTCACAATTTATACATATCAAAGACAAGATTTAAAATGCTTCCTTAAAGTAAAAGGGTAAAAAAGCATAATCAGATACTCTGAAAGAAAGAGAACAAAGTCACATGACATTTATTGCAGTCTATAGTGTCTTCTATTTTATTGTTAATCTCAACATGCATAATTTACAAATTAAACTACATTATATGTACTTTGTAGGAAAAAATATGGTTTTATGGTGTTTAGTATTCTCTGTAGTTTCAGGCAACTACTGAGCATCCAATCAGGAGGCATTACTATACCGAAATATTCGTGTGGGATTGATTGTTGTCTTTCTGTTACTCATTTTTATATGGTTGAGATCACTGCAGAATGCTAAATATACAAGCATCAAATATTAAACTATACAATAATATGTTAGAATGTTTAGAAAAGAACTTTAAAACGAGGAAGAGTAATGGTTATCTTCCAGATAATGCTATGCAAACAGCAGAGATAGTAGTAATTGTCTTAGACTGTATGCTAAATGTCCCAAGACAGGGAAATTCATAATAAATAGAAATGTTTGGCTCATTATTCTGGAGGTTGAGAAATTGAGGAACATAAAGACACGAGAAGGAAGATTATTAATCCAATTGTGTAGTTAGCGCCCTTCGATTAACTTGGTCACTTAGTTATTTCTACTACTCCTTATTTCCTTTGTATTTAACAAAGAGACATACATAATGTGCATCAGCACAAATTAGAGTCTTTAAAATATTACCTTATTCAATTATAAACTTATCTATATTTAATAGACAAGAAGACAGCTTCATACAGAGGAGCATTACCTCCGCCAAGGCCACATGGCTAACAGTGGCAGGAAGTCGAGCAGTGAGGCCACAGCAGCTCTGCTTTAAAATTCTTCCTCTCACCAGGAAGGTGAGAGGGCAGTAAGATATTTTGAAAAAGTGAAGTCCTATGTTCCTGTAACAGTGCATTGTCATCCTTGTTTTACTTTTGTGTTAACTGTGGTTGAAGCTGAGCCTGGGTGCATGGAGACTGCAGCATCTTCCAGTTCTCCACTTCACCAATAACTTTACACAGTTATTGGTTCTGGTGGCTGTAAAACCCGCTCTCTTCACTCAGGGCCTTTGCACTTACCTATCCCTTTTAGGAACACTGTTTATTATCATTTTAAACCTTTATTTGCATATCAAACCATAAAAATCTGACTAAGGCTCCAACAACCCTTTTCCCATTCCCCTGTGCTATTACATTCGGAGTGCTGTCTACATATACTTATGCCAAGATGTCATTAAATATGCTTGTCTTTAGGCTGTCCCAATTTCTACTAGGTTGCCTAAAATTCCACTGGAATTCCTAAAAGCAAGGGGATGTTGGTTAGATGAACAACTCTGCACCCAGGACTCAGTACAGAGACTCAGTAAAAAATAATTACTGAATTAATTACTAACTGTGCATTAAAGAACAGCAAACTGGCATATGACATATAGTTGCACCAGTGCTTTAATGAGAACAAAGTTAAGAGTTAAGCCCAGATTTCATCAAGTCAATATGATCATCACAAGAAGCTCTGCCTGTTTATCCGCCTTCTTGCCCCTTTCCTGTGCTGTTTTTCCTGACGGGCACAATTCATGAGGGATGATAGTGCCATCACCACCACCTCAGGCCAGAAGTCTTAGAACACCCTATAACCCTGCAGGTGGCACCCTGCCCTGGAAGATGCTATTGTATTCAAAGCACTGCAAAAGACAGCTGTGCAAAACAGAATTTTCCTGTCCAAATACTACAAGGACCACATTTTCCCTGATTTTTCTTTCTCAACGTGCTCCAAAGTCAATCCAGAAGAAAAAAGTGTGTACTTCCATGAGGCATCATTACTTTTGAAATGTTTCATTTGTTTAATGGCTTAGCATATGCCATTAGCAATGAATTGCTCAACTGATTATACTGATCTGGCAAACCCAGATGCATTAAGGAATACTCTACCTCTGTTCTCCTCTTCAAACTTCAGAGCCTGGTGATTAAGTAAGAAGAATATGGCAAGTAGTATTTTGGCCTCTCTTGCAGCAGTTTTGCGTTGATGGTTATGCTTCACCCAAAGAAGAGCTATGCCCTCTGCCTCCCAGCCAAGCATGCAGACCCCATTGTTAAGACAAGATATATTTCCACCTGATTCTACTCAGAGAGAAGCTGTATTTTATTGTTGGCAAAGAGGCGAGTAAGTAGATGCACAACTTGTTGGAGTATGAATAATTGATACTGGACATATGTCCTTTTTATGGTCTCCATTCGTTAGGGGAAAATTCAATCAGGCAGTGCTGTTTTCATGTCACCACGTTTAAAGTATGCCTTTGGAAATAAAAACATTGGCTTTTAACAAGCACTGGGCATGGGTTTAAGTGAATTAGGTTCCATAACTATAAAATAGCTTTAAAATTACAATATTAAAAGCAATATTTCTACTTATATTAAGAAAAAAAGAAAATCACTAAAATGGAACAATTGAACAATGATCTTGCTGGGCCTCAATTTAAAAATAAAATAAGCTTGATACAATTTATAGCAAGAGCATAACCTCTTCCCAGTAAGTGAACAAGAAGTAAGCCTAGCACATTACAGTCACCGTTTTTAGGATCATTTTCATTCATGAGGGCATTTATTCAGTTGACAGATTTTAATCCAGAATATATTTTGTGCCAAACTTTAAATGCTAAGGTTGTCGCAATAGACAAAATGGACGTGGCATCTTGGCTCATAGAAATATACAATTTTGGAGCCAGTGATTTAGCTCAGTGGTGTAAATGCCTGCTTGGCAAGCACCAGTACCAAAAAAAAAAAAAATCTCTATGAACTGTACATGTAAAAAAGCCTCTGCAGAGTTAATTCACCAAATTCAATCTCAGGAAGTAGCATGTCAACATATCCATCCACAGTGCAAGTAAAAATGGGCAACTAAAACTAAATACAACCTTCTCAAAAGAAGTACGAATAGCAAAAAAAAAAAACTTGTAAAAATGTTCAACATCAGTGGCCACTAGAGAAATGCAAATGAAAACAGTACTGAGATTCCACTTTACAAAAGAAAGGCTATCTTCAAGAAATGAAATAATAATAAATACTGATAAAGCTTCACAAGTAAGCGGGGAACTCTTCCTGAATATCGGTGGGAAAATACATTAGTATAACCTCTGTGGAAATCAGTGAGTAGATTCTTTAAAAACTAAAACGAGAAATTCCATCTGACCCAGCTATTCCCCTTTAGGAAGCCTCCCTAAAGAGTTAAAGACCTCATAGTACAGTGGTGCATGCATACCCATGTTCACAGCAGCACAATTCATAATAGATGATCTTAGAAACAGTCCATATGCCCATCAACAGATGAATGCATTTTTAAAACGTGGTATTTACACGAAAGAGAGTTCTACTCTGTCATAAAGAGCGATAAGCTGAGTCATTTGTAGGAAAATCAATGCACCTTGAAACTATAATGTTAAGTAAAATAAATCAGACACATAGCTTAAATATTACATAGTTCCTCTAATATAAGAAACCCAACATAGGTAAAGAGCAAAATAAAATATAGATGATAGGAAGACTGTTTTTGTTTTTGTTTTTGCAGATAGAGTTGGGGATTAAGGGAGGGGAGGAGCGTGAATAAAGAATTCAGTTGTGTCATGTAAATGTGCCAATTCCTTGCGAGGAATGTGACCATTATGTACTGCAAACACAGACTAATAAAAAATAAAAACTGAAAAAGATGAAATCATCTCAGTTAAATCCATGATCCCTGGAGCAGGAATACTTGAACTCTGGGAAGTAAAGCACTATAGCTTGTATATGGACTGATTTTGTTCCCCAAGGTTTTATATGCTGCAGGCTTAGTCCCCAGAGCAGAGATTAAAAATAACCAAATTAAGCAATAGTGCATAACTGTGAATCATCTCTGATGATAATAAGGTCAAAGGAGAGAGTATGGCAAAGCTGGTGAAGAAAAGCTGTGTTTCACATCTGAAGATCATGAGATTTGTCATGTGGTTCTGGCTAAGCAGAGAATTTAAAGTGAGGAGGTGAGGCTTGCACCTTCCTAGGGTCAGACTATGCCAGGTGGGGAGAACAACAAAAGCTAAGATCCTGAGGTGGGGACTTGTCCAGATTACTTAATTGGAAGGACAATGAGTCATTATTGGTTTGAGCAGAATAAACTAAACAAAGAGAAGTAACAGGGTGATTCTGAAGCAGAAAGAAAAAGGTAGGTAGATACTGGTGTTGGCATTGGGATAAACAGATACAGTATCACCATAATGTATTTAATTAAAATAACAAAATTGTGCAATGTATGTCTTTGTTCTAATGTAAAACATTTGTATATTACTCTGCAAGTATCAGAGTGCTTTCATTTACATAATTGTTTTTATTTTTACAAGGTTGCTTGATGGTAGAGAGGCAGAGGGAGAGAGTGAGAGCATTTGAGTTATGGCAAATACGCAAACTATGCAGGCTGACACCATTTCAATCAAGTCATGGCTGCCCACCCCATCACAGTGTATGTAACTCGCATGACTGTGCCTCACTGGGAACAACTTTAATGGATATTTATAGACTGTGGAAGAAACAAGAAATTTTGGTTTCTTAAAGATATTGTTTTTACCTTGAAATATCCCTTAATGTCTGGACAGTGTTGGAAAAAAACCTCCTAGCTCTTATGAGCCTGCTTACCAGAAGCATAACCAGGAAGACAACTTCACAGTATGAGATTAGGCCTCAAAACCTTATCTTCAATTTTTTTTTCACTTCTTACCTAAGGCTGGGGATGAAACTCTGTGGTAGGGCACTTGTTCAGCAAGCAGAGGTTGGTGCTCTCCAACACCAAAAAATACATAAATAAAAATTTTTAAAAATTCTCAAGTCTTGCCCCTAAATTTTTCTCCTACATGGTTTGCTGTTTGCAGACAACAGAATCAGGTTATATACATGATTCTGCCTAAGCTTCTAGGTGTTTCTGACCACCATCCTACTGCACAAAAATACATACCTGATTTCACTCATTTTATACATGGTGGTTAGGGACAGGGAAGTTTATGTCAGATAATATAAAAGTGAGGACTGATAAATCCATGGTCCTTATGAAGGTTTTTACGAAATCTTTTATGAGCTTTCTGCTAGAACTGAAATGCAATATGAGCCTTTCATTTCCTAAAGGTATTATGATCTGTGAGATATTTAATATCCTTTGTGCATACCTTTGGCAGATAAAAAGTGAAAGTGAGAAATATTGTTTCACCCTGTGAGGTGGGCTCAAACAGCGATTACCAACTTCCCTGACTGCAGTGAAGCAGAACACACTCATAAGCAAGAAGTTACAAGAAGCAGATTTATGACTTACAGATAGGCAGAAGCCTAGTATTTATTGAGCACCAGTCTCTCAAAGCTCAGAAAAGCTACCATAGGCAGGGGCAGTCTATACCATTCATGTCCTGTTTGCACTGTGGCTGAGGGACCCTGGACATTTGCCTGCCTTGAGTTTCCAAGCTTTTGTGACTCATGGAGCTCAAGAATCTTATTTTCTGAGGTAAGCTGAAATGAGTCTAGGCTACTCTGGCCAATACATCCTGAGCTCAGGGTGCTGAAATCCTGCACATCTACAGTTATTGTTAGAATTACAGGGAAAAACTGTGTTGGTCCAAACCTAACTACACAACTATCTTGCATATTGTCCTTTCTCTATAAAGTGAATTAAAGGAGTTTTTACACTTCTCAAAGAAACAATTCTTGGTGTATCACCATGAATTTTCAAACGACTACATTTTCAGTGATGATTTATTTACTGTGTGTGACATTTATTCCTTTAAGCACTCACTACCGTAAATGGATGTGGAGATGATGTCAGTATCTAGAGAACCCATCATGTATTTGTGAATATATATCAGTGCTCGTCCCAAATTAGCAAAATTTACAAACCAATCGAATTCTTCAATATCAGTCACCAGGGGTTAACCTCATTTCCATAAAATGTGGAAGAAGAGCCTTAAATCTAAAAATAGCTACAGTGTATTTCAATAAAAATTTAACAGATTTTTGCATTCATGGTTCACAGTACTTTTCAGAGTTCCCTAAAATCTATTTCTAGAAGATCAGTCAAAGATCAGCCAGATGAATGTGGGTATTTTAAAGAAAATTTCTATCTCTACAATGAAACTACTTTTTTCCTGAAACAATAATACTGTCTTCTAGCACTAAGCTACAAGATGAGTTTTGGGTTGAAAAACTAACAAAGAAATGCCATTTAATTTCTGACTTTTTACATTTCTGAGAGGCATGAAGCAATCCATAAGCTCTTCAATACACACAGAATGAATATTACTTGAACCCAATATTTAAATGATCAAACCACACAATTCCTAACATGAAGCCACTGAGAAGCAGATTTAGTCAAATATTTTTTGGAAAAGATACAAGTTTTAAAAGGTCTAAAAAGCTTAGGAATGATATTGGCCACTCTTTTCATATATATACTTTGAAATGTCTTAATAAATTAACAAAGTTAATTTGTTAAGCTTTACATAAATGAAGGCAGTACAGATCCCCAAATGATTTTCATTTTTTAAAAAACACTGTGATTTTTTAATACAACCCAAACAATAGTTTTATTGGTTTTGTTCTGTGCTGTTTTCTTCAATTTTATTATAACTGATGATATAGGCAATTCTTTTTAAGAAAGCAAGAGGCATTATGGTAACCATTGTTGATCACCCTGTTTTTGCATCATGTACTATGTCCAACCTTTTGATTTGACTGTTTTATTTTCTCACATTTGGTTTTATTCTCTTCAAAAAAAAAAGTAATAAGAACAGTGGGAATAATAAAACCCAAAAAGTGTAATTGTTATTGTACAAAAGAGCGGAAAAGAAAGTGCTCTAAAGGATAAAACTGCATGTATATTTAAGTGTATAAGACAGATAACCATATTACTGAGTTTTTGCTGGATTATTGAACAGAACTGTTTGCAGTCTCACTGTTTGAATGTCTACTTTGTATGCTTTAATTTTGTAACTTGAACAACTATTTCTTTTTTATTTAAAGAGAAAAAAAACAAAGCAATAAAAGGTTACAAGCAGTACAGAATTTCAAGACAAAAAAAATATACAGTAAGAAATCACTAGTTAATAGATTACATGTTGTCATCTTAGAAACAGTTGTCCAAATTACAAAATTAAAGCATACAAAGTGGACATTTATACAGTGAGATTGCGGCCAGTTCTGTTCAATGATCCAACAAAAACTCAGTAATACGGTTTTCTATCCTACACACTTAAATATACATGCAGTTATATCCTTTAGGCCACTTTCTTTTCCTCTCTTTTTTACAATAACAATTACACTTTTTGGGTTTTATTACTCCCATAGTTCTTATTATTTTTTTTTTGAAGAGAATAAAACCAAATATGACAAAACAAAACAGAGTCAGTTAGAACAGAAGGGTGGACATAGTATATGGTGCAAAAATAGAATACCAGGTGATCAAAAATGATTACTTTTATGCCTCTTGTTGTCTTGAAAAGAGTTGCCTATATCATCAGGTATAATGAATTGAACAAAACAGTACAGAACAAGACCAATAAAACCTACACTGGAGACCTTACAGGACTTCAAAAGAAGATAATAGTCAAACCATAAAGGGCATCATAGTATATCTTACTACCTTCAAAGTGGTTGCCTCTACCCTCAAACTTGATACTATCAAACAAAACAGAATATAGTAAAATCAGACAGAACAAGATGGGGAGAGCAAAAGTGGGGTTCAAATCAGGTTAATAGGAAAACAAAAAATTACTGTAATATATCCTGCTATTTTTAAATTTAGTTTTCCCTTAATTAAAAAAATAAGAAAAAATAAATTAATTAAAAAAGTGGGAGATTGAGATAAAAGAGGACATAGTAACAGAACAACACAGTCAGAACCGAACAATTTAAGCATCATTGTGTTTCACCACCAGATAACCTGACATAATAGTAGTCAGCATAGTATCTCTTTTCTTGAATTATTTGAGTATAACTTCTATACTATAGCATCAAACATATTATGACAGTGTGAAGACATTCAAGAGAATGTAAGAATTACAGGGTATTTAGAACCAACTAACAGAAAACGAACAACAGTTTCTATATTATCTTTTGCCTATAAAAATTTTTGTTTATATTAACACATATAATAAAATACAATAAGATACAACATGTTAAAACCCATGGAAACTGATGAACAACAGCTTGATGGAACTTCAAAACAAGATAATATTAAATCAGCACTAGCTATTATGATGTCTTCCTTTCTTCAAAACTGCTATTCGTACTATCACAGACAATAAAATCGAACAACCCAGATTAAAACCATTGCAATTAATCAGTGAAAACATTATATGGCTTCAAGCCAATATGATTGGGAATCATGATTACCACATACTTTTAAGTATTCTTATCATTTCTTACACTAGGGAAACTATTCAGTATTTATACATGTGAGTTTGATTTATCCCACTTATCAGTGTGGTCTCAAGATGCGTCCATTTATTTTTAAATATCTTAATGTGATCATTCTTTATAGCTGAGTAGTACTCCATTGTATTAAAATACCACCACTTTTTTATCCATTCCTCAGTTGATGGACACTTGGGTTGTTTCCAAGATCTGGCGATTACAAATTGTGCTGCTATAAACATAGGTGCACATATATCACTGTGGTATGATGCTTTCAGTTATTCTGGGAATATGCCTAGAAGTGGAATAGCTGGAATAAATGGGACTTCCAATCCCAGCTTTCTGAGAAATCTCCAGACTGACCTCCACAATGGTTGCACCAGTCTACACTCCCACCAACAGTGCATGAGAGTTCCTTTTTCCCCACAGCCTCTCCAGCATTTGTTGCTGGTGGTTTTCTTGATCTTGGCCATTCTTTCAGGAGTGAGATGATATCTCAGTGTGGTTTTAATTTGCATTTCTCTAATGACTAATGATGATGTATATTTTTTTCATGTATTTATTTGGTGTTTGTATTCATCTCAGATGCCCATTTTTAGATTGGGTCTTTGAATTTTGGGGGTCTGATTTTTTTTTTAATTCTTTATATGTTTTAGACAGAAGTCCTTTGTCTGAGGGGCAGTTCATTAAGATTTTTTCCCAGGTTGTGAGTTTTCTTTTCACTATGTTGGAGATTTCTTTTGATATACAGGAACTTTTCAATAAGAGGTAATCCCAATTATTGACTGTGGGAAGTTATTTCCCGTGCGGTTTGAGTCTTGTTCATGAATTCTCTACCTACCCCTACATCTTCAAGGTTTTTACCCAATTTGTCTTCCAATAGGTTTAGTGTTTCTGTTTTAATATTTAGATCTTTGATCCATTTAGATCTTATTTTAGTACATGGTGATAGGCATGGGTCTAGTTTTAGTTTTCGGTATATGGAGAGCCAATTTTTCCAACACCATTTATTAAAGAGACTGTCGTTCTTCCAATGAACATGTTTGGCCCCTTTATCAAAGATAAGGTGATTGAATGTGTTTGTAGTTGTGGCTATATCTTCTAATCTATTCCACTGATCTTTGGCTCTGTTTTGGTTCCAGTACCATGTTGATTTTACTACAGTTGCTTTGTACTATAACTTCAAGTCAGGGATTGTGATGTCTCCTGCCTTGCCTTTGCTGCTTAGAACTGTCCTTGCTATTCTAGGTCTCTTCTCACTCCAGATGAATTTTAGGAGTAATTTCTTGAGATGTATGAGGTATGTTGATGGTATTTTTATCGGAATTGCATTGAATCTGTATAACAGTTTTGGGAGAATAGCCATTTTCACAATATTTATTCTTCCTATCCATGAGCAAGGAATGTCTTTCCATTTTCTGAGATCATCTTCAATTTCATTTTTCAGTGTATTATCATTTTCCCTGTATAGGTCTTTCACTTCTTTCGTAAGAGTAAGTCCTAAATATTTCATTGTTTTGGTTTCTAGTGTGAAAGGTATGGTTTCTCTTATTTCTCTGTCTGAGATTTTTTTGTTAGTGTATAGGAATGCTATTGATTTTTGAGTATTGATTTTGTATCCAGCCACATTGCTGAATTTATTTACTATATCTAGGAGTCTTTCAATGGAGTTTCGGGGGTCTTCTATGTAGAGTGTCATGTCATCTGCAAATAATGATAATTTAACTTCTTTTCCTATCTTTACCCCTTTAATGTCTCTCTCTTGTCTAATTGCTCTGGCTAGTATTTCCAGTACTATATTAAAAAGGAGCGGTGATAAGGGACATCCTTGTCTTGTGCCTGATTTTAATGGAAAGGCCTTCAATTTTTGGCCATTTAGTATGATACTGGCTGTTGGTTTGTCATAGACGTCCTTTATTATATTGAGGTAATGACCATCTATTCCAATTTTCTGCAAGGTTCTTATCATAAATGAATGTTGGGCCTTATCAAAAGCTTTTTCTGCATCTATAGAAATGATCATGTGATTGTTACTTTTGGCTTTATTGATATGGTGTATTACATTTATTGATTTACGTATGTTGAACCATCCCTGCATGCCAGAGATGAATCCCATTTGGTCATGGTGTATGATCTTCTTGATGATTTGCTGCATCCTATTTGCCAATATTTTATTGAGGATTTTTGCATCTGTGTTCATTAGGGAGATTGGTCTGTAGTTCTCTTTTTCAGTTGGGTGCTTCTCAGGATTTGATACTAGAGTAATATTTGCTTATAGGAATGAATTAAGAAGGATTGCTTCCCTTTCAATTTCATTGAAGAGTTTGAGAAGTGTGGGCATTAAATCTTCTTTGTATTTCTTGTAGAATTCTACAGTGAATTCGTCTGGGCCTGGGCTCTTCGTTGTAGGTAAGGAATTTATCACGTTTTCAATTTCTTTAGTAGAAATTGAGTTATTCAGCAGTTTTAGATCTTCATGACCTAGCTTTGGTGCTTCATATGCTTCTAGGAATCTGTCTATTTCTTCTGTGTTATCAAACCTTTGAGAGTAGAGGCTTTCGAAATAGGTGTTGATGATCTTCTGTATTTCTATAGGGTCTGTAGGAATTTCGCCTTTTTCATTCCTTATCGCATGAATTTGAGCTTTTTCTTTCCTTTTTAAAATAAGGTTGACTAGGAGCTTATCAATTTTATTTATTATTTCAAAGAACCAACTCTTTGATTCATTGATTTTTTTTTTTTTGGTCTCTATTGCATTGATTTCTGCTCTGGTTTTTATAATTTGCTTTCTTCTTTTAGCTTTGAGCTTGACTTGCTCTTCTTTTTCTAGATGTTTGGGGTGTAACATCAGGTTATTTGTTTGTATTCGTTCTGTTTTCCTGATGTGGAAACTCAGTGCAATAAATTTTCCTCTGAGGACAGCTTTCATTGCATCCCACAGATTCCAGTAAGCTGTATTTGTGTTTTGATTTGTTTGTAGGTATTGTTTAATTTCTTGTTTAATGTCCTCTTTGACCCACTGATTACTAAAGAGTGTGTTATTCAGTTTCCGTGTGTTTATTGGAATTTTGTAGTATCTTTTATCATTACTTTCTAATTTCATATCACTATGATCTGATAGCATGCAAGGGATAATTTCAACCCTTTTGCATTTATTTAAATATGTTCTGTGAGTTAATATATGGTCTATTTTAGAGAATGACCCATGTACTGCTGAGAAGAATGTGTATTCTGTTGTTGTTGGGTGGAACACTCTGTATATGTCTATTAAGTCCATTTGTTCCCAGGTGTGATTCAGTTCTTTTATTTCTTTGCTGATTTTCTGTCTGGTTGATCTGTCCCTTGGTGTCAATGGTGTGCTAAGGTCTCCTGTTAGAATTGTGTTGCTGTTAATTTGGTTTTTCTGTTAATACGTGTTTTATATAGCTGGGTGCTCTGGAATTTGGTGTATATATATTTAAGATAGTTATCTCTTTCTCTTGAAGTTTTCCCCTAACCAGTGCGTAGTGACCTTCTTTTTCCCTTCTGATCATTATTGGTTTGAAGTTCTCATTGTCTGCAAACAAAATAGCTACTCCCGCTTTTTTGGGGGGGGTTCCTGTTGCATGAAGTATTGTTTTCCATCCTTTGACTTTTAGTCTGTGAGTATCCTTTTGGGTTAGATGGGTTTCTTTAGACAGCATATGGTTGGATTTTGGTTCTTGATCCATTCTGCTAGTCTGTTTCTTTTAATCAGTGCATTGAGACCATTTACATTAATGGTTATAACTGTTATATATTGGTTTATTGTTGACATGTTATCTTTCTGCTGTTGCATCTTTATCTTTCTGTTCTGTTTAATTGTCTGTTTTGTTTAGTGTTTTTTTCCTAAATGTATCTATACTATCTTTCAGTATTCTTTGCAGGGTTGGCTTGGTGATCATGAAGTTTTTCAGCTGTTCTTTGTCATGGAAGTTATCTTATTTCTCCATCGATTTTGAAGGACAGTTTTTCAGGGTACATCAGTCTAGGTCATAAATCATTTTCTTTTAGGATCTGAAATACTTCACTCCATGCTCTTCTTAATTTTATTGTTTGTGCTGAGAAGTCTGCTGTGATTTTGATAGGTTTTCCTTTATAGGTGATCTGTCTTTTCTCTCTGACAGCTTTTAATATTATATTCTTTTGTTCAGTTTCTGGGATGGCAATTATTATTAGTCTGCGTGTAGTTTTATTTTGGTTATGTCTATTTGGAGTTCTATATGCTTCATTGATCTTGATAACAGTTTCCAATATGATGTTTGGGAATTTTTTAGCTATTACTTCTCTAAATATTCTTTTGACATCCTTTATGTTGTCCCCTTCTTTTTTCATTTATCCCTATCAACCTTATGTTGTTTCTCTTTGTGTCATCTTGCAGGTGTTGAATTGTTATTTCCTGATTTCTTGTTATTTTTAAAAGATCTTTCCTTTCCTGTTCATTGGCTGCAATCTTGTCTTCGAGTTCTGAAATTCTATCTTCAAATTCATTGAGGCGGTTTTAAAACTTTCAATGGAGTTTTTGATTTCCTGTATATCTCTTTGCATCTGCTTTATATATTCTATTTGTTCCTTATATTGTTCATCTAGGGATTCTATCTTTTTGTTTAGTTCCTCCAATTTTTTAACTGTGTCTTCTTTAGATATGCTCATCATCTCCTTCATTTCTTTTATCATTTTTTCTTTTACCTGAGAGATTATTTCTAGTTTGAATTCCTTTAAGGCTTCCCAGAGTTGTTTCTTTATTTTGGTTACTATTATTTCAGGTATTTCAGGTATGTGGCCTGTATTTTCTTCTATGTACATGGCTCCTAGGCTTTCTTGGGATGGGCTGGATGTTTGAGACTGCATTTTGGTCTTTGGTTTTGTCATTTTCCTGTATTTTCGAGCATCAAGTGTTGTTCCAAGCTTCCCCTGGGCGTGTTGGAAAGTGTCTCTTATGTCCTGCACTCCTGGGACTCCTCTGATAGTGTAGCTACCTCCTTAGGCAGCAAAGCCCCCAGATTAAGAGAAGGTTGCCAAGCTCCTCTCAGGTAGACCTAAAGCCTCTTCAAGCTATACAGCTCTCCCCTGTGGCAGCAGAGCTTCCCTCTTCAGCAGGGCTGCTCCTTCCTCCAGGCAGTGGCATTAGTGCTGGAGCTCTCCAGGCTGAAAGAAAGTCACAGGTAAGGTCGGAGCAGTTTCCCACAGCTTGGCCCAGTTCCCTCCTTCAGGTGGGGCAGCTGCCCTGTGCCCTCCAGCTGAGAAAGGGTGGTCGGCAAGGCTGTAACGGGGTCCGGCGGCTCAGCCCACCTCACTGTTTCAGGCAGGAAGCTGCAGCATGTCCCCCAGGCAAGAGAGAGGTCTGCCAGTCTGGAAACAGGGTCCGTGGTTAGGCCCGCCTTACTGTTCCCGGTGGAACAACTTTTCTAAGATGACAATATGTAATCTATTAACTAGTGATTTCTTACTGTTTATGTTTTTAAAATTCTGTATTACTTGTACCCTTTTTCTGTTTTTTTCTTTTTCTCTTTAGATTTGTTAACTGTGATAGTTTCCTTATTTCTGACTCATTTTACTCATGCACACTAGCACATCCTCATCTTTTACATGCTAGTATTAGCAAATGATAGCTTGAGATAATTTTCCTCTATTGTAATGTAAACAAATTTTTATAAAAAAAGGGTAAGATACATTAGTGTATGTGTACTTCAGTGAGAATGCATAAGTGTGTGTATGTACACCTGTGTGTGTGTTTGCCTATAACGGACTTTGGACTCAGATGGGTATGGATCCTGGTTTCACTCTGCACCAGTTGCAAGACCTAAGGAAGTTACATAATTTCTTTGAATCTCAGTTTCCTCATCTATAAATTGTAAACCATTCAGTATGAGTGATTGTTTTGTCTACACTACTAAGAGCTGCCCGATTTTATATGTCAGCTTATTGAGATTGTGGTGCCCGGTCGCATGGCCAAATACTAAAGTACATGTTTGTAAAAGTATTTGTGAATATGATCAATATTTATAATCATACTTATGTAATACAAATGATCCTCCATAAGTATAGTTGAAATTCATCTAATAGATTGAGGATTTTAACAACAAGACAGGATTCCAGAGAAAGAAGCAATTCTGCCTTGAGGTTGCAATATAGAAATTCTCCCTGAGTTTTCAGTCTCTAGTACTGCCTTATAGATTTGGAATTTACCACTTACCTGGATCGCATAAGTCAAAGTCTTAGGCACACACATGCACACCATACTGACTATTTTGTGGAGAATTATGACGAAGATACTATCCTATGTTTCTATTTGGATAAAATGTGAAGTTCATATAATTCATGCATATCATAAGGACTCAGTCTTACACATTAGGTTAATTGTACTTTACACATGAGGTTAAAAGTACAAAAGTCTTTTGTATTTTGCAGGGGGTTGAGAAAGGGTAGAAAAGTAACCAAGGTTAGAGTCTCCCAAGAGGAAATAGCTGTAAATGTTGATCTGCCTTTTGTCACAAATATCCCACAGAAGCTGCTCAGAACAAAAAAAAAAGCAAAAGAAACAGAAAATTAATGCCTAGTATGTCATTAGCTGTCCCCTGGCCCAGATCCAGGCCAGGAAAGTTCTCTCCCTCCATCAGAGGAGAGAGCCATATGTCAGGTGCAGTCACTATACTTTAAACCAGAGCTGCTGGCCCAGTTTCTGGAAATCATCTCACAGCAAACTCTGGGCCAAACTGTTCATCCCTTGGATTCTGGGATCTGAAGAGTAAGTCAAGAGAAACGTTCAAAAATAACTTCCTCAGAAAAAACACCACAAAAGTGAGTAAGGCTAGGGCTTGAAAATGCAGTATCTTAAATACCATCACCCCTCCTTATTATAATTGCCAAAGGAAACTTAAACCAAAGTTAGTTCAGTCTTAGAGTTGACATTATTCTCCTAAGACAAGTTGGCACAATATTGTTTCTCAACAGCTAGAATTTAACATTTTCATCTCTCTGTATGTTCTCTAACAGCTTTCTTTTGTGGGTTAAACTAGGAAAATTCTACCAGAGAACACCCTGAATTTTACAGCCATTGCTTAAGAAAGCACAGTTATAATTTTTTACTATAAAATTAAATCAGTTTAAAACTTCAAAATTTGGCAGCCTGCTTCATGTGTCAAAACCTATTCCAAATATGTGACCAGAGAAGAAAGAAGGGATAGGTACCTTCATACTTATTAGGAGAGAAACTGGGTTGCTAATTCTTCCTGAGAGAGATCTGGTAACATAAGCCAAAATGTGAGTGATTTTTTTAAGTCTATGTTTCCACTTAGAATTATCTAAAAAAATAATAGGACAAATATTCAAAGATATATGCATGGGAATCATAATTGCAATGTTGAATGCAGCATAAAATAAAATCAGCATAATTTCACAGAATGAGCATCTAACAGTGAAATACTCTACAACTACTGTAAGTGAATTGTGTAAAATTATTATATGTCTATATTGTATGAAGCAGAAAAAGGGGCTTTTGGAGTGCTCTTATTTTGTTTTTAATGAAACTTGTATCTGTATGTAAATCCAGAAAAACATACCGGAAGTTTTAAATGTTTATCTAGGTTGTCAGATGAAAGTATTTTATTATTTTTAAAAGAATGATTATTTTCTGGATAAATACTCCATTGGCTTTTATAATCTGGAAACAATAGCTACTTGAAAATCTAACTCTAAATTAACACAAATATTTATTTTTATATTTAAAAGAAAATTATAATTTTGGAAATTGAGCAAAGGAATTAAAAATCACTGAAAAAATTCACAAATAGAGATGGATTTTCTCAGATTCAAACAAAATGGATTCTCTGAAATCTAAGGAAACTGCAACAAAATATTCTCATGCTCAATCATCATGCGAAGAAGAATGTAGGTTGACATCTATACTACTACAGAGCGTATTTACAATTCTCTTTAAATCTCTGTCAGAGCATGAGCAGTTTGTCAATGAATTAGTTAAATGTCATGAGGATGGTTTCCAAGTACTGTCTGTCACTGGCTCTATTATGTGCAATTCGACAAAGTTTTGTTATCATCTCATTTGGGGCTATTTTTACATCTTAAGTTTGCATAGAGATTTCTCTCTGGATATTTTCCCACTGACCTAAAAGCAAGCTCTTCTAAAAACTAAATTCAAGCCAGATACACTTTATTGTATGCTCAGTGATAAAGGAAACTCAGTCATTTCAGAAGAAGTAGAACAGGAAAACACCTGGTATTTGTCTATCAAGACAAAAAACCCTAAAATGTAGTAATCTTTCTGCTCAAGGAGTCCAACTGTAAACAGATAGGTGTAATGAGATCTTACAAGTTGCAAGTCTTCTAAATTGTATTAAAAGGTGATAATAAAATTAATGTAAATAATTAATCAATAATAAAGATTCAACAACAGATAAGGCAGGTCTGAGCAGCCCTCTGTCTGTCCAAATTTAGTTTTTACATTTCTATGAAGTTGGGAAATGGAAATGGGCTCTAGCGAGGAGCTGGGTAAAAAATAATTTAAAGGACAAAACTCACTGCTAGGTAGAAAGATATAATATGTTTCCAAGTATTATATCACATCTTATCTCTATTGATTGTCATTAATCTGCCATGAATACAATCCAAAGTTGCCATGATACTTCACAAAGAGTGAATCCAAGCCCAACTCCTCTTGTGAATCATCCTTAAGACTCAGGAAATCTACCTTTGTGCAGGTTGGTGTAATCTCAGTTTACTAATCGTACAAATAATGCATATGAAGATCAGTCAAAAATTATACTTCTTGGTTGGGAATATAGCACAGTGGTGCAGTGCCTGCCTGGTAAATATGAGGTCCTGAGTTCAATCCCCTGTATAAAACATTTTTAAAATTAGCACTTCACAAAACAGTAGAAAAATACAATATCCTTCAACTTACATATGGTGGAGTAGGGTCAGATAAACATATCATACACAAAATGCCGTTAAGTCAAAAATATATTTAATACACGAACCTACCAAACATTACAGCTCAGAAACACAGTACATACTCACACTCATTTATTGATTGTTCACACTTGTGACTGCAGGCCTGATTAGTGTGGTTACCAGTATCCCAATTATCTACTGTTAGCTTGAAATATCGAAATTCCGAACTCCAAGTACTTTTCTCTGCTGGATGTGTATCAGTTCTGCACCACTGTAAAGTTAAAAATCATTAGCTCAAATCACTTTAAACCAGGTGTAGTTCATAATAACCATTTTAAATTATTTTTACTCCTGAAGTCCTTTGTGGAGTTCTAGAACCCCCAAAATAATGCTATCTTACGTAATTTACTCATAGCAAGAGATCTTCAAGTTTACAAAATTCTTCAAAGATATACTTCTTTTTTATAACAAGGTCTGCAAAAAAACAGAAAACAGCAAATTTAAACATTACTAAATATTTGTAATTTTCTTTTTTTTTTTTTTTTTTTTTTTTTTTGTACCAGGCATAAAACTCGTAACCTTGCACTTGCCAGGCAGGCGCTTTTGCTGCTGAGCTAAATCCCCAGTCCTATTTGTAATTTTCTACTGTGCATTTTTTTCCACAAAACCCTACTGGGTTGTATAACAATGTGAATATACTTAGTGTCAATGAATTTACACTTTAAAATGATGAAAAGTGAAAATTTTCAAGTTGAGTCTCTCTCTGAATTATAGTCATTTATTAAAATTTAGATCTATGCTCAGGCTATGCAACAAGTTTCCTGCCCGCCTTTTCTTTTCAATGGGCTATGCATACTCATACCAAAATGGTCACAGTGCTATGTGTTGCTTTTACCTTTCTACTGTTCTGCAGGCCCAACTTTTCTACTGCAGCGGTTGCTCCACACCTGCCTCATGGGAGATGCAGCCTCACAGAACATTTCCTGAATGTACCAACATTTCATGTACTAGGGCTTCCCTACCATTACTTCCTAGGACACCTGTGGAAACCCCTTGACATTTGGATTGGTGTACACCACCGAAGTACAAGAAATTAACATCACGTGGGAGATCAGGTAAACGTTTATGCATGGCTCATTCGGTAGATTCCTGAATGCAACATATCTCTGTGCAATCATTCCTCAGTATCCTTAGGGGATTGGTTCCAGGATACACCACCACCTATACACACACACACACACACACACACACACACACACACACACACACACAAAGGGAGAGAGAGAAACAGAGAGAGACACACACAGAGGGAGAACAACACCTGAGAATGTTCCAGTTCCTTATGTAAAATGTAAATGGCACCTATCCATATTTGGGTAAAACCTGTGCACATCCTCCATTCATTTTAAATAATTTTTAGATTACTTACAATATGCAATTACAATGTGTGAGTCCTGCACAAGAAATTATAATGCACTGTACAGAAAATAAAGAAGTCTGTACATTCTCAGTATTAACAAATTTTTCTCAAATATTTCTGATGTATAGCTGGTTTAGTCACAGAATGTAGAACCCACAGATAAGAAGCCTGACCCTGTGTGTACATATATTTGTACGCATACTTTTGTATATGAAGCATATAACATCATTGGAAATACAACTAAGAACCAAGTGGCATTGTTGCTTCCAGAAAAAGAAACCAAATATCTGGAAGACGATGGGAAAAGGTGAAATTTCGATGAGTATTTTTTTTTATGATTTTCAAATTTTGGATCATGTGAAAATGTTACCTGTTTAAAAGACAAATAACATTTTAAAAATAAAATAAATCAGAATTAGAGGTAGGGAATCTTATTTGATATGAGAAGACCTAAATATTCAGGCTAATTCCACTCATATCAAGTAGAGGGGAGGACATTAAATTAGATATGGCAGTGTTGTAAATGAGAAAATACCTAAGACAGTCAAGCCTAACACAACTGACCAAAAAGGATACGTTTAATGAAAGGAATAGTATTAGTATTTCAGAAAACAAGCATTGTACTATTTTGGTTGTTTTGGACATTACATGAAGGAATGTAAAATTGTCGATTAGAAGCTATTTGTGGTGCAGTCAAATTGACTACTCATCAAAAGCGGTGGAGAGCTGGATATTACACCTCAAGCTATTAAGCTGAGAAGGGCATTTTAATTTTCTCTGTTATTGTACACTGAAGTCTTGATGTGGAAGAATTTTCAAGTGAATTCAGACAGACCTGTGTGATCACTCAAAGTAAACAAGTCCTTATATCAAGAACATATAAAAAAAATTGAAAAACATCAAGCCCCTCAAACTCAAAGACCCTCTCCAAAAATGGGCACCTGAGATGGTCACACAGTTCTCAGATGAAGATATACAAATGGCAAATAAATACATGAAAAAATGTTGAGCATCACTGGTCATTCAAGAAATGCAAATTAAAACAGCATTGGGATCTCATCTCACTCTGGAAAGAATAGCTGCCATCAAGAAATCAATTGATAACAAATGTTGGTGAGGCTGCGGGGAAAAAGGAACACTGATCCACTGTTGGTGGGAGTGTAGACTGGTGTAGACTCTATGGAAATCAGCATGGAGAATTCTCAGAAGACTAGTATTGGAAGTTCCATTCAACCTAGCTATTCCCCTCCTGGGTATTTTCCCAGAAAAACTAAAAAGGTCATATCACAGTGATATATGTGTACCCATGTTCACACTTGTAACAGCTAAATCTTGGAAACAACCAAGATGCCCATCAACCACAGAATGGATGGAAAATATGTGGCATTTTTATACAATGGAGTATTACTCAGATATAAAAAAGATGATCTTTAGGCCTTCATAGGCAATGGAGACAACTTGAGGCTATCCTCATTAGTGAAATAAATAAGAATCATATTTATAAATATCACATTGTGTCTCTAGTGTAAAAAGTAGTAATAAGTGTAGGAGTAGTAAAACCCAAAATCTGTAATTGCTATTGTAAAAAAGAGAGGAAAAGAAAGTGCTCTAAAGTGCGTGTATGTTTAAGTGTGTAGGATTGATAACTGTATTATTAAGTTTTTGTTGGATAGTTGAATAAAACTGTTTGCAGTCTCGCTGTTTGAATATCCACTATGTATGCTTTACTTTTGTAACTTGAACAACTATTTCTAAGAGGACAATATGTAATTATCAACTAGTGATTTCTTACTGTTTATTTTTTGAAATTATGTATTATTTCTACCATTTTCCTGTTTTTTTCTTTAAATAAAAAAAGATAAGTCCTTGAAATTTTAGAAGGCCTGATTCTTTCTTAGTGCCACCTCAGACTCTGATCACAAAAACTCACAATTAGTGATCTGTTAGTGGGATTTGTATTGCTTGGAATTTTTTTTTATTTTCAGCTTCCATTTTTTGTCATTTTTGCAAGTCATCAATTTGCCAGAATATCAGGAATTTTATCCTGTTGCTATTGTCTCTGACAAATACAGAGTATATGTCAGCCACTACAAGTGCCCTCATAGGGAAATTTTAATACATGTACCAACGATACTAGCCAGATTATTTATTCTTCTGCATGCATAGTCAGCATCCAAGAATGGAAGCCAGTTCCACCAAACTTTTGTCGAAGCAGACTCAAAATTTTTGGAGTCTCTATTTTTGTCCAGGTTGGAAATTCCAAAAGACAGCTTTTTACCAGGAGACAAGGCAGCTCCAAAGTGACATTCTAATGTTTTCTTAAAGGTGGAGTTTACTTAGGTATTTTTTGACACAATATTGCTCAAGATAGGAACTGAATCGATCCCCAGTGTACCTGTTCTTACACTGTGAGACAAATTACTACACATTTAGCAGCTTACACATCTGCCTGATTTCCCAGAAGTGAGTTCAACTGGGTTCTCTGCTTAAGATTTACAAGGCTGAAACCGAAAATCTTGCCTGGAAGCTTTAGGGAAAAATCTGCTTGTTCAAGTGGTTGAAAGAATCAAACTCCATAGCAGCCATATGATAGAGGTCCTATTTCTTTGCCGGATGTCATCTGGTGATCATGCAGGCTTGCTCTGAAGTCTTCGTAAGTTGCGCCTTCCATCTTCAGTGACCATGATGGCAAAATGAATCCTCATGTTTCACATCCCTTTCTGCTTCCTGCCAGAACAAACTCTATTTTTCAGCAACTCATGATTAGATCAGACTCACGCTGATAACTTCCATTTTTCCACAAGATATCACAATGATGGCAGTGATTCTGGAGGGGAAGGTCACGAGAGCATCTTAGCATCTTAGCACTGATGTCTTACAGTGAACCTACCATTTGTGTGAGCATAGGATGCTTCTCCTTTGGAGCTATTATTAAATTTATAGGTCAGGTTTGTGAGTTCAGTAGACATAATCTTCATGCCTTTCCATCTATGTCTACTGCTATATTCAAATCAATAATTCTATCATTAGTTTTGAATAAAATCATTTTTATCTATGAGATACCTATACCATATTCTGTTCACATAAGTCTTAGAGTATTTTTAAAAATCCAGTATAGCTTTAGGCATAATAATCAGGACTAAATGAAGGTTTGTTTGCGTCCCCCCTGCCCAAATAAAGGTGCCATATTGTTTTTCTGTTCATTTGGTCACAATCTAAATTTTCTCCAGAAAGCATATTGATTAAGGTGCACCAAGACTATAGAAGCTATAATATTCTGAAATTCTACAAAGGATGACAAGAGCACAGGTATGTTAGCAAGTTACCTGTGGGCTAGAGTGCTTGAACTTTTCTGCAGTGAATGACAGGATATAGCCCTGCCTATAGATTGCTAGATCACAAGTCAGAAGAATTAACATAGACTGAGGAGCTTCGATTTGAAATAACTGGTAATTTAGTGAACAAATGGCTGAGGTTGGAAGGATTTCCTCCCAATCTTCAGCCTCAGGCTTGATTGCAGAACTGTGCCAATCTAAGATATGGAAGGACATCAAGGGAACAAATATAACCTACACATCCTCTTTATGTTTGTTACAAACACGGCTACTTCTTTGACTGATGGTCTCTATCTTTCCTGAAGCAAATACAAAATGTGAAATTCAGCGTCAAAGAGGAAAGATTAATCAGTAAGATTTCAAATAAACAGTTTACTTAATGAATTTAATTTTCTATTGCTATAATCTAGATTTCTGATGACATTTTTGGGGGATCATTTTGTGCATAAAACATGGCTGCTGTAGTATTTTATGTTGCTAGACAATTTTCTTGCATTTTCTGCAGTATCTTTCTAAAAGGAGTATCAACTATAATTTTTACGTATGGACACCTGAGACTAGAAAATGAGTTTGATTTGCTTCTCTCATACAGTGTAAGAGTATAGATAGATAGATACATAGATAGATAGATAGATAGATAGATAGATAGATAGATAGATAGAGATATTATATAATGGAGGTTGAAATACATATATATACATATATATATATATGCCCACAGGAGGGAGGTGCTAGTTATTTGCACATGACCAAACCACAGATGTGTTTTTCATTCTTTCTGTGTTTTACTGATTAAATAGAAATTTATTACTGATAAAATTGCAAAATCAATTATGATATGGATCAAATCTTTTAAAATGGTCAAACTAGGCAATCTAAAACCCAGAGAAAAAAGAACCGCCACACAACACATTTAGCCTAAAAATTATGGTAACAGCTGTTCCTCTAGGTGCCTGCCCACAATACTTCATGAGATGTGTTAGCACCTCCCAGAAAAAGGCATAATTAAGCTTTCTCTATACAATATTATCTGTGTATTCACCGGCTCAGCTTTGTCTTCTATAGGTTGACTCAGAAGCTTCATAATCTGATAAGATATGTTTTTATTAAGTTTCCTTTGCAATGAATATTGGAGTAGTTAATATAGGGACTGATTCTTTATTAAAAACAATATATTATAGAGAAAAAAATCTTACTCTAAGAAATCAATCTTCCAGCTTGAAAATAAGTTTATTAACCATTTAAATTTGATTTTCTCATGAAACTGTTTTTTAATTGTCTTGAATGAGTATATACCAGGCCTTTCGTACCAAAAAGAGGAAAGAAAAACAAGGTGAATATTTTAGTCTAGACACTTATTAAATTGCAGAAGCAATAAACTTCACTTGATTTGCATTTAATAACCTTTATATTTACTGAGACTTGAAGCTCTCCATTATCGGTACTTGTATGAAGTTTGGTCTTATGTAAGACCATAATAAAGGTAACACTTTCCAAATTAAAAGAGAGAACCTCCCCATGAAAGACTATCTACTGGTAATCAAATGACATTTTAGAACCACATGGAGACTTGGTATCCTAAGGTAAGATTCATGGGCAGTAGAGAAAAAAATATTCCCTGAAATTCTGGGGTAAGACATTTAACTTTGAAACATCACTTTTGCTTCCTATGACTCATCCTAGTATGTGAGTATATATATTTTTCGTCTCAGAGATGGAGTCTGTCTGCTGGTAAAAACCTTTACTTTTTTCACCATTCCAGAAACTCCATCCCTCTCCTGGAATAATCAAAGATTTTTTCACACACACAAGAAAAATAGCTACTCGTTTCCAAAATAGTTGGGCAATGAAATCAGCCAATTTAAGCAAATTACATCAGTGATGTTATTCAAGCAAAAAAATTCATTGGTGATAATATTTAATTATCTAACCTATTATTTGAGGAATTTTATAGGTTCAAGTGTCAAAATGTGAGCTTTTATTTTCAATGTTTAATCCAGGTCAAATGTATTCTTGATCCAACCTCAAAGGAAGCCAGGTGAGATTCTAAGGAACTCATTCAAGAATAGTCTTCTAATATATATATATATATATATATATATATATATATATGGGAATAATATACATATATATATATTATTGTACCAGGAATCAAACTCATGGCCTTGCACTCAGCAGGAAGGTGTTGTGCCACTGAGCTACACCCCCAAACCTATCATACATTTTAGAGTAAGATACCTGAATTTTTTCTCAAATAGTCATCTGAAGCATATTTAAAGTATGAACACATCTTATCCATGGACTTGCTGGAACATCCTTCTATTTGTAACTCTCTGTGGTACACAGTCCCCCAGGATCTACTTTGGGCATGTTAAACATCATGCATCTGACAACATAAGGAATGAAAAATGGCAGCCCAACCCTTCAGCTGAAATTGATCTGTCCCTCTAAATTTTGAAGTGTGTAGAGTGATCTATCATTTCTACTCACTCTGCAGGTATGGAATTCTCCTGCCGCAGTTTTCAGGGCAGAAGCTTTGGTCACTATGCAGTACCTTGTTTCTTTATTTCCTGCAGAGATGCATGCAAGTACATGACTTACAGCCTCCTCAGTACCTGAAACAACAGCATACAAAAAAGTAAACTGACCCACCCCAGAGTTAAGTCTCTATCTTGGAGATTGACAGTAAGGACCATGAAAAACTACCAAGTAGTCAAGAAAGTTGGTTAGATTTCCTGAATATGTGATGTTCTTCAATTTAAGTCACCTAGACAATGAAATGGTATCAAATGCTATCTGATATGTCCTTGATGCTACAGTAAGAGTGGTAATGGTAGTAACACTATCACTAGTAACAGTGCTGGCTGTCATAAAAGGATTACAACTTGATATCTGTACAGAGTCATAGCTGATTTTACAATAACTTTCGGATGAATCTTACACACAAAAAAAGCTAGCCTATATTTAGTAAGGCTCTAGCAGAGAGGAAATAGGAATGTCCTTTTGTAATACAGAAGAAAAAATAATCAAGGCAAGCAAAGAAATTGGACTCTGAAATTGTGTGCTGCTTATTACTCAATCTTAAGTTTCATCAAGTCTCCTCAGTGTTCAAATTTATCATCCACACAGTGAAAGACTAAATGACATCTAACTTCCTTCTCAGCTCATGAGGGGACATGGATATGATCTAAATACATGCTACACATTTAACCTCTCCCCAAAACTAAACATACATGTAAAACTGGGGAGAAATGGAAAAGAGGGAGTACTGAGAAGAATGAGTATGTTATGTGCATGTATAAGTCTACCAGTATTAGACCCATTAATCTATGTAATCAACATGTATTAACAAAATAATGTGAAGAAAAAGAAAAAGGAAAAATTCAGTGTTTTAAGACTTAAAGACTGTGCCAGTAAGAAGTAACTGAACACTTCCACTCAGATTACTACCAATTGTGTATTTCACATTTTCTATATTTTTGCATATATAATAGTTATTTTTTAATTTAAGCAGCATATATGTATTTGATTATGACCACCAAAAACATTTCCTTACAGTGTAAACAACCTATCCTGCCTTATCCAAGGTGACCCCAGTGTCAAAACTCCCAAGTCCTACATCCCAGGAATCTCCTTAACCCAGAAAATCATCACCTGGTCCTGTAGCATTAGTACAGCTTCCCACATCTCCCTCTTTCTGCAGTTATTAGCGCCTTCAATCAGAAAATTCAGTTCTATCCTGTTATGGGTTCAATTTCAGTCAAGACAGATCTTGCAAAAGGAATTGTGACAGCTGCTATTGGGCTTGGCCAGCTTCTTGTCCACTAAGAATTTATTCCTGCAGTACGACTTGCCTATGGGCATACTCTTCTCCCATTCTCACTGTGAAAACTGTACCTTTCCTTTGTCATCCTTGATGAGAACCAGAATCCCCTTTTAAACAACTGAAATCACCACCTAATAGTCAGCTCTTCTACTTCCTTAACTTCTACACAACATCCCTAACAATGAACTTCCCGTTCATTGTTTCAAACCCACCATCCACTCCTAATAAGTATCTATCTAGGCAAGCTCAGGTTAAGTCGAGATAGACAGATCTCTCTAAGGGTCATAAGTGTGCTAACTGTAACCTCTGCCATAATCCCCATTTCCTGCTATCTAGAACTTTCCTCTCGGATGGCATCTTGAAAATTTCAGCATGAGAAATAAGGTTGTACCCCAGCAGTCGCGAAGCTCCCTATGTCCTTGTCATCCTGCATATCACATTTCTCTATGCCTCCCTCAGTTTTGATTTACTGCTGAAATTTGTAGAACAAGCAGTATTGCGGCTAGTGACTTTGCTCCTCATCCCATTTGCAGTATTCCTCAGAGTCTTTGGAGCATGGCTATGAAGATAACTATGTCAGTTGAGAGAGAGAGAGCGATTGTTGATGCTCCTGAATCTCTTCAAACGGTAGCCAACTATGTATAATTCCATGCAATTTTAGCATACATAGATTATTTTAATGCATTCTAGAGAGAATCTAGAAGCATCAGCTTTAAATGATGTCTTCAGAGAATTCGAGTAGAAATCGGAGCTACTGGCTTTTAACAGTTAATAGATAAACCAAAAAATATTGTTTCATTTTAATTCACATTTCCCACTGGAGCTCATCAACATTAGTGCCAAGCCCTAGCAAAAGTGAGCAAGCCCTGTAAGGAGCTGGAAGGTTAAGCTGAAGCCAAGATCCTCATTCTAAGCCTAGACAGGGACCTCAAACAAGGCACAGTCAGATGTGAGAACTAAGAGAAAGCGTGGTAGCAAGGATTGTTCAACGGCTCTTTCCCCAAGAGAAGCTTGAGAGGATGAGACTCAGAATGTTCCTTTACTCAATGTTCCTTTACTCAAAATGTAAAGGAACTATTAATTAAAAAGAGAAACAATGCTTGTGTTTGTTACCTGCTGGACAGGAAAATGGTTGGGGAATTTGGGGTAGAACAGAACCAGAAAAGGACAGAAACAGAGGCAAAAGAGAGGAGAATGGGCACAGGGAAAGACGCCAAGGGCTGCTGGAGGTAGAAACTGCTGAAGAAGCAACATTGGCAGGAACTGCAGAGCAGTGGAGCAAAGCAGAAGCCTGAGACAAAGGGAGCCACCCCATAAGAGCAGGAGCCAAGCTGAGTCAGGGAAAAAACTAAGCTCTGTCTGCGCAAGTCAAAATCAGATAGAGACCCTAAAAATGTGGCTCGGAGCTGACATATTTATGCTACAGTCAGGAACCATAGAAAGAGAGAGTGAAATGTTCTTCTTTTCCATTATGATCCCATTACTAAAACTTCTGACCAAATGCATACATCACTTAGTTCTTGTCTTAGCATTCTCCACTGCCATCATCACATTCCAAGTACCTGTGTGAAATCCCCTCAGTGACTAGACATTTAAATAGAAAACACAGGCATGTCCAAGACTTGTCTCATGAGCAACCACGCAGAAAAGAAATGGATGGTGACAGAAACTTGGCCTTACTCAGAATTTGTGCAGAATCTAAGGTTGAGGGAATTTAGCTAAACTCACTTTATAAATGCTCTCAGCACTGCCGCTGAATTTCCAATGTGTGAAATGGATTAAAGGAGCAATTGCAATGGCTTAGCAAGCAATAAGTGTCTATTAACCTTCAATAATTCCCACCATCATCTCTACTAGTATTATCCACACATGCCTCCATTACTTGGGAATAAAAACTGAGCAAGGAGTTAAGAAACCAGAGGCCCAGATATGGACATGCTCAGCATAAATCATAAACTCTTAGGAGTTAAGACAGATTCTAAATGTTCAAGACCTCAATTCTTCTCATGTAAAACACATTTTGCCATAAGCGTCAAAAATAAAGTGAAATATGAAAAGGATAAAATGCTACAAATAAACAATAGAATTATTTATACAGAGATTATATGACTAGCTCTGATTTCTATGATATTTCTATAATTTTATTTCTTTATTATTAGCATGTATTAATTATACATATTAATGAGTTTCTGTGTGATAATTTAACATATGAAGTACATTAGAACATGTGATATATCACATATGCATACAATATATAATATATGCATGGGTGATATTAATCATCAAGAATAAAATTCTGGCATTGCAACAGAAAGGATGGAACTAGAAGACATTATAGTAAGTGAAATAATCCAGGCACAGAAAGACAAAGACTTCACTGCGCATTGTTCTTTATGTGGAAGCTTATAAAAAATAAGTCAGCCTGAAACTCTTTTTATTTCTTTATGTAAACACACAAAAAATATGTTTCTTCCAGGGAGAACATCTTTGCACAGTAAAATATGATATAGAGAAGCCAGAAAGAATTTGGAACATCAGGCTCATCTGAAGTGCTATTTATTAAGAGCAATTATTAAGTAAAGTCTGCATAATAATCATTAGCACACTAGCATGGCCAGCTAGACAGCACAAAAACAGTGCCAAGAGTTCTTACCTTTGTGTCTGTGCCAACCCACACTATTCATTTTTCTTTGTCCTCTCTCAAAAATGATTTCATTGGCCTATTTTCCTCTCAGTCTTTTTATTTTGCAGGATATAAAGTTATTTGCTTACACAGTGAAGTATTACTAATATATACCTAAATTTTAAGTGTCTGCAATACAGTGATAGTGTCTATAATTTTTAAAGCTTCCAATAGAAGTAAATCCAGTAACCATTGTCCTAGCTCTTTTGCTACAGCAGACAGAAATACTGAAATGATACCCGGGATTCGGAAGCAGATTTATTTTATGTCGACAGGCACTGATCGGGATCATTTCCAAAATATCAGGCCCTGATCTGCTGTGCTCTACGGCTTATATGGGTTAAGCAAGCAGGAAATTCAGAGGCAGGATGGCGTCAGCAGCTATGCATCACAGTGACCAGCCTGTTCTAAGAAATAAAAGTAACAGGAACTGGAACTGGAACTAATACCTGGGCAGCTAACAAACTGAAATGTACTGCCTGTCAGGGAATCTTCTGCTACACTGGAAAAGAAAGCGGAGAGGACAAAGGGAGATGGAGAAGAAATAAAAATAAATATTATTCATAATTCAATTACAAACTCTAAATTGTCCTGAAATACTCATTTCTTTCCCTCATGCCCTGTGATCATTAAAAATGATCTTTTTAATATATTTTCATTCTGCTCGTTATCTCTTCTATTGCTATTTCTATTTCTAAATCCCCATACTTGAATCGGTTGCAATATTCCTAACTGGGTCTTTTCCTCCTCCTTTCATTCTTCCAGTCCAGGCTCCAAGTATCATTAATCTTCTCTAATTAAAGTCCTCTGCTTGTTCCCTGTTGCCTAAAAACTAACATAAAATTTCCAGAACTTTTCTTCAAATTACACCTCCAGATTTTATTCTAATGCATTTATAACATGCATTTATCTGTCTCTTGAAAATCAGAGTGCACTATTTGTAACAGTTATGAGGTCAGGATTTTAAGTAAAAGAGCATTTGAAAATCTTTTGAGAGCTGAGGATTTAGCTCAGTGGCATAAGCACCTGCCTGGCAAGTGCAAGGATGTGAGTTCAATCCCCAGTAACAAAAAAGAAACCATTTTAGAATGATCACATGCTTTTGAGTCTTGGAGACTGTCCTACCACAAAAGAAATCCTTCTACAATACGTGAAATTACTACTGTCCTTATAGAATTTGGAGCTGAGGAAAAAGGCATTACCAAATCCAAATTATAACTTACAAATGTGATGTAAATTTCTTTTACTCCTTTAACAAATATTTACAGTCTCACTATGTGTTCATCACAGTGCTTGGTACAGTAAGCAATGTTCACTGGTACTGTTAAGGAATTCATTATAGAAGAAAGGGGAATCCTTGTTCAACCCCACAGATAGCAGGGAAAAGAACATTACAAATAGATTAAAAGAATATAGAAAAATCAGAAAGGTACACTTATAGGAGGGCAGATTGAAGAACTGCATGATATTAACAAGAATAATGTGTTGTGCCACATAAAATTAACATAACAATGTATTTCAAGGTCTGGCTCCTTGTTAAATAACTTCATAGCAAATTTTAGAGATAAAAGTCATTATAATCTGTAAGGAAGTGGAATGAAAGCTCCATGACATATTATCTTTTTTTATTTGTAGTGCCAGCAATCAAACTCATTCTTATGTGTATCAGGCAAATACTCTGCCCCTGAATTCTATTCCCAGTCTATCAAAATATTTGATGCTCATGGGAGTAACAAAGTTCATTGTGCAGAGGATTTTTGGCAAAGCACAAGAATTGGTAAAGATAAAGCAAAAGAAAAGAACACTCCAGCAGTGGAGGAATACATCTCTGGTTTTTTTAAGCATTTAGATTTTATGCAATTGCCAAAATGGTAACACTGAATGGCCTCTTGGATGGCATCATTTGCTATCTCTGAAAAAATACATATTGATAATACTAATTTACTGTAATTTCCTGTTTTATGAGGTCAAATCATTTCACTTCTTTTGCATTTGGAGTGGAGTCTTGTAATATTTTGTTTGTGTAACAACCTAAGTATTTAGTCTCGCACTTAGAGTAGCAGAACATTAAAAGTAATATTTCAAAATAGTTGGGGGAATGGAATACAGAATCCAGAAATAGACTTGCATATTTATCATCAATCAATTGACTTATAAGAACTTGGGCAAAGGAAAGAAAGAATATTACTTCACAATAAAAAGAAATGAAGCACCAATCCAGTCCAGAACATGGATGTTTCCAAAGATTGCATGTTGATTGAAAGAACTGACACAGAGGAAAACATAATACATGATCTTATGATGAAAAGTTTGAGACTATATATAACAAAGGAACACAAAGGAAGTACCATAAAGATGAAAGTGCTGGTGCGGCCATACTCCCTCTGAAGGCACTAGAGAAAGAGCTGTCCTCTCTCCTTCTAGAGCTGGTCAGCTCGTACAAGCACATAACATTCACAGGATGCTTTCCCAGCATACGTGTCATTCTGTCCAAACTGCCCTCCTTAATGAAGTCTCCTGTCATATTTGATCCAATCCTAACTACCTCAGTTTAACTTGATTTTTTCTATAAAAACATTATTTCTAAATAAGATCATATTTTGATGCATGAGAAGTTAGAATTCCAATGTACCTTCTGGGAGGACATGCAATTGAACTCATTAAATATGATTATACATTTGTTACAACTCATAGACCAGCATATTTTCAGTGTGTACATTATATTGGATCCAAATTACATTTCAATAAAGTTAACTTTAGAAAAATTAAATATCTTTAGAATACATATTAGCATAAAAATGACAATGTTCTGTGAATACAATTTTGTATTATACTGACAAATCACTTTGTCGTGCATTCTTACTAGTCCACATGTTACACTCAGCAAAGATAGCATTTGCTCCATTTATTCTCATGCACGAAATCAACCAACTCTTGTTGAATTCTGCTTATATCTTACCTACCTAAGCCAAGTTCCTTGCTAAGAATTTGTTTCTGCTAAAAAGAATATAGAACTGGAATGTGGTTCAGTGTTGGAAGACTTGCCTCATGTGTGTAAAATCCTGGATTAGATAGCTAGCACTGAGGAGGAAAAAAATCACATAACTATAAATACAATTGAGATAATGTCATAAAATGTGATATCAGAAGGACTAGTCAGAATCTAAAATTCCAAATATTTTGAAGCTATTTTTATTTGTTCCTTATCAGACTCATGGTTAAGCCTGGAGAAGCCAGAGTAAAAGAATGTCACATCTTCTTAATACTCACATGAAGCAAAGCGAAATGTATTTTTGGCCTAATGTAGAAATATTTTTAACATTAGAGGCATAGTCCTTACAAAGAAAACTGAAGATTTCTGTGTGCATCATATACATATGTGCACTCTCCTCCTCAAACTTTCAATTCCTTTGTTTAATTCCTGGCTTTACCATTGTAAGGATTTAAAAATGAAAATATAAAACTGCTTAAATATTTCTTTCTGTTTTCTTATCAGAAATATTCAATTAGACCATAACAATTCTTGGAACAGAATGAAAACTCCAGACCAGTAACCAAATGTTTATCATTGTGAAAAATCTTCCTGAAACAACTTGGTTGTACCATACTGGCAATAATTACTTTTCTTAGCTTGCAGAAACACTGTCCAGAAATGAAAGAAATTTCCCTGACCCTGAAAGCATTTGTCTTGTTGGGAGAAACAAAATAAACAAATGAACATGTAATATACTGCATACCAGTTTTTTAAAAAACCATGAAGAAATAATAGAAACAGAGCATGTAATAAGAAATGTGGAGTTGATATTGAAAAGCACTTTCTCTGTAAGTGACATGTGCACTGAGACCTAAATAAAATTAGGGAGCAAGCCTGTGTGTATGTTGGGGGGAAAGCACTGCAGGTAAAGCACCCAGCAAGGGCAAAGACCAGGCAGAGCACGGTGTTTAGTAGGTTCAGTGCACAGAAAGGAGACCAGGGTGGTCAGAGAGCACATGGAAGGAAGTTCATGGTAAAAAGGGAATTGGAAATATGGGCATTTAACTTTGCATTATTTGGTAAACAATACAGAAAGTCTTTTGAAGTTTCTGGGGTAAGAAGGGACATAAGCTGATTGGCATTTCTAAAAGGTCACTTTGTTTTCTGTATGTAAATTCGACTCTATGAAAACAAGAGTAGAAGACAAGCTATAAGGCTTTTGGTGGCAGTCCAGGTGATGGTGGTGACAAGTGTGACAATGATGAGGTGCTTAGATAAGGTTGAATTTTGCATGTATTTCAGAGAAGGAACCAAAGGATTTAATTATGTATCTTGCATGTAAGGAAAAAACTATCAAGATTGGGAGAGCAGCTAGGTAAGTGGCAGGGTCATTTCCTGAAATGGGAAGAAAGAGAAAGAAGGAAACAGTGACTAGTTCAGAGGTAGCTTAAGACTGAGATGTTCACTCTGAAACAGAGACACCCAGTAAGTGAATACCTGAGTATACAGTTCAGGGAAAGCCTGGGGCTGAAAAATAAAAACTTGGGAAACATCATGTATCAATGAACCTTGTGTTTCTACAGAAAAATACCCGAGGCCACTAAAGTATAAAGGGGAAAGGTTTTTTTAGCTTGACAGTTTTGGAAACTCTAAGGCCTAGCCTGTATCTGCTCCATTCCAGTGAGGGTCCTCTCTAGGCTGCATCACATCATGGTGGAGGGCTTCTGTGAGGAATCATTTACATCACCAAACAGGAAACTGTAGAGAGTCTGGAGTTGCACAAAGCCCTTTCAGGCATTCCCCAAATCATTTAAAGGTGTCCCAAAAGATCTTACTTCTTAAAGATATTGCAGCACTTCCCAATACCACACAGCGCAGAGAGTACTTTAATCACAGACAGCCTTTGGGGACACAGACCAAATTCCATCCACCCTATTAATCATTTTTAAAGCCACAGGATTGATGGGAGCACCTACAGGGTAGTCATGGATTACAGGAGAAGAGGTTCAAAAATACACACTGATCTTTTTTTGCCATTTAATAAGTTCTTTACATTGACCTAATATTTTATGTTCCTGTCATCTACCACTTGACATTTGAAGTACAATGATTCAGTGTTTTCATATACAGTTAACTGTAGTTAATTAACAAATGCATTATCTTATATAGTGATCATTTTTGTGATGACAACATTTACATCTACTCTACACTTTTAAAGACTACAATTTTATCATTAACTATGGTTGGTGTTGTACAATAGACCTTCTGAAATTTATTCCTCCTATCAAATTGTAATTATTATACTTAGACTAATATTTGTCCACCTCCTTTCCCCTACCAGACTTTGGTACTCAATATTCTATCCCTTTTTTTCATGTTACAGCACTTAAAAATTGGGGAAAAAAATGACTGAATGGGTATTTCTCAAAAGGAGACATTCAAATTACCAGCAAATGCACAAAAAGATGCCCATGTTACTAATCATCAGTGAGGTATCACCTCACAAAATTATAGTGAGGTATCACCTCACCCCAGTTAAAATTGCCAATTCCAAAAAGACAAAAAATAACAAGTGCTGGTGAAGATGGGGAAAACAGGGAACACTATCATACCATGGATGGGAATATAAATTAGTAGTACATCCATTTTAGAAAGCATAGTGGAGATTCTTTTAGAAATTAAAATCAAGGCTTGGTCTTTAACATTTTATAGATCTGAAAAAGGAGAAGGATCAATAAAGGACTGTGATAAACAATGGCCACTAGTAAAACAAGAAAATCTGGAAAATATGGGATCCAGGAAGACAGCAAGAGAAATATTTCAAGGTGGAAAAATATTATTAACAGAACCAAACATAATGAGGGAAAACAAAAGGGCTGAACATTGATCATACAGAGATCAAGGAGCAAAAAGTAGACAAACCCAGTGGGCATCAGTGATCTCCATGCTTAAGATATGGACAATGCCCAACTGAAGCAGACATGAGAGAGGAAAAATAATGTTAATGCAGTCATCAAGAATGAAACCATTTTCTAGGAGATTTTCTGTAAAGAATAAAAATATATATAGCAGCTAGAAGTCAAGGTTTAGTATATCCTTGATTTTCCAAGTCATAGCTATAAAGTTGTTTCTGCCTTACAAGCAATATAACGTTCAAAGGTGGAAGTTTCTACATGAATAGGCTGTCTCTTAAATTACAAATTTTAATTAGAGTGATGGCCATAATAAAATAAATTTAAGCTCTGAAAGCACTTTTTATATCATCAGGAAATATTTTATCAGGGGAAAATGCTGAGAAATGCAAAGCAAACTTTAGTTTTACTTAAGCTACCAAGCTTCTTTTGCATCTCCCAGAGGATGTAAGCAACTACAGAAATGATACAAGTTGTAGTCAATTTCATGCTATTCAGATTCAGAACACTTAGAGCTAAAAGCAGAACCAAAACAAAATATCTGAACTAACCTATAAATCATGGTTCTGGCAAGAAATTTCAGTGACCCTCTTCACTTCATAGCACAAAGCCAAAGCAACTATATGGAAAATTTGGATAAAGAGCATATTTTTTAAAGTATCTCAGATAGAAAATAATGGGAATTCCCTGTTTGTATCACATTATGCTTTATACACCAGAAACAGGCATCTCCAAAATCCTGCATCTATTCTCCACGTGATCACTTGAGAGTCTTTTTCTCTCAATCAGCCAACATTTACAAGACAATTTCCTCTAATTAGAATGATTTTGGCTGTGCTATCCTACTCAGACACTCCTTCTCCATTCATTTAAGATCCACAGGTCCTCAACACAGCCTTCTCACTGCTCAGAGGCAGTGATAGAGCATCCCCAGCTCTTCATTTCTCCCTTCTGTTTGGCTTCTTTCTACAGTCCCTCACCCTCCTGGTCTTATGCTTATCCTTCTTATCTAAACCTTAATTCCATTTCAGTCATTATAAGGCTTCCCTTGTAAACATTCTCAATCCCTTGGTTCTTCCTTACTTCATAGTATTCCCTTAAAGCTTGAACCCTGATCATATTTATCTTTATACCTGTCTAAATGCTCATGTGTATGACTAAGTATTTCTAGATTTTTTTAAATGCTGATTGTTCTAGGAATTTAGCTCAGTAGTGCAAGCACCTGCCTGGCAAGCATGAGGTCCTGAGTTCAATCTCCAGTACCCAAACAACAACAACAATGCTGGTTGTTCTCATCTCTCATTGAAAATTCATGACTTGCTACCCCTAGTGGGCCTTAGGGTTGCCCAAATATTATGTTGTGTTTCTCTTGTCCACTAATAGTCTTATTTACTAAATGATTATAAAATATCCTCTTTTTCTTTAAGTCTTTGACACCTTTCTACTCTCTCTCATTCCCAAATGATAACTTTACTCTAGCCTTTCCTGAGATATTTAAGCAATTGGAAGGGAACACCTACCACTATACAGAATCACATACCACCCCTCATCCTGTTGATATAGGGAAATAAAACTCCCAATCTCTTATGTCTGCGAGTTTGTGTTCTCTAAAATCGAAGAATGAATTTTAGGAACAACGGAGGTTAAGAGCAGAATATATTTATTGAGAGAAAGCTTCTGTCTGAGAGAGAGATAGAAGGGGTCCTGAGTGGGTTGCCAAGGATTCTGTCTTTTCCAGAGACTTTTATAGAGTAAAATCAGGGGGTGAGACAGGCTTAAGGTGGGGAAAACTGGGAACTCACAAGACAGGTGGACATGTGGTGGGATAGAACTATAGTTAGACAATAAGATTAATAGTTCAGGTAACATTGATTAAATTGGGGACAAATGGGAAAGTCAGTCATGTAGAAAGTAGACATTCTTAGAGAGCAGTGACTTTTCACTAGGGGGTTGGAATTGTGACTACAGACTTCCTCAGGGTGACAGGGAACTATTTAGGATATCAGTCCTTAGGGTACGGATGCGTTTTTTGATCCTTTGTCTTGAGGACTGGCCTACTTTAGGAGGTGTCTGTCTCCCCCATAGTTGCAAGGTATCTGGCTTCTGCACTGGCTTCTTTGAAGACCTAGCCCTGTCTCACTGCCTATACTATTTCTAACTCAGCTGCCTACAAAACTGTGTATTATGATTTTCTTCCCTTATATTGTATATCTATGATACTTAAAGTATAATCTCCTGGCTATCAGTGTTACACTCTTTGAGTCATTAGAAATGCAGTCCAGAAATGCAAATCTACCCATATCTATCAAAGCAAAAATTCTGAGATGGGAATAGTGTGTTTACATATCTTCCAAGTGGTACCAATGCATACTAAAGCTTGAGAGTTATTTGGGAAACATTTTTCCTCTCACAGGAAACATGCTTCCACTGGCAGACACTCTTGGGGCTGTTGTCTGAACTTTGTCCAGTTTATTCTTGCCAAGATGATCACTCTCTAGGAAAGCTATGACCAGGATAGAGAGTGTGTTCAGATGATTTGGTCAAATGAGACATATAGGAAGCAGTCAAATAAAATGCAAGAAATAATACAAAGATTAATACTATTTAAATATCCAGAGAGAAGTGAGTAGTATGTCTACCAAGATCAGTGCAAAGAGAAGCTATTGGGGACATACACATTCAACCAGTGGGGGGGGGGGGAGAGAAAGAGAGAGAGAGGGAGAGAGAGACAAACAGAGAGAGAGAGAGAGAGAGAGAGAGAGAGAGAGAGAGAGAGAGAGAGAGAGAGAGTCCTGTAGGTCAAAGCCCTACTGGCGGGTCCAGGGAATTACTCAAGTAGATTTTCCATGGAGAGCTCCAACTGGCAGGTTTATACCACGCAGGCCTGTGTTCCATGGATTCATGCTGTGATAGGTGGTCATTTCAGCATATCTACACAGCCCATGCTAGATGTGGGGACCAGTTCGGTGAGTCAAGAAGGTTGTATCTAGCTGTCCCGTAGGGAGATAGATGGTCAACAGGAGTTGCCTGTATGAAATAGATGTCTGTATTATCACATGGAGGATCTGGGAGCAAGTGGAGAATGGAAACTATCAAGGGAACTGAACTAACTGCTGCTATGAGAATGTAAGTCCAATTTACATTCAAAATAGAAACTGAGGCAAACAAGAATTCACTCAATCCAATCTAAGAATTCACTACAGTCTTCTTCCTAAACTCCAGACTCATAAAGTAAACTACCTACTTAGCAAGTCTTAAGCAAAACCTTAAAGTCAACAAGTCTAACAATGACCACTAAGCTTTACTTAAAAACAATGGTTCTTCCTCAAGGGTCCCAATGAACCAACTACAGCCTCCCTTGGAGTCATGGGGGATTCTTGATTCCTCTGTCATTATCACACCTCCCTCCAATTCAACCCATCAGAAAGTCCCCTTGGCTCACTCTCTTTTTTTTTTTTAATTTAATGCTTAAGATTGAACTCATACTAATCAAGCTCTCTCTCTTTTTGTCTCTCTCTGTCTCTGTCTCGCTGTCTCTCTCTCTGTCTCTCTCTTTCTCTCTCTGTCTCTCTCTGTCTCGCTCCTACATACTCAGCTCTCTTTTTCTAAAGTTTGTTGAGATGCCCACCATTTTCTATAATCTCCACATTTGCCTGTTAAACTATTATCTTTTGTTGGTTCCACAATTTTACCCCTGCCCCACTTGTATCTGGTCATAACTCAGCAGCCAAAGAGATACTGGTTTCACACACAGAGCTCCCTAGCAGATCCCTGTTACATTCACAGAGGCACCATGGAGCTCCAGTCTGCTGGTCATCTGGACTGGACTCCTGATTCTGTCCTCCTCTGTTCCTCTTCACATCAGTGCATGTGCCAAATGGCTTCTGTTTGCAACTTTAGAAGTCCTCCCCACCCTTCTCAACTCCACTGTGCCTCAAAAAGATGAACTCTGTAAGCTACAGCAGTCTCCCTGGCCTTCCTTTCCAGAGTCTTTGGCTAATGAGGAGCCCCAAGGAGGTCTGAAGAAGGGAGGAAGAGAAGTCCCGAGTCTTCTTGCTCCAGGCCTTCTTTCCTGCAAAGTTCTCCTGGACACTGCTCTCAATCCAATACTACTTCCTCTATCAGGCAGACTCAACACAGCCACCCTCTGCTCCAAGATCCAGTAACCACACATATTTCAGTTATTCAGACTGTGATGACTATGGTGGTCCTCTCCCTCTGCCTCATGAATACTGCCCTGCCCTTTGTCATTACCCATCCCTGCCCACAGCTTTGTAAGTATTCACTTTTAACCATCTCTGAAATATCACCCTTGCTTGAGTCACTTTGTTGCTGAGTACTGCAGGGACTATACACCTGCTGTTTCCTCTGCTTGCAACTCTCTTTTGCAAGATAGGAACATCATGCACTCTCTGTTCCTTCTTGGTCAAATGTCACCTTTGTAATAAAAAGTTTCCTCTTCTACCAACTAGACATTTCACTTCCCTCCATCTTTCCCTGTACACTTTTCCTGCTTCATTGTTATCTGTGGCACTCGCCATTCTTCAGAATTCCACCTTACTTTTGTCTTTGACATTGACTATCTACTCCCTGCTGTAATATAAAGTCCCTAAGGACAAAAAGTTTGCTGTATCTTATTCTTGGCTATACTGCGAGCACTTAAAACTATATTTACTTGCAGGTATTCAGCATACAGTAAATGTTTTCTAATTCATACAAAATTAAAGGACACACCAAAACCCCTTCACAATTAAGAGCTGAAGATTTGGCAAATTTTGCTAAGTGAATTCATTTTCATCTTGTTCAACCCAGGTGACTCACTAACCAGACATTTATTGAGTCTCATCACAGATGACTCAAGTTCCTTTTGAACAGGTAGAGTCTAGAAAAATATAGATCTCACTCTCAAGCTCTGCTTTTAAAGCACATGTTAAAGTCCATAAATCACTTTCGTTGCTCAATGAGACATATATTTGATCTAAGAGGTATATAGCAGCAACAGCTTCAGCTGGATACACGTGATCACTCAGCATTCTCTATCTCCTGGCAGCTTATTGATCCTCTATTTTGTGAGATGGTAGGAGAAAGTAATTTTTTGCTGAATTAATTTTGCATGGGTGAACTCCTAATACCTCAGTGCAATTCCTCCTGATAGATGTAGAAAAGCCAGTGGTCCCATATTTCTGTCAGCCTTTGAGCCCGTAATCCACTGTATAATTTTCTTGCCCCCTTAGATCAGCTTTCCCTCATTGAAATTAGGACATTTTTATTCTTTTGTGTATGAAGCACTCTTCACACCAACCAACCAACCAAGGATCCAGGTATGTTACCCATAAATAACTTGAATCTAAAAACAATCCCTCTAATCATTTCACTTTTGTCTTGTTGTTAGATGGGCTCTTTCATGTGAGGATGTGACAATTTTTACAGTCCCTGTAGGATGCTGACATGCAACTGTCTTTCTGCCTCCACCCTATTTGGCTTTGGAAAACTCTAGCAGAACCTTAAGCCAGGTATAAGAACTCCATTCTTTCAACAGATGATAAAGTGGTGCTTTCCAAGTTTATGTACTGTGTTTAATATCTTTGCAGTGATCCATTTGACTGCCTTTTATTCCCAATAGAGATACAGGACAAAGTTCACAAAGGCTGTATCTAAAGTTGATGTCCATGTCATATGTAGTATCATACTGACTATAGCAATTGAGGCTGCAGGACAATATTTTGGGTTTTTCTTTCAGCTTCATAAGAAGGCTAGTAACTCCATGGTTTATTTTGAAAGAATGTGTTTACTTGGTAGGTGTCCACAAGCAATATTCAGCTAATGAATATTTAACAAGTGACCTATTGTTCAGCACTTAAAATTACTGGTGGCTGTATATCATAATAATAACTTTTGCTTCTTCTCTGATTATTGGAAATTTGAAATGCACAGAAATGCAAACTAAAGACAAATAAAACTCACCCTTATTGCCACATAGCGGTCCTGGAGATGCATCACTGTGTCTCCCTCAAAGAAGGAATTGATGCTGAAGGGAGAACTGTGCCTTGCTGGCAGTCTCCAAATATGAAATCATTCAGTATCTGCCTCAGCTCTCAGACTGAGGTCCTGCTCATACATAACAGACCACAGCCAACGAGCAAATTAGGCCATGGTAGCCAACATAGAGTAATACAGAGGCCTAACCAATGGGGCTGCATTCACTAGGTAGTCTAGGACTGTGAGACCTCCATCACAGTCTCATAGTTCCTCTACATAATCCTCTTATTTTTTATGAGTATTATTCCTCAAAAATCCTTTATACTTTTATTGTAATAAAATACACATAACATAAAAGTTACCTTTTTAAATCCAGATTAAATGAAATTTTCATTATTTTTGACTGTACTGATGTCGTTGTATAACCAGTTTCAAGAACTGTCCTCATGCAAAACTGACCCATTAAACAATTCTCATTTTCTTTTCCCAGAGGCCCTGGAAGCTACCATTCTACTTTCTGTCTCTATGAGCTTGACGATTCTAGGTATCATGTGTATGGAATAACATGTATTTTTCTTCTTGTGACTAACTTATTTCACTTAGTATAATGTCCTCAAGGTTTTCTAAATTTTAGCATGTGTCATAATTTCCTCCTTCTCTTTGTTTGCCTACAAACATGCACACACACACATATTATTTTATATGTGATTTTATTATGTATGTTTCTATATCTATTCTATGATCTATTTTCAACACCCATCAAGTTTAAAAGTTCTTTATTGCTTTATCATGTGGAAGCATTATTATTTACTTAGCCAACAGATTATTTTAATGAACATATATTTTAAAATACTTTTACTTAAAAATCTTATTTCTTGAAGACCCAGCTAAAATGGTGGATCAGTAAGCAGCAAAGTAAAGAGCCTCTCTGAAAGAAACAGCTCAATTGCTGAAATAAAACATCCTGGAGAAGACCAAATGGAAGGAAATGTATTTTCTCAACCCAGGAAGAAACTAAAGGGAATAAAAAAAAAAAAAGAAAAATGTGGATGAAGGCTGTAGCCAGACACAGTCTCACTGGAACCAGTCCCATTGTATAGGAAACAGCACTGGAATCCGAAGAAGCAAGTTCATGGTGAAGTTGGGCAAGCCTGACAGCCTCAGCAGGACACGGTCACAGAGGAGAGCAGTGGAGCAGAGAACAACACCAGCTCGGAGATCTGCACCAGCTTGGCTCAGGGTGAGTGCGGTGAACGTACTCCTTCCACAAGAGTGGGTGATGGGCTGGGTGGCATCTTGGAGTCTCACAGTACAAGCCCAGAATCAGAACTGCTGCAGCTTCTCCTTGCAATCAGCCACTCCTTGCACAGAGCAGATTGGTAAGAACTGCTTGGACTGAGTCCCATTCTTGTGCAAAATTCAATAGCCAAGGACACAATCTCCCTGAAGCTATCCCTAACTGGCCCTGTCCTCACGGCACACACTAATGTGGTGAAGACTCCCAGTGTTTGTCCAACTCAGAGGTGAGGGGCTAGCCTCTCCCACCTCTGCTTGTACTTCAGTGGCCACCAGCAGACTGGAGAGGGCAGCAATCCCTAGCCAGCATGCTTTGGAGTAATCATAGCCAATACAAAAAAGTGTTGGGGACCAGAAACATGACAAGAAGAAGAAACAAAGGAAGTCTCGAGCCTGCAACCCAAGCCCAGGAGAAGTAAACACAGAAGAGATCAGGGGTTGCACACCTGTAGTTTCAGAAAAAGCAGCATATGACATGAAGAATTATCTTTGTAACATTATAAAAGAACTCAAAACAAAAATATTAATACATGTAAAGGAAGATATAAGAAAAATAACAAAAGAAATGCTAACTACCTTTCAAGAAGATACAGATGGAATAATGCAGGAGCACACAAAAAGGAGACAAACCTTCTATGAAGAATGTTGAAAACAATCTAAAATACATGAAACAGAATCAAAGAAATTACCACAAAATTAAAAACTCCATTGAAATCTGCTTTAATGAAACTAAAGATAGACTATCAAACCTTGATGACAGGTTTGCAATATGTAATTGTGAAAGGAAAAATCTCTTAAAAATAACAAGGAACCAGGAAGTAACAATACAAAGGCTAGAAGATGACAAGAGGATCTTTAAGAATAAAAAAGTGAGTGAAGAAGCAGGGGTAAACACAAATGAAACACAAAGGCTATTTACAGAAATAATAAAGAAAACTTCCCAATCAGAGGAAAAGGAAATATTCAGATATATGAGACATATAGAACTCCAGCCAGCTATAACCAAGATAGATTTACACCCAGATATAATAATCAAGATCCCAGAAATTCAACACAAGAACAAAATATTGAAAGCTGTCAGAGAAAAGAAACAGATAACCTATCAAGGAAAATGCATCAGAATCACGACAGACTTCTCGACACAAACCATCAAATCAAGAAGAGTTTGGAGCAAAGTATTCTAAGCCCTGAAAGAAAATAACCTCCAACCCAGATTGATGTGCCCTGAAAAACTGTCTCTCAAAATTAACACAGAAACAAGATGCTTCCATGACAAAGAAGAATTGGGGGAGTTTGTGACCACCAATCCAACCCCCAAAAAAATATCAAAGGAGAAAAATACCAGTCTAGAGAGAGAGAAAAAAAAATACCATGGTTTCAAGAACAGTGACAGAGGGGCTCATTGAATAGAGCAGACAATGGAATGAAGGGAAAATAGCAGAAAAATAGCGTGGCAAAGATGAGGCAGAGAAGATTAGCCATAACTGCTAACATACACTAATAAAAAGAAACACAGGCGGACTCAGTCAGGAGATAGGGTCAATCAAGATGCTCTATACAAGAAATATATTTAACCTGAAAAAGGGTTTATGGACTGAAAGTCAAAGATGAGAAAATAATACTTTATGTGACAGGGAACCAGAAAAAAGTGGGGGTAGCTCGCCCATCAGTAGCAGGTTGCTTGGAAAGACCTAACACTTTTATACAAAGGAGAACTACTCAGCTACAAGGAAGGAAAACCTTGAGGCGTTTGTAGGTAAATGGATACAACTTGAGACCAAGCTTGGGGTAAAAAGGTTCAGAATCACTTAAGTAAATAGCAGGTTGCCTCCCTAATCTAAAAACTAAAGGAATCAGTGGGATACAAAATATACAATGTATCCTGGGAAAGTGAAAAGAGAGGAACTGTCCAAATAGGGAAGGCAGAGGACATTGTTAATCTTGTATCATGATTTGAAACCCATATTGCTTGCATTGCTCTGTTTAGTTTGATTATATTCTGTTCCATTTTGTCTGCTGGTACTAGATTTGAGGGCATAGACAGCTATTCCAAAGATAGCAGGATATACTACAGTAACCATTTTTAATTCCCTATTAACTTAATCTGAAACTCTGTATTGCCTTCACTGCCTTGTTTTGACTGATTTTATTTGAATCTGTTACATTTGATAGTATCAAGTCGGAGAGTATAGGCAACTACTCTGAAGACAGTAACATTCACTGTGACACCCATTCTGATTTGACTATTACCCTCTTATGAAGTCCTATAGTGTCTCCAATGTTTTGTTTTTATTGATTTTGGTCCATACTGCTCTGTTCAATTATATTTTACCTGATGATACAGGCAATTCTATTGAAGATAACAAGAGACATCATGGTAGCCATTATAGATCACCTTGTATAGTAGTTTTAAATCATGTACTATGTCTATCCTTTATTTCTGAATGACCCCATTTTAGTTTTTTGGGATTTTTTCCTCTTTGGTTTTATTCTTTTCAAAACAAACAAATCTTATTTCTTACATTGAATTATAATAAATGTTATATTTAAAGCATAGAAGAAAATTTCTTTGATATTGATTACTGTTTCAATTATTTTTATTTTTATTCTTCCTTCACACATTCTTTATTTTGAAGAGAATAAAACCAAGCAAAATAGAGTAGAGTCAGTCAAAACAAAACAATAAGTGTGACACAGGACTTCAAAACAAGATAAAAGGAAGTCAATAATGCCTCTCATTATTTTCAAAATAAATGCACATATCATCAGACATAATGAAATCAAATAAAACATAATAAAATGAAAACAGTCAAAAAACAATGAATACAATACAGGACTTCAAAAGAATATAATAGGAAAACAATAATGGCCATCATAATGCCTCTTGTTATTTTCAAAGTAGCTGCTATATCATCAGACATAATAAAATAAAAACAAAATAGAATAAAATCAAACAAAACAATGAAAACAATATAGGACTTCAAAACAAGATAATAAGAAATCAATAATGACTACCATAATATATTTTGTTATCTTTAAAATAGCTGCCCATGCTATCAAATATAATAAAATCAAACACAATAATACCAAATTAAACAGAACAATAAAAACAATACAGGGTTTCAAAACACAGTAATAGATAATAGTCTAACAATGGCCATTGCCTTCCCTTTTTAGATATTTCCTCCCCTTTCACTTTCACAATATCTATTGTGCATTTTGGATCCCACTAACTCCTTTAGTTTTTTATACTAGGAAGACACCATGATGTTTACCCATGTGACTCTGAGCCATTTCACCTATGAACATGATCTCAAATTGTACCCACTTACCTAAAAGAGCCTAAGGATATCTTTCTTTATAGATGAGTAGCTTTCCATTGTATAAGATTCTGTACCTTCCTTATCCATTCTGCAGTTGATGCACAAGCTAACCCTACCTTTTTTCTGGTTTCCTGTCACACAGAGCATTGTTTTCTCTCCTTTGACTTTCAGTCAATGGATTTTCTTTCACATTAAATGTGTTTCTTTATTTTTAAAGTCTATTGAAGGATCCTGTCTCCTAATCCACTTTGCCTGTTTCTTTTTATTGGTGAATTGAGGCCACCTACATGAATGGTTACGGCCAACATGCACTGGCTCATCTCTGCCATGCTGTTGGTTGCTTACTTTTCCCCTCCATCTCATTTGTCTGTTTGTCATCTTGATTGTCTGCCCCACTAAGTGATCGCCTCTGCCACTGTTCCTAGAACCTTAGTCATTTTTATCTCTCTCTAGAATGTCCTTCAGTATTCTTTGTAGGACTGGTTTGATGGTCATAAATTCCTTCAGTTGTTCTTTGTCATGGAAATGTCTTGTTTCTCCACTAATTTTGAAAAGTAGTTTTTCAGGGTACATCAATCTGGGTAGGAAGTTGTTTTCTTTCAGGACTTGAAATACTTTACTCCAACCTCTTCTTAACATGATGGCTTGTAATGAGAAGTCTGTTGTGATTCTGATGGGTTTTCCTTTATAGGTGATCTGTTTTTTTTTTTTCTCTAAAGATTTAGTATTCTGTTCTTTTACTGAATTTCTGAGATCTTTATTATTATATGTCTGTGTATGCATTTATTTTGGTTATCACTAGCTAGAATTCTATATGCATCATTTATCTAAATGACACATCCTTTTTCCATGCTTTGGAAGTTTTCTTCTATTTCTTCCATAAATAGACTTTCTATGTCACTTGTGTTGACCCCTGCTATTTGCTCACACTTATTATTCTTAAATTATTTTTCTTTGCATTGTCTTGCAGCCAGTAATTATTATTTCCTGGCTCCCTGTTATTTTTAAGAGATCTTTCCTTTCAAAAATGCTTGCTGCAAACCTGTCTAGAAGGTTTGAAAGTCTACCTTCAGTTTCTTTCAATCAGTTTTACCAGCTTTCAATGGAATTTTTAATTTATTAGATAGCCCTTTGAATCTGTTTCATTCATTCTAAATTCTTTTTATATTGTTCATTTGAGGTTTCCCTCATGCTCCTATGCTCCTCTGTTTTTTTAATCTGAGTCTTCTTTAGAGGTGTTTAGCAATTATTTTATGTTTTCCATTTCTTCTTTTACCTGAGATAGTATTTCTGTTTCAATTTCTTTTATAGTCTCATGAAGTTGTTTCTTTACTTCAGTGGCCATCACTTCAGAAACTGTGCAGCAGTCTTTTCTGTGTTTACATCTTCTGGACTTGCTCTGCATGGGTTGGAGGCCAAAGACTCACTTTTGCTTCTTCATCTTGACATTTTCCTGGGTCCTTCCAGACAAGCAAGTAGTAGGGTCCCAGTCACTTCCTGCATTGGCTACTCTTTCTCTGAAGCATGACTGTTTGGTTCTCCTGGCCAGTGCTGGTCACGGGTATCCATTGGTGGCCACTGGGTGTGCTGGTGTGGGGCTAGCTGTTGCTTTTTCCAGCCTGTGCTGGCTTCTGGCAGGAGGAAGCATCCCCAGTGGCAGCTGGTGTGCACATGGGTGCAGGGCCGACTGCTGTATCCTGGGCCTGAACTCATTACTTCCCTTCACACATCCTTGTATAATAGGTGCCAAATAAATGCCTTTCTGTGAAATTTATCTAAGTCTGGTTGGAGTTCAAGGGCTTTGGTCTCTTGAGGCCCAAGATGGCAGAGGATGGCCATCTTCTTGCTACAGTTACTGTACTTGACTGCAAGGTTGACCAGTGTTAAAAGCCATTCACCATAAACCTCAAAATTCTCCATGTCCTGGAACTTCAAGCAAGCACCTCCTGGCATTACTGGCTGATAGAACTTTGAAAAATTCCTGACACCAGGACAGGAGCAACTATTGGCCCAGTAAAGCCATGGCAGATAAAAAAAAAAAAAAAAAAAAAGAAAGCCAAATTCCCTTGTGGTTGCTTATTGGCTCTGTAACTCCAGTTATAGCACTAAAGCAGTCCTAGATTTGTTTTCTTCTGTCTCTAAATTAGCAGTGATAATTACCTTCTGTTCAGCATTTCTGTGAGCTTCAAATAAGATAACATGTAGGGAAATAATTTATAAGCAGGAAGTATAGTGCAAACTTCAGTTATTTTTTTTTATAATTAGCAAAGATGGTTCAGATATGCAAATAACCAATGACTTCAGTGACCCAGACTTTCTGGGGGAACAGAAAGGCAGGAAAATCTCAGTTCTAATGTGTAACAAACGATTCACCACAACCATTCTTTCATACATTTGTCAAACTGAGCTAAAGCTTCAAAATACTACTTATTAATTCACTAGTTAGTCTGTTACTGAAGACTTTTAACTGTCTTGAGTATCAATAGCTCTCGAAAGTAGTTGAGTCTTCAGAAATCCAGTGGTGACCATCTGGACTAAATTCTCTTTACCAAAATGACCACAGGTTCCAGAAAGGCTGGCCACAATTCACTGGCACACCGCAGAGCTGCTACTGGTTCCAGGCCATTTGTTAATTGCCTAGGAATAAAATTACAGGAGCACAGATGTGAAGAAAGTTCACTTAGCCTCAGGAAATGTTAAAACAGAACCAACCTGTGATTCTACCTCCTCCAACATCTCTACCCACATTGAAGTCAAGTGCTTCTAAAATCAATGAGCTCCAATGTATTTGCTTGCAAACTTTTCCTTATTGAATGTACCACTAAAGAAAATATCCACTGTGGCCCTTCTCTATGATTATAAATGCTGGTGCTGGTACTCTAGACAATAAAGGAAGAAGTTGATTTCTGATTCTTGCATTGAAACACCCGCAATGCCACATTGTTTAAAACTTTCAATCAAAAATAACTAAAGTCAGAATAAAAGATTAAGCCTACTCCTAAGCAGAGAATCAAGGCTTCTGGAAATAAAACGTCAGTCTGACATTGCTGATAACTGAATACAGCCCTGCATCAAAAGGGCATCTGAACCTCGTTCAAAATCTTTTCCTGACAGCACAGTGTGGAAGACTGTTATACTAACTTATTGCAAAAATAAATCAGCTTCCATGGTGAAAAATATTATGAGTGAGGAATGAAACTCAGAACTTCTATTCTCCAAGTTTCTGTACTTTAGTTGATAGAAAAAAAAGGAGGGTCAGAGTAAGGGAAGAAAATGGAAAAATTAAAAATCTGTTTTACTAAATAGGGAAATCAGGATATTTGTCCAAATTGCAATCCTGAATAAGCTGAAAGAGAGATAGTATCTCTCCTCCTACCTGACACACCCATTTGACAAACTCAGTAATATGTCTCCGATATCTCTCAAACATAAGTGTTATTCAAGAATAATTTCTCCACCATATCCTTACAGTCTATCTTCTTGAAAAGTATTTGCAGAGTTCTCACCTCAAAAGCCTACCCACCCTCCTCTAGCCACCACCTGTCTCTCCACCTCGGCCTACATCTTAACTACACCAATCCCTTTATTTCTACCTATTTCTCCATCTGTCACGAAACTACAGCTTCCTTAACACTGAGTAGGTTTACTTTTGGTAAACTGATAGCATTAAGTAATGTCAAATAGTGATTCACCTCTCCCTTCTTTGCTGTGATATTCTCCACTGGCAACCACCTCCTTGACCTGGAAACCCTCCTTGGCTTTTGAAATATCACTCTTTCCTCATTTTATTCATACTTCTTCTACAATTCCCTTTCAGACTCTTCCTTCTTCTTTCTTTGCCCTTATAATCTACTAAATGTTGAAATGCAAGATTCTATCCAAAGCCCTCACATCTAATTAGTTTACCAACCATTCCTGGGTCAAATTTTCCAAAGAATGCGCTGATGGTTGTCTGCTAGCTCAGAATCCTCCACTGGGATTCAATTCCATGTATCTAACTGCTCCTGTGTTCAGGTACCTAGTCTCAACACCACTGAAAGGTCCTAAGTCTGATTCCTGTCTCTGTGAATGCCCCCACCTTCTATCCAGTGCCCAGTGACCATGACCATACACCACCCTACATACTGTCCTCTCACCTGCTCTTCCACAACCAGTTAGCTGCCACCCTATAAAATCAGTCTCCTTTGGTTGTCTCAAAAATCACCTTTACCCCCAATCTTTTCCACTATCATTTCAGTTTACATTTGTATCACTTCACACTGGGTGGAGTGAAGAAGCCCATTCATCTCCCACACCTTGTATCACTTTCCTCCTTCAACCTGTATTCTAGCCACAACTACAGTCTTTGCCACTAAGAGTCTGCGTTAGAGGTCTGAGAAAATTCTGACCACATTGCTACAGAAATTTTTATAAACTTCAGTTTCCTTAACTCCTAAGATGACCCTACTAATACATTTTTTCATAGGTTTGATAGAAGAGTTAAATAAAATGTTACATAAACAGTTCTTGAAATATTTCCTGGCACACAATAAATCCTCAATAAATAAATGTCTCCTCTTTTTATTTTTTTTATTTAAAGAGAGAAGAAATAGAAGTAAAAAAAAAAGGAAAGGACATAAAAAATGCAGTAAAAGGGTACAAATAATACAGCATTTCTAGAAAAAAATATCTATAGTACGAAACCACCAGTTAATAGGTTACATATTATCTTCCCAGAAACAGTTGTCCATATCACTAAATTAAAGCATATAAAGTGAACATTCATACAGTGAAATTGGAGACAGTTCCGTTCAATGATCCAACAAAAGCTCAGTTATATGGTTTTCCATCCTACACACTCGAACATACCTGCAGTTATATCCCTTAGTCCACCTTACTTTCCTCTCTTTTTTACAGTAACAATTAGACTTTTAAGGTTTTATTACTCTCATGGTTCTTATTACTTTTTTGAAGAGAATAAAACCAAATGTGACTAAGCAAAACAGAGTCAGTTAGAACAGAAGGGTGGGCATAGCACGTGATACAAAAATAGAATACCAGGTGATCAAAAGTGGTTACCATTGTGCCTCTTGCTATTTTTAAATTGAGTTGTCTATATCATCAGGTATAATAGAATTGATCAAAACAGTATGGAACAAAACCAATAAAATCTACACTGAGGACCCTACAGGACTTCAAAAAAAAAAAGGATGATAGTCAATCCATATTGAGCATCATAGTATATCTTATTGCCTTCAAAGTGATTGCCTATACCCTCAAACGATACTATCAAACAAAATAGAATATATAATGATCAGACAGAACAAGATGGGGAGAGCAATACTGGGGTTCAAGTCAGGTTAATAGGACAACAAGAAAGTTACTATAATATGTCCCGTTATTTTTTAATTTAGTTTTCCCTTAATTAAAAAAATGAGAGAAGATAGATTAATTTTTTTTGTCTTTTTCCTTTTTATTGGTACCGGGGATCGAACTCACGACTGCCTGCTTGCAAGGCAGGTGCTTATGCCGCTGAGCTAAACCCCCAGCCCCCAAGATAGATTAATTTAAAAATAAGGGGAAGATTGAGATAAGAGAGGACACTGTAATAGAACAACGCAAGGCAGAACCGATCAATTCAATCATCATTGTGTTTCACCACCAGATAATCTAACATAACAGTAGTCACCATAGTGCCTCCTCCTTAAATTATTTGAGTATAACTTCGCATGCTATAACATCAAGCATATCTAGACAGTGTGAAGCCTTTCAAGAGAATGCAAGAATTACAGGGTATTTAGAACCTCCTAACAGAAAACAAACAATGGCTTCTATATCATCTCCTTGCCTGTAAAGAATTTTGTTTATACTATAGCATATAGTGAAATATAGTAAGATACAACATGCTAAAACCAGTGGAAACAGACGTACTACAGCTTGATGGGACTTCAAAGCAAGACGATATCAAATCAGCACAACGTTTATGTTGCGTTGCTGTCTTCAAAATAGCTATTCGTGCTATCATAGATACTAAAATCGAACAACCCAGGTTAAAACCATTGCGGTTAATGAGTGAAAACATTATATAGCTTCAAACCAATATGATGGGGAATCATGATTAACACATACTTCTATGTATTCTTATCATTTATTACACTAAGGAAACTATTCGGTATTTATATATGTGAGTTTGATTTATTTCACTTATGAGTATGGTCTCAAGCTGCGTCCATTTATTTATAAATGTCTCAATGCGGTCATTCTTTATAGCTGAGTAGTACTCCATTGTATAAAAATACCACACTTTTTTTATCCATTCTTCAGTCGATGGACACTTATGTTGTTTCCAAGATCTGGATATTACAAATTGTGCTGCTATAAACATGGGTGCACATATATCACTGTGGTATGAGGCTTTCAGTTCTTCTGGGAATATGCCTAGAAGTGGTATAGGTGGGTCATATGGGGCTTCCAGTCCTAGTTTTCTGAGAAATCTCCAGACTGACCTCCACAATGGTTGCACCAGTCTACACTCCACCAACAGTGCAGGAGAGTCCCTTTTTTCCCACAGCCTCTCCAGCATTTGTTGTTGGTGGTTTTCTTGATCTTGGCCATTCTTTCAGGAGTGAGATGAAATCTCAGTGTGGTTTTGATTTGTATTTCTCTAATGATCAATGATGATGAACATTTTTTCATAATTTACTTGCCATTTGTATTTCTTCATCTGAGAATTGTTTATTCATCTCAGATGCCCACTTTTGGATTGGGTCTTTGAATTTTGGAGGTCTGATTTTTTTTAATTCTTTGTTTTACACAGAATGTTTTACACAGAAGTCCTTTGTCTGAGGGGCAGTTCATTAAGATTTTTTCCCAGTTTGTGTGTTTTCTTCTCACCATGCAGGAGACTTCTTTTGACGTGCAGAAACTTTTTAATAAGAGGTGGTATCAGTTACTGATTCTGCAAAGTATTTCCCATGCGGTTTGAGTCCTGTTCATGAATTCTCTACCTACTCCTATGTCTCCAAGGTTTTTACCCAATTTGTCTTCCAATAGATTTAGTGTTTCTGTTTTAATATTAAGATCTTTGATCCATTTAGATTTTATTTTAGTACATGGTGATAGGCATGGGTCTAGTTTTAGTTTTCGGTATATGGAGAGCCAGTTTTTCCAACATCATTTATTAAAGAGACTGTCGTTCTTCCAGTGAACCTGCTTGGCTCCTTTATCAAAGATAAGGTAGTTGAGTGTGTTTGCAGTTGTGGTTGTATCTTCTAATCTATTCCACTGATCTTCAGCTCTGTTTGGGTTCCAGTACCTTGTTGATTTTACTATGGTTGCTTTGTAGGATAATTTCAAGTCAGGGATTGTGATACCTCCTGCCTTGCCTTTGCTGCTTAGAACTGTCCTTGCTATTCTAGGTCTCTTCTCACTCCAGATGGATTTTAAGAGTGATTTCTCAAGTTCTATGAGGTATGTTGATGGTATTTTTATCGGGATTGCATTCTGTGTAACAGTTTTGGGAGAATGGCCATTTTCACAATATTTATTCTTCCTATCCATGAGCAAGGGATGTTTTTCCATTTTCTGAGATTATCTTCAATTTCATTTTTCAGTGTAATACAATTTTCCCTGTACAGGTGTTTCACTTCTTTCATGAGAGTAATTCTTAGATATTTCATTTTTGGGGTTGCTAGTGTGAAGGTTATGGTTTCTCTTATTTCTCTTTCTGTGACTTTGTTGTTAGTGTATAGGAATGCTATTGATTTTTGAGTATTGATTTTATAGCCAGCTACATTACAACATATATTTATTATATCTAGCAGTCTTTCAATGGAGTTTTGGGGAACTTCTATATAGAGTGTCATGTCATCTGCAAATAATGATAGCTTAACTTCTTCTTTTCCTGTCTTTATGCCTTTTATTTCTCTCTCTTGTCTAATTGCTCTGGCTGGTATTTCCAGTACTATATTAAATAGGAGTGGTGATAAGGGATATCCCTGTTTTGTGCCTGATTTTAAAGTAAAGGCCTTCAATTTTTGGCCATTTAGTATGATATTGGCTGTTGGTTTGTCATAGATGGCCTTTATTATATTGAGGTAAAGACCGTCTATTCCAATTTTCTGCAGGGTTCTTATCATGAATGAATGTTGGACCTTATCAAAAGATTTTTCTGCATCTATAGAAATGATCATGTGGTTCTTACTTTTGGCTCTATTGATATGGTGGATTACATTTATTGATTTACATATATTGAACCATCCCTGAATGCCTGGGATAAATCCCACTTGGTCATGGTGTATGATCTTCTTGATGATTTGCTGCATCCTATTTGCCAATATTTTATTGAGGATTTTTGCATCTGTGTTCATTAGGGAGATTGGTCTGTAGTTCTCTTTTTCAGTTGGATCTTTCTCAGGCTTTGGTACTAGAGTAATATTTGCTTCCAGGAATGACTTAGGAAGGATTGCTTCCCTTTCAATTTCATTGAAGAGTTTGAGGAGTGTTGGCATTACGTCTTCTTTGTATTTCTTGTAGAATTCTGCAGTGAATCTGTCTGGGCCTGGGCTCTTCTTTGTAGGTAAGGATTTAATTACGTTTTCGATTTCATTAATAGAAAATGGGTTATTCAGTAGTTTTACATCTTCATAACCTAGCTTTGGTACTTTGTATGCTTCTAGGAATCTGTCCATTTCCTCTGTGTTATCAAAGCTTTGAGAGTAAAGGTTTTCGAAATAGGTGTTGATCATTTTTTGTATTTCTATAGGGTCTGTGGTGATTTCTCCTCTTTCATTCCTTATTGCATGAAGTTGAGCTTTTTCTTCCCTTTTTTTAATAAGGTTGACTAGGGGCTTATCAATTTTATTTATTCTTTCAAAGAACCAACTCTTTGATTCATTGATTTTTTGCATTTTTTTTTTTTAGTCTCTATTGCATTGATTTCTGCTCTGATTTTTATAATTTTTTCTCTTCTTTTGGCTTTGGGCTTGACTTGCTCTTCTTTTTCTAGATGTTTGAGGTGTAACATCAGGTTATTTATTTGTATCCATTCTGTTTTCCTGATGTGTGAACTCAGTGCTATAAATTTTCCTCTGAGGACAACTTTCACTACATCCCACAGATTCCAGTAAGTTGTATTTGTGTTTTCATTTTCCTGTAGGTAGTGTTTAATTTCTTCTTTGATTTCCTCTGTAACCCACTGATTACTAAAGAGTGTGTTATTCAGTTTCCATGTCTTTGTGGGAATTTTGTAGTATCTTTTATCATTAATTTCTAATTTCATAGCGCTATGGTCCAATAGCATGCAAGGGATGATTTCAACTTTTTTTGCATTTATTTAGATATGTTTTGTGAATTAATATATGGTCTATTTTAGAAAATGACCCATGTACTGCTGAGAAGAATGTGTATTCTTTTGTTGTTGGGTGGAATACTCTGTATATGTCTATTAAGTCCATTTGTTCACAAGTGTGATTCAGTTCTTTTATTTCTTTGCTGATTTTCTGTCTGGTTGATCTGTCCATTGGTGTCAATGGTGTGTTAAGATCTCCTGTTAGAATTGTGTTACTGCTGATTTGGGTTTTCATTTCTGTTAGTACTTGTTTTATATAACTGGGTGCTATGGAATTTGGTGCATATATATTTAAGATAGTTATCTCTTCCTCTTGAAGTTTTCCCCTAACCAGTATGTAATGACCTTCTTTATCCCTTCTGATCATTATTGGCTTGAAGTTCACATTGTCTGCAAACAGAATAGCCACCCCTGCTTTTTTTGGGTTCCTGTTGCATGAAGTATTGTTTTCCATCCTTTGACTTTTAGTCTGTGAGTATACTTTTGGGTTAGATGGGTTTCTTGTAGACAGCATATGGTTGGATTTTGTTTCTTGATCCATTCTGCCAGCCTGTTTCTTTTAATTGGTACATTGAGACCATTTACATTAATGGTTGTAACTGTTATATATTGGTTTATTGTTGACGTGTTATCAATCTGCTGTTGCATCTTTGTCTTTTGGTTCTGTTTAATTGTCTGCTTTGTTTAGTGGTTTTTTCCTAGATGCATCTAGGCTGTCTTTCAGTGTTCTTTGCAGGGTTGGCTTGTTGGTCATGTAGTTTTTCAGCTGTTCTTTGTCATGGAAGTATCTTATTTCTCCATCCATTTTGAAGGACAGTTTTGCAGCATACATCAGCCTAGGTTGGAAACCATTTTCCTTTAGGATCTCAAATACTTCACTCCATGCACTTCTTGACTTTATTGCTTGTGCTGAGAAGTCTGCAGTGATTCTGATAGGTTTTCCTTTATAGGTGATCTGTCTTTTCCTCTCTTACAGCTTTTAATATTATATTCTTTTGTTTGATTTCTGGGTTGGCCATTACTATGTGTCTGGATGTAGTTTTATTTTGGTTATGGCCATTTGGAGTTCTATATGCTTCACTGATCTTAATATCGGTTTCCAGTCTCATGTTTGGGAAATTTTCAGTGATTACTTCTCTAAATATCCCATTGACATCCTTTATGTTGCTCCTTTCTTTTTCATTTATCCCTATTAACTTTATGTTGTTCCTTTTTGGTTGCGTCATCTTGAGGTGTTGAATTATTATTTCCTGATTTCTTATTATTTTTAAAAGATCTTTCCTTTCCTGTTCACTGGCTGCAATCTTGTCTTCAAGGTCTGAAATTCTATCTTCACATTCATTGAGGCGGTTTTTACAACTTTCGATGGAGTTTTTGATTTCCTGTATATCTCTTTGCATCTGCTTTATATATTCTGTTTGTTTCTTATATTGTTCATCCAGGGATTCTATCTTTTTGCTTATCTCCTCAAGTTTTTTAACTGTGTCTTCTTTAGATATGTTCAGCATTTCCTTCATTTCTTTTTATCATTTCTTCTTTTACCTGAGAGATTATTTCTAGTTTGATTTCCTTTAAGGCTTCCCAGAGTTGCTTCTTTATTTCAGTTACTATTATTTCAGGTATTTCAGGTATGTGGCATATATTTTCTTCTATGCACATGGCTCCTAGGCTTTCTTGGGATGGGCTGGATGTTTGAGACTGCATTTTGGTCTTTCGTTTTGTCATTTTCCTATATTTTTGAGCTTCAAGTTTTGCTCCAAGTGAGGTAGAGAGGTCATCCAGGCTGGGACAAAATTCCCTGCTCCCTCCTTACTCACTGATTTCCACAGGAAGCTGGATCCTGGGCCCCAGGTGAAGAAAACAGTTCGCCGGGCTGGGGCAGGGTTCCGTGTCTCTGCTGGACTTATTCCACCGACAGGACCCGAAAGCCTGGCTCCCAGGCAAAGAAGAGAGTTCCACACCTCCACTGGACTTATGCGACCCACAGGCAGCCGGGTCCTGGGCCCCAAGCAAGGAAAACAGTTCACAGGCCTATGGCAGTGTTCCCTGCCTCTGCTGGTCTTACTGGACCAACAGGGAGCCAGAGCCTGGGCCCCAGGCAAAGAAGAGAGTTCCACGCCTCCACTGGACTTATGCAACCCACCTTCTCTTTTTATTAATATTACCTTACTATAGCAAAAATTCTGATTTGTTTTTTTACTTTCCTGTTATAATCTGTAGTCTCTTCTCAAAGCATCCACAATATGTTCAGCCTTCTTATCTTAATTTCTAAGAACTTCATAATCTGACCTCTGCCTATCTTTATTTCACCTCATTAATCACCCTCACATGTCATCTTTTCCAAAAACACACAGGATGCATGACTCCTTAAACATAGCCTGGTGTATCATCAGCAAGTCCACATTGTTATCACACTCTCCTAAAAAGCCTTTCTCTTCTTTGTAACTTAGAGGATCCTTATCATTCTTTAAAACTCACATTCAATCTCAAAATACAGTGAACCATGTCCTCTTTCCCTACAGTCTCATTTATATGCTCCTCCACAAAGTTTGTAGAGGCTTCACTCCATAGTCTTGGATGGCTGCAAGGCAGGGTGGGAAGGCCGCAAACATAGCAGAGAAGAAACAGCTCATGGCATGGCAAGAAGCAGAGAGAGAAATCGATGGAGAAGGGAGGGAAGAGGAGGGAGATAAACCCTCCCAGGACACCCCTCCAGTAACTCATCTCCTCTGACCAGGCTTCACCTCTCAGCATCACATTTAGCTATAAGCTCATCAGTGGACTAATCTACAGATGAATATCTTGCACTCATAATCCAATCACATTTCCAAAACCTCATTTTTATGAGTTCATGAACCTTTCAGGGGACCTCTAGATATAAACCAAGAAGAATGGATGAAAGATGGAAAAACAAAGCTATTATTATTATTATGCTGAAGTCCTAGGATCTTTTTTTGTCTTGCTTCTGAAAGCTCAAAGATTTCTACTTTCCTGTATCAAGACATGGAATCCTTCCATAGAGCCGATGCTTTTATTTCCCCACATGCAGCCTACCAGGCAGGTTTGATTCTGCACTCCCTATTTCACAAGATCTTTGCCTCCTATTGTTTTTTATCTACTTTGATCTGCAAACCTTCCTCCTAATAAATGATCCTTTATTAATTCCAGACACATTTATCCTTTTGACTTTTTGTGGAGCCTTTAGAGTGAGGGAACCAAAGGTCATCATGTGAAAAGTGCAAAAGAGAAATTGGTGCTTTACTTGGACTACTCCCAAATAACCCAGGGATTCACAAATTTACTGAACAAATATACTTGAAGTACTCACTCTTTACCTGACAGCCCACTATTCATAAGAAGTGCACAAATCTGTAAGTCCAAAACATTAATTGGTAATAAACTCACAGAGCAGTGGATTCTTTCAAGAAACATGTTTTTGATACCTGCTCCATGCCAGACACTGCTCTGCTCTTCCAGAGATAACACTTGGATAACGAAAACAGTCAGTGAACACCTGAGCTGCTTTATGGATAAAAGAATAGAGCAGAGCAAAAGTGACTATGCAGAGGTCAGTTATCCACTGGGAGCTGTTCAATCAAGAAGTGAATGGACAGTTTTTGGAGTAAAGTGACAATAAGTATAAGTTCAGTACAGCCCACTCATTAGATGTGAGGTCTTAAAGACCAAATCTGGGTCTAATTAATGAGCAAAATTATGACATCTGCTGGTAGAAGGACAGCTGATACACATGGATGGAGAAGTCAGTGGAGAGGAATGATTTTATCCAGTGAAATAAGAAGCAAGGTCGTGATCCAAAAAGAAAGAACAGAGAGAAAGAAAAGAGAAGTAATCAGCTAGAAGAGTACTGAGTTATCACTCTCCTCTGTGTTCTGAAGATTTTTTTAAAAGAGCTATCTAAAAATAATAGCAAACATTCATAGAGCAATGTGCATGGGCCAGGTACCATTTGCAGGGCTTCATGAACATTAATATACTTAATTCATACAACAGCTCTTTAGGGTGAGTTCTATTATCTCCATTCCACAGGTGAGGAAAATGAAGTAGAAGGAAAGTAAATAATTGGTACTGATCATATATAAGTCGACTGGTGAAGACAAGAATGAAACCCAGGTGTCACGATTCGACTTTGTGCTCTTCCTTTCTCCCCTGTTCCCACATGGGCATGCAGGTGGCAGCCAAGGAAGAGAAAAGGTGAAAGCTCTCCATGTGACAGACATCAGCATTTGGATGACATTTAAAGCTGTAGAACTAGAGAAAACTATATGGAGGGTGAACATAAGCAGAAAAGAGGTACAGTGCAAATCCTCCAGTAGTTAAAGGCATGAAAAGTGGAAGCAAAAAAAAAAAAATGGACCAAGGACTAAGATGGATGTGGAAGCAGGGAAAGGAGAAAATCAACAGACAACAACATCAAGCATTTAAGCATCAAAACACTTTCCCTCAAACCTCACTTCTAGTTTTAGTGAGGATCTCACACAAGATGGGTATGCTTATTCTTCTTCCTCACACTTGTTCCTTCCATATGGATTTTGGGCATGAAAATGAGATTCAGTATCTCTTGGCAGGCCTGATTTGTGGGTATATAAATCCTAACCTCAACCCATGGAAAAATGAGAAGTATATCTTGAAAATAAATAACAAAGATGCATAAAAAGCACAAGAGTGAAAAAGTCTTGAGCATGTTCTTAACCCTAATGGTAGAGATTCCTGAAGCCTAGACTGAATTACAAGAGATTCCTCATTGCTTTCTTATGCTCATTTTTGCTTAACATAACTTGAATTTGGTTTCTATCACATGTAGGTACAAAATTCCAAATAATTCACCTTGTACCATGTCTGGCTTTTTAAATAAACACTAAGTATACAGTATGAAGGAATCAGGAAAGCATAACTTCTTGAACAAATACTTTTCCTGATACCCTAGGTGTGGTTTATAAAATTCCACAATGAAAGTGCAAGAAAGTACCATGCATAAAGTACACCTCTAACCCTAAGCTAGGTGTCTTTAAAATACTGTCTCATTTAGAAAATCAATTATTGGGCACTTGAGCAAAGCTAATTCTTCCAGACTCTGTGAAGAAATAGTATATCTCTTCTCAAAATATACACATATGTCCAAAATATTTTGTATACTCCAGTTAGGTGGGAACAAAACTAGTTACAACTACAACATTTAGAAATTCTAATACTATGATGGCAGGACTAAAGAAAACCCCAGGAGCAAGACAATATGAATACTTGAACAAGAGTAGAAAGACATTGGAAATAAGATTGAGGACCAAAGACAGAGGGCCAGGAGAAGTAGAAGTCTCAAAGAACACAATGGCTGGCAGAAGAAAATCAGGTGTAAAAAGAAATGATTTGAAAGCCATAGGCTTCTGCTCAAAACACATGCCCAGACTTACAGAAAATATCTGGGGTAGGGAACAATGTGCACACGGAAATGCCTATTAAGGGAATTAATTATTGCTCAATCTGTCAGACAGCCATGCTCAAGTGGATTGTGAGGTTTGAAAAGATTACATAGAAAAGAACAAATGTCCTTAGTTATCAGAAACTCACAAGAGAAGGATCTGCCCCAATTCAGATTAGAAGCAAAAGAAAAGAATGTGATATGGAAGACTAATGTCTGAAAAACTAACTTTTTACATGGCAGAAAGATAACAGCAGCTACAGTGGCTTTCTGAGATAGCCAGCTTAGATTCCAGGAATGGTGCGGTGTGAGAAGTCCTAAGCAGGGGGAGATATACCCTACTGACTCAGGAACAAACTAAGCTGAGAGAAACCAACTGGAAATGCAATCTCGCTGCTACATCTGGAACAGGTAAAGTCTCAGTGCCGAAGCTGGAACCCGTGCCTCTGGAAGCCGCGGTTTTAATTCCCTGTTGCTGCTGCTGCTGCTGCTGCTGCTGCTGCTGCTGCTGCTGCTGCATCTGAATCAGCACAGCAGGGATAGAGATGTGAAAGCTCTGAGAGCAGGAATCGGTGAACTGAATTGAGAGTAGAGCTGGTGGGGAGCCCTGCATTGACCTGCAGTGAGTGAGAGGAACGGGGGCCCTTCCACAGATAAGGAGGCTCCAACAGAGGACATTCTGGAACTGGGCAGACTAGCTGGAACAGGACTTCAGTCACATATTCCCCTCTCAAGCAGGATTGGTGGGGAGCACTTGACCTGGGTGACACCACAGACTAAGACCCAGTAGGCTAGCCCAAATCAGGTCCCTGTGCCTGGCAGTGCACCCTAATGCAGCAAAGCCTTCAGCAGGTTGACTGACCTGGAAGGGTGGGTTCAGCATAGGCTGCCCTGGTCTGTGTCTCCCTAGTACACTGCAGTGGGTGGGAACACTTAGCCGGTGCGATTCAAACAACCTGTAACCAAAAAAGCAAGAAACTGGGCCTCCTATATACGCCTATATGGAAGGAACAAAAAATATGAGAAGAGGAGGCAACAAGAAAGGGTCCTCGGTCCCTAATTCTGAGAACACTGATCCAGGAAAGGTAAATGCAAAGGAGAATGAGGACAAAACCATGCAATATCAGACACGGCATCAATAGACATAAAGTGATATCTCCGGGACCTCGTAGATGAGTTCAAAAGTGAGGTATTTAACCAAGTAAAGCAAGATATAAGTAGAATAGTTAAAGAAATGCTAAGCACCTCCCAAGAAAAAAACAGATGGTGGAATATAGGAACAGAAAAAAAAGGGAGAATTGTTTGATGGAGAAAATAGAGAAAACATAGAATACATGAAGCAGGTTCAAAGAGATTACCAGGGAACTAAACACTCTATTGAAAGCTGGCATAACAGCTTGAAAGAAAAACTAAGGATAGATTATCTGAACTGGAGGACAGATTTGTAATGTAGGAGCATGAAAGGAAAAACTTCTTAAAAATAATAAGGAAACAAGCAGTAACAATACAAAGGCTAGAAGATGATAAGAGGATCTATAACCTAACAATTAAGAATGTAAAGGAAGTAGCAGGGATACAAACAAATGAACTGCAAAGGCTATTCATAGAAATAATCAAGGAGAGCTTCCCTAATTTGGGAAAAGGTAAAGATACTCAGATCTATGAGGCATACAGGACTCCAGCCACCTACAACCCAAACAGAACTACACCCAGGCATATAATAATCAAAATTCCAGAAAACCAGTATAAGAACAGAATATTGAAAGCTGTCAGAGACAAGAAACAGATGATTTACAAGGGAACACCCATCAGAATTACAGCAGACTTCTCGGCACAAACCACGAAGAGCGAAGAGTATGGGGCGAAATAATTCAAGCTTTGAAAGATAATAACCTCCAGCCAAGACTGATATATCCTGCACAACTGTCCCTAAAAATTATGGAGAAACAAGGTGTTTCCAGGATAAAGAGGAACTAGGGGAATTTTCAACCACCAATTCAATTCTACAGAGAATACCGCAGGACATTCTGAAAGAGAAAAATACCAGGATTCCAGAAACAGTGGCAGAGAGGCCACAATGAATGGAGCAGAAAGGGAAATGAAGAAGATAAACTGACAACTAATGACAGAAAAAGAGCTCAACATAAATGAGGCAGAGAAGGTTGGATATAATTTCTAATATAGATGGCCTAGATACACTAACTTAAGGGGAAAAAAAGAGAGAATTGCAGGCAGAGTGGATCGAGAGATAGGGTCCACCTAGAGGCTCTTTATAGAAAATATAATTAGCCTGAAGAAGGTTACATGGACCAAAATCAAACATGAGAAAACGGAACTCGATGTGATAGGGAACCAGAGAGTAATCGGGGTAACTAGACCAGAATTTATGGATAGATTGAACAGACAGGTTTTAATAAATGAAGAAATATAACTAGAAAGCCAGCCCAAGAGTGAGAAAGTTCAGAAACACTTAGGTAAATAGCAGGTTGCCCTCCCAATACAAAACTATGAGTGTTGGAGAGACCCAAAAAATGCACAGTTCATTCTGGGGGAGTAAAAGGGAGGAATAGTCCTCAAAAAAAAAAAAAAAAACCAGCAGAAGATATAGCTAATAGTGTATCAGGAATTAAAACTCCTATTACTCACACCACTCTCCTTGGCTGGAACTTGTTCCATCCTAGTTTTTATGCAAGCACTGGATCTGAGGGGCGCAGACAGCTGTCCATAGCATACAGGACATCTTCAATTCCCTATTAACTCAATCAGGATCCATGTATGACTTATACGTTGTATCATGACTGATCTTAATCTGACTTGTTTGATTGCTGCTTATTATTGACAGATTCTGTTCAAAACTGTAAGTTTGATGGTAACAAGTTGAAGAGTATAGACAACTAAACTGAAAATGTCAATGATTCACTACGATATTCATTCTGATTTGATTACTACCTGTTTTTGTAGCTCTATACTATCTACAAAGTTGTATTTCTGTTAATTCTCTTATGTACTGATATGCTCAATTATACCTTATCTTTATTATATTGTACTTTATTATATACTTAAATTATACTTTATTATATGGCCAATTCTGTTGATGAGAACAAGAAACAGCACAGTGACCAAGGTAGAACTCCTTATACAGCAGATTTACATGTCTTTTTAGTTTTATATGTCTATAGGAAAAAGTTTAGTTCTGTTCTGCTTTGTTATGTTTCTCCCTTTAATATAGAAAGGATAGAAATACATGTTAAGACTCATGCTTATGTAAAACCTATAAACAGTTTATGAGAACTGATCTGATGACACATGATGAAATGAACAAAAACTTTGAAGGAAAGAAAGTGGCATTACAGTATGCAATCCTGATTCTGGAGTATTATGTTGTGAAATCCAGCAATATCATTAATGTTTGTTCAGAAGCATTTTAATATAATAAGCTGTGTTAGGTCTCAACATAAATGAAGATATGGATAAATGCATACATGTCTAAGTATATAGGATTGATAGCCATAATACTTAGTTTTTGTTGGATAGTTGAACAGAACTGTTTGCAGTCTCCCTGGATGAAATCCCATTTGTATGTTCCACTTGTGTACCTTGAGCAACTATTTATAGGGGGACAATATGTATACATCAGCTAGTGATTTATTACTGTCTATTTCTTTTCTTTAAAAGTATGTACTATTTCTACCCATTTTCTAATTTGTTTTGTCTTTCTTTAAATAAAATAAAATAAATGTTTTTAGAAAAACTAACTTTTTATTTCAAGAACAGATTTTTAATTCCAGCTATAAAAAAAATGAGATTCACTTAGGGCTTAATCACCAACACAGAGAAATATGTAAAGTATATAATGTGTGTGTACATGTATCTCCTTGATTTCCTTGATTTCCTAACTAAATTATTTGTATATACATATATATGTATACTAGACAGATTATGTATATTATATGCATATGAGCTTTTATATTTATATATGTGTTTGAGCATATATAGTATGCTCTACCAAACATATTCCTCAGAAAGGAATATAGGGAAGATTCAAGGTCAATATGACAAAGTGGGGAAAGAAATCCTTAGCAATGAGACCACTGCTGTGAAAACGATTGATAGCAGACAATTTTCCCTCACCCCACTGTTGGACTAAGACATCTATTCAGGACTTAGTTTTTGTTTTGTTTTGTTTTGTTTGTCTTTTTTCCTTTTTATCGGTACTGGGGATCAAACTCACAACTGCCTGCTTTAAGGCAGGCGCTTATGCCACTGAGCTAAATCCCCAGCCCCTTCAGTGCTTAGTTTTAATCTATTTTCCACTTATTTTCTTCTCCTGGCACTCAGGGCCACTGGAGGTAATAAGTTTATGGTCCACAAAGTCCTTTGTTGAATTATCTGAGGTCCTTATGCACTTCTCCTTTCTTTTTTGCTACCTGATTCTAAACTGAGATCTTGCTTCAAGCATCTCTCCAGCCATGGTGTGGAAAATCTGTTTCTAAGCACAAGGAACCAGTATTCTTTTCAAAATGAAGAAAGTTAAATGTGATTTGGAAACCTTAAAAGACTCACATCATTACAGACATAGAAGTAAATTAGGAAAAAACCTACAGACCAGAGGATATGTTTACTTTGTTAAGAAGAAAACTAAGGCTCAGATAAGCCAGAGCTGGACCAAGGCTGGACTGAGGGATGACACAGCTGGAAGGAGACTTGGGGGCTTCTACTCTAGCCCCACCTTCTCTGGAAATGATCCTGTTCTGTTTTTTTAAAGTTCATGAACACCTGACAGCATTTGAGTCCAGGCATTAATAATTAATATAAAAGGGATTACTAAAAAAGGCAACTAATTCAATAATCTCAATAGCACACACCCTTTTTGTGAGTGAAACTAAGGATTTCCATGAAAGTTGGAAGGGCAAGGAGAATTGTAAATAGCAAAACTAATGCTCTATAATTAAATTTTTATGTTCTAATTATCTATGTACCACAGGGAAGATTACCAAAAGTTACCAAAATCCCTATCCATTAGATTTGCAAAACTTACTGGAAAAAATAGTAGGTTCCTAAAAATAGATTGCAGGCAATTAAGGGTACCCTGGTCCTTTCCTATGGCCAGTGCTGGTGGCACAGCACAGCGTGGCTTCACCCAAGAGGACAGCTGAGAAAATGTAAGGCGCATCCGCCAGACACAGAAGGGAGGAGAATCTCCGCCATTAAATTCAGGAATTGTTTTAAACATGAAAAGACATTTCTTAGAATGAGAAAAGAAGTGCTGGCTGAATAGTGAATTGGAACACATTACATCGAGTGCCTCAGAAGTTTAAGGTTTAAGGAGGGTCTCACCCTCTACAGCTTTAGTATCTCTTTCCTCTTACATGGAGTAACGTTCTGGAAGGAAGACATCTGATGCTAGGGAGGTCCAGAATCTCAGGTGAGGTCTTTGCCGCGACAGTTAAGGAAAGACAGAAAAGCAGTATAAGAAGAAGGATAAGAGATAAACCCTGAATGAATATAGGACACACAGGAATAAAGCAGGGACTCAGAACAGTCAGATACCAACTGATTTCGAAGACTCAGTCAATCAGATGGGAAACAAGTCAGGTGAGCAGATTCATGGCTTTCCAGAAGCCTTCGGGGTAGACAAGGGATCCAGCAAGGAGTCTTGGGTAACAAGTTCAGTTCTCCCTTGAAAGGCCGTTCCTAGAGCCACTTGACACCCTAACTTAACCGGTGAATATCAATCATGAGATTGGACTCTAAGTCACAGGAATACAATGACAAATGAAACTAAAGAAAAAATAGGGTGCCTGCCAGAGGAGCAGAAGCAATGGGTCTGCCTTGTTTCAATACATTAACCTTCAGGAGGGAAAACTGGCTTTAAGGACAAAGGAAGCAGCAGTTCCCCAGGCATTAAAAAGATTAAGGGAAATAGTATTGGACTGGAGCAGAGAGGAAATTATTCGCCTGTCTGAGAGAGGACATTTCTGTGGTTATTGCCCCTATAAACCATCTTCACCCTCAGTTCCAGTCGGGGCAGGCTGATGGGATTTGTTGAAGCGATATATCAAATTAGTCCTGTGGAGGAAACTCCAGAGAGAGTCCTGGAGCCAAAGAGTGCCCTGACATTTATCTAGGTGACAGGGTACTTACAGCAGCAAGCCGAACCCCCTCCTTGCCACTGTAGATATCACAGCCCAAATGGTGCTAATTAGAGGAAGCCCTGAGAAGAAACAAAGGTTCCTAGGGCTGACCAATGACCCCCTAAACTCCTTACTTCCAGACTTGAACTTGGGTGGAAATGAAAGGAAATGTCACCCTGAACACAGTCAGAAGCAACATTAGGGGGAAATGTGCCATTTGTAATGATGCAGATGGTTCCATTCAGTAGACGGAAGAGTCAAGATTACACAGATTTTACCAGGGCAATTAAAACACCTATTTAGCTTTAAGGGGAAAGAATTCTGAAAGACATTCAGCTGCTGAGAGATTCCTGACCAGTCTTGAGGTTCCCTACAGGATCCTCCCCTAGCCTATGCAGCTCCCAATTCCTCATCCTGAGGGTGGGGAGGCATGAATGATTCTGGTAATGACACACGACACACCCAGACATTCTCCATGTAACACACAGTTATCGTTAACAGACCACACCCAAAAACAGTACACGATCTTCTAGTTATTAGTTGTTTTGTTTTGTTTTTTGTTTTTCTTTAAATTTTGAGACGCTCTTACTATGTTACTCAGGTGCCCAGGATGTGCTGGAAATTTCAGGCTTCTTGCGTCAGCTACCCGGAGTGCTAGGATTACAGATGTGTACCACCACACACAGATGCGGCTCCTCTGGATGGTCCATAGAGTGCTCATCTTCTTCATCTTCATCAGTGCCCAGTTGTGTTCACCTGGAAGCAGGCTCTAAGATACAGTTCACATGCAGAGAAAGGCACCTTAGGAGAGCCTTCATTTCCACACTTCATAAAGAAGATTAAGGAATCAGGAATTGGTAGAAAACACTGAGGTGCGGTACAGACTAAACCAAAGCCTTACCCTGCTCCATTGGCAGCTCCAAAGTAAAAACACCCGTCACAGTCACCTTGAGTGGGACTAAGGTGCTGAACTTTTATACTTTCTCTGGTCTGTGAACCACTTGGGAAATGGATGCATCCTCTAGAGAAGGAAGCTCGCTGCAGCTGGGAAGTCCCTGAAAGGCCAGTGCCGGCACCATTCCAACAGCTGGGACACCAATCCTCTTTCAAAGGAGCACTGAACAGCACATCCCAGTGACTACCACACGCTCTCCTGATATTTTCTAAAAATGCAGAAAATTCCAGAAGATAAATAAGAACTTGAGATTTGAAACTACCAGCGTTTTCCAGTATAAGAACCAGGAACAGAAAAAATGAAACATGAAAAATGCTTTCGTGCCAAGAATCCTAAAGAATTGAAGTAACAACAGCCTATAGTATTGCAACTGTGAGAAAAAACAGAAAATTTTTTTTTTTTGAAATAATGTCTTTCCTTTGTCTCTTTCTGAAAAATATTTGTGGCTTGCCATCAATCATCAGCTCCTTACCGAGGGTCTGCTATGTGCTCAGCATTACACTAGATCTAGCTACAAAAAACGCCACAGAAATACATGACAGAGACTTGAGCTTTCAGGATGTTATGATCTAAATGGGAAGGAAAATAAAACATTCACGACCTAAGAGAGTATCACTTTGCTCAACGGCATGTTCCTGAGAGGTGGCGGTAGTAAAATCTAGCAAAAAGAATGCTGAAAACTGAGTTCAGAGCCTGCCTTTTTTTTTTTTTTGCTTAATTCTTGTATGAATTTGGTCACATTATTAAAATGGGACTTTTCAAGACCCCTACACCTCTGAGGATCAGTTTCCTCATCTTTAAAGGATCTACTGTGTCTTGTTTACAAAAGTGTGAAGATTAAATAAGACAGAAATGAAAACTTGTTGGTAAACCATGTCAGTGGTTGCTACTCTTTTATGCCCAACTTTTAGGGTGTCAGTCCTATGGTTTAGATAAGTGTCTCTCAAAGGCCTGTGTGTTAAAGACTTGATTCCTGGCCCATGGTGCTATTGTGTGGTGCAGAAACCTTTAAGAGGTGGAGCCTAATGGGCGGAAGCTATGTCAATAAGGTGTCCCTGGAAGTGTACATTGGAATTCTGCCCATTCCTATCCATTATTTTTACTTCCCAGCTGTCATGAAGTGAGCTCTTTGTTCCAACACACACTCTCCACCATGATTTGCTTTGTCAAAAACAGTGGAGTCTATCGCCATGGACTGACACCTCTAAGACTGTTACTATAAAAGTGAACTTTCTCCCTTTTAAATTGATAGTCTCAGGTATTTTGTTCAGTAACAGAAATTTCGCTAATGCAGTCAGAAAAGAGGGAGAAAAATCTGTGCTGATGAAGTCAAAGATTTAAAAGAGTATATCTTAAACCTTTCAGCATGGGATTCAGGCTGACAGTGTTTGGCTGGCTCCACTTTCCCACAGTCTGAATTTTGTATTTGTTTGGAATATTCACATGCTCACTTCAGCAACACATATACTAAAATTCAAGTGCCTTTTTTTATTTTATGGAAAAAGAATAAAACAAAATTTCATAACAAGATACTAGGAGAATAACAATAGTTAATATATTGGCTAGTATTATCTTTAAAGTAGCTACTCAGAGTACAAGATATGGGCATAAAAAATTCTCCAATCCGTATAAGCACCATCCTTTCTTTTCCATGAACTAAGAAACACTAATTGTACAACTAATTTGCATTCTTTTTCCCTCTTTTCCCTCCTTCCTCTCCCCTTTCCCTTTAGTTGCTTTTTCCCTATTAACAATTTCTTCCTAATTCACAGTAAGCATTGTACATTTTAGATCTCATGTATTCTTTCATGTTCACACACCAGGGAGGCAGTATGATGTTTACATACACGAGTCTGATTTATTTCACTGATCAGTATGGACTTTAGTTGCATTCATTTATCTACAAAAGTCTCTGGTTTATCCTTGTTTGTTGCTGAATGTACTGAAATGCCTTTATGTGGGGCGCATCTCTGCTTGTCAGAGCCAGGGACATTGTTCCTATCTCCCTCTGTAAAGTTTGCTGACAGAAGAGCACTAAGAACCAAATTGGGGTCAAAGAGTTTATGTTACTGAACTTGCTGGATTAGAAAGAGACATCGTGCAGAAGATCCCCAGCCTCTCAGTGCAGTCAGGAAGGCTGAGAGAAGAAGCTTCTTATAAACTGTGTAACCTAACTTGGAGGATTCTAACAAGAATTTAGTTAAGCCTGTTCCATATCTGAACTACAGGCTGACAAGAAGTGGGGATTTTCCATGACTAATAAGCATTAATTTTTATTGAAGAGGCAGGTAAGAGAGCCAAATTGAGATTTGAGGTGTTACAGGTGAACAATTTGCTTTTAGTCAGCATTCCTGTTGCTGGGACACAATACCCAACACCCACAACTTAAAAGGTTAGTTTAACTCATGGTCTCACGGGGTTCAGTCCATGATCCACTGTCTCTAAGGCAGGAACATCGTGACTGAAGGGCAAGGCAGAGCAAACTTGCTTAGGTTATGGTGACCAGGAAATACAGCATGTGAACAGAACCAGAGAGCAAGGGATAGGGGCAGTAACTCAGACATAGACCCCAAGGTCATGTCCAAACCAACCCAGAAGTGTTCAACCCACCTTCTGGGTAGGCTTCAAACTCAATCAAATTGACACTCCATCCTAATCACCATGTAGCAGATGGGGTGGGGGAACTTTTAGTCATTTTCTGTTGGTAATGTGGCCTTGTCGTGTTTTGTCCGAAATCTGGTCTTAGCGTAGCTCTCTCTGAACAGTGTATGTTGTGAGGAAAAACACTTTATGGCCCATGAGAAAGTGGTGCAGTAAAGACAAGTCATTTTTCATGTCTTCCATCCCACCAAATGCATACATTTGCATACTATCTGGTCCCCTTAAGTGTCCAATTTTGCTACCTTTATTTGAATGGAGCAAGATAATTTGTGAGTGAAAATACAGACTGAAAGGAGCCTAACTCTGAGCAACATAGAGGAGGTTATATAGAAAGAGACCTCTTTGGTTTGGTTTGGTTTGGTTTGGTTTGGTTTGGTTTGGTTTGGTCTAGTCTGATCTGGTCTGGTCTGGTCTGGTCTGGTCTGGTTTGGTCTGGTCTGGTTTGGTTTGGTTTGGTTTGGTTTGGTCTGGTCTGATCTGGTCTGGTCTGGTCTGGTCTGGTCTGGTCTGGTTTGGTTTGGTTTGGTTTGGTTTGGTTTGATTTTAAACTGAGTCTCACTGTGTAGCCCAGGCTGGCCTCAAATTTCTCAGGCCAAGAGATTATCCCCCCTCAGCCTCCTGAGCAGCTGGGGTTATAGACACTGACTGCTGCATCTGACTTTGGAGTGGAATCTTGATTGCATGAGATAGAACGCAGCAAATATTCTCCAGGAGGGAAAGGTATTCCCTATAGTACAGTAACAAAGTGTGGTTCCCAGACAGGGAGTCACATAGGGGTTCCTAGATGGCTCTTCAGCATCACCTAAGAACGTGTTGGAAATGTTTATCTTTTGACTCCATCCTTCCTTACTGAATCAGAAACTCCGAGGATGAGACCCAGACATCTGTGCCCAGCAGTCTTCCAAGTGATGCTGATACAAACTAGAGTTTGAGAATCCCAACTTATTCTAGCTGAGAATGTTCACAAATGCAACCCTGAGTAGTTCAGTGCATCTCAAATTGCCACAATGATTAGAGAATGTTGAAAGGCAGAAATGGGATTTGACTTGAGTCTTTAAAGTGTGAAGCGAGGTAGGCAAAAAGAAAAACGTGAAGCACTCAGAGATACAGAATTACGTGAGTCAATGTCCTTACCTTGGCTTCATCTTAGGGTTAGCTTAGGATTTGAGATCCAAACATTGCCACGTACCAAGGTCAGAATGACCCTAAAACTCAGATGCTTAGGACAAAAGCTTGTTGTCCTGAACTTTCTACCAGTAAAAACTAAATGAAGTACTTTCTCATTATTAGTCTGAAGTGGTGAAAAATGTTTCAAATAATCCACCTGGAAATGTTAAAAGTTATCATTCAGAGAATTATGATAATTGAAATAGATCTTTTAGAGCCAAATTGAAGAGGATGTAAAAATTACATTAATCGTCTTAGAAGGCAGCCTTTGTGTTGAATATGAGAATGAGACCTCAGCTGTAAGCTTTTAGTGAAATTAAATCTCCTTACACTCAGCCAAACTTGTGACTTGCACGTTGGACAGGTCTGTAGCCCACCTCCTGGAAATGGATTGCTTCAACACTAACCTGCCAATGCACATCAGAGGGGATAAGCATCTCCTTGATGATACTTTGGACTTAATGAAATTACCTATTAACAAGTTGAGTTGTTTCAAATCTAAGATCAGAAATATCAAGTAATCTTTTCATTAATCCTGGGGTTTTTTTGGAGGGGTAGGGGAACTTTTTTGGTTTCATTTTATTTTCACCTGAGTTAAGTGGGTTGTTTTTGATTTTCCATGCCACAAGAAAGTACCTGACCGATTGTTTACCTTCCCCACATCTTTACAGTGATTCATAACCATCTTTCCAATCCAATCATCTTCTTGGAACTTGAATTTCTGTGTTGATAATATGCAACTAATTTGCATGCTTCTGTCTCTTCTCTTTCTCTATACATTGTGCAGATGCTGTCACTTACAGTTTAACTTTTCCAGATCCTTTTATAGTTTTATAGTTTTCTTCATGCTTGTGAAACCGCACCCTGTGAAATTATCCTTCCACATGCATAGTAGAAAGGACCGTAGCAGATGGCTCTACAAGTGAAGCAGGGGTCCTGAAATTTAAAAAGAAAAGTGATGTTCAGGAACTGGATTAATGTGCATTTCACATTTTCAGTTCTTGTTTTAAAAAGTTGACTTCATCAAATCAGATACAGACTTGAAAAAAACCCCATTTACTTAGCAATGGTTCACTTGCCTTTCTTCAACAATGACATAAATGTCTGGTTTCAGGGAAAGAGAGCATTTTCTTTTCTCACTGATAAGAAAATTATTCTAATGTACTGCCACAATATTTATTTAATTAGATTGCTAAAATCCTTTCTGCAGAATTAAGTCTTTTTTCTTTTTAAGTCTGTAAAATCAAACTGACTTTAGTACTAAAATATTTTAGTGTGATTTGCATCTTCCAAAAAATGAATTTTGGAAAATGCCAATTTAAAAGAAACCTCATATAAATGGTAGTGTTATTTTAATCAGCATTTCTATTCACTTTTATTTCTTTCTCTTTTTTTGCAAGCTTTTCTTTTGATTGTATCATAATAAATGTCTAGACTCTGCTCTAAAATGTGAAGAATTTGAGGAGACTTTGTACAAATGATGCCAGAAAAAAAATTAGCAGCACTGTGTATTGAAGTGCCATAGTGTAAAATTCATAGAATGTTATGAATAGAAAAAGCATTGACTTTTTACATCCAACTAAGATGGCCTGGTATCTATGCCTTTTCTGGAAGGTTATCTCTTATTAGAAAATTCTCATCCACCTTGCTTCCAGGGCGCATAATAAAAAATACATTACTGTGCCAATTATGCATCTATGTTTCTATCTAATTTTTAACTTTTGTTTAAATAGATATAAAAGTTTCATTGGAATCTTGATTTGGGGTTAAGTTATTGCTATACTGAATCTGGCACTGGTATTAGAAGTATCTGACTTTTTTGTGATTTAGGTGACTGCTGAGATCAAAGCCACAGTTATTGAGAGTTTACTTAAAGTAATGACAGCAAAAGTAAATTATATTAGAAGCAATTCTTTCAGGCTGATATTTAATCAGAAGGTCAGACAGAGGCAGAATGCAATACTTCTGAGCAGCTGAAAATAAGCATCCCCCAACCCAGGGTGCAGCCACTCCATCTATGCTGCCTCAGCCTTTCCTCCAGTACACACATCCGTGAATAACAATATGATTAAAAGGTCAAAATCTGTCCCATTGGTGAGTCCCCACCATGTTACATTCTGATTGGCTACAACTGACTGACAAGCATGTATATCACAAGAATTTTAATGTCAGTCCTGATTAACTCGTATCACTATTCACCACAGCTAACAGCACACCAGCGTAGGATAGCAAAGCCAGATAAGAATGTGAATTCAGTTTGTGAAATTGTTGAGACAACTGACTGTATAAAGGGTAAAGTTTCATTTCGCTTACAGCTTTGGCCCCCTTGGTCTCACCACTTGCAAAGCCAGTGCATCATGGCAGGAGTATGTACAGGGACAAGGTTCATGTCTCCAGTCAAAACGAGGACAGGGGAAAATCAGTTCCTGCACTCCTTTAAACAAATGTGATCCCGTAACCCAGTGCTCTCCTGCTGGGCTCCATCTCTTTGAAAGTTCCCACCACGGCCTTATTTCACCACACTGAGGATTAAATCTTTACCTACGGACCTTTGTGGAACACTCTAGTTGTAACCAAACCATAGCAGAATGGGTCACAGAATAATCTGTGGGTGCATACTGAGAAAAAAAATAGAAGAAGCTATGAAAGAGATTTTTAAAAGATGAATAGGTACAGGACTTCTGATAGGAGGCTTCAAAAGGCTGTTGCAATTTCCAGCAAACATTTATTTGATAATCTTCTTTCAGGTCAACTATATGTCTGCCAATTGCCTGATTATTCTACAGAATTTTCTCAGAGATAAGATGATTGACTGTATTCTGCTGTGTGATCAAAGTCATTTTCAGCTTTTGAAGTTCAAACTTTGGAATATTCATTTGTAGAAAGATTTCTCAAAACCAGCTTACAGGTATCTAGTAAATATTGTGCCCCACCTGTGCCTTCTTTACTGGGCTAACACTTGTATTACAGCTGTTTTTAGTGTTGGATTCTAGTGGTTGACAGATGCAACCTCTTGTGTATAACTATCTTCAGCCAAGGAAAATCCCCTTGCCTGCCTGTACCTGAGGAATAAGCTCTCACCCTCCACTAGAGTGGCCTGCAGTCAAAGACTAGCTGCGCCTGGCCTCTTTGAAGGACGATACCGTGCACCATTCATGTTCCAGAGCACCCCCTAGAATCAGGCTGAGACTGCCATTCAGTTATAACCACCTCTTAACCCAACTTCCTTCTGCAGTATGCTTTTGTCATGCTCATATGGATTTGTCCTGAAAGCATGCCCTTAGAGAACCTAATAGATTTTTTAAAAAGCAAAATAGAAACCTTTTTATATATATATGCATGGCCAAAAAGTGGACAATTTTGAGACTTTTCAGTCAAATAAATATAACAGACATCAATACTGTTTCGATTGCCTGCAAATTATACCATGAAGAATGTAAAACAATGAACTTCTCTAATTCATTTCTGTCACATCATATTTTTTTTCTTTTTGTTGGAATTTGTTGACTGCATTTTTTCCTTCCTCTAGTTATTCTACCTATATAGAAATTGGAAAGAAAGTGTCAATACTCTAGCAACTACCAGTAAGACATCTTAGGTAATAAAAAAAGTAAGTGAATATTTTGTATTTGCCTTAGAGATCTATCCTCTGCCTTTCTCTGCCCTACTCTGAGCCCCAACCCTTCTAAAGACTACAACAATGATTTCTGTGCCTTCTAGCTTCTATGGCATCCATGGAAGACACTGGCCAGAAATTTGAAAGAGTTGTGCAGAATGAGGTAACTTTATTCTAACATCCATCCTCTTGCCAGGTCATTACAAGTTGACCCTGGCCTTCTATGGCAAGGGTACATTTTCTGTTGGGCAGCCTCTCCATTCAGCTCTATATCTGAGTAAATAATCGCTTCCTATATCTGCCCTTTAGCATTGCTGCATTTTCTGCTTCTACTCTATAATGTGTTAGATCTAGAATGTCCTCCAAAGGCCTCAAGTGTCCAGAAGTGGAGTTTTTGGAAGGTGACTAGAAAAGTGGGCACTATATTCCTCACTGAAGAATTCTTAGCTAAATGTGCTGCTATGAAGTCAGCCTAGTTGGAAGATGTGGATCTCTAGGGCTATGACATAAGAGAGTATATCTTTCTCCCTGGATCCTCCCTTCACAATCTCTGCTTCCTCATCACCATAATGTGAGCAGTTTTCTTACACTCAGGCCCTTCCACTATGCTGTTTCTTGGGGCCACCCAACTTTGCACTGAAAAATATGAACCAAATAAAACTCCCCTGTTTTAGTTTGTAAGTATCAGATATTTTGTCCTAGCAATAAGAGTGTGATTAAGATAGATTTTGAAGCTGAGAGTCAGTACTACACCTGACTATATGGTTTAGAAGACTTTGAAATTGGCTTGGGAAAGGAGATTGGAAAAGTGTGGCAATTCTACCTATTTAAAAAAAAACTGCTGTATACTGAGATTGATGGTTGATTCTGATCAGAGTTCAGGCAATTTGTGATGTTAGAAATACACATAGTAAAAAACAAGCTCAGGAAGTTTCTGTTGGTAATAAGGACTCTATTAGCATTTAGACGACAAACCATGTATGTTATGCTCTGGTAGAAGTTTGTCTACATTCCACCCATATCCTGAGACTAAGGGCGGCGGCTGATCTAGTGGATGAAATTTCAAGAAAGCCCATAGTTAAGGCTGTGGCATAGGTACTTCTGACAGCTTTCACCAAGTTTTAGTAAGAAATAGCATCAAAAATCTCATTTGAGAACTTTTCAGTTTACCCAAAGTGAAAGTACCTGCAAAGTGCTTCCTAGAAGAGTGAGGTTGCTAAAAGGATTAGTATGTAAAAAGAAGTCAAGTACTTCCCATTAGAACAATAACAAAGGTGGCAGGAGGGAATCTCAGGAATCAGCAAGACTGCACACTTCACTGGCTCACCGGGTATGAAAGGGTAAATGTAAAAACTTTTGAAATACTTCATTTTGAAAAGAAACCTCCAAGATGCCTGATCAGAGTTCAGGCAATCTGAGGCCAGATGATCCAGAAGAGCTCCCTTAGGAACTGTTTCCTTGGAACTTTTTATTTCCCACAGTGCCCAGATATTCAAATGCTTAGAGACCTCTGCAGCTATACTCGAAAAGGGACTGGCTAGTGCTTGAGCAGGCAGCAGCCATGTGGGGTCATCCATTTGGTGCTCATTTTACATGCATGCAGGATGCAAGACTTGTAGAGTCAAGAAGGCTTCCAATCAGACTTCAGCAGAAGGTCTGGGAGTTCAGACAGTAGCCCTTGAGACAGCAGTGCATGAAGCTGTGACAGTAAAACAAAAAGTATACTGGAGACCCCAGGAATTTGGAAAAGCCAAGAATATGGAATGTCTTCCGAAGAAAGCTACATGCAGTGAGGAAATCTGTCCAACACAGAGACCACGAGGGTCGCAACCAGAATTGCTGTACAGCTGGAGCTGCCCAAATCCTTTGCAGTTTGCATCTCACCAAAATTTGCCCTGAACCCTAAACGTAGAACAGTAAGACTTAATGATTCCTCACTGTGTTTCAGAATTCCTTTGTCTAATTTATTTCTATTTCTCTATTCCTCACTTTTAGGGTGAAAATATTTACACTGTAACATTGTATATTAGAAGGTGTTAATTATTTTTTTTTTAGGCACTCACAACTAAGAGTTTGTCTTTAGTCTCAGAGGAAACCTTGGCTTTGGACTTTTCAAGAATGCTAAAACTGTTAACACTTTGGAGACTTAGAGATATATTAAATGTATTTTTGTATAGATATGTGCATGAATCCTTTGGGTTCAGAAATAGAATGTTAGGGTTTCTCTCTAAAATGTCCCTCCAATGACCTGACATGATCAGAAGTGGGGCTTTTGGAAAGTGATTCGATCATAAGGACACTACTTATCAGTAGTTTAATCCACTGGTGAATTCACAGCTGAGTATACTGTTAAGTGTTTAGTCTGGTCAGAAAAATTATATTACCGGAATTGTGACCTTGGAGAGTATACCTCCCAATCTGACTCCATCTTTCCCTCTCTGTTTTCTGGTCTCAGTGATCTAGACAATTTTCAAACCCTTCCATCATGGTATTTCTGCCTTGAAGCCAGCTAGCAAAGGACTATAACCAGAAGCCAAAATAAGTCTTCCTTTTCATTGTGAGTGTCAAGGATTGTGTCTCATCAGTGAGGAAAATGATTAAGACATACACTACTCTTTGATATTATAAAGAATTTAACCCTACCCACATATTTCTTTATTAAACTTTCTTTTATGATTCTTTTGAGTATTCTGTTTTCTTCCTGGACACTATTAGATACTATAGAATAATCTGAGTTTTCTTCTTGGACACTATTAGATAGTATAGAATAATCTGAGGTGGCTAACATTGAAGTTTAAAATGTATCTGACAAGAAAAAAAATGCAATCTGGTAAAAAAAAACTTACATAATTCCATGATATTTGATTACTTAGCAATACCTATCCTCATTACTTTAGGTAGACTATTGGGTTATAGTCATTCAATCATTTCTTCGTTCATTTGTTTCACAACCAGTTATTGATCATCAATTTGCATGGACTAAACCATTGCAGTCATGCAGGGCTACAGCATCCTGTACTGTACCAAGTTACCTTTTAACAATGGCTTCAGGGCAAATCAAAATGCTAAAAATGGAAGGAAAACCTTCTGGCTCCCAACATGGACAGAAATGAAAAAGCAATGAATTATGAAGTGAAAAATTATTTATAAGACTAATTCTCTTGAAATAAATGACTGAAGAATTCTGGAGAAGTCTCAACAAAGAGGGAATTCCATGTTTGGTATGGAAATGTCTGTACTCAAAAGATGCCTGATAGCTAAGTAGATGGTCATAGAGTTGTGCTGAAAATTGGGATGAAAGAATCCCAGATACCTTGGAAACAATTTCTCAAGCTGTCCCACCTAAGGGGCACATCATTTAAGAGTGACTAAACAGTCCATTTAGCAAATCAGTCAAGTTTACTGTTTGATATCCTCAATATCAAAAAAACCAATTGTGTGACTGAATTTTGCATTTTCAGCACAGTCATTGTAGAAAGAATCTAAATTTTTCAGATGACTGCTTTTAGAATAATACTGATGTTTAATCACTGAGTCATTTTTTCTGCTGCAGACATCTTGAAACAGAAGATAAATGCCACACAGTAAAAATTCCTCAGGACAAAAGCTTGGCTTGGGATAACATTTATAAAATGTAAATTTTGCCTCACTATAGTTTCACATAGCTATATCATAGCTAAATATTTTTTCAAGAAAATTTATCCACTAAATGAAAGTAGCTGAGAAAAAAATTTGACATGATTAATGAAAGTATTACAAAAATAGCAAAAGTAGACTTTACCTTAATCCCATCACCTGGTCTGGTCCCCATTATCTCTGATAGTGTTAAGAAGGTTGTTGAATAACTCAAACAGAAGAGAAGCTATCTTTACAAAGCAGTACTTCCATATGTGTAAGGGGATGATAAGACATTTGACAAAGAAAAGGAATAGCATAGCAAATATTTAGGAAATGGCAAATCCATATTATGTAAATTTACTTGAATAATTTTATATGGAGATCTATAATCTTGAAATAGAAAATACTTTCATTTAATATTGTCTTATTTCTTTTCTTTTTTTTTTTTTCCACTTAGGTAAATACCGGGTTGCCTCCCTAACCTAAAACATAAAGGAATTAGTGGGATATAAAATGTGCAATGTACCCTGAGAAAGTGAAAGGGGAAGAATTATCTAAATAGGGAAGGCAGATGACATTTTTAATCTTGTATTATGATTTGAAACCCATATTGCTTTCATTGCTCTGTTTAGTTTGGTTATATTCTGTTCCAGTTTGTCTACTGGAACTGGAACTGGATTTGAGGGCATAGACAGCTATTCCAAAGATAGCAGGATATACTACAGTAACCATTTTTAATTTCCTATTAACTTAATCTGAAAGCCTGTATTGCCCTCACTGCCTTGCTTTGACTGATTTTATCTGAATCTGTTTTGTTCAATCACTGTTTTGTCTTGACTGATTTTATTTGAATCTGTTATGTTTGATAGTATCATGTCTAAGAGTATAGGCAACTATTCTGAAGACAATAAGACTCACTATGATACCCATTCTTGTTAGACTATTACCCTCTTTTGAAGTCCTATAATGTCTCCAATGTCTTGTTTTTATTGGTTTTGATCCATACCGTTATGTTCAATTTTATTTTACCTGATGATACGGGCAATTCTATTGAAGATAACAAGTGACATCATGGTAACCATTGTAAATCACCTTGTATTGTGGTTTTAAATCATGTACCCTTGTCCGTCCTTTTGTTTTGAATGACCCCATTTGTTTTTTGTGGGTTTTTTTCTCTCATTTGTTTTTATTCAAAATAAAAAAAGAAAATACGTTTATTTAATACTGTCTTAATTCATTTATTTATTTATTTATTTTGTACTGGGGATCGAGCTCATGACCTCAACTTGCAAGGCAGATGCTTGCACTGAGCTAAATCCCAGGCCATGCTGTCTTATTTCTATCACATGTTCATTTCTGTTATATGCATTCTGAAAACATGATAGAAATGAGAAGCACTGCTCTGTGTACATATTTATCTCCAAAAGAAAAGAGACAAAGAAGGTCATTTTCTTGTTCACTAGGTTACACTCAACACACTGGAATTTGGGTAAGTCTGTGGACCACGAAGTCATTCCTTTTGGTGAACTCTTCCTTAATTCTCTAAGATTCCAACATTTGAGGTCCGTAACAAGTTTGTCTTCGTTTATCCCATTGTTACAGTCCAACGTGAGACTGGTTGGCTAGTCCCTGATCAATACATGGGTTTTCCCATAGAGTAAGGAATTTGAGAGTAAAGCAGATTCTTAAAGCCTCTGACTGTCTTGGGTGCTGCATAATATATCACTTATCATAATATTCTAAGACCTTAATTTGTCCTGGATACATAGTTGACATGCAAACACTAGCTATTCATATTTGTAAAGCAAATCAATGCATTTGAGAATTAATGAAGAGTAATATTTATGGCAGCTTTATGATATAAAAGTATGAAAACAATAAATGGACTCATTTGACAAAGTAACATACATTTTATTGTGCATTAACATGAAGTAACTTTTTGGAAGGGAAATATAGTAAGCACAAATTATTTTTATACTAGAAGATCAACCATTAACACTTACATTCAAGCCAGAAGTTTGGTTCTTTATGTATATCTTCAATGGTCCGAAGTGCTCAAGATGCATTTAGTCCACGCATTTTGGTATGGAAGGACTATCATCACTCTGCTTCTTAATGTCCCTTTAATTCAATTCTGTGACCCAGCTCTTTGGAATTCCTACTCATGCCTGGGCCCCTCTGCTAATCCCTGCCACTACACACACGCACACATGCAGATAAGGCAAAGGCACTCACAGGTGAGGCACCGAGAAGGCAAAGAGGTGCATAAAACATAGAGGTGGTCTTCAGGAAAATGTTTCTAAGTTCTTTTGATTTTTCACTATAGTTCTGAGAACATTTCTGGTCATTTTCTGCCTGATAATTTAGATGCATTTGGGAATCACAGAGCTATTTCTTTCTGAGCACTTCGCACTGTTCTTGGTGCTGCCAGACTGCAGGGTTAAAGATCCACTTTCACTGTGACTCAGCTCTTCTGCTTTTCACCACTGGCTGAGATTTTTATATAAACCCAGAAAAAAAAAGAAGCTTTGGATTTAAGATTCCTTATGCTTTCTTCCATGCTACCATCCATGCAGCAAAAAATGTTAAGGTCTAGCTTCTGCTTGAAATAGAGCAAACGAAACAGCTCAGGTAGAGCAGAAGAAAAAAAATTTTTTTATTATCTCTTGCAATTCAAAACTAAAAACACTCAGGTGAAATTAAAGGACAGTATTAATAGATGTCTATACCAAAGTTGACTAACATACAGGGTTATGACAGACAAATTTTAAAACTTTAGTTTAGAAATTGTGTGCTAACTAATCATTGATTTAAAAAAGAATGATTTTAATTTTATAATTTTATTAATCCTCCTTAAAACTCTAGCAGACTCTGAGGCAGGGGATGGTAGTCCGTGTGATTCATGAAGGTGTACCTCTGTGTGTTGCCTTGCAAACTCTTTGCAGTATCATTTTGCTTCCAGCAGCTTAGCTGCTTTCAGAAATAAATTTAGAAATCAGGTGGGATGTCTGTTAAATAAAAGCTCTGAAAGCCTGGAAAACCATTTTTTTCTAATTTTGGAGTCTACCTCTACCTAACAGGCACGATTCACTGCGATGTTATTTTAAAATTGACCCAATCTGTCCACACACATTTTTATGCGCAGCATATCTCATCATTTATTTTATTTTAAATATTAGTAATGCTCAGCAAAGGGTATCCCAAAGCATGGGACTATAGTCTGCTGATGTAAAGAAGTAGTTTCAGAATTGAGACCTTTGTAACCTTCCCTTGTTTCTCCTCCAAGCACAGGAATGAACTCTTCTGTAAGAATCCTCATCTGACGGAGACAACTTCTTCCAAAAGAAACAACTGTCTTAAACTTCATCACTAGGCATATTATCAAATAACAAGGAAAGCTCACCACCAGGAAGAAAGGAAAGCAACTCACCCGTCTTTTTATCTGTTGTTCAGAAGACAGGACAGAGAGGTTACTTGGTGGACTTTATCTACATAAGACACCTTTCATTTGCAGTGAAGTGCATTCCCTCACCTTCCCTATTTGTGGCAGCCTCCCTGTTTTAGTCAGCTTTCCATCACTATGACAAAATAGCTGAGAAAATCAACTTAAAAGGATAAAAAGGCTTATTTTGGGTCAAGTTGTAGAAGTTTCAGTCCATGATTAGCAGTTCCGGTTCTGTTACGCTTGAGTTACACAGAAACACCACGGAAAGATGTGGCAGAGGAAACCAGCCCACTTCATGGTATCCAGGAAGCAGAAGAAAGGAACACAGCAGGGACCACATGCAGTCCCCAAGGTCGTGCTCCTGCAGGCAGCGCCCTTAGCTAAGCTCCACCTCTTATTTCCATTACCTCCTGAAAATGCCAACTTGTGATCCCATCAGTGAATCAATCCAATCACTTTAAAAGTGCATCAGCAAGGCCTCACACACAAGGAGCCCTTTAGGGACATTAAATAACATCCACAATACTTCCTCCCTTCCTTCTCCCTTGTGAAGAAGAGTAGTTGAGCTTCAACACGATGACCTTTTCTTTAAGCTTCGTATTTTCCACAGTTTCCTGAGTCTATGCATGTTAAAAATGCTTTTCTCCTGTCTTCCTACCTTCTGTACTAGAGGTATTGGCCATGATCCTTTATGATAGACCAGAAAGTGACCTCCCCTTTTCTGCGCATATAATACAAAGAAAATTTATGAAAAATACATGAAATACTTCTTTGTAACTGAGATACTGCTCTAAAGCAGTTTTTAAGCTCTTATTTAGAATTATTTACTGTTTTATGTCACTAAGATTTCTTCCCCCAAAATGAGAACACACATTTATAGTGAACAATATATGGACGCATAGATGCATTTTACATGGAAGAAGATAAATAAATATCCCAGGTCTCTAGGTAGATCACTAAACCACAGTATGCTACAAACTTTGTATATTTTCCTAAAGCTTTAGTCACCTTCTATCTCTTAAGAAATGGTCCCAAATTATGTTGTCACCAAACAACAAATTGCATACTTGTTCTCAAGGACAAATTACATATCCACTGCATTTCTGTGTGCTCACCACGTTTCCATAATTCTTTGAAACCCAAGCAGTCTAAAAGAATTAGCACTGCTCTCAAATATATCAGGGGCTCGAGAGCTCTCAGTAAGAACCTGGATCACAGCTAGCATAACATTTACAGTTGGGCCTAATATCTATTCAAATCTGTATTTACTAGTGAACAGTAAGAATTCAGACTAATCTGGAAGAAACAGATCAACTGAATCTGTGTTTTAATGATTTATTAATTTAATGTATTCATAGTTTTCACTGAATTTTCATGCTTTTTCCTTGAAGATAATATATTCAAGAAGAGATGTAGAAGTATTATTTTTTTTATTGTTTGTGTCCTTAGGTAGACAGATAATAAAGAGAAAGGAGCCTTCATAGGAGAGAAGGAGCAAAGATATGGAACCTTTCTTTGGCTCTATAAACTTCATTTACTGCTTCTGAAATGATCTATGTTATAAACAAATTCATTTTCCTGTATAACTCAGGGAAGTTGGTTGATTTTAGAGCTTGTCTTTGGTTGGCATATCTGATTACAAAAATACTTAACTCTTATAAGGTCCTTAGAATTTCTCCTAAAACTCCCCTTCCACAGTCGCTCAATTCCTCTGACATCCCAAAAATCCAGCCAATAATCCTATTTTAAGACTATATCTCTTCTGCTTCGCTTGGTAGCAACTGGATCTTGTTAATTGTTCTCACATGATCTCAGATCTCTTATTTACACTTGGTCTTCTGCACTTCAAGATAATAAGCCAGACTGAGATGATAGGGTTGGCAGAATATTCGTTTTGAGTAACTGTTTCCCATTATAAGATGAACTCTTTAATTCAAGTACCTTGACGTCCCCACTATTTTCTGCAGAGAAGGCAAGAATTGGAAACTAGCTAATGTACCCAGCACCCCTACACCCCTGGGTTCTCATCACGACCTATGGAGCTGGCTTTCTACTCTCAGGTACTACATGAGTCCCCTTCCTATTCCACCCACCACTGCACTTGACCCAAATTTGTTTTCCTCACTCAAAAATGGGTCCTACCTGGCATACCCCGTGTTTGCATCTTTACAAATTCTTTCCATTCTTTTATACACTCCTTCTGTTTATGCTCCTAGGTGTTCCTCCATAGGAGCCTACTCTTGGCATGGGAAAGATCAGTTAAACACTTCCCCTCTCTTGTGATCATTACTATCGCCATAAGACGGAGGGACATTTATCCAGCAATTTGTTTGAAGTGTGACATCCTGAGGCATTCACCTGCCCATGTTTACCAACTCAGGGAAAACTCCCAGTTGAGAATCACTACAGTCCTGGAAAAGGATGTTGAATCAAGAGGCTGGCTGAACTCATTACTCATGCTTGCTTCCTGTAGTTTCTAAAATTGTACAGAGTCCAAGTGAAACAGAGGTTTTTACATGATTATTTAGTGAGCTGAGGAGACTGCTCACGTTGCTGCTTACACAGGGAAAACGGGATGGGGGCAGGGAATGAGTCAGTTCTAATTTTTTTAGTGTGGCTGGATTGGGTCCCAAATCACCAACTTGTGGCAGCATCTTGGGTTTTGTTGCTGTTGTTGTTTTATTTTGTTTTGGAATCTTAAGGAATATTTTCTCACTTGTACTCACCCCTTCCTCAAGTTTCATGTGTGTCTGTGTCCAATGAGAGTAAATATTTCTCCATGACATATTTTAAAGAGGCTTCAAACACCATGAATATTAGACTATTTCTTGCAGCACAATCCATTAGCCACACTTTGCTGCCTAAGGCTCCGCACCTCACTACACAACATCTGTTCAAATCATGCTCATTCTAATTCATCAAAGATTCTGTCACTCCAAGTCACATGTATCTCAGCTTTTGAACTTTCTGTGAAAGAGCCCAGTTTTGTGTCTCTATACCAAAAAGGCTGGGTGCCTTACACTATTCCTGTTCTGTTATTGAAAAACCTTCAGAGTATACAGCTTTGCTAAAAATGACCTGAACCACTTGAAAGAGAAACACCAGCCAAGAGTATGGGGGTGGAAATGGCAAGGATAACACTGGTTTTCAGAAATATCAAGACCATCTGCTACATCAACAGCATTTCTGCCACGGGTAAGCCAGCTGGTGAGAGGAAAAGCTCTGCGGGACGGCAGGCACTGAGATGAGGAGAGGCCCTCCTGACAGGCAGGGTGGACTTGTTTTCCAAGGGGTTTGACAGCTGGGGAAGAGCCAGAGTGGAGCTGCAGGCCACTACAGGGTCTGTGTTTGCAAACTAAGCATAGGTCCTATGACTGATGAGGTCTGACCTGCCCTGGACATGTCTAAGAGCATATTCCTCACATATGGCAAGTACAGAAGGGAGACACCAAATTACTCACTGGGGCCCCAGGTCTACGCCTTGGCTGGAGATACTACAGAGCATAATAAATTTGATTAGCTTTGGTTCTTCCGGGGAGTGAGTGTCTAGCTGGTGCCCTAGACATGAGTAAGAAAGCAGTTAAAGGGCTACAGGGGCTGGGAGTCTGTATGAAGAATGTGCTGAGCAGTCAGGTGAGATGGTGAACACCTGTAATCCTGGCAACTCAAGGCTGAGGAGGGAGAACAGCAAATTCAAAGTCAGACTAGGGTACATGGCAAGACTCATCTGGGGGGAGGGGGGCAAAAAAAAGAAGAAGGAGAAGAAAGAAAGAAATTCTGGACAGTAGTCCGTATGAAGAAGCACACAAATGATGTATCAGGAAAAGTAAAGAAAGCTGTCCCAGGAAAATGTTCCCCCAAGCTATGTTTACTCAGAAAACAACCCATTCTTTCCACCATCCATTTCCTCCTGGCCCTCAAATATCCAATTGTTACCAAAAGCTCATGATTCCCATTAATCTAATGACCTCATAAAGAATGTCATTATCATTTCAAGGCAGACAGAATGTAATTTGCTAGAAAATATAACAACTGGATCTGGTACATCATTAGGGCTCGATAAAGCAGAAAAGATGCATTTAAATTGTACTTTGCTTCACCTCCACAGAAAAGCAGAGTTAGCGTGACCTTGCCATTTTTTAGATTTAATACTTTACATTTTAATAGAAGTTACCGTTGACCTTTTTCAAACCTCTATAAAATATAACTAAGCAATATTACAAAAGTATATTGTAAGTAAGAAAGTATGTATACTGTCGAGTCTCTATGTGTGTGTATGATGGTACATGTTGCTTTTGGCTTTGAATCTAAATACTGACTGTACCTTTCTTTTCTGTTCTGTATTATGTTAAGCATGTTTTTTTTAAAAAATAGACAAGTGATGATCTCCATCTTAGCACATTTCGTCAGTTTCCTAAAAACTAAAATAACTTTATCCCAAAGACAAAATGGTCTTTATTTGACTTTATTTATATAGATAATTCTCAGACTCACCAAAGTACCCAGCTCCCAAGACCATTCCCTTGAATAATCCATAAGATTGCCTTTACTGCACTCTCGCCCAAATGTAAATCTTGATCTTGCAGAGTCTTTTTTTTTCACGTCAGTTCATAAATATTCTATTTCCTTTTTAGCTAGCCTTGTCACTAACCAAACATTTACAGTCAACATTTGTGAGGTGGCTATCAAGATTTACTTCTGCTTCCCCATACTGAAGATATTTATGTACTTACAAAAAATAACAACTTAGATTCATTAAATAAGGCTATAAATCTTTTTTCCTGAAACAGTGATTTCTGCTGTCTTCAAGACTCTGCAGTAAGTACAGCGCTAACTATGCCATGAGATGACTTTAGCCTAAAGGTAGACCGCTACTGAGCTATCATGGTCTGGTGAATAGAGCGAGAAAATAATCTACTCCCCCACTCTGCCCTGGAGTCTTTGGCGACCTTGAACAAGTCATCTGGATTTTTTTTTCAGCGCTGTATTCTACAACAATGGAAAAATCTTCACATTTTTTCGTTACAAAGATCATACTACTATTGACTCAATTTCTTCCTGTTTCAGAAATCCTTTTATTGTTTATCTGGTTAATATGCTTTAGGCTGCAACCATCCGACATTCCTCGGTAACTGTGTAATTAAGTCAGAGACACAGCAGCAATTTTTAGCCTTGGAATGGAAATTGGGTTAGAAGCATTAGGCAGTGTAAAGGCCTGTGATTCTCCTTCATGTCTCATTCTTCACTGGAAGTTTATCAGCCATGCACTGCATTTTCTTAATTGCCCTCTTTCTTTCATATCTGCTCCAATTCCCCTTCCTCAGTCTTTTTAAAAAATATATTCCAGCATAGTTTTAACATTTCAAACTTCCTAAGCAAAGGAAAGGGCTATATATTACCGAGTTCTGGTATTTCAAAGATGATTTATTCATCCAGCAAGGATGTAATCAATAACAAAGCTAAAAGTCTGTCATGCAGAAATAGCACAAAGTTTGAGAGAGAGAGACAGAGAGAGAGAGAGAGAGAGAGGCTCAAAAAGATACATTTTAACTCAACATCAGTGCTTTGCTTGCACATAGACTCTCTTGCTTTTCACCCTGGGAGGGAAGAAAAGCACTGCATGGCTAGCAGAAGATCATGCCCGGAGAAGGAAGAGTCCTCTGACCACATTAAGCTGCCTACAGCTGCTGCAGCTGTGCAGGCGGGGCCAGAGTGTAACTGCCTTGTCAGAAGGTCCTGCACACAAGACACAAGCAATACCAGTGGCCCTGCTCAGTTACATAAAGGAAACTTGACAAGAGGAGACTGAGGTGGCAGGCTGCATGTGAGGTCAGCTTTCAGGGTTTCAGAACCCTGGTACTAGAGAACCGCCAGCACACTCTGCTCCCAGCAAAAGGGATTGCCTAGAGGCAAGCAGAGTGTTAGGCTCAGTGCTTCAGGGCTCTAGCAGCGTCCTCCTGTCAGAAAGAAACTGGAATTGCAATAGTCTGACCATGCAAACTACCAAAAAAGAGGGAACAGTTTTGACACCCAGAAACCATCCTTGAACACACAGCAAGGTCATGTTATCCCCGAGGGCATGATGGACACAGACATTCTCATAAGATGCCAACATCAGGCAGGGTTATGCAGAAACCACCATAAAGTGAGACAAAACCAGTCCACTTCACAGTTTTGTCTCAGCATAGGCGAAAGCAGCACCACTGTGGCATCCACAAAATATCAAGCACCCCATCTTGGCCAAAATGAATGACAGCTACTTCTTTATTCATTTGCTGTTTCTGTAGAAAAGATTTATTAAGATGCCTTCTCATAGAACTGTCTTGGCGATTCCAGGCTTCATTTGGAGACCTGCTGAGCTCCCGATAGGTGGGCTGGCCCACACAACCAGCCTAGCCCAGCCTGTTTAGCAGCCGCGCCTGGCCATAGGTCTGCAGAGGAGGAGCTGGGCAGATCTGGGGTGCCCTCACTGGCCTCTCTGCGTGTCTGGAGGACTCTGGATTTCTGCGCCCAGACTGCTGGAGTTCCCTCAGGCTTCCAGGTGCAGTGAAGGAGAGAGGTGGGTTTAAGGCTTCCACATCAGCCTCCCCATTCCCGGCTTCATTTGGAGACCTGCTGAGCTCCCGATAGGCGGGCTGGCCCACACTACCAGCCTAGCCCAGCCTGTTTAGCTGCCGCGCCTGGCCACAGGTCTGCAGAGGAGGAGCTGGGCAGATCTGGGGTGCCCTCACTGGCCTCTCTGCGTGTCTGGAGGACTCTGGATTTCTGCGCCCAGACTGCTGGAGTTCCCTCAGGCTTCCAGGTGCAGTGAAGGAGAGAGGTGGGTTTAAGGCTTCCACATCAGCCTCCCCATTCCCGGCTTCATTTGGAGACCTGCTGAGCTCCCAATAGGTGGGCTGGCCCACACTACCAGCCTAGCCCAGCCTGTTTAGCTGCCGCGCCTGGCCACAGGTCTGCAGAGGAGGAGCTGGGCAGATCTGGGGTGCCCTCACTGGCCTCTCTGCGTGTCTGGAGGACTGTGGATATCTCTGCAACCAGGGAGGGTCCACAGGTTCCTGAAGCACTGCGGCCTGTGGTGAGTACACTAACCCGGCTGCGATTGAAGAACTGTGGAGCTTCCAAGGGGCAGGTGGGCGCACAGTGTCCCTGAGGACCAGCTTGTCTGGAACTGCGGAGTTCTGAGCAGGCAGAGGAGGGCCACTGGTTCTGTAGGCCTAATGGCTTGGAGTAGCGTGCCGCCAGAGTCCCAGTAGCTCCAAACATAGAAGGGGATTTTCAACAGATCCTGAGGAAGCTTTCAAGTAACACTTGAAACACAGAAATATAGGAAAATGACAAAACGAAAGACCAAATTACAACCTCAAACCTCCAGCCCATCTCAAGAAACCCTAGGAGCGATGTATATAGAAGAAAATATATCCCATCCACCTCATATATCGGACACAATAGCCACTGAAATTGACAAGCAACTCCAGGAAGCTTTAAAGAAATTCAAACTCGAAATAATCTCCCAGATAAAAGAAGAAATGATAAAAGAAATGAAAGAGATTCTAAATATATCTAAAGAAAACACAGATAAAAAATTGGAGGAACTAAACAAAAAGATAGAATCCCTAGACGAGCAATATAAGAAACAAACAGAATACATAATGCAGATGCACAGAGATATACAGGAAATAAAAAACTCCACTGAAAGTTGTAAAAACCGCCTTAATGAAAGTGAAGATAGAATTTCAGACCTTGAAGACAGGATTGCAGCTAGTGAACAGGAAAGGAAAGATCTTTTGAAAATAACAAGGAACCAGGAAACAACAATTCAACAACTGCAAGACGATGCAAAGAAGAATAACATAAGAATGATAGGGATTAATGAAAGAGAGGGAGACAACATGAAGGATGTCAGGAGGATATTTAGAGAAGTAATAGCTGAAAATTTCCCAAGCATGAGATCAGAAACTGGCATCAGGATCAGTGAAGCATATAGAACTCCAAACAGTCATAACCAAAATAAAACTACACCCAGACATATAATAGTCACCATCCCAGAAATCCAACACAAGAATAGATTATTAAAAGCTGTCAGAGAGAAAAGACAAATCACTTATAAAGGAAAACCTATCAGAATCACAGCAGACTTCTCAGCACAAACGATAAAGTCAAGAAGAGCATGGAGTGAAGTATTCCAGATCCTAAAGCAAAATGATTTCCAACCAAGACTGATATATCCTGCAAAACTATCATTCAAAATAGATGGTGCAATACGATACTTCCATGACAAAGAACAGCTGAAGAACTTCATGAACACCAAACCAACCCTGCAAAAAATATTGAAAGACAGTTTAGATACACAAAGGAAAAAACCACTAAGCAAAGCAAATAATTAAACAGAACCGAAAGATAAAGATGCAACAGCAGAGAGATAACATTCCTACAATTAACCAGCATTTAACAGTAATAACCATTAATGTAAATGGTCTCAATGCACCAATCAAAAGAAACAGACTAGCAGAATGGATCAAGAAACAAAATCCAACCATATGCTGTTTACAGGAAACCCATCTAACCCAGAAAGATACTCACAGACTGAAAGTCAAAGGATGGAAAACAATTCTTCATGCAGCAGGAATCCAAAAAAAGGCAGGAGTAGCCATTCTGTTTGCAGACAACGTGAACTTTAAACCAACAATGACCATAAAGGACAAAGAAGGTCACTACATACTCGTAAGGGGAAAACTCCAAGAGGAAGAGATAACTATCTTAAATATATACGCACCAAACTCCAGAGCACCCAGTTATATAAAACAATTATTAACAGAAATGAAAACTCAAATTATCAGTAACACAATTGTAACAGGAGACCTTAATACACCACTGACACCAAGGGACAGATCAACCAGACAGAAAATGAGCAAAGAAATAACAGAACTGAATCACACCTGTGAACAAATGGGTTTGATAGACATATACAGAATGTTCCACCCAACAACATCAGAATACACATTCTTCTCAGCAGTACATGGATCATTTTCTAAAATAGACCATATATTAGCTCACAGAACATATTTAAGCAAATGCAAAAGAGTTGAAATCATCCCTTGCATATTATCGGATCATAGCGCTCTGAAATTAGAAATTAATGACAAAGGATACTGCAAAAATTCCGCAAACACATGGAAACTAAATAACACACTCTTGAGTAATCAGTGGGTCACAGAAGAAATTAAACAATACCTAAAAGAAAATGAAAATGCAGATACAACTTACCGGAATCTGTGGGATGCAATGAAAGCCGTTCTGAGAGGAAAATTTATTGCACTGAGTTCCCACATCAGGAAAACAGAACGAATACAAGTAAATAACTTGATGCTACACCTCAAACAGCTAGAAAAAGAAGAGCAAGTCAAGCCCAAAGCCAAAAGAAGAGAGGAAATTATAAGAATCAGAGCAGAAATCAATGCAATAGAGACTAAGAAAACAATCCAAAGAATCAACGAATCAAAGAGTTGGTTCTTTGAAAGAATAAATAAAATCGATAAGCCCCTAGCCAACCTTATTAAAAAAAGGAAAGAAAAAGCTCAAATTCATGCAATAAGAAATGAAAAAGGAGAAATCACTACAGACCCAATAGAAATACAGAGGATCATCAACACCTATTTCGAAAACCTCTACTCTCAAAAGTTTGATAACACAGAAGAAATAGACAGATTCTTAGAAGCATATGAAGTACCAAAGCTAGATCAAGAGGATATAAAACTGTTGAATAACCCAATCTCTGCTAATGAAATTGAGAATGTAATTGGGTCCTTGCCCACCAAGAAGAGCCCAGGCCCAGATGGATTCACTGCAGAATTCTACAAGAAATATAAAGAAGACCTAATGCCGACACTCCTCAAACTATTCAATGAAATTGAAAGGGAAGCAATCCTTCCTAAGTCATTCCTGGAAGCAAATATTACTCTAGTACCAAAACCTGAGAAAGACCCAACTATAAAAGAGAACTATAGACCGATCTCCCTAATGAACACAGATGCAAAAATCCTCAATAAAATATTGGCAAATAGGATCCAGCAAATCATCAAGAAGATTATACACCATGACCAGGTGGGATTCATCCCAGGAATGCAAGGATGGTTCAACATACGCAAATCAATAAATGTAATCCACCATATCAATAAAGCCAAAAATAAGAATCACATGATCATCTCTATAGATGCAGAAAAAGCCTTCGATAAGGTCCAACACTTATTCATGATAAGAACTTTACAGAAAATTGGAATAAATGGTCTTTACCTCAATATAATAAAGGCCATTTATGACAAACCAACAGCCAGCATCATACTAAATGGCCAAAAATTGAAAGCCTTTACTTTAAAATCGGGTACAAGACAAGGATGTCCTTTATCACCACTCCTATTTAATATAGTACTGGAAGTACTAGCCAGAGCAATTAGGCAAGAAAGAGAAATAAAAGGGGTAAAGATAGGAAAAGAAGAAGTTAAATTATCATTGTTTGCAGATGACATGATACTCTACATAGAAGACCCCCTAAACTCCATTGAAATACTCTTAGATACAATAAATAAATTCAGTAATGTGGCTGGATACAAAATCAATACTCAGAAATCAATAGCATTCCTATACACGAACAACAAAATTACAGAGAGGGAAATAAGAGAAACTGGACTATTCACATTAGCAAGCAAAAAAATGAAATATTTAGGAATTACTCTTACGAAAGAAGTGAAAGACTTATACAGTGAAAATTATAATACACTGAAAAAGGAAATTGAAGATGATCTCAGAAAATGGAAAGACATCCCTTGCTCATGGATAGGAAGAACAAACATTGTGAAAATGGCCATTCTCCCAAAACTGTTATACAGATTCAATGCAATCCCAATAGAAATACCATCAACATACCTTATAGATCTAGAGAAATCACTCCTAAATTTCATCTGGAATCAGAAGAGACCTAGAATTGCAAAGGCAATTCTAAGCAGCAAAGACAAAGCAGGAGGCATCACAATCCCTGACTTGAAGTTATACTACAAAGCAACAGTAGTAAAATCAACATGGTATTGGAATCAAAACAGAGCTGAAGATCAGTGGAATAGATTAGAAGATACAACCACAACTACGAACACACTCAACCACCTTATTTTTGATAAAGGAGCCAAGCAGGTTCACTGGAAGAACGACAGTCTCTTTAATAAATGGTGCTGGAAAAACTGGCTCTCCATTTGCCGAAAACTAAAGCTAGACCCATGTCTATCACCATGTACTAAATTAAAATGTAAATGGGTCAAAGATCTGAATATTAAAACAGAAACACTAAATCTATTGGAAGACAAAATAGGTAGAAACCTTGGAGACATAGGAGTAGGTAAAGAATTCATGAACAGGACTCAAACCACATGGGAAATACTTCCCAGAATCAATAACTGGGACCACTTCTTATTAAAAAGTTTCTGCATGTCAAAAGAAATCTCCAGCATAGTGAAAAGAAAACCCACAAACTGGGAAAAGATTTTAGTGAACTCTCTCTCAGACAAGGGCCTCTTGTCTAAAACATATAAAGAATTAAAGAAACTCAGACCTCCGAAATTCAAAGATCCAATCCAAAAATGGGCATCTGAGATGAATATGCAATTCTCAGATGAAGAAATGCAAATGGCAAATAAATACATGAAAAAATGCTCATCATCATTGGTCATTAGAGAAATGCAAATTAAAACCACACTGAGATACCATCTCACTCCTGAAAGAATGGCCAGGATCAAGAAAACCGACAACAAATGCTGGAGAGGCTGTGGGGAAAAAGGAACTCTCCTGCACTGCTGGTGGGAGTGTAGACTGGTACAGCCTTTGTGGAGATCTGTCTGGAGATTTCTCAAAAAGTTGGGACTGGAAATCCCATTTATTCCAGCTATTCCACTTCTAGGCATATTCCCAGAAGAACTGAAAGCATCATACCACAGTGATATATGTGCACCTATGTTTATAGCAGCACAATTTGTAATCGCCAGATCTTGGAAACAACCCAAGTGCCCATCAACTGAGGAATGGATAAAAAAGTGGTGGTATTTCTATACAATGGAGTATTATTCAGCTATAAAGAAGGATCACATTGAGATATTTATCAATAAATGGGCACAGCTTGAGACCATACTCATAAGTGAAATAAATCAATCTCGCATGTGTGAATACCGAATAGTTTCCCTAATGTAAGTAATGATTCAAATATATAAAAATATGTGGTAATCATGATTCCCCATTAGGTGGCCTTGAAGCCTTATAAAGTTTTCACTCATTAATTAGAAAGGCTTTATTCTGGGCTTCTTGATATGAAAATATTTGAAGCTAGAGTATATGAAGTTTTACCCAAATATTTCAAGGAAAAAGACACTATGGTAACTACTATTAAGTCAGGTTATAAGGTGGTGAAGTACTAGGTTATTGAAACAGTCATGCTGTGACCTCTATTGTTATATTGTTATGTCCTGTTTTATCTCAATCTCCCCCTTATTGTTTCAAAAAAAAATTATTTAGTCATTTCTTATGTTTGTCTTAATTAAAGAAAAAATTCAAAAAAATTAGGATATATAAATAGTAACTCTTTTCGATTTCCTATTAACTTGTTTTGAAGTCCTGTAGTACTCCCACGATCTTGTTTTGACTGATTAGACTCTGTTCCATTCTATATGATAGTATCAAGTTTGAAGACATAGGCAACTACTTTGAAGACAATAAGATTCACTAAGATACCCATTCTGGTTTGACTATTGTCTTCTTTGGAAGTCCTGTAATGTTTACAACGCCTAAGTTTTATTGGTCTTGTTCTCTACTGTTTTGTCCAACCTTATAATATCTAATAAGATAGACAATTCTTTTTAAGGAAACAAGGGACAACGTTGATAACCATTGTTGATAAACTTGTACTCTGTTCTACACCATGTGCTACGTCTATCCTTGGTATTGACTGACAGCTTTGTTTTGCCATATTTGACTGTATTCTTCCCCCCCCCAAAGAAAGTAATAAGCACTAAGGAGTAATAAAATCCAAGATGTGTAAATTTTGTTGTAAAAAAGAGAGGGAAAAAAAAAAAAAGAAAAGGAGCTCTAACGGATATAACAGCAAGTGTGTTTGGGGGTGTTAAATAGCTGACTTTATCAATGTTTTTGGAACATTGAACACAGCTGTTTGCAGTCTCCCTGTTTGAATGTCCACCTTGTGTTCTTTGATACTGTGATTTGAGGAACTATTTTCAAGAAAATAGTGTGTAATCTACTAGCAGGTAATTTCTTACTGTTATGGTTTTTTGTTTTGTTTTGTTTTGTTTTGTTTTGTAGTTCTGTATTGCGTGTACCCTTACGCCGCTTTGGTTTGTTTTGTGTTTTTCTCTTTTTCCTCTTAAATAAAAAAAAAAAAAAAAAAAAAGAACTGTCTTGGCTTCCTGACAGCATCCAAACTGGATTGCCACCTGCTTCTGGAGTCTTTCTTCACGTCACTCACCCCAACTCTACAACCTGTGTGAGGATCTCTCCAACACCGGTTTACGAAGACAGCTCACGCCTTCCTACTGTGGGGGTTCTCCTTCTGAAACAAATAATAAGCCTGACTTGCTTATTTGTGGTTATGTTCCTGGTGGTCTTTCGCTGGAGGGCACTGGAATCAAGACAGAAACCCAGTCCTAAGGGATGGGAAAGATTTAAAAGGCGAACATTATTAAAGCTCCTGTAATTCAGGAGCTATGTAAGCAGCCAGAGCTTGCCCCAGGCCCTGGATTCTGGAAGTAGTTCTCACTATGATTTAATTCCAAACCATACCAGAAAATAGAGCTGATTTCACAGTTCTGGCTGCAAATGAGATGTGGGGGGTTGAGGATAGTCTTGGGCCTGCAGTCAGCAATGAAGGAAGAAAGTCACAAAGAGAGACGGGAACAGCAATTAGTGAAGTGAACTATTTTTATAATACTCTAAAAGCTCTGTTTTATTACGGACCAGGATTTTTTGAGCAGAATTGTTGAGTCCATCAATCAGACAGAGACACTTTAAAGCAACCTAATAACAATAATAATACAATGACTATGATCTATGAAATCCTTTAGAAGATCTAGCTATGAGGTCCTTTATATATTTTATATACACAAGAGCAGAGCTTGAATTTGCAGCCATGTTGCCTTGACCTTTCAGAGTGCTGGGATCCATTTTTTTCTTTTCTTTTTTTGATTTATTTTGTGTGTTTTCTTTTTATTTTCTATCTCTTTCTCTGTCTCTCTGTCTCTCTCTCTCTCTCTGAGGCTCAATGTCTCTGTCTCCCTCCTTTTTTCTTCCTTCCTTCCTGCTTGTCTCACTTAGCTTACTTAGAGTATTCCCTCTCTCTTCTCTCTCTCCTCTTTCTCTTTCTGTTATGCAAATGTACCTGTGCATACAGATATTAACAATATATCTTGTTTTTTTCTATTTTCAAGAATTTTATATTTATTCCAAGGTTAGACATTTTAATTTGCTTTCTTCTCTGCTTGAGGTAGTGGTTTTCATCTTTGGCTGGACATTAAAATCCCCTGAGAAACATTGGAAAAAAGGCACAGAGTTGGGGCTGGGGATTTAGCTCAGCAGCATAAGCACCTGCCTTGCAAGCACATAGTCGTGAGTTCAATCCCCGGTACCGATTAAAAAAAAAAAAAAAGGCACAGGGTCTAGGCCACTCCCAAGACAAATTAAATCAACCTCAGAACTGAGTCCCTTATGTCAATGTCCCTCTCTTTTCATGCAGGTGGCTCTGATGTTCAGCCAACATTGACATCCCTGGCTTAGGCTTTGTTCTTCTGTTTGGCAAGGCCCTCATTACGTAACTGGCAAAATCCTTTCCAAATAAAAGACCATATCCCTCATCCTGTCCCCCAGCTTGTCCCTCTAGAGAGCCAGTCTAGAGGTCCCACCTGGGCTGGGGTTATAATTTGAGAGCTCTAGGCAGGGTTGGTTAACTGTTTTGACCTTGAAGAGTAAAAGAAATGTGTTCTTTTTCTAGGTACATAAAATTAATTTTTAAAATTACTTTTAATTAATGCACAATAAATGAATGAGTGAATAAACTTGGCTAGTGCAGAGACTCTTTTATTCTTTCTCGCAATCTGTCAAGTTCTCTCTTTTATACCATACACATCCTCTTAGCATCTTTACAATTGTGAAGACTAGAAATTTCAGTGTTTAGATTTTTCTCAATATTGTATGCAGTGTATATATACATATTAGATGTTACAAAGGCTAATGGCTGGAATAAGAGGAAACCTGTGGGTTCCATGGTTATGTGTGCCTCTAGGTAAACCAGGTGCTCTTTCACCTCATGGTGCTACTAAGATGCTGCACCCCATAAAATTATCTACCATGGAGGCATTTTAGGTTCCATGGCTGGCTAGTAGAGAAGGATACTTGTGAGAATGCAGGCTTTTTTTCATTCTTTGCCACATAAATTACTTTCTGTTCACAAATGAATCAGACCCACTGTGTAAACATCATATTGTCTCCCTAGTGTAAAAAACTGAAAGAGTAAATAAGATCCAAAATTTACAACAGGAATTATAAAAATGAAAGAAAAAGCAACTGCTCAAAAGGAAAACACAACTGGAATGGGAAAAGGAGAAAAGGTTACATATATATATATAGATGTGTGTGTGTATATATATTTACACACACAAAAGATAGATAACTCTTCTAATCTGTTAGTTCATCACAAACAAAAGTTTTTATTCTTTTTCTCATTCTAAAATAAAAGTAAAATAAAATAAATTACTTTCTGTTCATAGTCATAGGAGCTGAAATTTCCTGATTGACATCAAACTACTTGTCTTTTGATGTATATTACCTTAAGAGACTCCTCATAGTCTGATTACTTAAAACTACAGTAGACTCAAGGACAAACTGTTCAACTGGCTTAACCTCAGTATTTCAGTGATTCATACTATTTTTCATATTTACCTCTTGAAGGAAGTTAACCAAATCCCTGATAAGTAATAAAGCAGAAAAAAGAACTACATTTTATTTCACAGAAAGACTCATAGTGGGCAACAAATACATTCTCAGCATTTTAGAAAGTTCCAAGTGGCTTCATTCCAAAAATACTAATTTAAAAAAATAAATTTTATTTATATTTTAAATATACAGAGAGCTAATATATTTGCTATTTTTAATGTTACATCCTGACAATGATTCAATATAATACATGCATTTTAATTAGTCTTCAAAATTAATAATGATTTCAACTGTTGCAGTAACTTCAACCACTCAAAGATGATTTATTGAGCATATGGTGTTAGAAACAAGTATGTCTTTGGCTCGGACCCGAACTTCTTAGATTTTCTCCAGTGGTACTTGTGTGACCATCTTGATTTGGCCTGCATCTGTGTCCTGCTACTTTAATCTGGCTACAGATTTTTCCTGTCATCTTAGACATTACTGGATATAGTGCCATTACTGATCTTAATAATTATTTAATATTTAATGCTGTTTCAAAGAGATAAATAATATCAATGACTAAAAATTACTCAGTTTTCCACTGTGTGGGTAGAACCAATTTTCATGTTGGTGTCAGGAAACATATTCAATGACTAAGACAGGGCATTATAATATACAGCCATTATTATTTAGGGTCCTAATTCAATGGCCAGTATTCTTTGTAATAAATGCCTGCATTGAGGCTGGGGATTTAGCTCAGCGGCATAAGCACCTGCCTTGCAAGCAGGAGGTCGTGAGTTTGATCCCCGGTACCGATAAAAATGAAAAAGACAAAAAAAAAAAAAAAATGCCTGCATAACACTGGATTTTACTATAGTTATTTGAATACCTAAAGGAAACTTAGCATTCTTTTTTTTTTTTTTTTTTTTCAATCGGTACTGCGGATTGAACTCAACGACTGCCTACTTGCAAGGCAGGTTTTTATGCTGCTGAACTAAATTCCCAGCCCCGAAACTCAGCGTTCTATTAAGGTCAAGCTTCTGAAAATAAGCTGTGAGCTTAGATTCTTTTAACAAATTCTATCTTTGGCATGTCTCTGCATTTAATTTTTATGAACACCTGTTTCTATAGGAAAAGGCTAGATGAATTTGCCATTAGAATAACTCAAAAGCAGGAAAATATGCTGGGAACTCATATGGAGAGATGAAGGTTTGAATGAAGAATCTAGATTATACCAAAGTAAGAGAAGGTGAAAACACATGGAAGGAAAACTGACTCTATAAAGAAGGAGCAAGTCACTTGAATCCAAAGGATGCAACAATCAATCCAGCCCAGCCCTGGCCAGCACCGCTGCCCATGAGATGTGAATCGAAGAATCAGGATGGATTGAGGGAGGCACTAGGACTCGTGTGCAGTGCAAGCTGTGAACTACTCATGTAAGACACAACCAGCACCTAGTGACTTTTCAATGAGAAGCAAGGTGTAGAAAGCCAAAAGCAAGTTCAGAGTACTACCTGGCTATAAAGAAAGATCAATTTAAGGCTTTTATAGGAAAATGGATGCAATTGGAAACATAATGTTAAGTGAAGTAAATCAGACCTGACACAAACTTAAATGCCAAATGGTTTCTCTCATATGAGAAATCCAAAATATAAATAAAGAGCAGAATAAAAGAGAGATAAAAGGAAACAGAGAGATAGATCTTTTGCAAATGGGAAGGGGGCCAGGAGAAGGAAGGCGAGGAAGAACAAAGGGGAAGGGGGACAGGGAGAGAATTATGATGTGTCCTGTACATGCACCAACTGTCCATAATGAATATAATCACTATGTGTCACAAACATAAGCTAAAAGAAATGAAAATGGGAGAATCTAGAGACAGAAGGAGGAAGAGGGGGAGGAAGGAAAAGCAACCAAAGTGAATTAAGGTGCATTAAACGCATTACTTACTCCCTAAGGGGAATATAAATATTATATGCTGCAAACATGTGCTAATAAATTTGAATAAAAGATAAATATAAAAATCTCCACCAATTATGTTTTTCTAAAAAAGAAACCAGGACATGGATTTGAACAAGGCAACAAACCTAAATCTAAGGTATAGGTTAGCAGTGCAGCAATACCACAGCCCAAGAGAGTGACACAAGCAAAGCCTCTGTGGATCAGATTGCAATGCGATGCTTTTGTGAATCCCATCAGTTTGCATTTCCCTCTGGGAACTACAGCATCAGGCGTGGCAGCCTATAGGATAGTTCCAGATCTCCTTGGCTACTGATTGGGGGACAGAGAAAAGCTATGCATGGGAAATAAGTTAGAAAGAGGAATGGAAAGGATGGTGACAGTCTCTAGCTAGACTCAGGACTTAAATTTGGTACCCTGTTAGTAAGTCAGGTCAGTTCTTGAACACATTGGCACACCATCCAATGTGTTAAAATGCAAATTAGCTTTCAATAAAATTAAACCAAGCTCAAAAATAAATAAAAGTTTTTCATTAAAAAATGAATGTTAAAACCAAATGCAATGCTCACTGCTCTCAGATACATCAATACACTAATTTATTCACTGAGCTAATATTTTTTAAGCAAATAACATGTGGTAGCACTTTTCTAGGCACCAGTGTACAACAGGCAAAGCTGTTCTAATGGGGGCAAGACACTGAATATTAACAAGAAAATGCAAAACAATACCACAAAGTTATCACAGGAAAATAAAATAGGCACTCATATGACAGAGATTGAGTAAGGAAAGCAAGTGAGTTACTACTTTAAGCAGTTATCAAAAAAGACCTCTTTAGGGGGTTGGGGATTTAGCTCAGCGGCATAAGCGCCTGCCTTGCAAGCAGACAGTCGTGAGTTCGATCCCTGGTACTGATAAAAACGAAAAAGACCAAAAAAAAAAAGACCTCTTTGTGGGGGAGAGTTTTCTGTAAAGTTCTAAATACTGGAAAAAGCTAGTGATAAAACAGAGGAAGCAGAGGAAATAGGCTGGGTCTGCTATTAGGATTCAGCAAATCTGGGTATGTTGCATGAACTGGTTTTTAGATCAAAAGACCTCAATTTGTATAATATGATTTGTCCAAAAGCCCAGTTATTCACCTAAAAGATACAGAAATAGAGACCCAGAGAAAAAGAACACCACTGAGGAGAACTATACCATGTCTGTTACTAAGCTTGGGTCCAGAGGCCATATCTATGACAAATGACATTTGTCAGTGACCAAACCTTACTTTTCCCAAATTCATAAGATTGGAATGGAACTGTTGGTATTTCACTGAGGAAATGTGACTTTCCCAATAAACAAAAACAGAAGAAATCAATCTCTAATTAAAGTACTAGTCAGTGAGACAGCCTAAGTCTGGAGGCCCTGTCTCAGCCAATCACTGCACCTCTCCATATCTTCCTTCTCATGGTTGTCAGGTAGATGTGAGAACTTGGTATATATAGAATATACATGTGTGTGTATGTGTATATATTCCTCACTGCCATCTTCAAAGCAAGTATTTGCACATCAGTGTTAAAGCATACTGTGTAGCAACTGCTGAAATTCTCCAAAAGACTGACCATATTTTATTAAAGAATTTGATGTGAAAGTATATTTTACATGGAAAGAAATGTAAGTCCCCTAAGTGTGGATTGGAAAAAATTCACACAAGTGTTACAGGTGTCTTAAAACTACTCACCTACTCTCTTCAAAACTACATAACTTCCTCTCTTCTGAAAGTTTATGTGTGTATCTTCAAATCCTGCTGCTTAACTAATCCTCCTGAGCCATGAAATTGTAACTTTGTGAAGAGCATCAGACTTCACAGTGGATGGTACTTACCTGCCAGTGGTCAGCACGCACTCTATACCTTGCAGTAGCCCTTGGCTTGAAGATTTGCACCCACATGGTCAATTAAAACTGTGACTCTTTAGTTATGCACTACTTATGCCTACCTATTCCAAAATTACAGAAACCTCCCTGTTCTTCTTATAGTTCCATCCTCATAATCATCTTACTTTTAAGTCTCTAGAGTCTAGACAATTAATATATGACTTATGGAAGACATATGTTCCAAAAATTTTTTTACAGCATAATTGTATGTCATTGTTCAGCCTACTGGGATATTCTTGGGAAAGAATTTAATGTGACTTCAAGTCTCAGAGCTGTATCTATATATAGCTAAAAGTACATATGGTTTTAAGGCTGCTGCTCTTAATGACCACTCACTTGCTCACACTTCATAGCACTTATTGTATATTATGGTCAATCATTTCAGTACCTGTTCCTCTGACTAAGCAATGAACTCTTCAAGAGCAGCAGCAGATCTTGTATCCCAGAATTTTGCCAAGGGCCAAGAATCTAGACTAAATTAAGATGTCATGAAGTTTTTAAATTTTGTGCATGTTTGTGAAAGAATTACTATTCAGTTTTCCTGTCTTGAAACTGAGGTAAAAGTATGTCTTAGTCACTTTTAAAGGTATGCTTGGGAAATTTTCATCTGATAATGAAAATTTCAGTTCATCTGTTAAGAGTTTTATTTAATCCCCTAAAAATTGAACTAATTTTTGTTTATGAGCTTTTGCTCATTCAGAGTTAGCATTAAGTTGAAACCAAAAATACAAACCATATAGTAATTTATAGAAAAGATGTTTATTAAATTAGGGTACTCTTTTACCTGTAATATTAATAACAATAATAAGAGCAGAAAGGTCTTTCCAATTGGTCTCCGTATACATATAAACCCTTTCATAAGTGTATGAGGTGTTGATAAAAATACAGTGTTGCTACTCTCACCCAACAGAAAGGCAAGCTCATAAAGGCATTACCGCATGTCCTCACTTACTTTCTGTACCCTAATTGGCACCGTGCAACTCTGGCTCTTGATCAAAGTAAAAATGACTTTGAAATGAAAAGTAAATGTTTTCCTTCAGTTCAGGATGAGGCAGCCAGAGAAACTAAGAGAACTTCTAGAACTGTTTAAGGAAGTGAAAGAATGATGAGGGACGTGTGGTCAAGATGGAGTTGAGAGAGATTAATGACAATGTGTCTTTCACTGTACTAAATTTTTAAAATTTAAACATTCACCCCATACTTTCAATCACAGCACTTTTACTAAACAAATCTTTGTGAATTCTGCTACCTTGAGTTATGCTTTAGAAAGAGAACCTAAAGAAAAAAATATGATGTAACATTTTATTAAATGAGATAGATGGTGTATGAGAACTATCTGTGGAGATGGCCCAGTTATATATATACATATCTGCCTGTAAATCTCAACTGGATATCCTAAGTGGCCATATATATTTAACACAAAAATTAGCTTCACCAAGATGCAGTGCCATATGAAATTATACGTAGTTTAGGAAAATATAGCTTCAGCCCAGAAAGGTCTTTTCATATGAAAGCAGATTTTTCAGCCAGAGGTCATAATGCTTTGTAAAGCTTATTCTAAAGAAAAGATACTGTTCCTCTCCAGGTTTAAGAGGATCATAAGTCAGGTCACACACTAGTTTTCTCCATTCTCCAAGAAGCACTTGTATCCAAATGCATTTTGCTACAACATGTACAACTTTCATCTAGAATATTCTTCTTTTTATTATCTGTGTATTAGTCAGGGTTCTCCAAGACATATAGAGTCAGATTTAAAGAGGAGATATTTTATGATAAATGATTCACACAATAATAGAGGCCAGCAGGTTCCACAGTCTATCATTAGCATGACTGAGTACCCAGAAATTTGATGATATATTCAGTTGTGGTCTAAAGACTTGAGAACAGAAGTTGTTTGTGTAATTCCCAGTCCAATGCTTCTATCTGACTGAGTTTTAGCAGATTGTGTGATGCCCATTCACACTGGTGAGCACAGATCTTACTCAATCCAGGAAACACTCTCAGAGGTGTATCAGAAATATCTTTTATAAGCTAACTGGCTTTTGCTGTTGTTGTTGTTTTGTACTTGGGATCGAACTCATGATCTTGCATTTACCAGGCAAGTACTTGAGACACTGAGCTAAATTCCCAGCCCCTAACTGGGTATCTCATAACTGAGGAAAGGAGACATCTAAAAATGAACCATCATAGTCTATGCAGTTGGAGAAAAAGCCACTTTCTGATTTGCTTTTCTCCCCCCAAATTTCTTGAGTGAATAACGGAAGCTTTGGAAATTTAGCAAGATATTTTTTCTTTTGGAATTTTGGCTTCTTTTTTAAAAAATTTTTAAGGGAATAAAACAAAACAATCAAATAGAACCAAACAAAACAGTGAGAACAATATTGGATTTCAAAAACGAGACAGAAGGAAATTCCCCATAGCTGCTACATTGCATATTGTTATCCTCTAAATAGATGCTCAGACTACCACATCTGAGTTTGTAGTACACCAAGTCAGCCAGTTGCTTATTGAGGGTGAGGGAGGCACAGTTCTTCTTGTCTACCAGCCCCCACACTGGCTACCTCACTAGAGGGGGTTCTTCATGGTTCTCCTCCCAGTCTGTCTGACTGTCACTGGAGGTATTTTTGCTTCTTATATGGTTATGGCTGAGTCCCTCACTTTGAAAGATTAATATATCCAATTTATTCATTTTTTTAGAGATCTATGTTACTCAAGTTTTTGTCACTGTGACCATACACCTGAGAAAAATACCTAATAGGAGGAGATTTCTATTTTGAAGCATGGTGTCAGAGATTCCAGTTTATGGTCATTGGGCACCGTTGTTAATGAGCCTGCGGTGAGGCAGAAACATGGCAGAGGGTGTGGCAGAGCAAGCTACTCTTCTCATGGCAGTAAAAACAGACAGCTCCCCAGAGAAAGGATCCAGGAGTCAGACATGGCTAAGTTATTACCACCATGGCCTACTTTTTCAACTAATTTCCACCCCCTGCTCCTATCAACTCCCAATAATGCCATCAGGTTATGATCTTACCAATGAATTAATCCAGTTGATGAGATTAGAGTCAAAAAGTCCATCAGGTGACAACCAACCATTAATATACGAGTTTTGGGGATGCTTGATCCAAATCATAAGACCTGTTCTCCCCCATAACATTGTGATAACTTTTCTGAAAACTGAAGGATTTAGAAGAGTAGATTTCATGAGTAGCCTAATCACAACATAAAAGAGACTCTACTAATGTTTTATCATTACATTTTCTATGCTTCATACAACATTATAAAGATACTTTTAGCAGGAAATTCATCTCAAAATAGAGCTGTAAATGAAGTTAGTAAAACAAGTATTTTGTTTGACATTTGATGTCTTAATTAATATACTTTTCAAAATCATATAGTAGAACACTGATTTCTATGTTTATGCTTAATGAATAAATAACCCTGATTTGGACAATGCTAGCATACATATTCTAGTTTTTAGTGCCAATTAATAGTTTTATATTTTGCATTTCTGTAGAACATTATTCCAATATATAACTATTTTTTTATTTTCATAGTAATCTACTGTAGAAACAAAATCAAGATTTTTATTTTGAATTCATAAGTTTAAATGACTTTTGGATTTTTAATAAACTAAAGCTAGAACCATTTTTCTCAACATGTTTATCCTAGATCCTAAAACTCATTATTATTTGGAGAAATGGTCAACAAATATTAATTTAGTTCCAGAGAAGATAATAGGAAATTTAAGAGCTTCCTATTCTACTTATTCTATAAGACCTTTTGCTAAAGTCTTGGATATTTATCTTCCCAAGATAACATAAGGTCAATGTTCAAACCTACAGATGGCAAGAATATCTTTTGCAAGGATTACACAATGCTTTATGAAACTATCACATAATTATAGACTTTTTAGATATATAACCTATTTAAGGGAAGAAATTCAGAGAAATTTATTACTTTAAGTTCTGGTATTAGAACTCATAGTAGAATTAAAATGAAAGGAACTAAGGAAGTAAAGCCAGAGTACTAAATTGAGAGAGGCATGAATTCTGAATTTAACAGAATCTGAAACATTGAAGTTACATGTCAAATAGCTTCAGAAATGAGTAACAGAAAACTCAATCCAATTGTTTAACAAATGTGTTTTTATCACATAGAAAAACCAGAAGATGACCGAGAATTTATACAGTTGTTAAACAGTGTTGTAAAGGAGCCAGCCTCATTCTGCTTGCCAGCTCTGCCATTTTTGAACTATGGTTATTAGCACCAGAGCCACAAAGTGACTTCTCAAGGCTACTAGCATCATGTGCACATTCTTGGCAGGAAGAAAGAGAAATGAAGGCAAAGGGTTCCTCCCCATGGGACTTCTTTATGGAACTCATTAGTGCCACTCTTAGCTGCAAGGGAGTCCGGTGATTGTAGTAGCACCCTGCAAGGCCTCTGTAGTACAAAGGGAGTAGCACAAGGTGCTGTCTAATGAATCAACTATTATATGTGCTACATAATATTGCACTGTAAGGTCTTTTATAGGAGAGAACTTTGAAATAACCCTTGAAAAACAACTCTACCTACAGTGAGTCCCACAGTGAATGTAATCACAGTGTACTGCAAACATGTACTAATAAAAAATGCATTAAAAAAGAAAAAGAAATCTAGAATAGAGTGAAGTGAGGGAGGGAAAATCAAAATAGAAAGAAGGACACAATAAAAATTCTGCAGGAAGAGTCCTGTTTTTGTCTTTGGTAATATAAAATGTTACAAATCAGAAAAGATAGGTAATATTCAAAATCAAGAAAATTAAGAAGCCCATATATGTGCATAGTAGGTGTTTGATAAATATTAAGTAGCCAAGTGGATGAATTGTTTCTTCTTTCGCAAAGACAACAGCTTATTGCAGTTAATGTAAAGAGTTGTTCATGTGTGAAAGTGAGTTCAGTTCACCACAATGATAATAAATTCGTGATAATAGTCCTTTGTACTGTCACTAGACGTAAATCTGAAATCTATTCTTGCATAAGCCGTTTTAGCATTTTAAGACAAAAAAGAAACACATCATTTTTTTATTCCTTGATTAAATGTCTCTAGAAAAAAGACCTAGTAACAAACTCTCCATTTTCTTCATCAATATTAACTTTACTTTTAAATAAATGAACTTTAAAGTAAATGAAATTATAATTTCATAGTATGTCAAGTAAAAAAATAGTAGTAAGCTTTTTCAACGACCCGGACAAAGCAGTTTACTTTATGAGGGATCTCAACCAATTCATCCATTGAGCTGCAAAAAATAAAGGCAGACAATGTAACATACGAAAAAGAATGTACTCTTTTTTAGAAAACTAAATACATAGATTTGAGCTTAAATAATAATCTAAACAAGATGGAAGACTTTTTCCTAAAATTAAGAGAGGAAAGATTTTGAGCACATAGTATAATGTCATTCTTAAAAGAAAAAGAAAAAGCAATCGTGACTATCTAACATGTTTCAGTTCAAGAAACTATTGTGCTAGAAATAGATTTTGAATGCTATACAAGAATATATACCCATTTGTGAGCCAGCTGGACTGTAGACCAGAAAGAACCAGGAAGGTAGTAAGCCTCCAACTGTGAGCAGCCAGCACATGAACAGAGGATACAGCAAGAACAGCACCACCACCCCCTGGCCACCTCCACCAAGCAATCAGCTGATTTGGAGAACTGTATTGTTTGATTGACTTTGCACCCCAAAGCTGGTAGTCTGAGCAACCAATTAGAGGGCAACACTATGCAGTGTAGTAACTATTGCAGATTTCCTATCTTATCACTGTTTTGATTTTATTGCTCTGTCTTATTCCCTTTAAAGTTAAATTTAAAACAATGCTTTAAAAAGAATATATAATGATTTTATTTTTATTTTATAAAAAATAAAATTTTCACTTCCTAAGCAGACACGAAGGAAACAGGCATGAAACATCAGAGTCTCTGCCTTGGCATTATTCAGACTCTTGGGAAGGAGGTGAATGTAAAATAAGCACACAAATAAACCTGAAAATATTGGGTATATTCCATTTCTTCCAAATTCAGGAATAAGAGGAGCATGTCCATTCTCATCACCACTCCTGTTCAAGTTAGTATGTGAAACTTTAGCCACCGCAATTAGGCAAGAGACAGAAAGGAATGTGAACATAAAAGGAAGAAGTCAGATTATTTCTATTGGCAGATGATATAATTCTTTATGGAGAAGATCCAAAAAACTCCACCAGGAGACTTTAGATCTGATAAACAAATTCAGCCAAGTGTCCAGATCCAAAATCAATTCACAGCAATCAATCATGTTCTCATACACCACTAATGAACCCACTGAGAAAGAAATAATGAAAACAATTTTATTTACATTAACTTCAAAAATGTAAAACAAAATACCTAGGAATCAATATAGTCAAAAAGGTCAAAGATCTCCCCAGTGAAAACTGTAGATCATTTAAGAAAGAAGTTGAAGAAGACATTAGACAATGGGAAATTCTCTTTTGCAGAACTAATATTGTTTCAAAAACCATGTTACAAAAAGCAATCTAAAGATTCAATGTGATCAGTATTAAAATGCCAACAACAGTCTCCACAGAACTAGAAAAAAGTCCTTAAAATTCATATGAATATACGAAGGACACATAATTACCAAAACAATTTTAAGCAAAAAGAGCAATGTTGGAGGCATCATAATACCTGATTTCAAATTTTACTATAAAGCAAAACAAAACAAATTCAGTATGATACTGGAACAAAAATAGCATGGAGATCAATAGACTAGAACAAAAGATACAGAAATAAACCCAAGCAACTACTGCCATCTGATTTTTGACAAAAGGAATAAAATCATAATGGCAGCCTCTTTAACAAATGATGCAAGGAAAATCAGATGTCCACATGGAGAAGACTGAAACTAGAACATTATCCCTTCCTCTGTACCAAAATCAAGTCAAAGTGGGTCAAAGACCTAGACATAAGACTAGAAATCTTGAAGCTGCTGGAAGATAACAGAAGTGAAACACTTGAAGCATAGGAAAAGGCTTCCTGAATAAGACCTTTACAGAACACAAAATAATATCAAAAAAATCAATGAGAATATATCAAATTAAAAAGCATTTAAACAGCAAAGGAAAAAGTCAACGGAGTAAAGACACAACCCACAGAATAGTAGAAAATCTTTTCTGATAAAGGATTAATGTCTAGAATATATAAAAAGCTCATAAAACTTAATTTAAAAAAATAGCCCAATCAATGAATAGGCAAATGAATTGAATGGAAAAGTCTCAAAAGAATGCGAACAAATGGCCAATAAGTACAAAAATAATGTTCAGCATCTTTAGTCAATAAAGGAATGCAAATCAAAACTATACTGAGATTCCATTTTTACTCCAGGTAAAATGATTATCAGGAATACAAAACAAATCAGCAAATGCTGATGAGTTTGCTGGGGAAAAGGAATTCTCACACATTGTTGGTAAGAATGTAAACTAACGGGCTGGGGATTTAGCTCAGCAGCATAAGTGCCTGCCTTACAAGCAGGCAGTTGTGAGTTCGATCCCTGGTACCGATAAAAATGAAAAAGACAAAAAAAAAAAAAAAAGAATGTAAACTAGTGAAGCTGCTATGGAAAATGAATGGAGATTCCTCCAAAAAAATCTAAATATAGACATATCATTTAATAAGCTATTTCACTCACACCTGATTATATTCCTGAAAGAATTAAAAGCAGCATATTGACACATGCATACCCATGTTCATGGTGGCACAGTGCACAACATCTAAGCTGTAGAAATAGCCTACAGTTCAATAAACAGATGAATGAATAAAGAAAGTTATATATCCTTAAAGAATGAAATCATGTCACTTGCAGGAAATTGAGTAGAACAGGAGACCATCATGTTAAGTCTCAGAAAGACAAACATTGCATATTTTCTTTTATATAAGCAGCCTTAAAATACATTATTAATAAGCAGGAATTTAAGAATATAGGAAGATAAGTTTTTAGAGATGAGGAGGGAGATAGAGGAGGCAGAAAGAAAAGGAAGGGGAATAGGTAAAGATTAAAATGAGCCAAATATATTATATATATGTGTGTCTATATAATATAGAAACTCTTAATATTCTGTTACATATATATCAAGTAAAAAAATAATGCTACAAATGCTTTCATTCTTCTTTTTTTCTATTTTAATAGCATTTCATATAACTCTTGAAACAGTGCTTGTATAAAAATTCACAGAAAGTCTCTAGACATCATACAGTTTGCAAACACGTCCTGGGTTTTTGTTATAGTCAGTTTTCTAAGGATACATTTAAATCAATGGTGAAATCCAGACAGTATTTGACAATTCACTGTCTTTGTTAAAACTATTCTCATTATTTTGTCTCCTCACAGTATTAACTCTGATATCCATTGTGTGCGTCTGCTCTTACTAGAATGTCAGAAAAGCATTAAGGTTAGATCTAAGCAAGGTGAGCAAGTATTCCCAAATAGCGGTGACTGCTCCAGGGCACTCACTGGTGCTTCAGAACCAAGGATCCACATAGCCCCAGACAGCTTCCTACCAGGAGTCTCAGATGCACAAATGCTTTCATGGAGGCATCAAAAAAGATAAGCACAAGAAAATCTGCTTTAAAAATATGAGAGAACATCACAGAAAAACTGATGGCCCCAATAATCTGCTTCCTTGCTTACCAAGAGTTGTCTGATTCCCATGATGAATCAGGGCCGCCTGGATGACCAATCGACTACTGATGAAATGACAGTGGGTGGGATCCAAAAGATATTTCCCTTCTTGCCTTGCTCTCTCTTGAGTGCCTCGCTCCAAGGAGGCCCCGCCCCCAGGAGCAGTCTTACCTACTGAGGGACTGAATTCCCTTACCAATGGCCAATCCCAATTTGCCTGCCTTGCGAGCAACTCTCAGAGCAGAACCGTTAGCTCCCAGCTATAAAGTTAACTGTATCTTGACTACAAAGAAACTGAAATACATCAGAGAAATAGGAAAATTCCTTCTAAAACTTAGAAATGGAAGATGCAAAGAGATGGACACATGAAACAGTATGTTATGTTTAGATGCTAAGAGACTAAAAATGCAGCACTGTAGAGTATGTGGAGTGCTTGGGCAGAGGATATGGAAAGGAAAGAAAGAGGAGCCAGTTGGGGATTATGAATGTCAGGTTCCGTGGTTGGAGTTCTATCACTGGAGGCAACTGAGAAGCAATTGAAGCTTCTAAGTGATAAACACAGTAGTCACCATCACAGTCATCCACCCAGGACTTTCTATGCACGTAGCACTTTTAGTCTACAACCCCATAAAATGTGTTTCCATTACCCTTGTAGCATAGGAAGCCAAGTAGAGCAAAAGTGGCATGGAACTTGAAGATTGCTTTCAAGGGAGGGTAGTAACTAAAAGAATAATCAGGACTGAATGTGCTGACACACACCTGTATCCAAGCATGTATGTTGCCAATGCAGGAGGATTGTGAGTCCAAGGCCAGCCTTGGCCACATAACAAATTCAAGCCCAAACTGGATTACAGAGCAAAGAAACAGGACAAGAGAGGAGGGCAAGGATGAAGGGAACAGAAAGAGGAAGGGAAAAAAAGAGGAGGACACAGGAGATTCTGGCACATAATGAAGGCAATGGTACTAATCCACTGAAGATCACAATGAAGTCTTGAAATAAGAGCTTAAATGTAGGAAGTTGTGATATCAGAAAGGAAGCCAGGCAAGTGGGACACTGTCATTGCCAGGAAGAGAGGAAATTATTATATTATTATTATGGAGCTAGTTTCATGGGGAGATGATTAAATGCAGGATTAACCCAAGAAATACTGAAAATAAGAAATTATTTAAATGAGTAAGGAACTTTTAAAGAGCGTAAGACTAGAGTGCTGGTGTTCTCTATGAGGCAAGACTGAAGACAACTGATTAAGCATAAAGAGATTCCATGGAACACAGAAAAATATTACAAGGACCACAAAAGTTTGTGCTGGCTATCATGAAAAATAAGACGGAAGCAGACCAGCACCAAAAACAATGTCAAGATCTCCTTGAGTTTTGACATCAAAGGAATATTTTTAGAGTGATTTGTTGATTAGAGAATAAAATTCCACAGAAATCCAAAAGATGACCTGGAAAAGGACACAGAACTGAGTCCCTGCTTTGATAGCTATAGCTCTTCATTGGTATGTGTGGGGGTTGGTTCCACCCCACACATACCAAAGTCCATCAGTGCTCCAGTCCCTTACATAAAATACTGTTATATTTGCATCTGTCCTTTAAAATATATCCTCCCACATATTTTAAGTCATCTCTAGATTACTTACAACAGCTAATGCAGTGCAATGCTATGTAAATAGTTTTTATACTATATAACACAGTTTCTGTTTAGAGAATAATAAGAAAAATGTCTGTGTACACTTAAGCAATATTTTAAAAATATTTTTGATCCACAAATGGTTCATTTCCTGGAGGAATAATCCACAGATACAGAAGGCCAACTGTAATTGAAAGCAGTCTTATAAAATGAAAGTCTCATAGGTTGTTTTTCTTCTTATGATTTAACATTTTGTTCCTAAAGTTCTTTATGCAAAAAAGTTCTAGGTATTTAAGATCAATCTGTATATCAGGCAAAATCCTCCCATGTACACACACACACACACACACACACACATTTATTACATTTGATTCAATTCAGTAAAGTACTTTTCAATTGATAGAAAATTACAATCAAATATGAAATACAGTATATCTTCAAGAAAAAAGAGTGAGCCTTTAATTATGTAGAGTTAACCTCAATCTGGAAATTTGTCAGTTAACCAACTAGTGAATTGTACTGGTAATATTTTTTTTGAAGATTTGCTATTGTTATAAGTAATCTGTGTGTCCACAGACAACAGTCATTGCTTAGAAAGTTTCATTTATTATAAGCACACTTATCCCCCAAGGATACTTTTTGGTTAACTGTAAAATCATCTCATCACCTTGATCTTCCTTTCCACAGAGATTCTCAGGGAAAACTCCATCCCTAAATGGAGGCTGTGAATTTTGCCACCTTTCCACTGGGAATTCTCAGAGTTTGTATATTGCAAGATGTTTCAAGACTCCGGGGGGAACAAATGTTGCGAAATTACTATTATTATTCAACTCCTGTTTTCCCTGTACTAATTTCTCTGTAATTCACAGTTTTTGTAAAAGCCAAACATAGAATAGTAGTTAGGGTGTTAACGAGCCATCAAAAGTCACCCAGAATTGTTTCTGAAGTGAAAGTCAAAGGCAGATAAAAGACCAGCTAGGAAAAAAAAATTAGAGTGAATATATTTACTAATTCTGAAAAAATTATCTTAACTGTCTCCTAAGATATTCTTTTAAAACCACCTCATGATTCAGTTTATCTCCTTAAATGCAAGAGTTCATCAAAAACCATTCTGCCTTGTTTGTACCACTTTGTGGAGTAAATATGAAGATAGCCCGCACTGGTCCGCAGAAGTAAACCAGAATGTCAACACCAGAACTCACTATCAGCTGAAAGTCACCCTCTCTTCCATTCCCCCACCATACCTTATTATAACTTTGCATTATGTTATTTCTTTTCTGTTATACTTACTCTGCCTTACATTCATCAACCTAACTATCTCAACTCATTCTGAACCACATTAGCTGTCATCAGAATTCATAGTAAAAAGAGAAGTAAATGTCGTTACACTAAACTATTCGGTTAGTCAAGTCTACCCAAAGATCAGCACAGCTGCCTAATGTAAGTCAGTTTTAAGTTCCACTTAAAACCACCTTCCTAAAATACGAAGGGCGAAAGCCAAAGTTAAGGTGAAAGAAGTATTGAAAAGAAAACAGGCTGAGTGAATAGTTTCTCAAATGTGCTGAAAGAAGCCCAAAATCTACTGCTGGATCAAAACGTTTTCCCACCATCACCTCTAAGGTAATACGTTCCGTAGCATACAAAGTATGCTCATTATCTTATTACTAGATTAAAAGTGTTTTGTTCCTTCCTTATCTCTGAACCCTTGGTGCATGATACACCGAGTAGGAGCCTGATAAATACTGGATATGACAATTCCAAGAAATGGCAGGTCTCAAGACCTTCTAAGACAGTAAATCTCTTTTCACTAAAATAGATGCAATTTCTATATTTTTATTTATCTTGAAATAATTCATTTCCCTCTCTGCTTCACAGTAAACTCATTCGTTTCTGCTCAATTCCCACCTATCCCGAGGTTTTCCAGATCACTCTTTTTAAAGTAGCTCCCCCAGTCCTCTCTATTTCTACCTCCTCACTGAGTTTAGCATTACTCACTGACTTGTGGTCTTTCTTCTTGTACCAGAATGTAAGTTTTGTGGGAGCAAGACTATTATCTGCCAGTGCATCCAGCACCCACATTGATGCTTAGAACTAACCATATGCTAGAAACAGAGAGGCTGTTAAACCTTCAAATGACACACTGAAGCTAAACAATTAAATCAGAATCCTAGAACCAGAAATCCAAGCATCACTGTTTCATCTTGTTTTAATATTGTCAAATAATTTCAATTTGCAGCGACTGATCTGTGATTTACTCCAGTGAAATAAGTGAGCAAATGATGGAACAACTGACTGGAACTCACCACTCACTGCTCAGTCTGCAAGTTTTGCATGAAGAAATATCCCTTTGGTTTAGTTCAAAGCCACAGCTTTAACCCTAAATAGCTGACATTGGAAATGATGGGATTTAATTTACGTATTCCTCTTCGACCCCAGTGGTAAGTCTACAGATGCGAGTCAGGGCAGATTCTTTATTAAGGGCACTGAATTATGGAACCAGGATGAAAAAAGAGAAGCTGGGAAGTCCAAAGATAAACAAACCTGTACATGATGAATAGATGGGCAGGGTAAGGAAAACGCATTAACACAAGCCAACCATATACAGCTTTTGAAAAATGGGAGCTGTCAGATACGCAGACAAACCAGATACACAGTATTCAAAATCATCCTAACATGAAATCTTTTGAAAATACTTACTCTGCCTTCTCTCAATCAATAACCTGCCCATGAAGTTCTCAGACGAGGAAATATTCACAATGATTATATCTTGCCCATCAGAGAGCTTCTCTGACTAGGTGGGTTTATTCCTGTATTTTATAAGTTGTTCCATCATTCACATTCTGCTTCAACCAGTAATAAAGGAAATATTAAAAATCCTCTCAACTCTGACAGTCTGAAAGACAGCTGATTTTCTCTTCCCATATTTTTTTCCACCCTTTCACATGAGAGCCAGCACAATGAGCTGTTTGAAAATATCTCCTTATTGGAGAGAAACTTTTTCTTTTCTTCCCAAATGATATTCTCTCCATCTACACTACAAATGCATGGTTTTGAGATTTTGACAAAGATCCCCTTATCCAATTCCCAAGTCACTAAATTGCTATAAGTAATGGCTATGTCGAATAGGTACTTAGTAAAACAAACAATTCTTCAGAATGAATGTATGCATGGAATTTGCTTTGAACTACATCTTATATGCTAACCTATTTCTTTCTGAAGTGGAAATGATTTGACTCTAGGTAATATTCATATGCATTATTGGGCTGTTTTGGTTTGGCTTGCCAAAAGTGTAAACCATGTAGCTGGCATTCCTTCTTTCTCACTCAGAATCACTTGAGATCCTTTCTGTGGATGTGACATTTGGTTCCTTTAAGCACATTTTTCTCCATTTGGATTATTATTTGCCATGGAAGAGCCACATTCTGCCATTAATTAAACTAAAAGATTTGCTATCTGTCACTAGATAATCAACCAGAAGTGAGATTGTGGTTAACCTCCCATGTTTACCGAATACCCTACATTTTCCATTCTCAAAATTTCCAACAATTGCCTTAAGTGTTTTTGTTTTATCATGACCTCATGCTTGCCAGGCTGGTGCTGTGCCATTTGTGGTAAGCATTTTCAGTTCCAGAAATGGTCCCAAATCTGAAAGGTGGATGCTGGGAATCTCTGCCTTGTTATCCACTGTCTTGGCTTTCTTTATGACGGTATAACAAAATGACAGCACTTGGGTGGTTTGTAAAGGGAAGGGTTCACATTTCCACTATCTGGAAAGTCCAACAGCATGGTACCAGCATCTTGCAAGAGGCCCTTGCTGCATCACAACATGCTGGGTTGACACCATGGCCAGAGCTCCTGGAAGAGGAGGAGTCACGTGGCAGGAAAGGAAGCAGGAGCACCAGGTAAGGAAGCTGAGCTCTTCTAATAACTAATTAGTCTTGAAAACTGAGTCTTGAGAGAACTGAGTCTGCAGAAAAGTATCATTAATATACTCATAAAAGTGGGTCCCTCATCGCCCCATGCACCTTTTAAAGATCATACTGCTTCAATATTGGTACAATCAAGGATTAAGCTGAAAAATAAGTTTTAGCAATGACAAACCACATTACATCTACGGGACCCTACTTCCAGACAAGGTCACATTCTAGGGGATGCAACATAAAAATCAGTAAATCTTCAAGCATGGATGCTAATAGGTACTCTCCAAAGACATTTCATTCCCTAACTCTTCTACTTGCTGTTTCCCTTCAGCTTTTTTACATCCCGTCCCCTTCCCTATGAAATCTTCAGCCTTTTTACATTCTGTTCCTAGCCCATCCAGGTCTGCACTCTGAGTTCTTGGTGTTGTCTTATAAATTCTGTAGCTTTGGGCACCTGACAGAAGTCCACAACTGTCTCTGGATGGCTTAGAATAGTAGAAATGTATTCTCTCACATTTTAGAGGTTGAAGTTTAAAATCAAGCTTTCAGCAGGTCTGGCTCCTTCTTGAGACTGGCAAGGATCTGTTTAGGTCTCTCTCTTCTCCTCTGGCAGGTGTTGAGCACTCTTGGTGCTCCTTATTCCCATCTAGCTCCATCCTCTGCCTTCATCCACACACGGGAGTCTTCTCTGCATGACTCTGTTCCTGTTCTCTTCTTATAGAGATTTTAGTCATCATAATTAGGGTCCACCATAATCTAGTTTGACTGAATCTTAATTATTACATCTACAGGACCCTGCTTCCAGATAAGGTCACACTCTGGCAGTGAGAATAGACATAAACTGGGGAGTGGGGCACTGTTCAGTCCACTACATGCACCTCACCAAGGAAAAAGCTTAACTCTCTCACAAGATCACTCACACATGTACCAAGCAGATGTAATCAGTTATTATCCCTTTTATTGTCATCAATTTCGCATTATTTCTTCTAAAATGGGACAAAATATCTACCAAGTATGCACTGTGCCCCTTCTCTGTATGATAGATCATGTTTTTTGACCACACTGATACACCACAGGCAAGAAGAAAGATGTGCCTAAGTGGAAAGGAAGAGGTAGTTTCAAATAACTCTCCTCATAAGATCAAAGGCATTCATAATTTATCCATTGGATGATTCTTGTTTATTTTTCTCCATTTAAGGGCAACAACTATGGGTATATTTTATGTTTTGTCAGAATGATAGTAAATGTTTGCTTGGGCTCCTATGCTATGACAAAGGCAAAAAAGGAGTGTCAAAGAAAAAGATGGTGGGACTGTCAATTGGACATGCTTGGAATTATGGTCCAGACGCTCACTGTAGGTCATCTTAGCAAATCAAGTCTCCTCTTGAGCATCACCTTATTTACCTGTAGATAACAGTGTTGTGCTAATGGCATAACGCATGCCCATTCCTGTTTGCTTCACCCCCACCCTGTGTCCTCCCCTGGTCTGTACATTACTCCATGGACAAACCATTTTGCTCTATCTAGTCACCAATTAACAAGAAACAGAAGACAGTATAAACATATGAAATGATAGCACAAGGTTGCAAATAACAAAATACATACTTGTTCCCACAAAACAAGTTATTCTGATTTTTGTCAAGAAAATTTAAAAAATTAAGGTACTCTACAGTTTAAAACAAACATCAACCAACTGAAGTATAATATAATTCAAATGCACTAAAAAGTGATTATAAATTCCAATAAGACAAAGGGGAAAGTGTAAACATTGAAAAAATATTGGCTGTTAAACTGATATTATCATTTGTTTACTACTGACTTTGAGGTTGTATTCTAAGAGAACTGATAGACATGTGTACTAAAATTCCATGTGATAAAATATGGCTAGAAAATTTTTCCAAACCATCTAGATAAGAATGGATGAAGGCATTTAATCAAGAATAGCTCTGACAATGTATTAAATGTTTGAAGTAGTTAATGACCACTTGAATTTATTTAACTGCATTCTCTCTTGCTTTCATTTTTCTCTCACTCTTATTTCTCTTATCCTCAATACACACACACACAATGAAATTTCTATTAAAAAGTTAATAAACTTTGACACATTTATACTACTATATCATTGATTGATTAAAAAACAAACCAGTTGTGAACAAGCTAACTAGCATTCTATCCAGGGATGCTTAATTATAAAAATAACAAAGTATCTTATTATAATGATATCCCCCACATGGATTTTGAGTAGTTAAGGATCTAAAGTACTCTATATTTAAATGTTATATTGCCCATTTAAAAAGTCTCCCAGTCTCATTTATGCAATTATTATTTTTTGTGATTTACTAGGCACCAGAGAAACAAAAATGAGTTATATGGTCCCTGCTCTGAGGAAGTATACATTCTATAAGATAGGTGATATGAAATATGAAATAAACATAAAATTAGATGTGTGATAACTACTATGAAGTGAAAAACACCAAATAAAAATGAAAACACATAACAAGACCATCTAATCTCTCCCAGGGGTCGCCAATGGAAGGCAAAGAGTTCACAAAGGAAAACACCCTGAGTCTTTTTCCCAAACTTGTATGGAGGCATTACAGATATGACATCCCACAGTTTATATTTAAAGTGTCCCTCAAACACTCTTATGTTCAGAGCGGGGACTCTGGGGAGGTGATTGGATTATAGGGGTTCTGTATTGATCCACTGACAAGTTCATGGCTGAATGTGCTGTTAGGAGGGGCGAGTGGTCAAGAGAGGTGGGTCACTGAAGTTTGACCTATAAGGATGCGGTCTTGTCTCAAGCTCCTCCCTGATCCTTATGCTTCCTAGTTGCCATGGTTGCAACTTTTCTCTGCCATGCCCTTCTGCCACACCTGGGAGCCAGCTGATAATGAACTGAACCTCGTGAAACCGTGAGCTAAACTAAGCATCTCCTTCAAATTGTGGGTGTCAAGAATTGCAAGCTAGTGCAAGAAAGCTAACTAATACTTAATATGATCAGTTTTTGTCTTCAAAAATAATTACAGTCGAACCTAGAAGTTAAGTACAAGATCTCTCTCGGGGTCAAACAGCCTGGACTTAAATCCTAGCCTTGTCAGTTCCTGGTGATATCATCTGCATGGTCCATATCTTTAAGGCAATAAAACAATGGTTCTCCTCTGGGAGTTATTAAAGATTAAATGAGATGATCCATAGCAAATGCTTTGGAAAATATCACCAATTTTTAACACAAGAGAAAGATGAGAACTTGAAACAGTATCAAGAGTTTGATTAATGATATAAGAAAACTTACATTTCCTTTCCATTTCCTCTATTTTTTTTTTGTCTTTTTCTTTTTTATCGGTACCAGGGATCGAACTCACGACTGCCTGCTTAAGGCAGGCACTTATGCCGCTGAGCTAAACCCCCAGCCCCTGTTTCCTCTATTTTTAAAAAAATCAATAAATGACTTTTGAAAGTATATAAAAGTATAATAAATTTTTAAATAAATAATTAATCTTTAATTAACTGATGATTCATGTGACCATTTGCAGATTAAAAGACTAATAACATTTCCAAAAAACTATCCTAAATGCATGTATTTTACTCATTGGTTACTTATAAGAATATCAATACAGCTAAAGCACATTAACAATATCAAAATATTCAGCTGCAGCTTGATTTTCCCAAATTCCTAGGCTCTGTTGACTGCCATGAAAATATAGTTTGACTAAAATTGAGGTTATCCAGAGTATTTTTACTCCTATTTAACTCCTCATCTTGTATCACTCAAATAACTTTACATTTACTTAAAACCCCAGATATTTCACTGACTCGATGTCTTTACTGTTATAAGAACAAAGCCCCACAAGCTCACTGTTCTTTTTCCATCAGTTTCAGCAGTTATAAACTTGCCATGACAAGCCGAAGAAGTGTATTATTCTTTTTGTCCTCAAGCATATTTTATAGGCTCTGTGGGTACAGCTCAATTTTAAAGCACCTGCCAGCATACACACACAAGACTCTGTGTTCAATCCCAGCACTGAAAAATAAAAATCTCCTAATGTTAAATGATTCTCCTAACTTAATTCTGTTTATAATTCTGTTTCCCTTGTAAAATAAGTTTCTTTTTTTTTTTTTTGTCTTTTTCCTTTTAGTATATTCATGGGGACTATGCCGAAAAATGAAGAGCGGTTAAGTATCCGTTCAATCTCTACTAGCTAAGTCCTTCACTAAGCACACTACACTCACAGCACAGGCTACTTAGAGAGGACCACGCACTGCCCAGCAGCAAAGGCAGTTGGTGTCTGCGCCCTGGTACTGCAGCTGACACTAGTGGGGCTTCCATAAACCGTTGATAATTCCCTTCTTTCATCCTTCAAGTAAAAGAAGCTCACTAGACTGGAGGTCACAAATTTGATGTCTATGGACAGAGATCCACAGAAAACCATATCAATTACCATAATTGATATGGTAAAGCCATATCAGCTTACCAAAATTCTAAAAGAATACTTACTCTACCCTACTCTGCCCCTTTGTTTACATTTGTATAAATATTAAACTTCAATTTTTAACACTCTTAGATTTCTGGACAGAAAAATTGATTTCACAGTTCCTGTCAGATAGCCTGTTTCCTTTATAATTATCATTTTGTATTAGTATGATCATTGTATAACAAGTAATGATCTAATACTGATACATTTTTATTAACCAAAGTCTATGGTTTACTTGGAATTCCTTACAATATGCCTAATGTTTTTGTTTTGTTTGATTTATTTTTCCTGTTCCAGAATTCCATCAATATTTCACATGGCATTTGGTCATCAAGTTTCCAAAGCTCTTCTGAGCTGTAGCTATCTCTCAACCTTTCTTTGTTTTCGATGACCTCCATGTTTTTGAGAAGTACTAGCAAGGCATTTGTAGAACATCTGTCTACTTGAATTTGTCTGATGCTTTTCTCATAAACAGACTGGAGTCAGGAGGTGTGGGGAGGCAGACCTCACAGGTAACATGCCTCTCCATCACATTATTCCAAAAGTGCATCCTATCAGCAAGATGCATGACTGTTCATGCTGACCTCTGTCACTTAGCTTACATTGTTTATCAAACTTTTTTATTGTAAAGTTCCTTTTTCCCTCACACTGTCTGCTTTAGAACGAAGCCACCACATGCAGCTCACTGTATGGAAAGGAGATTTTGCTCTCAATTTCGCAATAAATCTGTAAACTATCTGGAATTTTTGTGCATGGAACTGTGTTCCCTCCTTATTACTTATTAATTTACTTAATGACATTTATATCAGCATGGACCCGTGGACATGTATTTTATACTTAGGGTTATAATTCAATCCTCCTTCACTTAGTTCTTGAAATCGTTCTAGTTTTTAGTATTAAGCTATTTAAAGCTCTTTGAGTTTGCCCCTGTTCTCTTTCGACACACTTTTCCATGAGGATTTTCCTTTCTGCTTGTTTAACGTGTTCTTAATTTCTGATACTCTAACATGCTCTAGGTTCAAATGTTTATTTTCTGACTCCTTCCCTAGGCCAGCTATTTCTCCAAGACCCCTGGTTCCTTTTATTCAAGAATAAATAAACAACTGAGATCTGCGTGGTCTGCCTATTGGAACTAGACTGCTACTTTTTCAGGCTGTCTCACAGAGCATCCATTTAATCTTAAACCTGCCCCAAATCACATATTGGTTTACTTTTCAGAACATTGAACATATTGGAGTTTATTTTTTGCTAATCATGTATTGTCTTCTTACACTTACATTTCATCCCAGTTCAGACCTGCCCGATTTTCACAGAACTCCCTAATGCAGAATTCCTCAGCCTGGACACTACTGACCTTTTGAGCTGGATCATTGTTCATTGTGAGTCCTCTGTGCAATGCAGGATATAGACCTATCACGTCTACCGTACACACTGACTATCAATAGCAACCCCCTCTTTAGTTTTGAAAGCAAAAAATATTTCCAGACATTACCATATGTTCCAGAGGGAGGAAAATTACCCAGGATGGAGAACTACTGTCTTAAATGTGAAAATTTAAATTTTCAGAATCAGCTGCTGAATTTCCCTGACACTACAGTCTACCTGCCTATTTAGATAGGTATGTTCCAGAAATAGAACTTGTACCACAAAGAGCATTATACTGAATTAGCCCCTGTCACTTGTTCTCCCTTGATCTCAGAGTCTGGTTCTCCCACCCTACCTTAGCCAGGGACTGAAATGGTGCCAGCTGTGCATAGTCCATTGTCTCCATCCTCTTGGCTGTCACATAGCACCTTGCACTATTGTGTCATCGTGTGCATGCTATCTCTACATCTAACTCTTCGAAGTCAATGACCATCCTGTGAGCCTTTATTTTTAACATGCCTAGAAATGGCTACAGTATATAACTGTTGGTTTTCAGATTCTCTTCCAATCCTCTACATTAACAAATCTCAGTATATCCCAAAAAACCCTTAAAACAAATCAGTAGCAATTGAGAGAAAAAAGAAAGCAAGTTTAGTTCTCTTCTATGCAAAGCTAACAAAATCACTTTAATGAAATGGTAAGATTTTACTGTTTTTGACCCCTATTCAGAGGTTTTTAAGGAATATTTAGGAAATTAATTTTCTCTAAAATTTATTTTTAAGCTTTTCTGCGACTTTTGTCCATTGATTATGGGGGGTGGAGAATGTGTGTGACTATGGGAGCAAAAACTTGAATGAAAATAGAAAGAGCTTTTATATCTTTTTTCAGTTACTGAGGTTCATAGCTATGTCATCTCTGTGTTACAGGGCAGCTTTTCTGGGCTTTTAGCACTTTCAAAATGAGATCCTGTCCTCCATTAGGGAAACACTCCTGTCTCGCTTTCAAGGCATGATTTTGGAACAGCAGAAATCTCACTGCTGTACTTCTACCTACAAGAAAGACCTCAGGAAACATGGCATGGTCAGCTGACCATGGTGTAAAGCAAAAACTTCTAACAAATCAGCCCACTAGGCATCTTCAGAAGTAATCTCTAGACAGAGGACATTCTATTCTAATTGAGTATATGCAAACCTAGGCTCTATACATGGCTTTCTCCTCATCATTGGAAAGAATACAGCCAAATCAGAGAGAAGCAGAGACAGTTGCAAGGGTGATGAGTTTTACTCATGTCCCTATCTTCAGGAAGGGATTCAGTATCTGTGCTGGATACTACCATTGCTCACAGTTATCTGTTGTCCTCTTGGTGTGAACCTCTGGTGATCATGTCACTTGTAGAACTTCCCTGTGGGAGGAGATACTTCCCCTACATATTGACATTAATCACAGTCATTGGGTTTGCTTTGACAGAATATGAACAAAAGAAATACATGTGACCAAGCAGAAATTTTAAGAGCCATCAATAGGTTTACAATTTTTTCTCTCATCCTCCACTCTAATATGGGGCTACTCCTTCAGCCTGGGTACCAGAATGAGGTCTGTGGAGGTAAGCTATATTCAGAACATAACATGAATAAAAACAAAACTATATCATTGTAAAGCAAAAGCCCTTTATAGTAAATCAAACTCCCCACTGCCCCCAGGACATGGTTCCTCTAAGTTTTTCTCCCAATACTTAAGCATTCTAATTATCCTGTGACTAATATGTACGCTCTATTCTATGACTAATATGTACAATTTAACAACACATTTACAAAGCAAAATGCCAAGGTCAACATTTGTGAACAAGTATACACCGAACTGGTCTCTTCCAGAAATGATTTTTTTAAATTTCTAATAAGAAATTGTTTAAAATTACATATACATGCAGGAATGGTAAAGGCATTTCCACAGTTAACACTAATTTGATTTTTCTAACACTCAAACTTACACTTTAGCTATGGCTTTATTTTAATCCTCTTACCAAATACAAAAATTTCAACTTCTTTTGATCATTTTTAAAATTTATTTGTATTGCAGATACATCATTTTATAACCTACTAAAACTTAATTGAAAGGGTTTTGGCCCAGACCGGACACTGTAGCTGGTAAAGCCTTAGAGGCAAAACCAAGGAGCTCTGTCTTCCCCACCCCTAGGAATTTACTTGTGGCTCTATCTTCCCCACCCCTAGGAATTTACCTTTGGCATGAAATAAATACCAATGGGCTACCTGTGCATCCCTAATGCCCCCTCAGGCTCCACCCCAAACCTAAGCTACATGTATGCCTCCACACCACATGTCCCACGGAGAGATCACTGACCCCGGGGAGATGCCAGACCCCAGGGGTCAGGAGGTCTCTCCCCACATTCTTAAAATAAAGGTCATTTATATTTCATACTTCTTATCTTTTCAGCCATGCCACAATTCTATCATAGGGTTCCCTGACCAGGAATGGCAGACAAGAGACTCCTGGGACTCTCCCAGTCTGAGTCCCCTGCGTTCAGGACCAGGACCGGCCTGCGTACTGGATTAATTCCTCACTTCTCAACACAGGAGTTGTTAAACTTGTTGTTGTTGGGTTGCAAACACACCGGCCCAATTTATCACAGGTGAGCAAACTCCGGAGAATTCTTCGGCACTGGGCTAGGCCCCATGTGTGTTTTCTCCCCGCTTTCCGTGTATTCGTGTGATGCTCTCATGTCCTTAGTCAGCCCAAGGCAGAGTTTTTCTGGGCCAGGTCCACACTGAGAAACTCTTATGTCCTTCGGAGCTTTTTAAGTTCTCACGGGCAGAGCCGTTACTAAAATCCATGGAAAAATCCACTCGTGTATATATATTGGTGACGGCCAATTATTATGAGCTTTGGAACCAAAATACCACTGCTCAGTCTACAACAAGTATAGGTGATGACTTAAACTTGATAGACCACAGTCCATTGCCTCATCTGGCTGTAACTCCGTGGGCCAGGCCCCACACCAGATTTTATCTTGAGGACCACTTCCTTTCCCCCTAAAAAACCATACCCATTTATAGCTTATCACACTGATGACAAGTTTACAAAACTCTCTGTCTTTAAGCCTTTGTTTTGAGAATGTGCTCTTCAAACTGTCTTTAAGCCTTTTGTTTTGAGAGTATGTGTCCTTTCTCGCCAGCATCCTCTTTGTTTCCTTGTGGCTCCCCCTTTCCCACTGCACGCCAACCCATTCCCCACTGACACAGGGGAGGTGCGCCCAAACCTGTTGGGAGGTACACAGGCTGCTTTAAGCTCTCATGCCATGCCCTGGCTCCACGTGGGGCCGGCTCTCATGCCGCGCCCCAACTCCATGCAGTGTCTCGGCTCTCATGCCACACTCCAGCTCCACCCCGGGTCCGGCTCTAAAGATGCGCCCTACTCCGCATGCCCCACGAGCAGTCCCAGCTTCACACAGTGTCCCAGCTCTGTGCAGGGTCCCAGCGTGCAGGGTTCCACCATGCAGGGTCCCAGCTTCATGCCGCATCCCAGCTCCACCCCCCATGCACCTGACTCCCGCTACCCAGCCCACTGTGCTTACACTGCCCCCCACCATGCATGCATTTCCAGGGCAGTTCTGGCCCCGCACCACACACTACGTATGGGCACACATTCCACCTTCACTCTGCATGCACCGCCCCCACCCTGGCACCCCGCCTGTCCTAAACACCCCGCCCGCTCTGCGTGTTCTACCTACACGCTGCATGCCAGAGAGATCCCAGCCCCTGCCCCCAAGTGCAGGTATGGCTCTGTCTGCCAGCGCAGAGACAGGCACAGCAGACAATTCATTGTTGCTGATCTGATGCTGTATTCATGTTTTCAGATATAAACTTCAGATTGTTTCTGCTGTCTTTTTCTTGTGTTCCAGTTATGACAAATGTTTTCTTTCAGATCCAGATATATACTTAGAAATGTTTCACAAATTTCTTGTTTTATGTTAAGCTTACTGCCTATATTATACTGTACTGTTACCAATCTCCTAAATGTTTAACAGCCAAAATTAAGAGGTAATTATAAATTCCTTTCGCTGTAAACCATTAGTAATGTTCTATGTTAAGCTTACTGCTTATATTGTATTGTACATATTATACTGTACTGTTACCAATCTCCTAACTGTTTAACAACTAAAATTTAAAAATAATTATAAATTCCTTTTGCTGGGAACCACTAGCTCTTTTCCAAAACAAGAGTTATATGATACCTGCAAAACAACAAGACCAACACTGCGGCAGAAGCCAAACTTAAACCTTTCCCAGCCTGTCTGCCTGCCCTGGCTCAGCCCTCCACCAAAGCATAATTAACTATATTCAACTGATATTAAGTGACACCAGAGCTGATCTCTCTCCTAAATAAAAAGGTAAAAATTAATTAAACAGGCCATCCTCCAAAAATCAGATGGCATTAGACACTTTAAAAACATAAAGAGATACTTACATATGACATAAATGACATGTCAGTTCCTAAAGTTACCTAGACCTTGTCCTCTTTATGGGAAGCCATTACTAAAGTCATAAATACTCTGCTGATTGTATTTGACTCTTGCATACTTAATTAAATTTTACAGAAACTTTCTACTATAGACCAAATCCCAAACAAAAAGGCAAAACTTGACCTTCAAACTCCATAGAGACCTCCTTAATATGGCTTTTCGTGTTTTCAACAACAGAGATAACAATAACACTTGTGACACTTGGAGTTCTGAGACAGGTAAACTGACACAAGGCGCTGCCTGGCCCCACCCTCCACGGACCATGCCTCAAATGCAGCAGAAGACATTGGGCAAGAGAGTGCCCCATCCTGACGTTCCTTGAGACCATACCCCAGGGCTACTGGTCTATCCTAGCCACCAGAGAGTGGGTAAGCCATCCTAACTTCTAGCCCTCACAGGAAATGCCAACACTGCCAGATTCCTTCGCTGACAAATCTGCTTAAACTTGCTGCTGAAGACTGATGGGGTTCAGGGCCAACAACAGCCCCCTTTAAAGTGTCTGTCTCAGGGTCCCAAGTCCCACTAAAAGTCTCAGACAAGACATTCTCTATACTTGAGGACTTAGAGGCCATGTGTACAGAGTTCTTCCTGAGTTTTCAGGCTGCTATATGAAGTCCTCAGTCTCTGGGGGATATTGAGGGTCAAACTATGCCATTTACAAAACAGGGCCTACTTCGTGCAGGTCCCAGACTGCTTCTTCCCAATCTCCCCAGTGGTGCCAAATCTTCCCTCCACCACTCACTCTATAGTCCTAAATCTTAAAAATGCTTTTTATTTCCTTGTGTTTATACAGACTGACCCAGACACTGAGGCCTCAACAGCTTACACCTGTTATCGCTAGTAAACCTCTCCTCAGGGATACATATCACCCCCTTCCTTTCCTATTCACTAATTTCTCAGACACAACCCTGGTCAAGACTGACAGATAAATTTTGTCTTCTCACTTTGTTTATACTTTTTCAGGATACATAAAAGCCTTTCCCACAACCAGGGAGACTGCTGATATACTTACTAAAGTCCTGTTACAGCAAATCATCACAAGCACTACAACCAAGTTAGAGCAGCCCATACCTGGTCTTCTTGGCAACCTCAACAGCGGCCAAAGTTGCTAGACTGCCATCCTGGTTTCACATCACTCAGGCTAAGTGGTGCCCTTCCAGCCCTAAATCTAACCATCCTTTTGCCTACTCATCTCCATCTCACTAAGGCCTCACAGCCACAACTCTCAGGCTGCCATGTTTTGTTATCCAATTTGGTTTCTAATTTCTTATCCTTTTTTACAGCAGGACTCTCAACAGTATTTCCTAAAGACTCCCATGTCATGCATACCAGAAATAAGCCTTACCTACCTACTCTCTTAACTTTTACCCTTTCAGATGGGGGAGTAATCACCTCTCATAACTTCACTCCTCCTAACCCCACATTTATTTTTCAGAATTCTACCTTACTGTGGCAATGATTCTACCTCAACATGGTCCTGATAAAATGACATGTCTAAATCAAAGGCACCTTTCCTTTTACCTCACCTGGGTCCTTAAATATGACAGTGCCATGCCTCCTCATAACGTCTTGTCTCTTTGTTTTTCCAGTCTAACATATGGGCATTCACCAATGATAAAGTTGTCCTGGCTAAAACACCTGGCACCAGCTTCTACATGGGCATCAACCATCATCCCATCGATTCCCTAAACCCCAGTACAGCATCCCTTTCCAGCAGAAGCAGTTAAAAAAAAAAAAAAGAAATATCTGCCCCTTTTCCTAATAATAATAATCATAAGATGGGAATGAAAGGGTTTTGGCCCAGACCAGACACTGCAGCCAGTAAAGCCTTAGAGACAGAACCAAGGAGCTCTGTCTTCCCCACCCCCTAGGAATTTATCTTTGGCATGAAATAAATACCAATGGGCTACCTGTGCATCCCTAATGCCCCCTCAAGCTCCACCCCAACCTAAGCTACATGTATGCCTCCATGCCATGTGTCTGACAGAGAGATCACCGACCCTGGGGAGATGCCAGACCCCAGGGAGTGGGGGGGGTCTCTCCCTGCATTCTTAAAATAAAGGTCATTTATATTTCATACTTCTTATCTTTTCAGCCATGCCACAATTCTATCATTAATCATCTCTTAAGAATTGTTAAATTTATTTTGAATGTGCAATACTATTTGTTTTAATTTATGTTAAAATTTAAATACAATGGCATTTTTTGCCTATGATAATGAAAGTTTACCATTTCTGTTAGTTAGTGTTGTTGGTTAATAGTATATATTCATATCTGGTTCTTCTATCCTTCCTTTAACAACAAGATCAATCTTGTTTGTTTGTTTGTTTGTTTTGAGAAGAGTCTTACTATTGAGTGCAGGCTGGCCTTCAACTTACTATGTAGCCCAGATTGACCTCAAACTCACAGCAATCTTCCTGCCTTAACCAACCTAAGTGCTAGAATTAGAGGCATGAGCCACCACAGCTGGCCACAAGATCATTCTGCCACACAATCATTCCTTCCAACAAGCATACAGTTAGTCTGATCTGAAAGATTACTTCTAGCTCAATAGTTTTCAACCAAGAGTAATTTGGTTCCCTGCCCTCACCCCTCAAAATACATTGGTTATCAGAGCTGGAAGGTATGCTACTGGCATCCAAAGTGTAAAAGCCAGGGGTTCACCTATATGCCCTAAAATTTACAGGAGCCCTCAACCACAAATATTTATTCAGCCCAGCCCACACTGCCTATAGTGCCATTACCGAAAAGCACCATTCCAGGCAATGTTAGGTGGAGATAAGGTAGGTCACTTCCAGACTTCAAGAAGCTCTCTTTTCAAGAACCTTCTTCTCCATCAGAGTCCATCTGAAGATTATATTAATATTTATGTTAGACTGCAAATAATCTTCAGAATGTAGAACATAACTTTCTATATATGGGAAGAGATGATTACCCAGGTCTGAAAAGAAGCTAAGAAACTGTAACTTTCAGGAGGTATAGAGCATTTTTGTCCAAAAGAAGTTTGAAAATGATTTTTCCCCTCAACAGAGCAAACACAATACTGTATTTCACAGCAGCTTCACTCCAGCAGGTGACATGTTTCTAACACAATAGCTACCGGCTGAGGAAGGGAATCCAATAAAACCCATATTAGAGCCAAGAATAAAATCCTAGGAAAATATCTCCACTTAATCACCCTAATACCTCCCGCTGTGCACCAGAAAAGGGCTCATATTCAAAGCCAGGTATTTAGACTTGCTAAGCGTAATAAAATAATGAGACCGAAGCACCCAAATCTCTAATTTAAAGGCCAGTGTTTGTTTTTTATGTACCCTATTTTCTTCTTGGTAAGGCACGAATAATAATTGGTCAAAGCTTTTGAAATATGCCTTTAATGGTCATCTTCTGAGGCACAAAGTTGTCTGAGTAAATACACAAAAGATAATGAAGATGACTCCAATTGTGGCACCAGATTGAGTGACACTGAAAAATTCCAAAACCATGACACGAACATCAACTACATGTTCAATTTGAGATTTTTTCCTAGCAGCAATATTAACTACCGAGGAAGCTGTTAACACTAAAACTCTTATATCACCTTATTTAGCCTGAAATTAACTCCATATGAACATGTTTTGTGGATAGAGACTATTTAGGTGTGAATAAGACTGCAGAAAATCCTTACCAAATCATACTGCTCTTGGAATATTGCTCATTTCCCTAGCAGCACTCCCATGAAGAGACTGTGTGATGTCCTGAGGTCGCTCTACCGGTAGTTCTCAGGTTCTGCTTCGGATGCTAAGGAGCTTGAAAAATTATAAACTGTTATACACATGCTTGAGTCTTCCATAGCTTCCCCATAGAAGGCAGGGCCTCATGTCACCTGGAAACATGAGGAAGAAAAGTGACATTTGAGAGCACTAAACAATCAACTCTGCTGTAGAAATAAAAAGCAACAGTATGTTTGTTCAAGGTGCATGGAAAACTCAAAGTGGTTTGCACAGGTTTAACTATACAAGAAGATACAATCCAAAAGATGGGGTGGGCCAGTAGAGGCTACATTGCTCAGAGAAGGTGTCAGAAGTGTACTTGACTTTCTAGGGAGCAGGATGTGCACCAGTAAAGGCCCTGTGTCCTGTATCCTGTATCCTGTATCCTGTATCCTGTATCCTGTATCCTATATCCTGTATCCTGTATCCGAAACTGCAGGATACAGAGTGCTAAGCACACAGCAGCATAAACTCAAACCCACAACCTGTGCTATCTAAACAGAAGGACCCACAGTTTACTAGGACAGTGCCTGTAATAATTACTTGCTCATTCTACTCAGAGCACAAGTAAAAAATGATCACTGCTTTAACTTCAGAGCCAGAAAAAGGAAATGACTGAAAAATACAAAGCATACTCCCACTGACTTCAGACTGAGCCGCTTTCTGAGTGTTTCTAAAATACCCCGTCCTTCTCACCACTTGCTTAAGCAGTTCTAGACATCCTCTTTCATCAGTGTCAATACGTGGTCTGATCAAATATAGGGAGAATTCTGCTAACAAGTGCCGTTCCATGAAAAAGCAGGCTGGTGAAAACATTACGGGGCGTCCTCATCCCCACTTTTTCACAGGCATTTGGCATGCTGTGGCTTCTGTCTCTCCCCCAAAGTCAAAGTAATCACAAAAGATAACATTTTGAGTCAATTCAGGACATCAAAGTAGCCAGGACAAGGCAACTAAAGACGCAGAAGATGACTTCTAGAACTGCATCGGAAAGTGATGAGAATGAAGGGGTAGATACATTCTAAGTGCAGAGAGTATTTTGAGGAGAATTAATGGCAATGTATACTTCACTGGAATACATATTCTAAAATAAACAGTTATTAATTTTTTTATCACATCGCATCTATCAAAAAAAAAGCTTCTATATATTGTTTGCAAGCCCTACGATAATCTGCTTCAAATCCAAATATTCTTTGGTATAAAAATCCTTCAGCATGGAGAAGAAAGGGAGGCATTATTATAATTTGACATTACTAGTAAATAATAAGTTAGAAATTTGGAATTAAAACTTAGAGAAAATGTTCAGTCATTTAGAATTGCAACTACTAGAAACCAAAATAGAAATTGAAATCACTTTGTCCTTAGTTTAAAATAATTTATTTTTATGTGATGCATGTTATATGACATGACCTTTATTTTTGATTGCATTTAAATTGTATTCCCCACCACCTTCACTAGCCTAAAGAATGCACATTTTTCATCTTTATAGCACTTCCAGTTATCAGACTTATAGGAGGTTCTCTTTTGATTAATGTCCTCAAAAAAATACTTTCAAATCAAGGTTCCGGTGTTGCTGGAAGACAGTAACTTTATGAAGTCAACTTTGACAATAGATTGAATGTACTAAAAATTATGGGTGTTCTACCCGCTGATCAATAAAGCAGTAACATTATTAGCACATAGAAAACCTGTAGGTTTCATGCATTCTGGTTTAATTTTGTCTATGGGGGGGAAAGGTTCCCAGGAAGTCGTAGAAAAAATAATTGTAAAGTACAATTATACCACAGCAACAATGGAATTTGTGACTACTTGTAAAAAACCTGAGGGCAGTGGGGTAACACCCTCTTTAACCAAGCACCACACCCCACGATTTATTAGTCATGACTGCTTCTTTGCACTGAACTCTGGTTCTACTTTCTATTAAAATTTGAGTCATTAAATTCAGCCTGGGTAGGCTGAATTTAATGTATGGGGCATTTAGTTTGGCCCCGTTGTTTAATTTGGGCCAAAGAAAGGTCCGATCTTACCGCGCAAATGTCCTCTCATCTCTCCCAGGATCTCATCTGTCTCTTGCAGAGCTTTGAAAAAGACACCTGGAGCCATGGTGAAGGCAGGGACACCAAATGTCACAACCCGTATTATGAACGGGGTGACAGTTACTGACTTAGGACCATCCTTTCCATCTTCACGTTTCATAGCATTATGGACATCATCAAGTCAGTATGACTTTTAAATGTCAGCTGGAGAGATTTTTACTGTTAATTTTTTTTGTTTTGTTTTGGAGTTTTGTTTTTTGAGACTTACTGTACGTGAACTCATGATATTCTTTCCCCGGCCTCCCAGAATATCGGGATTACAAGAACGTACCACCAAACCCAGCTCTGATTTTATATTTTGCTGAAAGTCCTTAGTCATTCACTAGGTTTATTTTTCAGAATGTCCATTTTTCTACTTCAGTGACTTTGATTAAAATTCTGAAAATAGATGTAACTCTCTGAAAGCAAAATGTAAAACTGATCATATTAATCTGTCACTGAGCTTTAAATATTTCTTCTCTTGATTCATAACAATACAAGCCTCGTCTTCTGTGTATTTTCATTCCTAGGGGTCCTTTCAGATTATTGATCCTTGTGTTATTTCTGCAAGCACAGGGAAAGGTTTCATTATGTGTATGAATTAAGTCTATGGTGCATGGGAGCTGCCTTACTCAGCTGAATATATACTTCAAAGTGAATCATTTTTTTTAAAAAAAGGACTTCATTAAGAGCTGTTTCCATTATAACTTCTAAAGTTACTTGATAGCCTTATGCAGTTTTATAGCATGCACTACATATAAATGAAGAGCAAATAAAAATAAATATTATACATCAGGAGTGCTCATAAAACCACTAGGTAAATGTTCTATCCTCTAACCAAATGAAAGAAAGTAACACCTAAAATCCTATTTTAATGACTTACATTTTCAGTAAAATCTTATGACTGCTCCCAAGATAAGGCCGTATGTTTAAACCACCGTTAGGTAATTTATCTTTTTCTCTCCACTGAAACAATAAAACAACACACACAAAATGAAAAAAGAAGAAAGAACCAGAAGACAAATTTTAACTTAAGCTTTTGAATATTAACCTTTTAATTAAAAAGATAAATCTAACAAAACACTTGTCTCCTAGAGGTTTATTTTTCCACAATTTATAATCCTAAATGTTCTGAACATATTATTTTAAATAGGGGATGGCTCTTTTGGCTCCAGGACACAAATACAAATCATGTTATCTTAACAACCATAATACAGTTTATTTTCTTAATTACTTAAATTATTTTTTATTCTCTAATATTTATGAGGTCATAAAAAATACATCAAAAACAATTTAAAAGTAGAAAAAATACAAAACAATCTTTATGAAGATAACAGAATCCAGCTGCATGAGGACTAGAAATTGTTAAGGAGCTGTAACACTTGTGTTAAATCTCTAACTTCATATAAATGGTTGGTTCTCTTGTTAATTATTAACAAACTATAAAACAATATTACTGATAATAATATGATAAGGATATTAATATAAATCACTATACCAATAATGATGTACAGGCATGTATGATTTATATCCACATCCAAAGGATTAGGTATTCTGATAGGAGACAATAGGGGAATCCCTTTATATTCTAAAGGCACTCTGGTGACTAAAATTAAACAGGAAAAACTAAAGAATCAGTCAAAGTTCTTGTTGTACATAGAAGTGAGTAAGATGAAGTTAAGATTTAAAGCTCTCTGGAAATAAATCAATGTAAAAATATTAAATTTCAGCCATGAAAAAGTGACTCTTTCTGCCCCTGACTTGCTCAAGTAAATGTAAAAGAGAATGTTCAATAAAAACAGGAAGAAATGTTTAAGGGACAAAAGACTTGAATAGGGATTTTACTAGAGATTTAACAAAATGGCCAATAAGCATACAAAAAGTTGTTCAACTTGAAGTACAAATTGAAATATAAAGTATGCTACCACTAAACACACTTCAGAGTGGTTAAAATTAAAAATGCTAACAGTTTCAAGTGTTGACAAGAACACAGAACAACTGAAACTCTCATATATTGTTAGTGAAACTATGAGATAAACCCATAATTTTAGAGTACTTTTTAAGAATATGTACTGAAACTAATTACATCCTTACACTGTGGATGAAATAATTCTATCCTTGTATACTCAAGAAAAATAAATTCATAAGTCTACTAAAAACAACATTGAAATATTTTTAAGAACCTTATTCTTGATTCACCTAAAACTGGAAACAACTCAAATATCCATTAATAGTAGAACATACAAATTATTTGCATAATATTCACTTATCAGAAAGATAAAAAATCTATCGTTTAATGCAATTAACATATCTGATTTGTACAGACATAATAAATGCACAAAATGATACAAAAGATTTCAAACTGTATAGTACCATTCTAATGGAGTTTTAAGTTAACCTGTCTTATAATTAATGTCTTGAAAAATATCAGAATATTTATTTTGAAAGGAAATTGTGGGTAGTTGTGTAGGTAGGATAAGAACACAAAGGAACTTTGTGCTATGCTGAAAGTATTCTATATCCTCAATTGGGAGATGATTACAGTTAATTATGTGTGCATGTGTATAGAATTTCAATTACATTATTACACATCACACATACAGAAATTCATTGTTTGGCATCTGCATTCTTTATAAGGTGTGTGCTATATCTTATTAACAGTGAAACATTTTTCATCTTGATAGTAAAGTGAAGTGTAAGATCAGAGTGTTCTCAGGGGAGATGAAGGTTCTCAGCTGCAGTTTGCTTCCTCATTTCCCAGCAGAAAGAACAAATGAGTCAATTGTTTACTTTAGCATTTTACTCTCTGCTTCTACGATGTGTGTATTAGTTCCTTATAGTTGCTGTAACAAATTATCACAAATTTAGGAGCTAAAAATAACAAAAATTTATTCACACACAATCTGGGAAATCAGAAGTCTGAAATCAAGGTGTCTGCAGGGCAAGTCTCAGAACTAATCTCTCTCCCTCTCCCCCTGCCTCTCTCTCTCCCTGTCTCCTCCCTTCCCTCTCTTTCTCCCTTTCTTCTATGCCACTGAGGTTCTGGTAGCTCCAGGCAGATTTTGGCTATGGTTGTATGATTCCAACATCTTTCTCTGTCTTCACATGAGTTTCTCCTCTGTGTCGCGGTGTCTTCTTTTCCATTACAAATATGCCTCTCATTGGACTTAGGACATGCCAAGATAATTCAGAATGCTCCACTTAGACATGTAATTATATCTGTAAAGACTAAGTGTAGGGGGCTGGAGATTTAGCTCAGCAGCATAAGTATCTGCCTGGCAAATGTGAGGTCGTGAGTTCAATCCCCAGTACCAAAAAAAAAAAAAAAAAAAAAAAAATGGTCAATCCATAGGGGCTGGGGATTTAGCTCAGCGGCATAAGCGCCTGCCTTGTAAGCAGGCAATCTTGAGTTCAATCCCTGGTACCGATAAAAAGGAAAAAGAAAAAAAAAAAAAAAAAAAAGAAAAAGAAAAAAAAAAAAAAGACTCAGTGTAATCCCTATGAAAATACCATCAACATACCTCATAGATCTAGAGCTATTACTCCTAAAATTCATCTGGAACTAGAAAAGGCCTAGAAAAGCAAAAGCAATTCTAGGTAGCAAAGGCAAGGCAGGAGGCATCACAATCCCTGACTTGAAGTTATACTACAAAGCTACTGTAATAAAAGCAACATGGTACTGGAATAAAAACAGATCTGAAGACCAATGGAATAGATTAGAAGATACAACCACAACTACAAACACACTCAACCACCTTATCTTTGATAAAGGGGCCAAACAGGTTCACTGGAAGAACAATAGTCTCTTTAATAAATAGTGCTGGAAAAACTGGCTCTCCATATGCTGAAAACTAAAACCATGCCTATCACCATGTACTAAAATAAAATCTAAATGGATCACAGACCTGATCTATTAAAACAGAAACACTAAATCTGTTGGAAGATAAATTAGGTAAAAATCTTGAAGACATAGGGGTAAGCAGAGAATTCATGAACAGGTATCAAACCACACAGGAGACACTTCCCAGAATCAATAACTGGGATCACGTTTTATTAAAAAGCATGTCAAAAGAAATCTCCAGCATAGTAAAAAGAAAACCCACAAAATGGGATAAAATTTCAGTGAACTGCCCCTCAGACAAAGGACTTCTGTCTAAAACATACAAAGAATTTTTAAAAATCACACCCCGAAATTCAAAGACCCAATTCAAAAATGGGCATCTGAGATGAATACACAGTTTTCAGATAAAGAAATATGAATGGCAAATAAATAAATGAAAAAATGTTCATCATAATTAGTCATTAGAGAAATGCAAATTGAAACCACACTGAGATTCCATCTCGCTCCAGAAAGAATGGCCAGGATCAAGAAAACCACAACAAATGCTGGAGAGGCTGTGGGGAAAAAGGAACTCTCATGCACTGTTGGTGGGAGTGTAGACTGGTACAGCCTTTGTGGAGGTCTGTCTGGAGATTTCTCAAAAAACTGGGATTGGAAATCCCATTTATTCCAGCTATTCCACTTCTAGGCATATTTCCAGAAGAACTGAAAGCATCATACCACAGTGATATATGTGCTCCTATGTATATAGCAGCACAATTTGTAATAGCCAGATCTTGGAAACAACCTAAGTGTCCACCAACTGAGGAATGGGTAAAAAACTTGTGGTATTTTTATACCATGGAGTACTACTCAGCTATAAAGAATGATCACATTGAGATACTTATAAATAAATGGACACAACTTGAGACCGTACTCATAAGTGAAATGAATTAAACTCACATGTATAAATACTGTATAGCCTCCCTAGTGTAAGAAATGGTAAGAGTACATAAGAGTTTATGGTAATCATAATTCCCCATTACATTGCTTTGAAGCCTTATAATATTTGCATTAATTAGTTGGAATGGTTTTATCCTGGTTTGTTTGGTTTTATTTGTGATGGTATGAACAGCTATTTTGAAGAAAACAAGACATTATAATAGCCAGGGATAATTTAATATCATCTTACTCTGAAGTCCTACCATGATTTTGTTCTTCTGTTCCATTGGTTCTATCATATTGTATTTATTGGATTTTATTTTGTGTGATAGTATAAACAAATTTTCTATGGGAAATGAGATAATATAGTAGCCATTGTTCATTCTCTGTTATTTGGTTCTGAATGGCCTGTAATACTTTCATTCTTTTGAATGGTTTTATACTATTTTTTATGTTTGATACTTTGTATATGAAGTTAATGCTCAATTATTTCAAAGAAAGAGACATTATGGTAGTTACTGTCTTGTGGTGAAACACTGTATTGCTTACATTGTTCTGTTCTGATCTGTTTTGTTACGTCCTGTTTTGTCTTAATCTCTTTAAAATAAAAATTTAAAAAATGTAAAAATTATATCTGTAAAGATTCTTTTTGCCAAAATGCCACCTTCACAGATTCTTACTGATACAACCTTGATATATCTTTTGGGAAACTACCAAATAATCCACAACAATATGTATAAATTAAAACAAATGATCCTCCTGATTATAATAAATTTAAAATAGTGTAATATTATACCTAAATATAATAAAAATATACTTTTGCTTTGTGTCTTTAATATATAAAACATTTTTATCTGATTTTATCTTGACAAGCAAATAATAAAGACAGATTTGTCATAGTAATAAGATCATTAATTGTGATATGTCAACTTGACTTGTGTAAGCACTACCTAGCAGATTAGTAAAATTCTGGGTGTGACAGTGGATGATGGACACAGGCAGAAACTGAGAAGACAAGACCCACACCAATGTATGTGGCACCAACCAGTAACTTTGTATCCTGGATGGAATAAAAGGAGAAAGAAGAAAGTCTTCCCCTTTTCCTTCATTGGAGTTCTGGGTTTTAATATGACCTTCAGAAGTTGATTTCCACTTCCTTCGGGCCTCCAACACAGACTCTTCAGGTTTCCAACACAAACACCCTGGTGACTCCACAGCGAGCTTCAGGACTTCAACTCTCCACTGCTGCCATATCCTCCAGCTTTCCCTCACACAGACAGCCATTTTGGATTCTCCCATCTTGAATTCAGAAGACTATGACTGGGACTCTCCCCAGTTCTGATTCTATAAACTTACCTCATAAGTCTTTTAGATAATCATGCATATATTTTATATTGAATATGTTCCTCTACAGAACCTTAAACAATATAGTAACCAGAGTACATTTACTTGTCATCCATTCATTTATTTAGTCAAAGGAAACACTACTAGAGGGAAACACTTCTCACATTGAAAGTTTCAGTCTTGGTTCATGAAGAAATATTGAGCTGAGTTGAGTTAAATTTAAAGAAGTGTGGCATTTAAATTCTGACTCACTGAAGACAGAGTTCAAAGTTGTTTTGCTAATAAGAGAGTATGGAATACAAAGACATGTTATAAAGGGGAAAATTGCCCAAGAATATCTTCCTAAGAAACATTTTGAACATTTCACACTGAAACATTGATCGTTAACTAAAACTAATAAACTATTTTTCCTTTTATAGTTTCTAGACTTTAACCAAATTAAGTTGTACTAATAAATTATTATTTTCTATAATTTAATGTTTATTTTTTAAATATCATCCCTTATGTTGACCATTTAAGATGACCATTTAATTTGTAGAAATAACAGTCTATTGTCCCATGTTATGCAGAGAAGGGAACTGGGCCCAGAACCTCTCCTCATAACAAAATCCATTTTTACTCAAATTGCTTATGTAAAATGACATAGTATTTGCATATAACCTACACATATCCTCCTATATGCTTTAAATCACTTCTGGATTACTTATTATACCTAATAAAATATTAATGCTATGTAAATCATTATTATACTCTATTAGTTAGGAACTAATGACAAGAAAAAAAATCTATGCATATTGGTATTGATGCCAACAAAGTAGGTTTAACTATATTTTCCAAACACCATTGATTGAATCCATGGATGCAGAAGGTATGGGTGCAGGAGGCCCACTGTACATACACGCATTTTTAGAAAATAAAATGTGTTTTTTTCCCAAAGTTATGTAGAATCTGTAAGCATATTTTATATGTGCTTTATATGTATACTGTATATGTTCCTTTTAAAAACAAATCCACTAGTGTAATTAAACAGCTGAAATTATATTAGTAAATATTATTTATGTAAAACATTTTGCCAACAAAAAATTCTTATAAGTAATTTATGGATATTCTGTACTTCAAATGTAATTTCTTTTACAAAATTTGATTTTCATACAGCTACTTATGTATGCTTAGAGTGAAACCCATCTGTGTTACTTATTTAAATGCAGTGGTTATTGCATTGTAAGAAACCACTTTGGCTTTCACCAACAGCCTGAGCAATTATCTCGAGCCAAATATCCTTAACTACTCTTTTGTCCTCTCAAACTTTAAAATGCAATTTCAATTTGCTCAATAGCTGCACTGAAATGGAGGATTGCCTTTTATTGTTGTGCAAAAGACAAAATTCTATGAAAACTGTTAGGAAACATTTCCTAGCAATAATGTATTATAAGATGTGGATTTAAAAAAGGATTCTCTATTACCAATTCTGTAATTGGGCAGATGTCTGCTGCATATACCATATCTGCACTTGAGGTAGAATTTTCTGAAAGTTGACTATGGGAAGTATTTTGTACCATAGTACAAAATACTCTTTGACTATGTTGCAGATGAAAATTTTAATCTTCCTGAAAACTGTGTAGTCATTTTAGAAAATGGCTTTTAAAATGCAAAGCCCAGGCAGTAGAATAAGATGTAACAAGCCGGAGATAAGCATATGAAGCGTAGCAGGAGTCTGAGGGCTAGACAGGAGCCAAGTCGTTGTCATCCCATAGACGCATTTTTCTTGAGACATCTTGGGATTTAAAATGGGCTGGCAAGATCAAGTTGGGTGCCAGCCCAACTAGGCTATCTGGATTAGGAAGGGCTGCTTGGCTGTAGTTATAAACTGAAGCAAACGTCTAACAGTGTAACAGAGTGATTAAAAGAACTCAAAATGGGCTTGAGTTTCAGGCACAGCCAAATTTAAATACTAGGTGAACCATTTAACAGTTGTGTTATTTAAGTTATACACTTTAATATTGCTATGGTTTGAACATTTATGTTCTGCAAAATTCATATGTTGGAATCTCATTCTGAGGATAATAATGTCAAAAAGTGAGATGTTTAAGAGGTAAATAGACCATGAGCAAAGACCCCTCACCAACAGGATTATTTCCTTTTTAAAGAGGCTTGGTGGAGTTTGTTGACCCCTTTCACAAGGTGAAAACACAGCACAAGTCACCATCTATGAATTTCAGTAAGCCCTCACCAAACACAGCAACTTTCAGGGCCTTAATTTTAGACTTTTTTTTTTTTTTTTTTTTTTTTTTTGTTTTTTTTTTGGCCTTTTTCCTTTTTATCGGTACCAGGGATCAAACTCACGACTGCCTACTTACAAGGCAGGCCCTTATGCCGCTGAGCTAAATCCCCAGCCCCAATTTTAGACTTTCTAATCTCCAGTATGGCGAGAAACAAATATCTGTTAGTTATAAATTACCTAGTCTACGGTATTCTGCTGTTACTGGCCCGAATATTAAGACATGCCTGTAAAGAACAACATGAGTCAGACAGCACTCTTCAGGCTTCTGGGATGGAAACAAGGCACAAGACTTTATAATAAAGGCAGATAGAGCATGAAAAGGAAAGCAGGACGTTTTATAGGGCGTGGAGATAGACAGGTCATGTGAAGAAATCAGGCAAGGTATCCTGTCAGGGGGTCAGGCCAGGGACCTCATGTGAGGCGATCTGGGCAAACATCAGTGGTCCAACTTCTCAGGGAATCTGCTGCAAACGTATGGATGTTATCAGATGTCCTTGGGCTGGGAAGATTCCTTGCTCTTTATCTCTTCTTTACATCTTGCCTTGTGTTTGCTGCCCGCACAGTTGTATTGATGCTGAGTTTTTTTGCCAAGAACAACATGGCTGCTGAAAAACAGGTTGGGTGCTGGGAAAGGCATACCTGGATCGAGACTGACATTGCATGCTGGGATTCAGCTTTCTTATTTGAAAACAGGGATAAAACCTTCTTTGTACAGTTACAACTAGCAATTAGTAAATAGTCAATAAATAGTATTGTTACTTTACTGCAGCAAGAGATGATAAAGCAAGGCTTAACTTGAATACTTAATTGTCACCTGAATGGTGATTCTACCTACAGCAGCTTTCTGGAAGACTGTGCTGCTTGTTAATATATTAATAGCAGTGTTCGCCATTGTGTGTGTGTGTGTGTGTGTGTGTGTGTGTGTGTGTGTGTGTAATCTAAAGCAACATTTGATAAGAGAGAAGAAATTGGTTTCAATTAGGGACTTGCAATAGAATTTCATATATAGTATGGTTTGTTTTAGCAAAAGAATGTCACTTTTTCTTGTTTTCTGAATTAGGTTTACAGTGATTTTGATGTTCAACCCTAAGTGAGAGCCCTCACCCAAAGGAGAGAGGTTTCTCAAGAGCTGAGCAGGATATCTAATCAGTACCCATGCAGACAGATGTAAAGTAGATGAAACATGCATACAGGAACAAAAGGACCAGATATACAGATCTAGAAAACTCAGTAGGGCTTTAAGAAATCCCATCTCTTTGGACATGTGAGTTTTGAAGTCTCAAACTCTACCTACTTATTTCAGGAAATCCCTCACGTTACTGGGGTTGGGGTCCTTATTCCACACCAGCCTTATTTAAATTGACTCCACAGCCAGGCAAGGTGGCACAGTCCTGTAATTCCAGCACTTGGGAGGCTGAGGAAGGAGAATTGTTACAAGTTCAAGGTCAGCCAGGGCTACAAAGTGAGCTCAAGGCCAGTATGAACTGTATAGCAAGACACTGTCTCAAATAGAAAAGAATAAAAAAAAAAAAAAAAAAAGGAATTGACTCCACACATCAAGGATATAAGTCCATTGACAGCAAGTTTGCATGAGTTGAATTGTATCTCTCCCCCAAATTCACATGTTAAAGTCCTAATCCCAAATATCCCAGAATTCAGCCTTGTGGAAATAAGTAAAGAAGTCATTAATGAAAATGAAGTCACTTGGGCAGGTGCAATATCTGACGTCCTTAAAAGAAGAGAAAATTGAATAGTGCTATAAGGAGGGAAGATGTTATAAGGATAGATAGGAAATGGTACTGTCCAACCAAGGAGAAAGCCTTTGCCAGCCCCTTCCTTTGCGACCCTGAGGAGGAACCACTCCCACCACTCCCAGGCACCTGGATCTTGGACTTCCAGCTTCCAAACTGTGAGAAAATTAATTTCTGTGTGTGAGCCACTCTGTCTGTAGAGTTTTGTTACAACAGCCCTAAAATTCCAATAGAAAAGTTCAAGAGATATCGACAAGCCAAAAAAAGAGTAATGATGGTCCATATTGGAAATTTTTTTAGTATTTTTTTATTTAAAGAGAAAAAAAAAACAGTGAAAGGGTACAAGTAATAAAAAAATATACAGCAAGAAATCACTAGTTAATAGATTACATATTGTCATCTTAGAAATAGTTGTTCAAATTACAAAAATAAAGCATACAAAGTGGACATTCAAACAGTGAGATTGCAAACAGTTCTGTTAAAACTTAGTAATATGGTTTTCTATCTTACACACTTAAATATACATGCAGTTATATCCTTTAGATCACTTTCTTTTCCTCTCTTTTTTACAATAACAATTACACATTTTGGGTTATATTACTCCCACAGTTCTTATTACTTTTTTTTTTTGAAGAGAAAAAAACCAAATAGAACAGAAGGATGGACATAGTACATAATGTAAAAACAGAATACCAGGTGATCAACAATGGTTACCATTATACCTCTTGCTATGTTAAAAAGAGTTGCCTGTATCATCAGGTATAATAGAATTGAACAAAACACTACAGAACAAAACCAATAAAACCTAAACATTGGAGACCTTACAGGACTTCAAAAGAAGATAATAGTCAAACCATAATGAGCATCATAATAAATCTTATTGCCTTCAAAGTGGTTGCCTCTATCCTCAAACTTGATACTATCAAACAAAACAGAATAGAGTAAAATCAGTCAAAACAAGATGGGGAGAGCAATACAGGGGTTCAAATCAGATAAATAGGAAAACAAAAAAGTTACTATAATCTATCCCGCTACTTTTTTATTTTTCCCTTAATTAAAAAAATAAGAAAAAATAAATTAATTTTTTTAAAAAGGGGGAGATTGAGATAAAAGAGGACATAACAACAGAACAACACAGGTCAGAACAGAACAATTTAAGTATCATAGTGTTTCACCACCAGACAACCTGACATAATAGTAGTTACCATAGTGTCTCTTTCCTTGAAATATTTGAGTATATCTTCGTATACTATAGCATCAAACATATCAAGACAGTGTGAAACCATTCAAGAGAATGGTTTTTAGAACCAGCTAACAGAAAATGAACAAGTTTCTATATTATCTATTTACCTATAAAAATTTTTGTTTATACTATCACATATATTAAAATATAATAAGATACAACATGTTAAAACCAATGGAAACAGACAAACAACAGCTTGATGAGACTTCAAAACAAGATGATATTAAATCAGCACTAGCTATAATCATGTCTTGTTTTCTTCAAAATAGCTATTCGTACTATCACAGACAATAAAATCCAACAACCCAGATTAAAACCACTCCAATTAATGAGTGAAAACCTTATATGGCTTCAAACCAATATAATTGGGAATCATGATTACTACATAATTTTATGTATTCTTATCATTTCTCACACTAGGGAAACTGTTAGGTATTCATACATGTGAGTTTGATTTATTTCACTTATGAGTATGGTCTCAAGCTGCATCCACTTATTTATAAATATCTCAATGTGATCATTCTCTATAGCTGAGTAGTACTCCATTGTATAAAAATACCACAACTTTTTATCCATTCCTCAGTTGATGGACACTTAGATTGTTTCCAAAATCTGGCTATTACAAACTGTGCTTTATAAACATGGCTACACATATATCACTGTGGTATGATGCTTTCAGTTCTTCTGGAAATATGCCTAGAAGTGGAATAGCTGGGTCAAATGGGGCTTCCTATCCCAGCTTTCTGAGAAATCTCCAGACTGACTCCACAATGGTTGCACCAGTCTACACTCCCACCAACAGTGCAGGAGAGTTCCTTTTTCCCCACAACCTCTGCAGCATTTGTTGTTGGTGGTTTTCTTGATCTTGGCCATTCTTTAAGGAGTGAGATGAAATCTCAGTAATTTGCATTTCTCTAATGACTAAGGTATTAGAGAAAATGTTCATTTTTTCATGTATTTATTTGCCATTTGTATTTCTTAATCTGAGAATTCTGTATTCATCTCAGATGCCAATTTTTGGATTGGGTCTTTGACTTTTGGGGGTCTGATTTTTTTTTAATCCTTTATTTGTTTTAGACAAAAGTCCTTTGTCTGAGGGGCAGTTCACTAAGATTTTTTTCCCAGTTTGTGGGTTTTCTTTTCACTATCCTGGAGATTTCTTTTGACGTGCAGAAACTTTTTAGTAAGAGGTGATCCCAGTTACTGATTCTGGGAAGTATTTCCCGTGTGGTTTGAATCCTGTTCATGAATTCTCTATCTACTCCTATGTCTTCAAGGTTTTTACCCAATTTGTCTTCCAATAGATTTAGTGTTTCTGCTTTAATATTCAGATCTTTGGTCTATTTAGATTTTATTTTAGTACATGGTGATAGGCATGGGTCTAGTTTTAGTTTTCAGCTTAGGGAGAGCCAGTTTTTCCAACACCATTATATAAAAGAGACTGTTGTTCTTCCAGTGTACATGTTTGGCACTTTTATCAAAGATAAGGTGATTGTGTTTGTAGTTGTGGTTGTATCTTCTAATCTATTCCACTGATCTTCAGCTCTGTTTTGATTCCAATACCATGTTGATTTTACTACTGTTGCTTTGTAGTATAACTTCAAGTCAGGGATTGTGATGCCTCCTGCCTTGCCTTTGCTGCTTAGAACTGTCCTTGCTATTCTAGGTCTCTTCTCGCTCCAGATGAATTTTAGGAGTGATTTCTCGATATCTATGAGGTATGTGGATGGTATTTTTGGAAATTTTAGATGAAAGAATAATGACTTTTGTTCATGAGTCCTTACTCAAATAAGCTAAAGGGCCAAAAGGAACAAATAAACTCATAAACATGGGAAATCAGGGAGGGCATGCAGAGAGACTGTGGGTTCCCCAGCTTTCCTGTGAGGAATCTTTGAGCCGTCAGCTGGCATTGGATGTTATTTGAGTTGCAGAAATTTTCAACAATCCAAGATCTAAATAGTTTACATAAAAGTGATAGTCTAAATTGCTTCTTGGCACTTACTGTCACTCTTGAATAGCAAGAATGAATGAATTTGCTTAAATAAGTCAAGGTGCTTTTCATTGCTCTCCCCCTCAAGGAGGCGAAAAGAAAAAACTGTGGTTTCCTAACACATTTCTAAACATTTTTCTAATGGTTTCTCATTTTGACCTTTTCATCTGAATTCGCATTATCTTACTATGTGAGTACACCCACAAGAATACGTGAAAATGCCTCATGCGCACAAACACATCCTCAGAAGTCAGCCCACACAAAGAAGCTGCATTTTATTAATCCTGAAGTATGGATTTTCCTCAAAATCAAAAATATATAAGTATATCATATCCATAACTTGCATGTCAGACATTGCTTTACCATGAGTATTTTAAATTAATTTTCACTTCTCATTCTGACCTTGTAATTCCTACCACTGCTAAAAAAAAGTATCACCTATAATTCACAATGTATTTTTGAATATTTCTGGATGCAGAGATGCAACTTCTATTATTAGCAGGAAAAGCAAACCTTGTTACTTGTTTTTCTTGTCCAGTAATCATCAAATTAAACAATATTTGGAAGACTAAGGAATATTTTCCTTAAATGTAAATACTTAAACCATCGTGTCTTTTCTTTCCCTAACAAGGAGGCATTGTACAGTACGTGCAATGGTATTAGACGGGTATTAGACGTTAGTAGTACTAATATGAAAAGGTTAGGTATAATGTTTGCTGTTAACGAGTTTATACTTGGGTGAAGCAGAAAGAAAAATAACAAATGAACACATAAATAGTCAAATAATTATATATCTATAAGTGGTGTTAATTATCTAAAATAAATTAACAAGAGGGTGATTGGAATAATACGTATTTTAGGTGGGAAATTTGGAAAGACTCCTCTGATGAGGTGGCATTTCTTTAAGTCTTGACAGTTGAGCCATAACCTTGGGAAATTCTGCTCCATAATCAAGATCTGATCATTTTACTCATGAAATAGTGCAAAAATGCAAAACATCTTCAAGCAAATAGAGTACTATGATTGCCCTATGTTATGTATCCCTCTGAAAATGTGACGATAACTTAAACATTAAATTTTTCAGGTAAAAATGGCTACCAGTGCTAGGCATACAGGATGGAAGATGATGATTCAAGGGTGTCAGGCACACCTGAGAGGGAAGGTGTGGACATCTATTTTGCTGAATGATGAGTACACTAATAATGTGTTGTATACTTGAAAAGCTAAGCAATTAAATCTGAAATATTCCAACCCCAAAAAAGTAATGATAAGTATATGGAGTCACAGATATGTTAACTAGTTTTATTTGATCATTTTTCAATATATACGTATAAGGAAACATCCCATATACCATAAATGTATACAATATTTGTCAGTCCAGTGTTAATAATGCTGGTAAAAAGGAGATAATTGACAGGGAAGTAAAAAAGATCTCAATCCCTTGAGCAACTGTATTTGGTCTTGTTTTTGATTCATTGATCCCTTGTTTTACAAAAATAATAAACAAAATTCAGATTTGGTTAAGAGGCAGTAAGCAACTACTGTTACATTGTTACTGAATGCTAGAATAAGACGCCTTCACACAGCTTAACTTCCGTGCCTTCCCAGAAGTAGCAGCAACTACCTGTTCATGCACTCATCTGAATAAATTTTATGCACTTGATTTTATATTAAAGAAATAGTTTTCAGATAAGAATCCCAGTGATTTCTTTAAATAGTAATATATTTTGAAGATGCCAAAATACCTCATAAAAATACTTAACGTAACTTGAATTGTATTTACTTTACATATATAACTATATATTATAAATGTGAAACAGAAAGTATTTCAAGAAATTAAATCTTGACTTGGAATGTAAAGACATTCCTGTAAAAAGAAAGAAATGAACGAGTATGCTGCAGTGCATTGTCATCAGGTTTTACAGAATTCTAACCTCACCCTAAACCAAGAACAGAAATCAGCAGTTCCCTGGGTTCAGCCCCTGGAGGGACACCACAAAGCACTTAAGTACAGCCAGGTGTTAGTTTTACACCCCAGTCTGCAGATGAGGAAGTCCAAGAGCGTGATGAAGGTCTTCTTCTTGCATCGTTTGACAGAGGTCATCACATGGTAAAAGTGATCAAGCATGGCAAAGAAATCTTTTATAACAAAGTTACTCCCACCATAAATGTTTAATCCATTTATTCACAAATGGAGTAATTCATTTATAACAGCAAATTCCTCATGACTTATTATTCTCCCTAAAGGCCCAGCCTCTCAACAACATTACAATGGGAATCACATTTCCACCACATGAATTCTGGGGTGTACACCCAGACCACAGCACAATCAGTATACAATGACCGAGTAAAGCTAAGGAATATTCTATGGAGGGAAAGACCTCCATAGTGTGGGGAGGCAGGGAGAAACTGTGCTTATTTTAGGGCTCCCTTAAAAGAACCTAGGATAAGGATTTGATCATATTTCATTTATTTGGAAGCTATTCCTAGCAAGTAAGAGAAGAAACATAGGACAGAAAGAAATAAAAACCATTCTATGGTGCTTTCTTGCCTTCTCTGGGCATGAAGAGTAACATTCTGCTAGAACCTCTAAGAATTACATGTAGAATACCTTCCAGAATTGTCCACTGGAACAGGAGAAGAAATCTTTTTCCACTGACTCTCAGTTCCCATTGGTTGAGTGGTATTGTCTGAATCATCCCCAGCCCTGCAGTGTGGGCTGCCAGAAGGAAGCTAGCTAGCAGATGTGGGCACTGGAAAAGGACTTGTGGGAGAATGCAGAGAGAAACCTGTAAGAGCTTTCAGCAAGATCCTTGTGGGAAAGGAGAGTCTTGGTTTCCATGGACTGTCCACAATAGCTGAGACTAAAATGAAAAGGGACTTGCATAAATGCCATGTGGGCTGCAGGAGCACCTGACTAAGATGATTTCAGCAAAGGTCAGAGGATGTTATCGGCAACTGGCTTAAAAATGATAATTCCTAATATTTAAGTAGCACTTTCACACATTTGTGGTTTCCTAGTTTCCCCTCATGAGACAGATATTACTATTATTGTTTAGTTTCAAAAGAAAAAATATGTTTCTTATGGGGCTACCGAGGTGGAACCCAGACAGAAATTTAAAAAATAATTCAAACAACTGAACCAGCTTTGCCCACAAGGCCAGCTAAGTTCTGAGCACTACGTGTCACCCAGCACCTATGAGAATACAATGAAAGGGGGCTGGGGATTTAGCTCAGTGGCATAAGCACCTGCCTTTCAAGCAGGCAGTTGTGAGTTCAATACCCGGTACCGATGAAAAGGAAAAAGACAAAAAAAAAAAAAAAAAAAAAAGAGACAGAGAATACAATGAAAGGCCACTCTTGTAGACTACACAAAGGGAGAAACCAATAAACTCCATCCAGAGACAAATCTGAAATATTCATCAAACTTTTTTAAATATTTGTTCATGCACTTTGGCCCAAAAATTCTTTCAAGAATGAGTAGAAAATTTATAAACAAAAATACTTTTGTGATTTTAATAACAAACATCCAAAAACATGAAGGGCAAAATAAAAAATGGTGCATTTATATGCTCTTGTCCTTTCAATATTTTAAAATTCATGCTTTTGAAGACCACTCAGTGGTAATTGTTAAGCTTCAAAGCATCATTAAAACTATTCAAAATACTGCAAATTTGGTTTAGTTATAAGCATGTACACATGTTGAGGTATAAACATATACACATTTTATACATTTGTAAGCATTTATTGCATGTACATTTTCTATGTACTGATATATCTGATCAGAAAAAATAAAAAACCTTTGTGGAAGTAGACCAGTATATCAATAGTGGATAATAGTCAGGCACTTTTTATTTTGGTGCTATGCTATTCAAGATATCTTAAATTTTTAGGAATAAATTCAAAAATATTTTTTCTTTACATATGTACCAGAATTAGTACCAGGATTTTTTCCCAAAATCTGTAATGTAAGAGAGAAATCAAGATAGAATTATCACAACTTTTAAAATGCCAAAAATCATTTTCTAGTAAAACTAGAATTTTAAATAAGTCAATATTAAACAGGTAAAATGATCTACTGAGTCCTTTGAGGGGGAAAAAAAGCTATATATTGATTTTGAAAATTCGTTAGGGTAAATAAAAAACAAGGCAGCAAACCTTTCATTTAGCACAGGCTTTTGCCCCTGGCTATAATATAGAATTATCCAAGCTGCTTAGCTTCTGCAAAACCATAGTAAGGAGAGCAGCAGGGGCATGGATTTGTCTGCAAAATTTCTCTAAGGCCAGGCAGGGTCACTGATTTAATCTGGGTTTGCCAGCTGTAAGCAAAATTAGGAAGCCAGCACCTTTTGTCTTACTCACTGTATGCACCACATACATACACAAGCCTATCTTTCGAGGGTGTGCCCATTCCAGCCTGCTTGGGGAGCCACTCTGTCAGGATCTCAACCATTTTCCTCTCACCCTGACTATCAGCAAAGACCCATCATGGATCACGCTGCTTTGCTGGCAGGATCTCCAGCTATTTTTCCAGCTCTCCCTTTCTTTGTCATTAATTCCCAACCAACCTAAAGTACTTTGTTCTTAACAACAACAACGAAAAGAACCGGCTGACCAGGCAGTAAAATGGATTATGGAGCTTCTGTTTTTCAGGCTGCAGACAGTAATTCTTTGTGGTTCTTGGCTTATGTTTTCTGACTTTATGTTGTGTCTTTTATTTACTTATTTTATTTTTAGGGCAAGGATTTGATTGTTCGTTCAAAAACATCCATAAGTAATAAAATTGATTTAATTTTTGTTCTACACTTCCACCAAATCAATGATGTTTTTAGGAATGAAACCAGTATTCAATAGAATTACTTACTATTTTCAGTGCTCAAAAATTTCCCTTCTAAAATTTTGCATATGCACACAAAAGCCTTAAAATATCTAGAGAAGTATCTGCTTTTATTTACTGTCAGCAGTTTCAATTAATTTTGTTCTAAATGCTTTGATACTTCCTAATCATAGACATTTTTGGTTTATGGATATAATTAAAATTAAAAACTGGCTTTCTTCAACTTCTCTTTAGGACAAAGTTATGACTTTGGTACATATGTTCACTTCCTTTAAGACTAACACTTTTTACAAAGAAAAAATTTTGCATGAAAGTAGCTTGCTGCTATAATTTGTATACAATTCTTAAATAATCTGTTTCAACTTTCCACCAGAAGCTAAAAAAAGCCTGTTTTGCCTAAACAATATTTTATTTTATATATTTATCTGTGTTCAAATGTCACAGAATCAATCAGCTAAAGGGTAGGGAGAACAAAGCCACACCAGCAAGCAAGGTCACTCTGGAAACCAATGCCATGCACAGGCCACTGCCACACTGAAACAGACCCCAGCGCCTTCCAGCATGTGGGCTGGCAAATGAGAAGTACCAACAGACTTTCCCCACCCCACCCCATCCTCACCATAAGCTACCAGCCAATCCAGAGAAACACACACTGTGATGATGGCTAGGGAGGTGAATGCAACTGGATGACTGTGGTGCTCTGGTGTTTCACTGATGTTGTAGTCTATGGTAGGTGGTCTGATCCTAGACTCAGAGGATAGTGAAACGAGTGTGACATCTAGGGGGAATCTCCTTCTGAGGGTTCCAACCATTATTGATACCCTATGATCTTGTTTTGGGAGTCCTATATTGTTTCCATTGTTTTGTTGAGTTGGGTTTTATTCTCTTTTGTTTTGTTTGATTATGTCAAATCCAATAGCAGAAACAGCTGTTTCAGGGATGGCAAGATGTATTATGGTAGCAATTTTGGATTTACATCGGCTTCTTTTGAAGTCCTTTAATGCATTCATTGTTTTGTTTTTATTGTTTCTGTTCTGTTCTGTTTGATTTGTACTATGTCTGAAGTTATCTGAAGCTATTTTGAGGACATCAGGGAGGCATTTGGGTAGCTATTATTCATTTTGTAATGTTTTGAAGTCCTGTAACTTTTGCATTGGTTTGTTTGATTGTTTTTTTTTTTTTATCCTCTTTAAAATTTTAAAAAGAGAGACCTTCCATGATAAGATCTCTCAACCACCTTTTTTTCATTACTTATTCTTTCCAAAAACACAAATTCTTTATTGTGGTATCTAAGGTCTTCATGCTATGCACCTCTGATCTCTCCAACTGCTCTCTCCCATGTTCTATATTTTAGGCACACTGGATTAGGTTCTTCCGCTAGGTCACTGGTACATTGTGCTTTGTTTTAGACTTAGTATTTCTGCAAAAAGTTTTTTCTTTTTTTTTTTCCCTGCTCCATTTTGGGTGTGTCCCCAAAATTTATGTATTAGAAATTTAATTCCCAAAGCCATGCGTTAATAGTATTTGGAAATGAGATTTCAGGGGTTGACTGAATCATGAGGATGTTGAGCCCATAAATGGATTAACCCATTCATAGATTAACAGATTAGTGACTATCAAGGGAGTGGCTCCCTCTGGCAGTTTGCTCTGTCTCACCATGTAATGCCCACAGCCATGACATAACAAGGAAACCTTCATTGGATGTTGAACAGATTCAACTCCAATGCTCTTAGATTTCCTAGCCTCCAGAACTGTAAGCCAAGTAAATTTCTATTTTGTATTAATTATCAGTCTGAGGTAAGATATTTCTTCACTCTAAAGCTTAGATTAGCATTAATTATGATGCCTTTCTTTGCAACTCAATACGTCTACAGATAGCAAATTAATTATTGGTATATGTTTTTCTATACTTCCACCTCTCTATCAGCTCTTGGACAGTAAGCATTTCTCACCCAGTTTTGTATTTCTATTACAGAGGCTCACTCTAGCAAATCCTGGCTGGTGTAAGCATCCAAATACAGTCTCAACTATTTAATTTTTTAACTCTGTCGGTGTGTTTCTCTGTTTTGGCCTAGTATTTCTATTTCCAACAAAAGAAAAAAAATTCTATATAATAAAAACTACAATCTACTAATTTTGGATAAGTTAAATAATAGGCAGTGGAAAATATAATTTGTGTTCTTATATGCTAACAAAACTTCTGATTGACTGTCTTGCTGTGTTGTTTGGGTGAATTTTTAAACTGAATCTCTTCTACACATTCCATCCTTCTGTTAATCTAGAGAGAAAATTATGTGAATTTCACCAAAACCAAAGGGAAAACAATAACTTTGCTTACACTTCAGTAATTCTTACTAATTTAAATAACTTGTTTTGTGTTATAAGTCTCTGAACCAGTAGTGTACTGGGAAATCTTCTGAAGGATAGCGTATTTGCTAAAAGCCTTGATAAAAACATAAAAAAAAAAAAAAAGATAAACCACCACAAGAAATTATGTGTCTATTATTAGTAATCATGGTTTGTAGCAAAACAAAATCATAGATGAGATGAGATGTCACTGCCATGATTTATCTCACCACTTTTGTTCAAATGAAATTTTCATCTTGCTGATATGAAAAGAAAATTGCAAAAAATCATTTTGCTGAAATCAGACTGTGAGCATGTGTGTGATTTTTATGGGTATATCTTTATCTTTGATTTCATTGGATTACAAATAACACCAACAAAGACACTGGGGCCAACGGTTAGCAGTGGTGTTCTAGGTCAAGTTCTTTGTGGCCACGCAAACAGACTGTGTAGCCACTCTAGCTGGGACTGCTCATGCTATGTACTTTACAGCATCATCAACGCACGTATAAAATAGCAGAAGTCTTATTTTGTTTACATAGAATGTGAACAAAGGTTTCTTTTTCTAAATGTGTATTAAAAGAACAAGTTGCACGACTCTACCAGGCTCTAAAAACACTCCTCTTGTGAAACATATGCATTGTTAAATGAAAGCCTGTCTTTAAAATTTCTACCATATACTAGAGTGATGTTATCTGAGTTAGGATTAGCTCAAGAACAGACAGAAAATAAAAAACTTTGGATGGTTAGAAAAACTTTTGCTTGAGAAATCCTGGTAAATCATTATTTAAGAAGCAAATAAAACTTCAAAGCATTGCAAAGGGATTAACTGTGGTTTTGTTTTCTTTTGTCAATGTCTAGAAGAGAACAGAAATTCCATAAGGGATAAATGAAGAAAATCTTACATCTGTAGGTATATTTTCTCCCTAAAGATTTACCCATCCTCAGTCGTGAGTTCGATCCCGATACCGATAAAAAGGAAAAAGACCAAAAAAAAAAAAAAAAATTTACCCATCCAAAGTTTCAATTCTTCAGTAAGAGATCCCATGACAAGTACTAACATAGTAGAGTTTTCAAATTATTTGAAGAATATAGTCTCTCATGTGTCTTGATTTTTCTACCAAAGTTAAGAAAAACATATTTTTATAATAGAAAACACATTGTTCATTTTCTGTGCAAACAAAGCTGATTAATCCTCAGAACACTGCAACATTCAATTATTTGAGCTGCCTGATTTTCCCTTTCAGATGATTTTTTTTAGCAGAAAACAACATTTGAGGAAAAGATGAGGAATAGGAAATAAAGTAGAACTTTACTTGTTGCTAATATACAATGTTTTTTAAATGCTCTCAAAAAATGCAAAATACTACAAGAAAAGATCCATTTTTAGAGAGAGATCATAAACATCGGATGCAAAATAGTATCAACTTGCCTCTACTCATTAAAGTTTTAAAACTATAACATTATGACCCTTCTCAGATGTGGCATTTAAGACTTGATGGTTGTCTCATGCTATTCGTACACACATCAGCATGTAAAGAGATCAAACAAAAGCTGAAAGTGAACAGCAAAACCTTAGAATGTACTAAGACCTGACAGAACTTTTTCCCATATGAACCCAACACACAATTCTTACCCAAATTACAGATGTATTCCCAACAAAAATCAGAGACACACACATACACATATACATGCAGGGAATGTATTTTCCTTTGTTTTTAGAACAGATTTATGTGCTAAAGATTCTTAAGATGAGAATACTAAAATATTACTGCCCTCTTCTCTAGAAACAAGATACTATGGCAGTTCATGATTTGAGTGCTGAGACCAGGCTTAATTCTGTATGTTTCATTCAAAGTTTGTAAACAGAGAAATTTACTGAATTTCTTCATTCTATTTCCTTATGTGAAAAATGAGACTTCTTGAGAAGTAGCATTTAGACTATAAAATTATACATCATAGAAATATTAATTGGCATTGTTCCAATGGATACCATCGCTGTAGTTCTTGCTGTAAAATATTAGAAACTAAAAGACAAATTTTTATTAATTAGGTCAAAAACTCAGAATTGAATCATTTTCTTTTACCAGAAACTAATTATAATATCGTATTAGGTTTTCTGTAAAGAAATTGATATGTCAGTTATTTTTAATGGTTAATGTTTGCTAATTTAATCATAACTTAGTTATCTGGGAGAAATTATTGAAAATAAAATTGTAATTTAATTTTACCTTCATAAGTATGTTAAATATTAGTAAATGTTTTAAACATTAAATTTTTCAAGTTTATAATTTATTTCTAAAAATGTCATAGTATGATTGATTAGTTTAAATTTTAGAATAAAATACTATTTTTCTTTTCTAACATTAGATAGTTATGTATAACTGTATATTTCTAAGACATAAGAGTTATGAGGATTAACAAGGGTGGATCTTTACTTGGTCAGCTTTGTGTTTCTGGGACAAAATACTTGAAGTACACAATTTAAAAGAATAAAGATCTTTTTTGGCTCAGAGTTTCAAATGTTTCTGTCCTTGATCAGTTGTTTCTAAAACAAAAATATCATAGTATAAAGATGTGGTGGAGGAAACATGCTACTTCCACATGTTCTCACTATCCCCCTCCTGCATGTACATCAAAGGAAACGCTGGGTGTGTTGGTGACATCTGCAATCTCAGTGCTCTGAGAAGTGCAGGGAGGCAGGAGGTTCACAAGTGTGAGCCCAGCCTGAGAAAGTGAGACCCTGTCATTTCCCCATTAAAATTTTTAAAGGGCTGGGAACATAGCCATCTCCCTATTTTTGATCCTCAATACCACACACAAAAAATAAAAGAGAAAGAAAAAGAAAGAAGAAAGAAAGGGGAAATGAAATGAAATCAGCAGACACTCGCATGCCCATGTTTATTGTTACCCTCACAATCCCTAAGATAAAGAATCAGCGTTGGCCCCAGTAAACAGATGAATGCATACAGAAAATACAGTGTGTATAATCAATGCATAATTAATCAGCCATAAAGAGAAATAAAATTGGAAACTAAAGACGGTGGAGTAAAGGCTGAAAGTATATCATATCCTCTCTGGAACCTGGAATCCAGACACATGGAAACAACTTAGCAAAGACAAAAAAAAGAGCTCTGGGCATCAAGGAAAACCCAAAAGGAGAGCTAGAGTCACAGAGAAACTGAAGACAATGCAGAGAAAAGAAATGAAGCGGTCTAATCCCTTACACTCAGAGACAGGAATGTGTTTCCACAAATAAAAGATGAACCCAGAGAGGGTCACAGCTCCAGTGAACTCAAAGGACCTGCAGCATTAGTACCTCAAAAAAGCATCACAGATATGATAGCTTTTAATCTGAAAGTGACTCCTTCTACATAGCAGGCTACAGTTGGAGAAGAAATTTTTTGTAGCCTCTGTCATATTTGAGAGTGACATAATTAAGGAATTATATAGAAGGACATATAGAGAAGGAGTTAACTGTTTACGACTGAGCTACTCTGGGAATCAGAAGTCACAGAACAACTATGCTTCAAGGGTTTCTGAGGTCACCCTACTCTGTCGACTGGGTTAGCAAAGAGCACTTCATATTTATTGAATGGCTAAAAAGTAAAAACCCACTAATGCTGACAAAACCAAGTGTTGACAAGGACATAGAGCAACTATAACTCTTGCATATTGCTTGCAAAAATGCAAAATGGCAAGGCCATACAAGGAAACAACTTGGAAGTTTCTTTAAAAGTCATACTGTATGACAGAGAAGTTGTATTCTCAAGAATTTGCTTAAGAGAAATAAAAACTTAAATTCATACAAAATCTATACATGAAATTTATATTGTTTGTATTGTTTTATAGATGATCACTAACAATAAAAAACAATCCAAATGCATGCAATCAAGTAAATGAATAAATAAACTATAATATATCCAAAGAATGGAATATTGTTGTCTTGGTTACTTTTCTCTCACAAAATACTTGATGCCCAAAATGAAAGAAGGAAAGGTTTATGTAACTTACAGTTTTTGGAGGTCTCAATTTATACTCAGCTGGCTCCAAGGCAGGATGGTATCCATTCAGGGCAGTCACAAACAACAAGAGCAAAAAGGGCAGAAGGGAAAAGCATGTCTCGTTCCCTTCCTTGTATTGTGTGCCAACTACCCATCCCTATGCAAGTGCAGCATTCACACGGCCAATTCCAGCATTAGACAACAAACCAATCACAAACACTAGACTCAGCCACGTTTGAAAGGCCCACTCTCTGTGGTGCATGAGGTTTTGAGGGGACATTTAAACACAAAAATTAGCATCCCACCCCAGATCCCCTGAACAGTCATGCACATTCTTTAGGCAAAAGATATTTAGTCCAAGAGTTGCCAAAAAGCTTCAGCACTGGTGAAAAATTCAAGTCCCAAGTCTCCTCTGAGATTTAAAATAAACTCTTAGCTGTAACCCCCTGTACAAATGAAAACAAAGTTAAACACTTCTAAGATTCAACGGCACAAGATAAACATTACCATTCCAAAGGGAACGAAGGAAGCGGCGGGGGAGTGGGGGGGGGGGGAGATACCAAGGAAGGGACCAAAGGAAGTCCAAAATCCAGCAGGGCAAAAATTAAATCCTGGAGTTTGATGCTCAGCATCTGAAGCAATCTGACTTCGAATTTCCAAAGACCTGAGTGACAGCCCCCCAACAAGGCACTTCTGGTGGTTGTAGCTCCCACAGCTTCTCTCTTGGGCTGGCTTTGCTCCCTCCTTGCAGATTTCCTTAGACAATCCACAATCCTGGCTTTTCCAAACTTCTGGGTTCTCCATTGCACTTTTGGCTTCTCATTCACAGCTTCACACACTGCCCTCTCAGGAGAACAATACCTGGCCTCTCAGGCCTTCTGAAATCAGGATGGAAGCCTTTTTAAATTCAGGGCTCTGGCACTCTATATGTACCTAAAACCAGCACCATGTGGGTGATACCGAGGTCTGCTGCCAGGCTTTCCTCTCACTTGGCTATGGGGGTGGAGTGCCTGGATTACTGAGCACTCTGAACCTGAGGAGCAGATTCTCTATGCCAACACCATTCTGGAATGGTGCCACCATTTTGGAACCTCATGTGGCCATTGTTGCCATTCTAAAACATGGTATTCTGCAGCTTTTTCCTCTAAGTGAAGTCTTTCACTTCTACAGTTTTGAGGCTGCAAAAGGTGGAGACCCATTATCTTTTGCCACGATGTTCCCAATACCATCTTTTCTATTGTCCTATTCCTTCTTAGCAATTGAAATCTCTTCAGCTCTGTCTTTGTAGTCCACAACTTTACTAGAGCTTCCTTTATAGCCAAACTCACAATGTTTTAAATCATCCTGCTGGGCTCATATGTTCACAACATAAATCTGACTAAAGGCCTCCAACAACAGCCATGTCACTGCCTCAAAATTTGACTGCCTTGAAATTTCTTCTGCCAGATTAATTACTCTGTCACCTTTAATCTTAGTCTCAGGCAGCCTCTTGTTATGAGCAAAATGCAAGCAAACTGTTTGCCATGTGGAGTCCAACAACCAGTGCAGTCCTGCTTTCCAGCAGAATCCTCCTGAGCCTGGTCTTTACCAGTAGGATTTCTATCAACCTCTAGTCTTCTGAGCTCTGACCAGAATCTCCAATACAGAACAGCGTAAGTCATTCCATCTCAAAGCTTTCAGGTGACATCTCTGGGCCTTTCCAAACTCTTCCCACAGGCCATCCCCAAAGGCTCTTGAAGCACATGGTCAGGTGCAGTCACAGCAATGGTCCCACTCCAGGTACTGGATTCTGTCTTGGTTACTTTTCTCTCATGGCTGAAACAAAATACTTGACACCCAAAATGAAAGAAGGAAAGGTTTATTTAGCTTACAGATTTTGGAAGTTTCAGTCCATATTCAGCATGGCTAAGATGTAGCCATTCATGGTGATCACAACCAGAAAGGGCAAAAAAGGCAAATGGGAAAGCATGCCTCCTTCCCATCCTTATATTGTAAGACAGCTACGCACCCTTGGGCAGGTGTAACACTCACATGGCCAATCCCAGCAGTAGACAGCAAACCAATCACAAACACTAGACTCAGCCACTTATAAAAGTCACACCCCCCATGACCATACGAAGCTTTGGGAGGGACATTTAAACACAAACCATAACAATTATAAAACAACAAAAAAGAATGAGCCATTCCATACAAGCAGCAATTTGAACAAATTTCAAAGACATCATGGAGAGTGAAAGATATCAATCCTAAAAGTGTACAGATTGTATAATTTTTCTTATGTGACTTCCTTTAAAGGAAAAAAACTATAGTAACAAGAAATAAATATTTGTCACAGTTTAGAAGCAAAAGGGAGAATGAGAAATACAAAGATACTTTTCTAGGGTAGCAGAACTGTTCTACTCCAGCTTATGCTGTGGCAATACAAATCTATTCATTTGTTAAAGTTTATAAAACCATACACCCCAAATATTTCTATATGTTAACTTAAAAATTATTATACTGTGTTACAAATTGATTCTTTTAGAAATAACACAATATCTAGATGAATTCACTCTAAGAGAATTTTAATCTGAAATGCTTAAGTAATCATTTTTATTCCTACAAATTTCTTTCCCATTTGACATAAACATTTGGCCTTACTGTTTATTAGTGATTGTGATGTCAATTATTTCTGTGCTTTTTTTAGAATTCTTTGTTCTTTTGTTTTAAAGAGAGCAGATATATGGCCCTAAAACAACACTCTTCAATATTTTCTGTGCACATAGGAGTCTGATGGAATGGGCACCCAATGCAGATTTCTTACTCCTCTCCCAGAATGTTTCATATGGGTGGTCTAGCCTTGGTCATTGGGATTTGCCGCTGTAATATCATACAGGTTCCCCCCTGCCCAATCTTTGAAAAGCACAGCATTAGAGGAACATGCAGTGAAAAATGAGAACTCTTTTAGCTGTTGAGGATCACTCCACAAAATATCTCCATCAGCTTAGAAACTGATAGAATGCAAAATCAATTAGAATTTAAATTATTAAAACCTAGAGCATTGTCTTAGATTTGTCTATGGGATTTAGACACATGACCAAAATTTGCCTAATACAGCCTGCTAGTTTGTGGAATTCTGATTTTTGAAGGCAACATTGCATATCTTCCAAGCACTATGAAATAAACATGTGTACATCTATGCAAATGTACTTTGCATGTATACATATACATATGACATACATACATTAACACACAAGTATTTGTATATATATATATATATATATATATGGCAAATACACATACGTGCATATTTGTCTGTGTATACATGTTGAGTATGCCCTGTTTGAAATATTTGAGACCACTGTTTGAATTCCCACTTTATATATTCCACTTTTGTATCTTGAACAACTATTTGTAAAAGGACAGTATGTAAACATCAATTAGTGATTTTTTACTGTTTATTTTTTTCTTTGAACATATGTATTATTTCTACCCATTTTCTGTTTTGTTTAGTCTTTCTTTAAATAAAATTAAAAAAAAAAAAGAAATACTCAAGACCAGAAATTCTTCCAACTTGGGAATCTTGGTTTTTGGAATGTTTGCATTAAATAATAAAATCTTAGAAGTGATACCTAACAATAAACACAAAATTCAACTGAATTTCATAGTCATAGTGTGGAGTTGATTTTACACAATATTTTTAACAATTTTGTTCATGAAAAATGTTTTGTAGTGCAGAATTTTTCACTTGTGGCATCATGTCAGCACTAAGAAAGTTTCACACTGTACATTATTTCAGATATCAGATTTTCCAAACAGATAAGCCCTGTCTGTATATGCTAGTATATATGTATACACACATACCTACCATATATACACATCCATAATATAAATTTATATGACATATATTTATAAGACACATGATATGCACTAGGTATTGTGCTAATCATTTTCTTGTTTCATCTTGAAAGGAACATATCATTTTATTACTGCTTTACAAATTATAAAATCCAATGATATAATCAAGCTAGTTATTTTGCTCAGCATCACACAGCTAAGAAGTTCTGTGAGGAGATGTAGAATGCAATCAAAATACCACTGTGTTACATCACACATGTAACCTACTAAAATGAGTATGCTAGATGTAATAGCAATTAATGAATCAATAGTAATTACTTCAAGTCTTCTCTCAAGATAAATATTCTTCTTAAAGATAAATGTTGTTCAATATATGGCAGTGTTAATTTTCTTCTTTCTACACTGAACTACTGTTATAAACCAGTTACCATTTGTGTAAGTGTAAATCATTATTTCAGAATAAAGGGTTTAAATAAATAAAGCAAATATTAAAAAGTTTTTCAAAGCTAAGATATGGAGGTACTGACAATAATTCCCACATTTAACCTTCTTTCTGTCCCAAACCACAACCTAGAAATGGATATGGAAAAGAAATCTCATATTCATGTTTATGTTTAGCAAAGTATAGGTGAAAATCTAGCAATAGCTCCTATTCTTGGTGCTATTAAATTGTTGAAAGTCTTAGGAAAATTCTACTTGAAAGGAAAAAAGTCTAATCAACATAGATTAGTTAAAACAGTAAATGGAATGCTTTGGTCTGAAGTCCAGAAGAGATTTAAACTCCTGGAGTGCTTTACCCAGGATTCCAATTCATTTCTCTGATTCAAAGGTCTCTTCCTAATCTGATAGGTCAGGTTTATCCTAAGAATTAAGTTCCTCATCGTAGCAAAGTATTTATAGCAGTGCAGGGACTCATCTCAACCAGCCACCCCACCTACAAGGAGAAAGTATTTCTCTTTCTCCAACTCTGAATAAACCTAATGGACATCCCTCACACAACACATATCATGTGGTACTCTTGATCCAATTACTCTGACAAGGGAGATGGTACTGCATTGTGGGCTAAACCAATTAAAGTCTGCTCTCAAAGCCAGAGGTCATATCTTTTACCAGATTGGAGACTACTGTATTATAGGGAACTGATGGAATTAATACTGGAAAAGCAGCACTAATATCTACTACATACCAACTCATTTAATTAACAAAAGTGCGTCTGATCGACAACCCCTAGGTACTATTGACCAGAAAGATTTCTTCCTTCATTCAGACATCATATCCATTTAATCAAATGCACAAGATGAAAGATACATTTTCCTTAATTGGCCTTTCAGTCATTTTTAAATGGTTAGAGAATCAAATCATTGCTTCATTACTTTGACAAGATTCCTTTACGTTTGAGTCTATGGGTTAACTTTGAATATGCATGTGTTCAGACTGCATTTAAATAGGTCTAATGTTTTCAAGGATTTTACTGTTAGGCTTTTAAAAATCAGTTAATTTGAAGCAAGTTAATTCTACCCTATTCTTGTCAAGATTCATCAATAACCAATTATTGATGTAATCATATTTTGTCTGTATAATTTCAACTGTTTGAAAAAAGTTGATGGATTTGAAGTTGAGGGAAAATATGCAACAATTTTCTTTTCTTGACAGAAAACCGATTTAATACTCCTGTCTCTTCCATCCTCAATGTGCTTGTATCAACCAGTTCTGGCACCATAAACTGATGATATATATATTTCATTTGTTAGTCAGTAAATTAACTGCAATATTATGGAAATATTTTTATATGAGAATGTGTGTTATGAAGCTCATCAAACCAGAGTAAAAACTAATGGCAGTTTCCTCTAAAGTTTGAAAATCAACTCTTCAGATTTATCTTTTAACCATCTGGTCACAGTGCTAGATGACACTGCAGAAAAATTTCCTCACATTTCATTGACTTGAGAAAAGGTAAATGTTTATTTTTTTCATATCTTGCATTAATCTTCTTTTCCAAGCAACTAGTAGAAACCACTGGAAATGTGATCGCCTATCTGGAAATATGGTAGCCTAGGTATATTTTCAATCTCCCATTTCATCTGTTTCATTGTTACTTTCATCTAGCCATATAATACTTCTGAAAAAAAGTCTTCATAATAAAATATATCTCATTTCTGTATTCATTTGATTTATCTCCTCAGGCTGAGAATCTAGCTCAGCAGACTAAGCGCCTCCCCTGCAAGTGTAAGGTTGTGAATTCAATCCCCAGCACCAAGAAAAAAAAAAGGTTTCAAATTTTGGATGGGAATTTAGCTCAGCAGTGTAGGTGCACAAGCTGGCAAGCACAAGGTCATGAGTTTGATCCCTGGTATAAAAAAAAAAGTGATTTATCATCTCACCCTGACTAGTTCATGATCTTCCTTGTATTTTAATCATACTGTCATCTTCTGCCTGAATCTCTTTTAGCCAGTGAGTATAAAGGACCATAATACACACTGAGTCCCTTTTATTCTTAAAACAACAGTCTAAACATTGAGATTAGTCTATTTTTAAATAATTGAATATTTTTTTCCACAAATTTCCAAAAAAGAGGGCTGAAAATATAATTCCTGCCTGGCAAGCATAAGGTCCTGAGTTCAATTCCTAGTACAAAAAAGAAAAGAAAAAGTTCCACAAAAAAGAAATTTTGCTCTTCTATTTATCTCCCTATTTATTTCTCAGAGTTTAACTTTGGAACTTCCTGGAACACAAAAAGAATTCAAAAGTCATTTTATTTATAGGAAAAGAAAATAATTAACTGAGCATGTCCAAATATAAGAATTTACAGATTTCAAAATCACATAGATGTCTTTTTCTCCTTGATTTCAAGGAAGGCTTATTTCAAAAGATAGTTTTTTTAAACATGAAACTAAGGTGTGTAGCCTAAATTCTGTACCAGAAAATATTAGAAAGAGACTTCAAGAGGACAATTTTCACCACCAGAGCTATTTCCTCCAGCTAAGTCCTCAGTCTTCAAATATCCAGAGAGAACTATTATACAAAATGACTTGAAACAAAAATATATAGATTTCCAGAGGTTAATACTTGATCTTACTGAGATAATTTACTCTTTAGCCAACAATGACACACAATACCATTTTTCTAGATGGCTTTACCTTAGAAACTTGACAAGATAAATGCCAACTAATTTAATAATGGCACAGCAAGAGGAGTTTTCATGCTTTTTATTCTTCTGAAAAAAACAACCAACTCCAAAAACAGATGTTCCCAGAAAAAGCAAAGCTAATGGCTCTGCTGCCTGACATCACCCCAGAAGGAGCACCTTTCAGTAGATCCTCATAAAGAAGGGACTGCAGTCCATCTTTTCTGAGTCCACGTTGTCATAGTGCAGTTACCAGGCAGGGTGCTCCCAGGGCAGCACTTACTTGGCTTTTGAAGCCAAAGCCCTTCCCTGCTTCTATTCCTAGCCTCTTGTCATCTTCTTTTCCTCCATTTGTGGAAGAGAGAAAATTATAGTGCCAGACACCTAGGAGTGTTCTGAAACTTAAACAAGATAATATATTGGAGATGTAAAAGGCACAGGTTTTTCAGAGAAGGACGTTCCCAAACTCACCCTCTGTCAGTAAAAATCTACAATAACATTTTCGTTAAGTTTTTTCTTGATTCATATGCAGAGGCTTGAGGAAGATCTTCAAATGTCATCTCCAAAGATACCAGTTCTTGCTACAATTGACATTATTTGTTTTGTTTTATTCATGACATAGGAATGTCACACATCCAGTGCCAGAAAATGGTACAATAAGTTCCTTCTTATATTTTTCTTTGCATTTCTGAATATTATAATAGCAAACATCTATGAAGCACGTACTCTTTGTCAGGCACCTATATTAGTCAGTTAAAATTCAATGAGGGAAATACTGTTATTTCATTATTATCTTCATTTTGGAGAGAGTTCAATTTTCCCAAGGGTGCCATGTGAAAGAGCAAAATAACCATGCTTTGAACCCAAGCACTCTGCGCTTTTATCCACTGCATACAGCCTCCTCATGGAGGAGATTCTGTAGCTGTACCCTTTTCATGGTATGAATGCCTAACTCCATCCCAAGAGACATCTGTGAAGGCTCAGAGATGATACGGTAAGTTGAAATTCCCCTTGCAGAGGTAAAGTGATACATTTACAACACATTTTTTGTCCCAGGCCCTGGCCTTGAGTCGCAGAACAAAGAACCTTAAAAATCTTTCATGATTTAAACTGAGTGTTAACGAAATCATTTAGAATACATCCATTTCTTTCTTTTACTCCTAACAACGTGTGAGAACTGTTGTAAATCTGCAGAAGTTCAAAGCATCTTACATAGACTTTTCTGGAAATGGCAAGATATTTTGCTGCCATGAGATGAATCAGTATCACCCAGCGATGTTAATTAGTATGATAGATCTAGGGCTCCATCATTACAGGTTTCAAAAGGCAATTTATTCTCTCTAAATAAGACTTCCTTCATCATTTACATGTGTAAACCTACATTCTATAGTGCTCATGGTATGTCTCTCAGTAGCTCAAATCAAATTTTATGAAGGAGGCTGCAATGAGCATTCCCAGAACTGACAAATGTGTTCTCCTAGGTGTTCTAAGCATTGAATGGTGAGAATTTTGAGTTGACTCTTTGTCCAGGAATTGCCTAAACTTAAAGACAATCCCCTGACCTTTTACCCCATCCTCACACCAGTTATAATCAGTCTCAGGGTACAAAGTTCTATTTGTTTACCTCTTCCTGATTCACTGGGACCATCCTGCTCCACTGCACCCCATGTGCTCTGCTGAGGCTTCTTTTGCAACTGCGTCAAAGCTCCACTTTTCCTCTCCAAACCTACTTCATTCTTCCATAAGTGTTAATCCCAAGAGCACTCTCCCCAACAAACCTGCACTCAAACTCTGTTTCCTGGGAAACCTGGCCTGCCAGCGTTTAACAAAGGAGTCTACAGATCTTCCTATCTTCTGCAGACAATATTGGCATAGTCCTCTGCCTTCCTATCTGTAATACAATTTTTAATTCTGTGTTACACAAACTCGGTGTCTCTGGCAAGAATATTTTCTTGGGTCAGCAATTTATAAAAATTACTTCATAGGCTGGGGATTTAGCTCAGTGGAATAAGCGCCTGCTTTGCAAGCATGCAGTCATGAGTTCAATCCCTGGTACTGACAAAAAAAATTACTTCATCAGGATCTGCCATTGAAGAACTTTGCTATAATATCAACACACAAGATAAACCAATATACCATTTAAAAATCTCTACAATTTCACTGGTAGGACAGATAGTACAGTCTGCAAAATAAAAACTAACAACTTTACTATTGACTCAATTTATGAAACTCAAGTCTCTTAGCAATGGCCAACAGGTGACAAAACGTCATTAGCCACTCTTTCTTCTGGCACATTTTGCTTCGTCTCTCCCCTTGATTTTTCAAGAGTGCTGCACATGTGTCGTTTGGATGGTTTCCATTTTGTTTGTTCAAGATTCGCATGCTGAAGTCTCTATTCTAATAAAAGGCGACTGATAACATCAAAGCGAGGAATCCCAAACAACCTGAATAAATGTGTCCTTTCATCAGGCGAAGTCCACCTATTTCCAGTTATGATAAATAAAAATGTCTGAAGATGTTGCCAAATATCCCCTTGTAGGCAAAATTGCCATGAGTTGGAAAATCACTGGTCACAGGGAGACACTAAAAGCTTCCAGGCAGCCTTTAAGCCTTTGCCCCAGAGCCCAATGCCTTTCATGCTGACCTCCGGGGTGTCAGTGCCCACAGCATCAGCTAGTGACCTTGCCAGCTCATCCCCATAGCTTGGTCCAAGTAGTTCTGTCCTTACTCTGCAGAAACAGCTTCAAAGCAGTTTTGTCAATCCACTAAATGCCTTACAAAGATTTTGTGAAAGCAACTCTTTTTTACTTAAATTTTTAATGGCAGTTCCACAGAGCAAGTGATAGATGCTATACTTAGGAACCCCACTATGCTTTCAAAGTGCTTTGTTAGGACTCAAGATATACACAGACACGTAGGAACTCAAAGATAAGCATAGCGTAGGCTCAGCTAGAGCTCAACATAGCTATCTTTGAAATAACTATATTGAACTTATATTCACATTTCTATTCCCAAAACTTGCTGGAATGCATTAGCTAAGAACCATTAGGTAACATGTATTTTGTAATCACAGTGTTTACTTGTGAGGATTCAGATACATTAAGTGCCATGAAATGAGTGTCTCTCCATATCCTTAGAGCAGCCCTATCTTTGCCAGCAGTCTTATTTCAGATGGTATTCTCTCAAAGACACTTCTGTGCTTCTTCAGTACATTAAAATTTATGTGGTCTCCCAAGCCCGAGATGCTATAACTCACATGGCTGTCTGCTTTCCTGCTGGACTGCGTACAGAGGAAGTAGGCTATTTACAAATTATGGAAATAGAAACTCAGATAATCATTTGTTTTGAGAACAGCCTCCAAAATGTGGTGTTTGGTTCTTCTTATGTGTCAAGGTTGTCTGTCTCTGCTGGCTCTGACAGGCCTGGCTTAATGCAGCTGTGGTCCAGCTCTCATAAAGCTTTCTTTAAAAAATGAGCATCGATAGGCAGGAAAAAAATATGCACATTTCTAAGAAACAGGTGGGAGCCATCATCGGTGACTTTAGAACTTGTGATTACAAGTATTTTCATCTGGGACTGAAAAGTTAGAAGAGAATTTGTTTTCCTTTCAGATCTTGTCCAATGCTCTGGAGATGAATTTTAGGGGCTTTTTCTTTGACCTGGGTCTCCACATGTAGGTCAGGCTGCCTTGAAGTCACCAGTTAGCCCAGGCTGACCTCAAACTCTGAGCGGTCCTCCTATCTCAGTCTCTCAAGTGATGGGATCCATTAGGAACAACTGGAGATGAATTTAAAGATACCTTTTTATGACTCACCTCCTTATGCTTCAATTTCTGTGTGGAGCATTTGAAAATTATTTTATGTTGTTTAGTGTTTCACAGAAACCCTTGCCTAAACAGAGGAATCCAACATTAGAGTCTTGTGTATATGTTTATGTATGACTTGAGGGTTTTTTTTTCCATTACAGCAAAATAAGCTTATGTTATATTTTTATTGTATGCATGAACAAGAGGATGTCAGAATTGCAGATAGGCTAGGACATGAATATTCAGATTACTTATGGTGAAACAGAACTCATAACTAACATAGATGCCAATGACTCTGGCCTACCTGCCCCCTGTAATAAGGAACCTCAGTGAAATATTTAGGATGCAAAGCTCATGTTTCAGGGAGTGATGGGGCTGAGCCGAGCAAAGCCCCAGGAAAGAAAAGCATCCTGCTCTTTCACAGAAGGACCAAGTCAATGAGGAGTTGCAGTCTGCAAGCTGCTGTGGTTTGGCTATCATTTGAGTGTGTTCTCCACACATTGGTGTGTTGGGAGCTTAGTCCCTACTGAGGAAATGCTGAGAGGTGCTGAAATCTATAAAAGGCAGGACCTGGAGGAAGCTCCTTAGGTCACAAAGGAGTGGCCTTTAAAGAGACTGTGGGACCCCAGCTTCTCTGATTTCCTGTTTGACCAGGTGATGGCTCCTTCTCAAAAGCAATCTTATCTCACACCAGTAAGTCAGCACAACGCCCTTGAACTTTGGTGAACTACATGAACCTCCTTGTTAGCTTTCCTCTGATATTTTGCTATAGTAATGAAAAACTGAGATAAATGCAATCCAATAATGACTAGCAATTGCTTTATCATCAACAGTATCAGACTTATTGTACTGGGTGGGAAAATAATTTTACTTCATTTTAATTTAAGCAATTGTTTGTCAGTCAATTAAAATTCCAATCTAATGGGAAAAATCTATGTCCAAAGCAGGTAACCCTCATTAAAAATATAAAGGAAAAGAAACATATAATGGGAAAATTATGCTATGTGAAAACACTAGCCCATGCTTAGGGTAGTACTTAGGTAGCATTTGGGGCATATTTCTGAGATCCTTTACTTCTATTAATAGTGTCAGCTAGCTGCAGAAAAGTAAATGTGGTTGTACAAATGAAGCAAACATGGTAGACAAAGGAAATTAAATATGCATATTCTGAAATACACTTAGGAACAACAGAGCTATGCCAAATAATAAAGCATAGACAAAATATTAAACTCAATGCAACTAAAATTGCTGAAACCTTCAATACTTATTTAAATCTCCAGTTTTAGCATTGGTATGACCATTGCTGGAATGTCTTTTTACCACCTGAGAAATATAGGTCAATGTACTGAAAACTGACATACAAAAAAAGACAGTAATGTACAAAGAAAAGTCAAGCTCAATTTATGCGCTCCCCCACCCCACCTCAGTGCTGGGGACTGATTCTAAGGTCTTAACACTGAACTACATCCCCACTTCTCTTTTTAAATTTTGATACAGAGCCTCGCTAAATCACTAAATCACCTAGATTGGGTTTGTGCTTGTGATCCTCATGCCTTAATCTCCCGGAGTGCTGGGACCACAAGTATGTGTCACTCTTCCTAGATTTTAGGCTTCTCAGTAGGACTAAGGGTTAGACTCCAGGGTGACCATGGTGCTATTTCATTTGTCTAGATCCTCTTTCAAAAGCAGATGCATCCAACTCCCACCTGCTAAAGGCTCACAGCTGCATCCCACATTGGGAATAGGTTCTGTGATGAAGAACAGTCTCATTCAAGGTAATACCTTCAACAGAGGAGAGTACCTATAGCTAATGGCTGTGAAGCCATTTTAGTGTCTACATGACTCTTCTAGGCTTACAATGGCTTATTCACCTCCCCTTTATTTGGGAGAACTTGAGGGCCATTTCATCTCTAGACTCATTTGAGGATCAATTGAAGCCTCAGCTACGACCAAATTGGAGGTCAGCTTCCTGCTTTCCCAGTCTTACTACACCTTAACTTTCTCACCAGATTATCCTCCACACTCTCCAATTCAACTGTTGGCTGCAACTTCTTATTTCAGAATTCCTTTTGAAGAAGCCTATTTAAAGTGGTGCCAGGAAAACCTAACCTGCTCCAGTGGTGCAATTATTAAAACTTTCACTGGTAGTGCAGTTCTCCAGGAAGACATACAATGGAAGGGAAAGCACCAGGTATTCCAGTGCATCTGGCTGCTGTGAGCTCAAAGGTAGAATTAGACGACTGACTGCCATTGACTTATGAAGACAGTAATGACTGCCTAAGGATGATGAGGGACCAATTTAAATCTAAAGTGAAACAACTATGATGTGACCATCTCTAGCTGATGTATAGCAGTAGGAACTTGGAGAGTATGCCCACAACCAGATCCTGGAGGAGTGCAAGAGGAAGGAGAAGACAAGAGAAATGTGCATTTGGACCAGAGAGAATTTATTAAAATGAGAGCACTAAGAGTTAAACCTAACAAAGATTTAGCACTATTGCAAACACCTGGGAAATAATGCTGATACACTTCAGGGATGCCGCTTGGAAGCTTAAGTGAGGCAGAAATACTGGCACCCACAGGGCAGAGGATATGGCCCAGTAAAGAATAAAGAATTCCTAGAAGCAAAATAGGTCCCCTTTCGTAATAATGCTTTGCCCACTGTATAAAAAGGGCATACTTCTCACTCATCCTGAGACTTTTCATGTCTTGTTCCCATAGTTGAAAAAGCTTAAAACCACTAAACAAAGGCAACTGAAAAGCACATTGCTCTTGGGAACAAGTCCTTTAAGTGCAAATTAAGCAATAATGAAGAAATATTTATGGCAAGGCTCCCTGCTTTATCTATCTAGCCAAGTAGTTTTCTATATATCTAACCTAGAATTAGATGATTTTCAGCAGGGTGCATGACGTATGTATTTATAAATTACCAAAATAAAGTTTCCTGACAAAGGAAGGAATCTGGTTTGGTTGAATGATTTGACATCTGGCTTTGTTGATCATTGATACGGCAACATATACCATTAGTGGAACAAGCTAATTTCCCTGTATCATAGCTGAATAAGCTAAATATAAAACTAAACCCTAATGTAACATGCATCCTTTGTGCTTACATTCTTTTTAACTAATTAATTTATGTCTACTTAAAAATGTGTTGGTATATTCTTTAAATTTCTTTTATGCACTTTAATAAATGAGAAAAACAATTGGAAGATGCTATTCTGGAGCCCATAATAGAACAAATTTTAGACCTGGAAGGTAAGGGGTGATGATTTGGTACAATTTTCTTTCTAGAAAAGCTAGAAACAAAGGGACATTAAATGACCTGTAATTAGTTTGTGACAGAGTTAGGATTAAAATGCGAGTATCCTGATCTCTAAGGCATGTTTTCATTTGACACACTGCTTACTCTGCCCTCTCACACCCGACATGGCCATCAAAGAGCCCCTCATATTCAGGAAGCCGACACTGTTAAATGAATGAACAACTCTCTTCAGAGTGCCAAAGTAGGCAGAATCTGCTCGATTTCTTATTCTTAATGAACTCTAGCTGTGACACCAATTGAAAGAAGTAGGATAAAATCTCAGGCATCTGAAGGATTAACATTTGTCACAAAAATATACTTCACTTCCTCGGCCAACCATTGAACTAGGAAATAAATTGCATCCAAGCCTCATATGGCGATCACATCTGTCTCCTGAAATATGAGTTCTTTGAGCTTTCCCAGCTCCCCTTACTCTACTGCCAGGCTTCATCTGACACCTGGTAGCTTTCCAATATGTCTACCTCTCAGACTTAATTAGCAGGACACTCTGGGGAATTCTGCAGGTCCCTCCCAGAGCCACAGGAGAGCACATTAGATCACAATATTGCCTATAGACAATGAAATTAGATCTCCTTTTGGATCTAGGAATGAATTCCCTATGATGACTTTTGCATTATTTTCTTAGGGTTTGGTTTGGTTTGACGTTTGAGGCTCTTTGATTGTTCTTGCAATTTGATGCTGAGGATTCAACCCAGGTCCTTGGATGATAAATATGCACTTTACCCAAATAATACTTCCAGCCCTTTTCCTTTGTTCATCTGATTAGTTGGGGTTGATTTTTCATTTGTTTGGTGGTGGTGTTTTCTTTGTTTTGATCTTCCTATGCTAGAGAATTTATTTTTCTTTGTTCAGTTTATCTAATGATGTTTATCTGCTTTGGGCTTAGAAGAATAAAGGATAGTTAAATTATCTTGGGGAGTAGTTAAGAGAAAACATTTGTGTTAGTTAGGTTTTGCTGACTTGCATTTGCAATGACTAATAGTGCTAACTAGAATGAAATTGAAAGCTACATGTTAGTAGCAAGAGAATCTCCCATACAATTACAGTAGACTATTTAACGAGCAAAATACAAGGGCTGAGGAGTCTTGCAATAAAAATCATTGAAAGAAGTTCAGTGACCATTAATTCTGCATGGATGACATTAATTTATGAGCAATCAATACCCTTTTAATTGGGACTTTTTCTGTCCCTGGATACCTGCATAGCACAGTCTATTAAGGCAAAAGGTAAATGACCCTTGTTTCATCATAGCTGGGGAATAAGGGAACAATCTTAAATTAGAACTTTTATCCTGCTCACTACTATCATTTAGCTATGAAATAAAACTACATGAGCAGCTCTGCTTGTATCTGAGACACCAAACTTTAAGAGATATTGCTTTCTTTGGTATATATAAATTCTTCCTTCACAGGAAGTCTAACCCTGCCACTTTATCATCAGCTGTTTCAAAGAAAGTCAGGCCAGATACTTCAGAGATGGATTTCTTTGCCCTCTTATGAGATTGGACAGTAAAATGCTATCTAGAGATTTCTTTCTGGTGCCTTGCCTTCCTACCCAATGTTGCCTCTGCGTTTTGGGTGCTTCGTCTATAAAATGGGAATAATAATACTTTCTCAAGATTTTGGTAAAGAGACAGACACAATATTCAATTTAAGTCCATGTTCATCTGGTAATGAACATTTCTGGATGAAAATTTTGTGCTAGCCTTAATTGCTCACCCACTATTGAAAACAAAAAATGTCTCCCACGATTTTAGAACACCAAGCAGTTCCCACATGTTGTACATTATCATCACTTCTAGGTCAACTTTCATTGCCCTCCTGCATTTCCAAAATTCACAACCTTCTCCAGGCCATTTCCAGTAAGAGCCTAGAGCTCTCTGAGTTAACCTGACCAGGGCTTGTTGGACAATGACAAACCCCTTTCTAGTTCCAAGTGAAGGATGGGCGGCTGGGCTGTGGCCCTGAAAGCTAGGGAGGGCAGTGAGGGTGGTGCTAGAGAGGCTTGTTGTCCTATCTGGCCTGACTCCAGAGCAAACCAGTCCTGAGAAGAGATTTTCAATATCATCTCTCACTTGTCTGGAGTAACATTCAAGGGAGAAACATTCAAAAGGAAAAGCTCCTTTAAAAGATAAATTGCAGCAAAACTGTGAATCCTTGACAATGAGGGGAAACTGCCAGAAGAAGAAGCTGGGCGCATGCTATGCCCAAATGCATCATCTGTTCTGACAGGCAAATTTCACAAGGAGCCAAACCTTGACGATTTTGTCATTTGATTTTTTAAAACTGCTTCCCTGGCAACCCCCCGTGAGCTGCAGCAACCACACGACACTGCAGGTGCACTCTTTGCTGTCGTGTCCCTATCTGTGAGGCTGATTTATTCACATGAATGGTGCAAGAGGCGAGGGGGGGGATAGGGCATGAGATGGGGACTGCTGCAGAGTTCATGTACCCCATGATGAGTTCCCAGGTTTGGGCTAAGATTCCGTGTCTTCCTCTTACACTCAGCTCTTAGAGTTGATAAATTTTCTATCTCTGAAATGCTGCTGAAGAATAATGACTTAGACTACATGCTTGGGGACATTTGTTTTATTTCCTGGGTAGTAAGCAGGATGGTAAAACAATGCCAATTCCCATTAGGAAAGTGACATCTTTTATAAACATTTTAGAAGGACTAGCAATATAATGACCATATCTCTTCACAGTGAGCTTTACATATTTAAATGGCTATAGTAAAAGGCAGGGCAGAGAAAGGTTAAAAATAAAAACTGCATTACAATTTCACCAATATGGACTTCCGGAAGAACATGGCAGACAGATAGCAGCAGCTACGGAGGCTCTCTGAAAGACCCAGCTTAGAATCCAGGAATGGTGCGGAGTGAGGAATCCTAAGCAAGAGGAGATATGCCCTGCTGACCCAAGAATGAACTGGGCTGAGAGAAACCAACTGGGAATGCAATCCTGGTGCTATAACAGGAACAGATAAAGCCTCAGCGTGGAAGCTGGAGCCCGCACCATTGGAAGCTGCGATTTGGGTTTCCTGCTGTCGCAGCTGCGTCTGAATCGGCTCGGCAGGGAGAGAGAGGCACGAAAGCTCTGAGAACAGGAATCGGTGAACAGAGTTGAGAGCGGGATGGGTGGGGAGCTGTGCATCGACCTCCAGTGAGTGAGGGAAAGTGGGACTCTTCCACGGTCTAGAGGCTCCAACACAGGACATTCTGGGACCAGACAGACTTGCTGGAACAGGGCACTCTTGTGACTTCAGTCACATATCCCCCTCACAAGCGGGAGTGGTGAGCAGTGCCTACCTTATGTGACGCTGCTGGCTGAGACCCAGTAGGCTAGCAGAACCCAGGTCCCAGCGCCTGAAGGTGACCTGGAGGGGCTGGGCCCACATAGGCTGCCCCATCCGTAACTCCCTGGTGTGCTGCAGTGGGCGGGAACACCTAGCCAGCGCAATTCAATCAGACTGTGGCCAAAAGGGAAGGAAGTTGGGCCTCCTATATATTTTTGCATATATAAGGAACAAAGAATATGGGAAGAGGGAGCAACAAGAAAGGCCCCTCAGCCCCCAATCCTGAGAAACAATAGCAGACACAGCACCAATAGACATAAAGCGCTATCTCCAGAGCCTCATAGACGAGTTCAGGAATGAAGTTATTAATGACCTGAAGCTAGACATAAGCAGAATAGTTAGAGAAATGCTAAGCACCACCCAAGAAAAAACAGATGGTGGAATGGAAGAACAGAAAAAGGGGGGAGAATTGTTTGATGGAGAAAATAGAGAAAGCATAGAATACGTGAAGCAGGTTCAAAGCAATTACCAGGAAACTAAAAACTCTATCGAAAGCTGGCATAACAGCTTGAAAGAAACTAAGGATAGATTATCTGAACTGGAGGCCAGATTTGTAATATGGGAGCATGAAATGAAAAACTTCTTAAAAATAACAAAGAAACAAACAGCAATAATACAAAGACTAGAAGATGATAAGAAGATCTATAACTTAAGAATTAAGAACATAAAAGAAGAGGTAGGGACACAAACAAATGAACTACAAAAGCTACTCACAGAAATAATCCAGGAGAATTTTCCTAATTTAGCAAAAGGTAAAGATACTCAGTTGTATGAAGCATTCAGGACCCCAGCCACCTACAACCCAAACAGAGCTACACCCAGGCATATAATAATCAAAATACCAGAAATCCAACATAAGAACAGAATACTAAAAGCCGTCAGAGACAAGAAACAGATCACTTCCAAGGGAACACCCATCAGAATTACAGCAGACTTCTCGGCACAAACCATCAAATCAAGAAGAGCGTGGGGGGAAATAATTCAAGCTTTGAAAGATAATAACCTCCAGCCAAGATTGATATATCCTGCACAACTATCCCTGGAAATTGATGGGAAAACAAGGTGCTTCCAGGATAAAGAGGAACTAGGGGAATATGCAACCACCAATTCAACTCTACAGAGAATACTGCAGGATATTCTAAAAAAGAAAAATACGAAGAATCCAGAAATAGTGGCAGAGAGGCCACAATGAATGGAGCAGAAAATGAAATGAAGAAAACAAACTGACAACTAATGACAGAAAAAGAGCTCAACAGGAATGAGGCAGAGAAGATTGGATGATAGGAAAAGCTATTTTGGAGAAAACAATGTCATAATAAGTAATGCTGATTTAGTATCATCTTGTTTTGAAGTCTCATCAAGCTTTTGCTCTTCTGTTTCCATTGGTCTTAACATGTTGTATCTTATTGGATCTTATTATATGTGATAGTATAAACAAAAACTTTTATAGACAAGGAGATTATACAGAAACCATTGTTAATTTTCTGTTAGTTGATTCTAAATACCCTGTAATACTGTCATTCTCTTGAATGGTTTTACATTGTTTTGATATATTTGATGCTACAGTATATGAAGTTATACTCAAAGATTTCAAGGAAAGAGACAATATGGTAACTACTTTTATGTCAGGATTATCTTGTGGTGAAACACTATTTTGCTTAAATAGTTATGTTTTGATCTGCACTGTTTTGTTGTTATGCCCTCTTTTATCTCAATCTCCATTTTATTATTTACTTTTTTATTTTTATCCTTTTAATTAAGGGAAAAATAAATTTAAAAAAATAGTAGGATATATTATAGTAACCCACTTTGATTTACTATGAACTTGATTTGGAGCCCTGTATTGCTCTCATCATCTTGTTTTGTTCCTCTATTCTGTTTTGCTTGATAGTACCAGGTTCGAAAGTTTAGGCAATAGCTGTGAAGATAGTGGGATTCATTAGGACGCCCATTCTGGTTGACTATTATCTACTTTTGAAGACCTGTAATGTCTCCAATGTTTTGGTTTTGTTGGTTTCGTTCTTTACTGTTTTGTTCAATTTTATTATAACTGATGATATAGGCAACTCTATTAGAGATAGCAAGAGGCATTATGGTAACCATTGTTGATCACCTTGTATTGTGTTTTTACATTATCTATTATGTCCACCCTTTTGATTTGACCGACTCTGTTCTGTTATGTAACATTTGGTTTTCTCTCTACCAAAAAAAGTAATAAGAACTGTGGGAGCAATAAAACCCAAAATGTGTAATAGTCATTGTACAAAAGAGAGGAAAAGAAAGTGCTCTAAATGATATAACTGCATGTATATTTAAATGTATAAGATAGACAATGATATTACTGAGTTTTGTTGGATCATTGAACAGAACTGTTTGGTCTCACTGTTTGAATGTCCACTATATAAGCTTTAATTTTGACAATATGTAATCCATTAACTAGTGATTTCCTACTGTTTATTTTTTTTCTGAAATTCTGTATAACTTGTACCCTTTTTCTGCTTTATTTTCTTTTTCTGCTTAAATAAAATTTAAAAAAAAACAATTTCACCAATATGATTGTATAACATATGAAGTATGTGCACACACACATTTGCAAATATAAAATCATCCTAAAGAATGGACTCTAACCTTAAAATCTACCATTTAAGCATATGAGAAAATAGAACTCTGTGATTTTTAATACTTACTTAAAAAGTCTACTCATAGTCAACCGAGGTCAAGCCAATAGAAATATGACCTTAAATATGCCTGAAGAACTACACAAGACATGATTGAAAAATACAGTGACTGTATAAATTTTTAAATTTTTATTATTATAAAGGACATCATGTCGTTCATTTGCTTCAAAATACTCTCTCATTTCAAACAAATTTATCCCATCATTCTCACCGCTTCCAGAAGTAGTTGTGAAACTCTTGTTCCATTAAAGTCTTTACTTGCAGTGTTTTGATAGCATAGATGGCCTCATTTAAAACCTTCATGTTTCATGGTCATTTCAACTTTAGGGAAGATCCAGAAGTCACAGAGTGTCAGATCTGGTGAATGATGTGGAGAATACACTGTAATGTTTTTATACGGTTGCCCGTCCTTTCGATAGCACTCATGCACTTATTTTTAATCACACCTCATAAGCATACTCCTGAAAGAGAACTTCTAGGACTGCTTCACAAGTGGCAGCAATTATGGGATAACTATGTTTTGTTTTGTTTTGTTTTGTTTTGTTTTGTTTTTAATACCAGGGATTGAACTCATGACCTCGCACTTGCCAGGAGGGCGCTTACGCGCTGAGCTAAAAATCCCCAGCCCCACCAGGATAACTATGTTTGAAGTGGAGAATTTTGAGGTGATTAATAGCAGTCTTTTCACTGCAATACATCCTTTATTTAAACATTCACTATATAAATCACATGTCACAGATATGTGCTAATTCCATTTTGTATACATTTGCAGCAGTAACAGAATTGTTTCCTATTGACTTAAGTGTCTCTATTTTAAGTTCTAAAACATCTGCATTATCTCAACCCAGAGGTGACCTGGAAGATACATCAGAATAGTCCATAGAAATACATCAATGATTTAACCTCTTAAACCAATGTGCCATTTGTCTCAATGTATAAAGTTGATTTGCAAAACACAATGCTACATATTTTCCCAATAATTAGAGTAAGTAATATCTTTTGCTTCAGATCTCAAATCTTTTCTCCAACAAGTATTTATTTACTGAGATTTTGCTATATGCAAGTCTTGAAAAAGTGAAAATTTTAAAACTGGGAATTTTCTCTCAAGGAAATTCTCATTCAGGAAGGAAATTGAGACAGACAATGAATTACAATTCCATGTAGAAAATAATATTCAAAACAAAATATATAATAAGGCACTGTAATGACTCAGAGGAAAGATTATTTTGCAAGAACTAACAGAGAAAGTTTTGTGAAAGAAATTGCATTTAAACTGGATCTTGAAGGATAGGTAAAATTTAGAATATTAAATCATAGAGGAGCAAAAATCATTCTAGAAAAGGCAAGATTATAAGTAAAGCACAGAGTAACAGAAAATTGTGTTAAATACAAAGATGACAAGTAGTTGGCTGACGTGATGAAAGAGATAATGAAAAATAAGACTGAAAGAGAATGGAAAGCCATAAATGTCAAGATCAAGGTTCATTAAAATCCCTTTAAAATATTTCTAGCAGCAATATTTGAGGCTCAATGTTCTGGGATGATTGAGCTGGCAACCAAGGGCCAGATAAATTTAGGTAGGGAGAATGATATGAATCTTCTACAATTGTTTAAGAAGGCTTAAATACATAAGTGAGAATGAAAAGAGAGGGAAAAAATGAAACCCAGAGAAATGAAATGAACAAGAGCTCCATTAGTAAACTAGAACAAGAGAGAAGGGAACCCAGGGCCCTGAGGCTTAGAGCCCATGTAACCTGAGGTACCACTGTCTCTTAGGAAAAAGAAAAAAACAGAAGAGTGACTGAGACATGATTCCATCTACTATGACTCCATCAAGCAACAACCACCGGCTTCATTTAACATCTCACACACATCACTGCTTGAATATAAACATTTATGAAAACTCACTAACAGAGTCATTTAGGGCCCGTGTATTTTATCCTGTACTTAATCATGTCAAAACTGTAAATAATGTGTGCAATAAAAGTTCCTTCTTAAAAAAATAAAGGAGCCAGACATCAAATTAATCCAATGTCATAGTATTTAAGATTTTTGTAGGGTACTTTGTTGTTCTATTTTCTTTGTTTATTGAGTTGTGATCCCAAGGTGTTATCTAAATTGGCCCTGAATGTCCGGGCTCAAGTGATCCTTGCATCTCAGCCTCTGGAATAACTGGGACTTACGGGCATGTGCCCATCATAGCTGACTCATAACAATTTAACCATGAGTCATTCTAATGATAAAGAAAGCTGTTAAACTGGTAATTAGAAGTGTCTCTGCCAGGAAGAGAACCAGCAGCTCCCGTGAACCTAGCTGAGCGCGGGCTGAGAATCAAACCTTGCCCCCCTGTAACTACTGGGGATAGATGTCTCAGCATCTCTTGGGAGCATGACCATATGCAATATAGCAAATATGGGGATTTCCTTCTATCTTCTGTTTGAAGGCAAAGGTTGTTTTCACTTGTTATGTTTCTTTTGCTCTATTCAGTACTCTCAATTGGTTTTATAATGTTCTCTTTTTGGTTTGATTTCACTATACCTAATTGACTGGACAACTATTGTGAAGATAACGAGATATACCATAGTACCTATTACTACCATCCTAGTACCCTACTCTCAAGATCTGTACTGATTTCACTGCATTGTGTCGATTGGCTTTGTTCTGTCTTGTTCTATTTTTACTGCTTTCAAAATAAAATTTAAAAATAAAACAAACTGGTAATTGAAAAAATAAATACACAATGCTATAAAGGATACAATCACAATTTTAAAACACATATTAGAAGCCTAAAAGTTATTGTATCTAAATATTAACGGTAACTACCATGACTGAATTAAGAATAATGCTTTTCCTCCACCCATTTTTCATGCATTGTATAAGCCTGTTACGGTTGGTAGCAGAATGGCCCCCCAAAGCCTCATGTGATCATATGTGAAGCTTTAGGAGAGTGATTGGATAATGGGGATGTGATATTCATCAGTATAGATTAGTCCACTGATGAATGTATACCTGAGTGTAATGTCGGGAGGTGCAGCATGGAATGAGACGCTGACTCACTGGGGGCACTGCCTGGGAGGGTACATTTTCCTCCTTCCTTGATGTCCATCTCTGCTTCTGCTCTCCTCTGCCATTCCTCTCTGCCATGCTGCCCTGCCTTGGGGCCAGCTGACTATTGAGTGAAACCTCGAAAAACTGTGAACCAGCTCCTTTCCTCAGCTCCTTTAAATTGTGAGTGTGGGGCATTGAGTCTCAGCAATGAGAAAGTAAATAAGACAAAGCATTATATAGTTAGAAATAATCTTCATTTTAAATAATAATAATAAGATGCTGTTCATGATTATTTCTTATCCACTTTCTGTTAGGTTCTTGAGTCAATTAATAGTTTTTCCTCCTTTAAATTGTGGGCATCCGTATTGTGTCTCAGCAATGAAAAACTAACACGAAACCTTACAGAGTGAGGAAAAATAAACCTTTGTTTTAAATAATTACAAGATGCTGCATTTAGTTACTTTCTATCCCATTTCTATTCAGTTCTCGAGTGGATTAATAGAACTAGATTACAACATCCTTAACCAAGAATAAGAATTGATTTTTAAAAATACAACATATAGTATGTGTGCAAATAAATCAGATACAAAGGAAACAAATTAGAAAATGCATAACAGCATTGGAAGTAAGGTTTTCCAGCATGTCAGGATATTCGGGATTTTTAGAAGTAATAGATTATCAAATCTCGAAATTGTAAAGGAATCAATGTCAGCAGATAAATAAAACATATCCAAATAGTGCAACAAATAAAATCTGTAGACTAGAGTAAGAGTCCAGATTTCACTCAGAGGCTTTGTAGTAGACAAATAAAACATAATGGTTTTACCCAGTAAAACCCCAGGAAAAGATTCATGGTCAAAGGAAGGTGGGCAACAATACAATGTCTTAGGTAATTAACTAAATAATAGCACTCATAGAAGTATTTTAGTAATTACAAAGGCAGCATCTTGTAATTATTTAAAACAAAACCAAAGTCTTATTTTTTCCCCTAATCAGAATTATGAGTATCCTAAGAACTTGGAAATTTGAGATTACTGGGATGACTATGGAACAAAACAAATAAAAAATAAGAAGGAAAGCACTTGTGAGTTCAGAGGTATCCGGGAGCTTATTTTTAGAAGTCAAGCTACCATAACACCAAATCACATTTTTACCATCACCTGAGAAGTTACCATGAAGAACTGGAGTTTTGCACCAACTTGCAGACCAATAGGGATTCTCATATAGACGGAGAAAATATGTTTCAAAAGAAGAGGTTGTGAGTTTGATCCCTGGTATTACAAAAAAAAAAAAAAAAAAAAAAAAACTTTAAATGCCTGTTTAACATATACTGTCAAGCACAGATGCTAAGTATTTTTATACCTAAAAAACCCTAAGTATTTAGAAAATTATCATCAAAACAAGACTTCTAACTCAAAAAAATAGCTATTACATGAAATTTTTAAAAAATTAAAATAGTGGGGAAAAATTAGTACAAATATTGAAAACAGAAAGACTAAACGATTGTTATCAGTGTGAGTAGTCTAGAGGTTACAGGGTACAGCTCAGTGGTAAAACACATACTTAACATACATGAAGCCCTGGTTGAACACCCAGCACTAAAAAAAGAAAATTATCCATTTAGTATACCAAGGAGACTCTACTAATAAATAATTTAGAAAACACAAGATCAAGGAAGAAGTAATCTCATTTAGTATCTCAAATAACCAATTATAATAAATGTAAAGGTTCTACTGTAACAAAGAAATTTATATGTTCATAATCAAATCCAATGAGATATATAATACATTTATAATCCAATGAGATATAAAATACATTTATAATCCAATGAGATATATAATACGTTTATAATCCAATGAGACGTATAATACAACAAAAGGTTTCTCTAAGCTTTTACAACAGAAAATATGAAAGTTCCTATGAAACTTCTATGAAGTTATAGAAGGGCAAACTATGTTTCTGGATGGAAAGATGCAATAGAAAATCTATCACTTCTCTGTAAACTTTCATATGAATATGATACAATTCCCAATGAAGACCCTGAAAGGATATCTTCAAATGAAACAAAATACCATGTACAATTTTATAACGAGGACTAATGAGGAAGAGCTTGCTCGATCATTCTAAATATCAGGAGTAATATGGTACTGGTTATGAATAGAAAAAGATTAACCTGAAAAGATAAAGCAGGTGATATATCGAATTTGAAAGAAAGGCCAAACAATTCAATAAATGATGTTGGACTAACAGGCTAGTTATTTACAAACAGATTAAGAATCACGCTCAATAACACACTTAAAACTACATAGGTAAAATTACTAGTGACCCTGATTTGATCAGTTTGCATTATATACATGTATCGAAATAGTACATTGTATCCCATAAATATATGCATAATAAGTTTTTACTGTTTAAAAAGACAGAAATGATAATTTATCTGATCAGATCATTACACATTATACATTTATCAATTTTTATTATATGTACAATTATCACAACTATTACATTATGATAATTCAAATTATCACACTGCCCCATTAATAGCTATAAAGTAAAAGTAATAATAATATAGATATTAGGGAAATGTAGCATTTAGAGAGCTTTATGCTTTAACGTTAAAGAACCCATATAAAGAAACACATAAAGCCATAAAGTTGAAGCATTCGGCTGTATATGATAATGTTCAAACATTTTGCATAATGAGGAGCATAATTCAAGATAAAAGTCAAAGCTGAGAAACTAAAAAGCATATCTCCAGCATCTTTAGTAAATAGTTACTAACCAGTATAAAAGATCCCTGATAACTAAAAGAACTGAAAACTGAATCTACTAAATATAGATAAGGGAACTCACAGAAAAATATGTAATTATTTTCAAATATGCTGAAATTCCACTGTAGCTAGGAATGTGCAAAAATTTCAATGAGTCCTATCTCTTAACTTATCCAGTAAGTGTAAATGAAAAGTCAGAACAATACTTTATTTTGATAAGATGTAAGGAAGCAGACTCTATTAATGAGATTGTAAATCATAACACCCTTCAAAGTATAATTTTTCAGTATTTATCAAGGCTTTATTGTGCATATTCTTATATCTGCTAGTCTGCTTCTAAAATTGTATCCCATAATTTTTACACAAGACTATTCCCTGTCACATATTAGGGCAAATATAAAACCAAGAATGGTAGAAAGCTAAATAAATAAGGACAGCCATCATATAGAATACTATGGAAGTGGTTTTTGTAGTAGAAAAGCATGCAGTGGCATAAAAAGATTGCCAAGATAAATTAGTACAAGCAAAAAAATCTTTTTTTAACTTTTATCAATACATTTTCAGAACATAATTATAACGTTCATTGTATGAAATTGGTAGATATGTATTTCAATTCCTTTCTCCTTTCCCTCTATCCCCCTTTTATTTTTCCACCATCCAATTCTTTTTTTTATCTTATAAGACATTATAGGGGCCAGGGATATGGATTAGTGGTGCAATGTTGCTTGGCAAGCATGAGGTCCTGAATTTGATTCCCGGTACCCATAAAAATTGAGGGGGGGAATAATCACTTATGTTTGGGCCAGAGATAAAACTTAGAGGCACAGCACCTGCCTGGCAAGTGTGAGGTCATGATCGAGAGAGACAGAGACAGAGACAAAGACAGAGACAGACACAAGGAGAGTTTTTCATATAAGAAAAATCATGTCATTTAAATTTATGTGCCTTAGTTACATTGTTAACACTGTGATCTCAAGGTATATCCATTTCCCCTACAAATGACTGGATTTTATCTGTTTATGGCAGAGTAGTATTCCATTGTACATAAATATCACATTGTTTTATCTATTCATCTATTGATGGACATGTAACATATTTGTAGGATTTAGCTACTGTGAATTGCACTATTTCAAACATGGGTATGCATGTATCACTGTGGTATAATGTCTTGAATTCTTTTGGGAAAACACCTAGAAGAGAAATAGCTATGTCAAATGAAACTTCTACCCTTTTTTTTTTCTTTAAGAATCTCTACAGTGGGTCTATCAGTTTACAGCCTCTTATGGTTTGTGTCTGTATATCTTCTCAAAACCTCATACAGTCACAGGGTTTTATCAGAGGTGGCTGAATCTAGAGTGCATGACTGATTCATAGTGCAATGCTGAGATTAAGGGTGGGTGCCTCCTGGATCAGTCCGCTGACTGGATTGGCACCACCCCAATACTAGTAAACTGGATACAATATAAGGGACAGAAGGAGGCTTAGCTTTCTCCTCCTCGTTGCTTTCTTTTGTCTTCTGCACCATGAACTGTTCTCTGGCCAACCAACCAGCCTTGGAACCAGCCAGTTATGAGCTGAAACCTCAACAAATTATAGGCGAAACAAACTTTTTAACCTTAACTTAACTTTGTCAGACATTTTGTCTCCCCAATAAGAAAAGAAGACACAGCCTCACCAATACTTATTCTTGGTTGATTTCTTGATGGTAGCCATTCTTTGTGGACTAAAATGGAAATCTCAGTGTTGTTTCAACTTGCATTTCTCCGATGGCCAGGGAAATTGAACATTTTTCCATAGATGCATTGGTCATTTGCTTCTCTTCATCTGAAAAGTGTCTATTCATTTTAGGTGCCCAGTTTTAACTGGGTCTTTAAATTAGGGGTTCTAGTTTTTTTGAGTTCTTTATATATTCTAGATATTAGTTCTTTGAGAAACAACTGGTAAAAATTTTTCTGCATTCTATGGATTGTCTCTTCACTTGGTCGGTGATTCCTTTTTACTGTGCAAAGGCTTTTTAATTTGATGTGATCCCCATGTGTTGATTCTTGGTATTAGGAATTCTTACAAATAAAAGTACATAAAAAATATCAATAAGGAGACACATCGAGATGTCGAACAATAATCACTTCTGAAGAAGAGTTTGAGGCTTGGGAGGAGGTAGAGACTGTTTCTTACTTTTAATATCCATAGTTTTTGTTTAATTTTTATTAGACATTTGTAGAGCCCATAAGACATAAGTAAGAAAGCCTTCACAGTGGGAGCAACTTAGGAAAGATTAATAATTTTCCCATTTGAAGTGAAGATATATTTGATGTTAGTATGCACATCCCTAGAGCTTTTCTTGCATAAAGGGGTAATTCAGGTGAGGTGTAAGAGTGGGTCATAACACATAACTCAGTTGCACTTTTCACACTAGTCTTTTCTCCCCTACCAATCCAGAGCATCACATCCCCACACCAACTTTCATCTTACATGAGGAAGTCACCACCCTGCATCTCTTTCATCATTCTTATCCAATCTCCCTACTGTTAATGTCAGATTTCTATTTCTCTCATCTAGGTATTAGCTGTCATCGCATAAAGATTTTCTAAGTACCACATCTGACCATGAAATCACAGTGTGTGTAATTTACCACTTGCATAACTGTTTGGATCAAAGGGCAAAAACAAAAAACTTTTAAAAATACCTATCAGAAGAAATAACAAGGAAACAACACAAGAATTAATACTCTTTGAGATGGTGTTGCTTGATTACATCGACCTGATTGGTTTGGGAGTCACCCAGAGGACAGTTAGAGCACACTTCTGCATGCCTGCGTAGACTGTAGAGGTGTGATGTTGGCACTGTAGCCGGTCCCTCACCCCTTCCTCTCTGTCTGGCACTGGGCCCCTGCCCTGCTTCCCAGCTGTGTTGAACTAAGCAGCTTTACTCTCCTTGGCTCTTCTGCGGGGACAATGAAGCCTTGGAGCCAGCCAACCACCAACTGAATCCCCTCCAAATATGAGCCAAATTACACATCTCCTCCTTTAAATTGTGGGTGTTGGATACTGTGCCCAGGTACAGCAAAGCCGATTGATATACTCAACATGATCGAGAAATTAAAGTAGGGAAAACTATCAGAAAGGGAAAACTTGATTAGAAAGGATGTAAATTAAAAAAGAAATGGTGACAATAGTGAAAGTAAGCTGGCAGAATTCACAAAAGAAACCAAAGTTGATAATACAAATGACACAGAAATACGTATGATACAGAAATATAAAAACAATACAATAAATATTATTTTTAAAAATTAGATCCATGAAGAAAGACCAATAAAATATGATGAACCAGGGAATACCTCAGTAGCATACACAAGGCCTTAGGTTAAATCCCTAGCACTGAAGAAAAGAAATCTGAAAGCTTAGATGGCAAAGACCACAGCAACAATGGCAATTAGAAAACAGAATATAATATAATATAATATAATATAATATAATATAGTATAATATAAGCTTCATTATCCAAAGGAGTCAAGGGCCAGGGACATAGCTCAGTGGCACAAGCACCTGGCTGGCAAGGTCCCAAGTTCAATTTACCATACCAAACAAACAAACAATGGAGTCAAACGAGTTGATCAAAAAGTAATATTCAAACATTAAATGAAAGAAAAAAAATTGGAAGTAAAAGAAATTCTGAATTTGCAGATCCAAAAACACACACTGTCTTCCAGGCCAAAGCAATTTATTCCAGTTATCAGCATGATACATTCTGGTGAGGCTACTTACTTTCAAGAATAAAAATGAAGTTATATGAGCATTCAGTCAGAAAATGCAATTCCTTTGCAATAGGAGAAAATCAGAGGAGATTCCTATTTCTTCAGAGCAACATTTGGTACCAAGAACTTGTGAGCAAAAAAAAAGCATAAACTCCTCTTTTGTGGAATTTAAAAAAATTATTTGTTGATAAATTCTCATCAAACAAGTGGTGCAATTGAAAGAACTTAAGAAAGGTTTAACTTATGATATACAAGTATTACTGGTTTGCATTAAACTGAATAAAACAGAGTCAGTGGCCTGTTAGGAATCAAGCCTCTTTTGCAGGCAAAAGGTAAAGATTTATTGGTAATTACACCACTCTCCAAAGCTCACATTACCACCTGACCTCCCCTTCCTGTCAGATCAGCAGGGTTTTAAATTCTTTTGGGAGCTGGACCCCTCCTGTGAACTGAGAATGTGAGGAATCTAGGTTGCATGCTCCTTTGAATCATCTCAAAACCATCTGCAAGACTATTTTCCATGAAAATGGTTTCCCTAAACTCTTTTCCATGGAAAATTTTCTTCCACAAAACCAGTCCCTGGCATCAAAAAGGTTGATGAGCATTGAATTAAAATGTAGAAGGAAAGCATAACTTTCTTCCCATCTACTGGCAAGGATGAAGCAGGAGGATCGCAAGATTGCAGCCAGCCTGGCTGATTTACCATGATTGTATCTCAAAATAAAATCTAAGAGAGCTGGCAATGCAGTTCAGTGACAAATGTGAGAGCTTGGATTTAATCCCTCAAACCTTCAAAAACAACAACAACAAAAAATTTGAACTGAAAAATCTGCAATCTGCAAATTTACAAACTTTGAAATGTTTAAGGTAGCATATACCTAGGGGCTGCTGGTATTGCTCGGGTATAAAATTCTTGCCTGCCATGTGTGAGGCTGTATGTTCAAATTCAGCATTGAACCACATCCCACCTAAAGAATATCATGAATAAAATATAGGCATGAGCAAGCAGGGAGTTTTTGTTTTTTTAAAAAAAGGCAAGTGTGCCAATTTCCTAACCCTTTACATCCATGGGCAGTTACAAGATATTACTTACTCTTGATGATCCAAGTTCCTTCTGATGTTATTTCCTGTCTGTCAAAGAAAGTTCATTTATCCAATCTTTCAGAGAAGGTCTACAGGCAATGAGTTATTTTAGTTTTTTTGCATATGATATCTTTATCTTACCTTCATTTTTGAAAGATGCTGTCACTGAAAATAGAATTGTAGGTGGACATTTCTTTGCTTGCAATGTTTTAAAAATATTGTTGCACTTTCTTCTGACCTCCACAGTTTCTGTGAGAAATATACAGACATTAGAGACACAGGTCCCTTATAGGGAATGAGCTGTGTTTCTGTAGCTGCTTGTAAGACTTTTTCCTTTGTCTTTAGTTCTCAGCAGTTTGTTTTGATGTGTCTAGGTGTTTTAGTCTGTTTTGTGCTACTACCATGAAATTCCTGAGGCAGGTTAGCTCTGAAAAAGTGATTTCTTTAGCTCACAGTTTTAGAGGTTGAGAGTCCAAATAGCACAGCATCAGCTTGGCAAAGAGCCTCACAGCAAAGGATGGTAAATCACCATGATGGAGCAGGTGTGGGAGAGAGAAATCACACTGCCAAACTAGAAGCCCAAGAGAAGCTGTGTAGGGCTAGGCTCACGCTTTTCTTTCATGAACCAATCAGAGATTAGCCGGGCATGATGACTCACACCTGTAATCCCAGCACTTGGGGGCTGAGGCAGGAAGATTGTTGCCAGTTCAAGACCAACCTGGGCTACCAAGTGAGCTTAAGTCCAGCCTGAATTATATAATGAGACCTTGTCTCAAAACAGACAAAAAAAGAAAGAAAAAAGAACCAACCAGAGGCTCCATGATAAATATCCTAATCTATTACAAGATCACCTGCTCCATAACCTAAGGAGCATATGAGCTCCAGCCCCCATCACCACACTAAGAACATATGAACCAATATCCTGACCACAGAGACTAACTATAAACAATAGAACTTCATTTGGCTCATGTTTCCAGCAAGTGAGAAGTCCATTATCAAAACACCAGTGAGGGATGCCATCAATGGCATCCCATGATGAAGGCAAAGAGCAAGAGAGAGAGAGAGACAAAGCAGGGGCTAAGTTTTCCTTGGGAAGAAATCTCCTCCTGTGGTAACTAAGCCACTCTCACAACAGTGACATCACTGTGATCCCTTCTCTGCAGCCTCATCTCCTAACATGGGGCAGCAGCGATTACGTTTCCAACACATAAAATTTGGGGAACACTTTCAGATCATAGCACTATACATAGTTTATCTTGCTTGGGTTTCCCTGAGTTCTATGAATCTATAGGAGAAACTTTCATAAACTTGAGGACTTGTGAATATTTTTTAACATTTTTGCATCTCATTACTTCTACTTCTTGGATTCTGATAACATGAAATTAAAGAATATTTTTTCTTGGTCATATAATTTCTCTTCTTCTAATTAATTCTTCCCTCTCTTATATTCATTATATAGTTAAAATCCTCTCAGGGATATCTGTTTTGATTACTTCATGTTTTGGTTCTAAAATTTCCAGTTGGATCATTTTTTCAACAATTTTTTTTTTTTTTTTTTTTGGTCTTTTTCTTTTTTATCAGTACCAGGGGTCGAACTCATGACTGTCTGTTTTTAAGGCAGGCGCTTATGCCGCTGAGCTAAACCCCCAGCCCTAGTTGGATCATTTTTTTATATCTATTTATTTGCTGAAAGTTTCTGTCCTTTAATTCATTTCAAAAACATTCATCTTTACTTCCTTTAAAAACTTTATCAGATAATTTTAATGCTTCCTCTCAGTACTGTCTTTTACTGATTTGCTATTCCATGTGAATTGCGATTTTCCTGAATCTTTGATTGACAAGTAGTTATAGACTGTATCCAGACATTTGAAAAACGTTTCATGAGACTCTAGGTTTTATTTAATTATACAGAATGCTAATATGTTGCCTTATATTAGCAACTGATCTACAAATTTATGTTCAGGCTACAAACTCCAAACAGCTTTCTCTAAATTGTGGTTTCAGAGTCAGTTTTGCTTTCAAAGCATTAGTACTATTCAAACCTGTTTCATGTGAGCATTTTCCAATAATCAATATCAAACCTAGCTGATGATCTACTCCTTCTTTCAGATCCCAAAGTCTTTGATGTGCTAGTTAGGATAAATGTGATCAGTTTAATAAATACAGAAAAAATTCTCAAAATTTAATATCGTGTCTTGATTGCTTCAAAATACAGAAAACTGGGACTAAAACAGAATCTTGACAATTCAAAAAACAGAGTCCATGATAAACCTAAAGATGATAAGATACTTAGTATCAGAAAACTAAGTGTTTTTACTCTAAACAAACCAACAAAAAAAGATAAACTGGAAAGGAAATACATAAAAACATCTTTATTCAAAAATAACATTGAGAATCTACAAAACATTGAGAACTAATGGCAAAATCACATGTTTAAGGTCAACATATCAAAACCAATAGTACATTTATTTATATACAAGCAGTGAATAGTTAAAAATTAAAAACAAACATCAAAATAGACCAAAAATATGAAGCACAGAAAAAACAACAAAATCTATGTAAAAGATGTAAACAAAAACCACTAAGTATCATGAGAAAAGTTAAAGACAATTAGGTCAATGAAATGACATATCATTGTTATGAATCAGAACCGTAAAGATACCAGCTCTTTCCAAATTGATCTACAGGATGAAATCCAAAACTCCCTGAAAGATATATATATTTTGAAACAAGGTCTCAGTATGCAGTTGAGGCAGACCTTGACTCACTATGTAACACAGGCTGACCTCAGAATTCCTGGTGATTTTCATGTCTCAGTTTCCAGGGAGCTGGGATTACAGATGTGTATGCCACTACACCCTGCAAGACCTGCAAGATTTTGAAATTTATATAGAAATACAAAGTATCTAAAATAGACAAAATAAAAAAAAAACATGAGTCTTTTGAAAAAGCAAAACTAAGTTGAAAGTTATTCTGAGTTTTAATATAAATTTATAGACAAATTGTACATTAATAAAAACAGTCTGATATTGGCATGTAAATCAATAAAACAAAATAATGAATCTAGAAATATATATACATGTATACATACACATATATAACTCATTGATTCCCAATAAAGTTGCCAAGGTATTTCAATATGGAAAACTTTCTCTTTTCAACACAGAGAATTGGAAAAGTAGATATTAATATACCACAAAAAAATGAGAGAGAACTTTTAACTTTCATCTTCAGACCAGATCCAAAATTTAACATGGCAAAGATCATAGACCTAAATGTAAGAATTAAAACTCTAATATTTCTAGAAGGAATTATATAAGAAATATTTGCTCTCTTGAGTTATAATAGAGTTTTTAAAAGTATAAACTAAAGAAGCAAAAATATTAATAGATTAGACTTCAGGGGAAAAAATCTACTCTTCAGAAGTTATTGTTACAGATCTTAGAGAATGAGAATGGAGCCAAGAAGGAGAAGAGAGAGAAAAGGGTTAGAGGCAGTGGATTGATCAAAGCTCAACATATACAGGTGTATAGATGTCACAATGAAACTAGTTCATTTGTACAATTAACATGATGGAATAATTATAATAAAAAATGAAAGATATCATTAAGAAAACAAATGCAGGTCATAGATTCGGTAAGACATGCAACTGATACAGGATCTGATGCAAGAAGATAAAAAGTATTTTATGACCCAGTAAAAGTATTTTATGACCCAATTCAATAAGTGTTTGAGGTAACCAGGCACGGTCATGCACACCTGTCACCCGAGCTACTTGGGAGGATAAAGTAGACGAATCACAAGTATGAGGCCAGTTTGGGAAATCTGGCAAGATTCTGTCTCAAAATAAAAAATAAAAGAGGGCTGATGATGTATCTTGGAATGCCCTGGATCAACCTACAGTACTGCAAATAATAATAGTAGTAGTAGTAGTAGTATTAGAAAGCAAAAAGAAAAATCAAGGGAATTACTCAAATCCTTCACCCAATAATATATACATACTAAGCAAGCACATGCAAAGATGTTCAACATCTCACTGATCATTAGACAAATGCAAACTTTAAAATACTGAGACACCGCAAAACACTCAGTCGTACTTAAGAGAGAAAAAAAGTACATGCTTTGGTCTGGTTTGTGGGACTCTACCAGATTGGCAATGTATCAAGAAAAGAGATTTACTTTCCAGTAGTTCTAAAGGCCAGGAAATCCCAGATCAATCACCAGCAGTTTCCTTGCCTGGTGAGGGTCCAGTGTTTGCTTCCAAAGTCACCCCTTAATCATTTTATCTTGCAGGTAAGAGGAACACTGCATGATCAAAGGGTGGAACAGCACCACACAAGAGAGTGAACCCATTCCAATACCTCTTTTTATAAGTGCCAAATTTCACTCATTGAAAGGTAAACCCTCCTGAATTAATCACCTTGCAGAGGTCACACCCCAGTACTATGGCCCTGGGGATTAAGGTTCCACATGAACTTTGGGGGACATATTTAGGTGATAGAAAAATCAAATCTAGTAAGAATACTAAGCACTGGATCACACATATTCGTGGGGAAAACACAAAATAATACAGTTACAGAGTTTGTCATTTTCTTATCAACCTACACACCCCCAAGTATTAACCCAATAAAAACATATGTCTAAAGGCATATACTCATCAACAGCTTCTTTATTAATTACCACAAATTTGTAGGCAAACTAAATCTTCATCAACTACTTAATGTAAGCAAATTGTTGTGTCTGTATAATAGAGGGAGTTAAAACAGCCAGACACGAGTGATTCTATTTGTACAAAATTTTAGAAAAGGGAAAATTGCAATAACAAAAAGCCATTTTTTGCTGCCTGGGGCCAGAACAGGGAGAGGGAATTGACTGGAAAGGAGTGAGAAACAACTTTTTAGGGGGATGGATATGCTCTATGTTATGACTGTGGTGGTAATTTTACAACTGTATATGCTTGCCAAAAATTAGAATTGTGCACTTTAAAACTGACTTTACATTTGTCAAATTTATCGCATGTAGTTTGCCACATTAAAACTGATGATTTTAACAGTAGGAAATGAGAAAGTCATATCCACAACAAAATTTATCTCTTCATAGAGGTCTAACTTCATAGATAATTTATATTACAGTATTAGTAGACAATTTTTGTAAGCTTGGAAAACCCATAAAAAACCACCAAAAATTAATATAATATGAGAATTCAGTAATGAGACTATAAAATCAATACACAAAATATAAAGCTTTCCAATATTCAAATAATTAACAGTGAGAAATTTATTTATAATAAGGGGAAACATCATACTATGGCTTGAGTGTATCCCACAAAATTTCATGTGTTGGAAATCTCATTAACCAAACTGGTGTATTAATATATTTGGAGGTGATGCCTTTGGCAGTTAACTAGGATTAGATAAAGTCATAAGGATAAGGCCCACATGATGGTATTAGTGGTTTTGTGATAAGAAAAAGAAAAGCTTGAGCTAGCATGCGTTCTCTCTAACTTTGGGAGACTTTACCATGTTTTGATGCAATAAGAAAGGCCTCACCTCACTGGCATTAGCCAGTGCCATTCCTGGCCTCCAGAAACATGAGCTGAATATATTCCTGTTCTTTACAAATTACTCCATTTGCAGTATTCAGTTATTGCAATGGAAAATAACTTAGATACATAGTATTCAAAAAAATTACAAAATATATGTGTAATAACTATAGAGAAATTGTTAAGCCACTCTGGAAGAAGAGAAAGGAAAAAAAAATAGTAACTAGAAAAGTATCCTCTCTTCTCATTAAGGAACATTCTGTTTTGAAATTCTTTTTTTTTTTCCAAATTGGACTAAAATTAAAAACTATATTAATCAATGAAGTAGGTTCCAGAACTAATCCCAAATACATAATCTAATTGTAATATAATTCAAAAGGTACTTCAAGTCATTGGATACTATACAGATTATTCAAGAATTGACCTGTGGGATAACTTTTAAGCTTCTGGAAAGTATAAGTTTACAATGTATACTTCATTCTTTAAATCACAATAAATTCCAATTATATCTTTGTATGCCAAAAGTAAGACCATGAAGTTAGAAAAAGTAACTTGTTTTATTATCTAGTGTTGGGAAGCCCTATTAAGCATACATAAAATTCAAACTTAAGATAAAAACATCATTTTAACTACGTAAAATGTTTAACAGTCTGTGATGCAAAAATGTATTATAACTTAAAGGGATAAATGTAAATTAGGTTTTAACAAATTTGCAAAACTAACAAAGAGCTAGTATCATTGCATTTAAAATAGTTTAACAAGTTAATAAAGGGAGCACCCTACGGAAAATGTAGCAAACCAAAAGAGGCAAATAAGAAAAATAATACAAGGTGACTCACAATATAAATTTGTTCTATTTCACTTATGATTTACAAAACTAAGTTAAATAGAAATGAGCTGCTGTGTCTCAGAGAGGTAAGAAGACAAAAAATTCTGTTGATATTTGTTATACCCACTGCATTCAGTAAGGAATAGAACACAGAGATTTGTAGCTACGGGGTAAGTGTTGCTTTCTGTGGAATTAAGTACTCTACCAAGTGCTCCTGCAAGTCCTTGCCCACCCTAACTGCGTGAACTCTGGAGAGTGTGCGGCACTGGGTATCTTTAATCTAAATCAGAGAGGTCAGGCTCACTTTCAAGAGGTTTTGGAAAACTGCACGCTCGCTTCTATCAGCAATGTCAGGTGAACCATGCGTTCATTAACCCATTACATAACCCTCTGTACAAGGTTTTCAATCCGGATGTCTCCCGCGGGATCCGAGAATTTGTTTTTAAAAAGCGCCTCGGTGATGGTGACACTCAGTCCAGGTATTTACTTTTCACAGCCACTGGGCTGGCAAGCGGGCTTTGACTCTTTGCTTGCTGTTTGATAGTAAACTGAAATAGGAACAACCTTCAACTGTGTCCCGCTCTTTCCTGACAATCTTTAAAGCCAGACCAGCCCTTTGCTCTCTTAGCTTGGTGCTGTGGTCTGAGCACATCTCTCAAAGTTCATGTTTTGAAAATTTAATCTTCAATACTACACTGTGCAGAGGTAAGATCCTTAGAAGGATTATTGCAAGCAGAGTCTCCTCATGAATGAATTAATGCTGCTCTCAAGGGAAGAGGTCCATTATTTGAGAGTGGGTTTATTATAAAAAATAAATTGTGTTTGACCCGCTCCTGCTCTCTGTAGCCCTGTGGTTCCTTTTCTATGTTATAACGCAGAAGAAAACCTTTCAGCAGATGTATCCCCTACCTCAAACTTTTCAGCCTCAAGAACCATGAGCCAATAAGCCTTTGTTCTTTATGAATTACCTGGTCACAGCAGCAGCAGGAGCAGAGGATGAACTAACATTGGCAAAGATGTAGATACTAAAATAATTCCCCATCACGCACCATTAGTTAGAAAAATGCAGTCCTTTTCAATTTGGCAATATTTCTCAAAATTCATATGTACATATTCTTGGCCCAGCAATTCCATTTCTAGATATTTATCCAATAATATAATGCTTTCTCCAAATACACAAAGATTATATGATAGTTTTATTGTAGCAGTATAACAACAGGTAAAAAAGTGGAAACAAATGTCTAGTCACTTGAGAATTATTTAAATATATTAGGGTCACTGGTAAGGGAATACACTGTAGCTATTAGATTGAATACAATAGATTTATCACAGTGAAATAGAAATATGACCATGATGTATAAAATATAAATGGTAAGCTGCAGAATAATACAGAGAGAGAATTTATTTTGTCCAACTTAGATACATTTTATATATCTAAAATATGACATTTGATATGTGTAATGTGATTCTACGGGCTGAGTGTTTGTACACACTCCATATTCATAAGTGGAAATTGAACCTTCAGTAGGTGCTATTAAAGAAGTGGAGCTGAACCCTCAAAAATGAAATTAATCCCCTGACAAAAGAGAGCCTAGAGAGCTCCTTCACCATCTTGCTACCATGTATGAGCCAGAAGTGGGTCCTCACCCGACACGGAATCTACCAGAACCTTGAACTTAGACTTCCCGGTCTTCAGAGATAAATTAGAAGAACCGTGCCAGTCCAAAATAAATTAGAACCATGCTCACACACAGTGAATTCTGAAAGAGTCTAAAGAATTTAGTGAAAGAAAAGGCCAGAGGCTCAAAATCAGTGAAACTACATAACTAGAAGATATGACATGAGTAAGATCTGCTTTGCAATTTCCCGTTTAAATTATGTTACAAGTACATATGACCTATTTATTTATTTTTTCCAACTTGATAGCATCAGTGCCACAACATTAAACATTTAGTGAGGGAGACTGGAGATTGAACGCAGATCTTCACACATGCTAAGTTCATATTCTACCACTGAGCTATACCCACATGTAAGCAATTTTTATCTATTCATTTTAGATGATCAGCCAGGGCCCATAATCAAGAACCTCTTTCTTTCTTTCTCTCTTTCTTTCTTTCTTTCTTTCTTCCTTCCTTCCTTCCTTCCTGTCTTTCTTTCTTTTTTCTTTTTTTTTTGACCTTGTTTTTAACCACTGAAATGAATAAAACCATGCCTCATGAAAAAGATAAATGGAAAATAAAAAATGGATTACAGCCATTACAATTGGAGAGAAAACCTTAAGGCCTTGCCCATGCAGTGCACTGTTTCTTACCCCCACTGTAATTCTATTTCCAATGCCTTGAACAAAAGTCAGCATCATTCGATGATGTAAAACATAAGTGTCTAGTTTTACATTTCTATAATTTCTCTAGTAACCATGAACTGAGCTACTACAGCTCACACTTCCTTTATGTGTGCACAATTTCTATGAATTCTAGGGAAAGAATATGCCAACAACAGCTATAACTAATGCCGATGAATGATAACAAGACCTGTTCCATATACGAAATAATGCTGGGGACCTAGACCCTCCTCTCATAGAAAGACGGTACCTCAAATTACCTTTACTTAGAAGAAAATAGGAAATTACAAACTTGTAGAAGAAAATTAATGGATTCTGGTGTAGGCTTGACATTCAGAACTTTCAGACAGCTAGGTCAAGCTGGCATTTCGATATGCAAACCTAGTGCTGTAAAGTATAAGGCCAGCTCTCAGGGGAGAGAGCACTAGCCAATTCAATCTTAAACTTCTCTTTAGAACCATGGAAGCTTAAACCTTGATATAAATATTTATGTGCTCTAAATTTTTAAGAAAATGTTCCAAAAACCCATAATGGAGTAATACCTCACATTATTTCTCAACCTGAGAGAACAAAATACTATTTAGAATTCCAAATAATGACACATTTTTTTTTCACAAAACCATATGGAAGAGGCCCTACAACAATCTCTCAGTAGCTGTGTTAGTCAGCTTTTCATTGCTGGACAGAATACCGAAACCACGATTTTAAGAAAGACAGCTTTACTTCGACTCACACTTTTAAAGGGATTCAATCCGTGTTGGCCCCAAGTGAGAAACACCATAGCAGAAGAGCATAGAGAACGGAGCCATTTACTTCATGACAGCTGCGAATCAAAGCAGGGCAACGATGCCAAAGATGAAGGGCCAAGAGGACAGACATGGACCTTCCAGGCCATGACTTCGTAGCTTACCCAAACACAATCAGAAGTGTGCTACATCAATCCCCAGGCTAAACCCAAAGCAAATCAACACCCCAATCTAACTACACAATCTCCATGAAGACTCATTGTTATTTTCTTTCATAAAAGTTCTATTATTTGGAGAAAGCTCTGTAAAACTGGATAACTGACAGCAAAATATACCTTAAATTGTGTATAGCATGCTGAACTAAGAAGCTGCTTTATAGTCTGGTGCTGGTTTGTATTTTTTTTTTAAACCAAGGCAAAAACCTCTTGTGTTATGGGCCATGTGCCAGAGGATATAACATTTTGGCTCTATCCCCAACTTGTTTTGTTCACTCACTGTAAACGATTCTCTATTACAAACTTTCTCTGTGTTTTCCTTAGTTGTCTTAGGGTAGGTTCAAAATCCCCTAACTTTCCTAATTTTCTGCATTTATCTAACCAGTTAATGTGAACATAGTCCTGTTATTTGGGATAAATGACAGAATCACTGCATTTTTACAGCTGTGTTTGGGGAACAGGTTGGAATCAGAAAAGCACAAATGAGAATCAAAGACCCAAGCAAGGCAGAAAGACTTTCTAACTAAAAATCTCAGTTGAAGCTGTGTCTCTGGCTTTCTCGATGGAACTCACAGCACTTTACAGTGATTATCAAATGAATCACCCAAACATCCTTGCATATCAGCAGAGCGTCTGTACTATAATAGACACTTAATGGATTGGAAAAACTGCACTGCAGAAAGGTTAAGTGATTTATCAAATATTGCAAAATGAGCCAGGATTAGAACAAAAAAAAGTAGTCCTCAGTGTCCCTGACCTGGTCACTGGTGCTAGTTGAATAATCACCCTTCTTTGTATGTATTAACTTTCTTCCCATAATAGGGACTACAAACAGATACAGTCTTCACCTTGATTGCTATTTGGTTTTCTTTTGCTCCTCCTCACTTTCACTCCAGAAAAGGGGAAATGATATTAGTAATATTTGAATAGCATTCTATCTCAAAAAGTACTTTTATAATGATTTCATTTAATCAAGCAAACACCTTATTTGCATTCTGCATTTCTCCAATCCCTAACTCCAATTCTCTACTCAATAGCTGATCTGAAATTGCCCAAAGACATCTAATATTAAAAGCTCTAGGGAAAAGGAATTTTCTTGAGTCATAATATATAGAACCTTGAGATAACCATACCATAAAGAATTTCTTATTTTTTTATTTAGGAAATACACACTGAGATCACTGTGTATAAGACAATACTAAGTACTATGAATATGGAGATGATTAAGATAAAGTCCTTAAATGAAGGACCAGGGTCTAAAGTGGAAATGCCTTGCAACTAGAACATCACAGGAGCCTCAGTCGAGGTATGAAGAGCATGCTTTATGAATACTGATGAGGTGGAAATGTGTTCTTCTTGGGGAATCAGAAAAAGCAACTATGTTGAATTGGTTCTATAGGTCTCCCCATTATGCATCCACTTTTCACCAACTATGTACCCTGAAAACCGGACTTTCATGGACATGATCACCCATGCTGTCTTGCTTGCCTATGAACTTTAGGGTGGACTTTGGCAATGAACGACTCCAGCAAATCAGAAGAGAAGCCATGCAGAGACAGGTTAGGTGTTTGTTTTTCAACAGTTCTCCTGTCCAATTACAGTTTGACAGCAACCATATTCTTCTATGAAAGGCCAGCACGCCTGTCCTCAACTCTCAGGTCAATCTGGGTCATTGATTACATGGCTTCAATTACTTCGGCAGACAAGGGATGATAGACTGCCACCTGGATCAGTCCCAAACAGCTGCATGACTTCTTTTTCCATAACTGTTTGTAAATAACATCTTCATGAAAATTGTTAAGCAGAAGAATAGCCTAATGAGTTTACAGTGGGGAGTTGTTAAGGCAAGAAAACTCAGAAACAGGCCACTTGATTAGGTATTGCTGATATCATGTAGAAGAGCTAGAACTTGAATTAAAGCAATGGTAGCTCAAGATGGGAAGGAGATAACTAACTTGCAAGGTATTTGTGGGACTTGAATTTCCAGGCTACATAATCACTGGACATTGAAGAGGGTAAGGGAATGTGTCAAGTTAGAGTTAACTGCCATGCTATTAGGAAAAAATATATTCTTAAAAATTATTTTTAAAGCTATGTGATGCTATTTGTGATATACAATTTAATTAAAGAATAATTTGGCATAACTACTGCCATCTGTTTATGAAGTATCTTGCCCTTGCATCAGGAAGGAAATCAGCAGTCACCTTCAAGAGAACTTGCCCAGCAAACAAGAATACAAAACACACCTGTGCATGTGCATCTTTTTCAGGTGCATGCCTTTGCTACTAAACACATATGCAACCACCATCAAGGCCAGCAAAACAGATCACAATGCCTTTGGAGTTTAGTGTTTTGCCTATGTTGAAGTCAATACCTTTTGATAGCTTGCACAGCTAAATTACCCTACAGTCTAAATACACTACGATGATATTGAGGTCAGGATAATGAAAGCATGCCACATTCTAACATTTGTCTAAATGGCAATCAACTCAATGCTATTGTTGCTCTTTTTGAAGGCCTCAGTGTCTTAACTGCACTTCAAATTTCCGCTGCCTTTAACAAAGCAAAAAAGGCTTTAATTTCATTGTCAGACTACTTTACATTGTCAGAATTCCTAGAGGAATGGTCATAGAACATACAATTGTAAATGAGTTATGTCTAGGTAAAGGCAAAACCTCAGAGATAAAAAAAAAAAAAACCTTTGTTTTGGAATATTAATGATCAGATATTAAAATGGTATTGCTAATGTATTCTAATTCTTTTAAAAATGGAAATCAAACCTTAACAAATACGATAATCAAATAAAATCAGATATGCAAATAGTCTTGTCATTTCTTTCACTGATTAATCTGTTTGGATCTTTATAAGAAAATCCTTTTTTCCAAATGAAATTAAGTCTGAGAAACCATCAACCTTTCTGGAATTACTCAGAAAAAAATAAATACATATATATTTGATAAATGCACATGGGAAAAATATGCACATGAAATATAGATAATAATGTCCTTACTTTTAGTGATTAAAAACATTTATTAAGGTTCAACAATAAAGAATTAGGAAGGAAATTGACAGGAAAGTCTGGTGCTCAGGCAGATGAAATTGGAGACCAAATTGAAAACTGGTTTAACTACGACCATGTTTCTCCAGTATCCTTTCAATGAGCAGGGAGATAAGAAGGAAGCCTGACTCTGTGGAAACACCGACTGCTCATTCTATCCTTTTCACTTCTACACAGGCAAATTCAAGACAATGAGACAGCATCAAAAATGCTTTGATGGAGTTGGAAAGAGTGGTTTACTGGTAGACATGTACTTAGCACGTGTGGCGCCCTAGTTTACAACCCCAGCTCCCACAAGAAGAAGATAAATATTTTAAGTATCTCGTGACCATAAGCTGGCCGTGGAGACACACATCTCTAGTCTCAGCACTCAGTAGGCTGAGGCAGTAGGATTGCCTCAAATCTGAGGCCAATCTGGGCTACACAGCTGCTTTTATTTTTGTTTTTTGAGACAGCCTGAACTCCCCAGCAAGAACCTGTCTCAAAAAACAAAAATAAAAGCAGAAACCCTGAATCTCATGACCCAGAAGCCGCCTTGCAAAGTCCCTTAACTTTTGTGACTTTTCCCTGCCCGCTGTTTCTCAGAGACTCACTTTCCATAAACAAGCTCTTCCGTCTATGATCCTTGAGGTCTTCTCACCACCACGCTTGCTTTTGAGAAGCCAGCCTCTTCAGAGCCTTTGAGCTTGCTCCCACTAGGCAATTATGGCAGCATCCCCTTCAAGAAGAAATGAGTTCGAATCTTCTTTTCATATTTTGAATCATGGTCAGATTTATTAGAGTTGAAATTACTTGAAGGGTAAAAATGATAGAACTGGCTCAGTCATTTTCTTGGGCTTCAAGGAAACTGGTCATTTTTTTCAGACTCGTAGCCAACCCTTGATCTAATGGCGCAAGTACAACACAGGATTAGCAGTACGTTCTCTTCTCAAGGTGAATTTATCTCTGGAGTTCTTTGTGTCCCTTTTCATCTGCAACAAAGGTTTCCTTAATATTAAATTTTGAAAGGCACTGGGCTTCTTATGCAAATTTTCCTCCACCACTACCGCCTAATTCTTCATACCCAGAGAAAGGACAGACTTCAAAAGTCACACAGACCTTTAAAAATGCCCTAGATGTAAACATGTGTTTACATCTTCTGTTCTCTCCCAAAATACTCGTAAAAAGTAGATTTTTTTTTAAAAATCACCTGCAAAAATATATTTTTTAAAAAATCAAGCAGAAAAGCAGAGACAACAGCAATCAAGCTTGCATGCCTGAAAATAGATGGCAAAACTTAAGTGAAGAGAAAAAAATAGGTCTTGACCACATGTCAGGAATCATATAGGCGTCTGTCTTCTTAACAGAAGCACTGGACACCAGAAAACAGTGAAGAAATGCCTTCAAAATCCTGAGAAAAATGATTCCAATACTGAGCCAAGGTCTTATTGGAATATAAGAGTAAGATAAAGATTTTTCTCAAGGAAAATTTCAAAACTGCTTACCTCTCATCCAGCACTACTCAGGAAGCTGCCAGAATAGGTGCTCTGACAGGAGTGTTTACCAAGAAAGCAAGGGACAGAAACTGAGGTATCCATGCAGAAGCAGCTGTGTAACATACAGGACCCCATGCAGAATCTACACACCGAGTCCCTTTTGCAAACTTAATTAACAATCTCAAGATAGCAATAAGAGAGCATAGAATCAAATGCATAGTCCTTCTAGGCGCAGGGCCATAAGGACCAAACCTAGGAAACCAGCCCAAGTCAAACTCAGGAGGGAGAAGAAGGAAGTCCAGAGTATCGTCAGCCCAAAATGCAGCCAGAAAATGGATTATTGCAGTTGTCTTCAAGGGAAAGAATGACATGGAGAGAATATTCAGTCTGTTTTAACACACTGAAAGAATATTTTCACTTTTTGGGGAAAGGAAGTGAAAAATTAATAATGCATGCTGTTAAAGCAATTTTCCAGGCAGACTGATTATTGGTATCAATTTTTTTTATGTCAAGCTGGCTGCCAGAGTAAAGGTTTCTAAAAAAGCCAATTAAAAGATTAATTGGTGCTAGGCAAGGTGGTATACAACTGCAACTGAGCTAGAAGGACTCAAGTTCAACATCATTCTGGGACTGGGGATGTTTCTCAGTGGGAAAGCACTTCCCTAACCTGTGTGGAACCTGGAACCCTGCGCTCAATCCCCTTGTACTGCAGAAAGAATATATTAGAGACAAGACTGCACATAGGTTAGAGGCATAGAAGGAGCTACATACCTATGATAGACTGGTAAAGTCTAAAATTTATGAAGCCTATCACAAGCCAGACAACTAAGCAGATAAATCCAGCTTCCAGAATGGAGCTTATCATTATTGAAATCTACCAGAAAGTTGCTCAGGTAATTTTTAGGAATCTTAGACAATAATTCCTGCTTCCAACTAGGGGCCGGTATTGATAAAATCATAATAATTTTTTTCTTACTAGCTCAATAAACACATCTATAAATAAATCAAAAACTAAGATAATTGTTAGCTTTCAGAAAAATGAAAAGTTCTACAGGAAATGTAAAGTATTAACATGCATACCTCAACTGTGAATACTACTATATTTTTGAAATTGTTTTAAGTTACATCTATTGCTTTTACCAGAAATTATAATATATCAGCATTTAGAGCATAGTAAAGGTCCACAGATGAAAAGCATATAAGAGAACTATGCCCTCAATTGTCCTGTAAATAAATTAATAACTACTATAATTGAAAGCTACAGAAGTAGCATTATAGGTATATCATTTGAACATAGGAAGATCAGTACCAAGAAGTAGTGTGAATGAGCTGAATGTCCTTAGCTCTGAAAATAGGAATTCAAAGTAAAATGATGTGTGAGGTTGCTACTTGCTGCTATCTCTTTTCAAAACCTCTGATATTTTTCTTATTTATTCTTGATGATTTTCTTTTTTCAGTTATGTAGGTAAAAAGAAAAGACAAAAAAAGTTCAAAGATCTGTTTCCCCAGAATAGGAGTTTCTGACTAGCCTCTCCTTTACAAAACACAAAATGTACAGTCTGTTCAACTGACCTTTCAAAGATGAGAGCATCTCCTTTAATCTTTATTTTTTAAATTTCTGTCTTAATAGTCACTCAAATACATGCATATATTTTTACCTGTATATAAAAGTTTGAAAAAAACAAGCAATGAGACTTTAACTGTTCTTCTATAAGTGGTAGAATATCAAGTTATGTTTCTTCTTTATACTTTTCTCTGTGGTCTAAATGGTTTACACTAAACATAAAATAATTTTTCAATAAGAAAATGATGTCTTTAATTTAAGTGAAGAAATAAGATCACATCAAAAACTTGTTGACAAGGGTATGCATGAGTATGTGTGTAGAGTGTGTGTGTGGAGTGTGTGCATGGAGAGAGAGAGAGAGAGAGAGAGAGAGAGAGAGAGAGAGAGAGAGTGTGTGTGTGTGTGTGTGTGTGTGTGTGTGTGATACAGAATTCGAGGATCACAATGAAAGCCCAGAGTGGACCAGCATAATGAGACCATCAGGAAGCAGCAGTTCTTGTGAGAAGGGGAACAAGGGAGGGGTGGAAGAAGGGAAAAGGAAAAAATGGCAACAAAAACTTTTATAAATAAAGAGAGGAAGAGGGAGTAAAGGGAGGGGAGAAGAATGGGGGAAAAGAAAAATCAAGATATATTAGGTACAGATACAAATTCCCTATGATGAATGTGATCATTGTGTGTATCAAATGAGTACCAGCAAAATCAAATTAAAAATAAAAAACAGCAGCCACACTATCCTAGGAACAGACAAGACCCCACTCTAGAGATTGTTTTCCCTGTCTTTAGCATTCCTTAGAAGGCCTTTTGCAGGCTGACCACCACTGTCTTGTGTTCATTCATTCATTCAACAAGTATTTATGGAAGACTGAAAGTGTGATAATCTAGGTAGGTTCCAGAGGTACGAAGATAGGCAAGCACGGAGTCAATCACCACACAGCTGCACGGTATTAACGCACCAAGAACCGACTCTAAGAGAGTCTTAGGTGAACGGTGGGACTTTTCTAGAAATTCAAGGTAGAAAAGAGAACAACATGTACACAAGCCACAAGCAATTCCAGACAAGATGAGTGGAAACTTCCTGGCTGATGTTGAGTGCTAAAAATGTTCTCCATTTCTCTCTCAACAGTCCCCAAAGTTTCCATTCAAAGACAAATGAGCTAGACATATACTTACAAATGGCTCCTACTTGGGATCCTACTAAGACTTGTAAAACAAGCACATTTTGTTCTGTACATATTGACTTGTATATTGATTTTAATTTATTTGCTGTAATTAAACTTGTGTAATTATTGCAGGGAAATTCGAGGAAATCCAGTTTGTATATTTTCTGTAACACCGACTCTCTGCTTTGCCAGTTTATTAGGATTCTCTGCAGCTTGGAAGTAGAGACTAAAGATCTTAGTGGTACGATCCTTGGTAGAAACAGGAGACAGGAATAGGCACAATTCAGAGAGAAACTATTTTTCTTGTAAAGTATTTGTTTAAATGTTATACGCCAGTTTCCTTTCTCTTTTAAGTTCTAATCTTCAATTCCCACCAGCTTAGGGGTGAACACTGATCACTTTCTTGGTCACCCTGCCATATCCTTATATGCATAAATACAAAGAAAAGAAGGTGAACATTTTCAGACCAACAGTACAAGAGGTAAAATGGCATGCTCCTCTGTGATCTACTTTGTTCATTCAACAATTTATCATTGATATGTCAAAATGTTTATTTTTAGTCCTCATTAGTATAGTAATATGTCTCCCATGTGGGAGGGGAAAGTCACACCCTTCATCAGAAAGCCAGGGAGTGGTTCAGGAGTGGAGCTCAGTGTTAATAACCCACTTTAATGAGAACTCAGAGATCCCAGGACAGCTGCCTTCATCTCTCCCAGAGCTCCCCTTCCCATGACCTGGAGACCTCCAGGTAGGTCACACCCCAAATGGATCTATACCATTTCCCCCATACCATTTGCCTCACTTTAGACCAAACTCCTCCCAGGGAAGTACAACCAAACCATAGCAAAGGGGCTGGGGCTGCGGAGTAACAGGAACTAAAGGTGGAGCAAAAACTGGAGGGTCTACTAGTGGATACAGGTTCATAGGGAGAATATCAATATTCGAGGTTTAATTATTATGGCAGCACAACACTGTGAGCATCCTAAAATCCACTGAAATACATTCTTTAAGGGAGTAATTACATAGTGTATAAAATCTATCTCAAGAGGACTTTTTATTAATTATACTCTGAAAATGGATGAGGTGCTATGTTTCCTTGCCCTAGTTGTTCTTTTTTATTTTTAATAATGGAAAAAGCTCTTCCAGAGTCTGTATTGATAGGTATTTTGTAAACATATCCTGTTCTTGAAGTTAGTACAAAATTCTGCAGATGACATCCTTCAAGCTGAAAGAGATGACCAGTCCTGAGCACACTGACAGCCCACAGACTGACTTAATTTTGTCACAGAATAAACATGTCAGGAAAGGGCAGCAAAGAAAAGCTTTTTACAGTCCACAGAACTGTACAAGTTACTTTACAAATACAATCTCCGGTCACAAAGGAGAGAAGTCCCATTCCACCAGGTTACACAGCCAGATGCGTTCACTGAGATTTGAAGCTCTGCCTACGAAGTACTGGTGGTCCATCTTATGCCCCCTCTAACAAGTCCTGCTCACGTATTCATCCATCACAATAAGGAGCTGCGCTTCCTGACTTCCAAACACCAAAGACTGGAATAATGCTGAGTAGCGGTATGAAGTTGCCACAATATTCATTTTTTTCATTGCCCCCTGAGATCCTATGAGGAAAAAACTTGCCTACACAAACATACTCTTTGAGGTCCCTCAGATACTCTGTGGAGATTTCTGAGCTTCCCTAGGTCATAAGGAATGCACTTGGACGTCAACATTCCGCCAATACTGTGATTCAGAACGCAGCACCATGAGTCTGAGGCCACACAGAGCCACAAAGATCACGGTCACACCAGTGACTGACAGCCATCAGAAGACTCGCAGCCATCCGACCTAGGAAATTGATGTGCTGGTTCCCCAAGGTTGGATTTTACATTGTGTAATTATGGACAGTGCCATACCAAAATTAAAATTTTAATTTGATTTTTCCCCCTTTGAGGATAAAACTCTGCACCTCACATATGCTAACAGATGCTCTACCACTGAGCTACACCCCTAGTCCTGAGACTTTTAATTTGGAAAAATCTTAGAGTTTATCTACTCAAACCTTATACTTCAGAGATGTAGAAGCTGAGATCCTGAGGTTTTTATTAATTATTTACTCAGAGAAAGCTCAGCGAGGAGGTGATAGCAAGATTCTGAATTCCTCACGTAGGTTGCCCTTCCTTCCTCCTCTGAAAAACCTTCAGTCAGTTTTCAGCCTGTGAATTTGCTGTCTTCTCTCTCTCTCTGTGCTGCATGGGGAATTGTTCAACTCTAGCTACAGAGGCTGCAAGTGAATCCAGTCTCAGCACTGATGTTTTCAAGTCACATGTCTTCAAGTTGCTAAAATTTCTAGCCTGTGAAACATAGAATGAAATGCCAGGATACTATTTTTGATTGACACAGAAAGCAAGGAAGCAGACTTATATATACTGGCAAAATCCTATGCTGATAGTGAGAAATTGCTAGTGACAAGATATGTTACTACATAGCACTGATAAAAATTTCACTTTTCCTATTGATTTATGTGGGTGTGCTTTGCTTTAGACTCCACTTTCTAGTATTCCAAAAGTAGGCATTTAACTTTATTTTTTAATGAACTGTAAATATAGTTGCATCACAAATATGATTAAACAACCAAGAGTGAAAAGAACTACCAATAGGATTTAGTAAACGCTTACTTTTTGGTCACGTTCCAGTTTATCTGTTTTCCTTCAGCTGCAAGTTCATTGTTTTAATATATGTGCATCTTCCAAACCATTTCTGTAAGTTGATATACTCAGAAAATCTACCAGAATTATTTTTTCAAGTAGTTAGGACATCACAAAGGACAAAATTTAGTTTGCTAACAGTGAAATGATTTTTAACTTTGGTGTATGATATGAAATAATAGATTGTTCAAAAATAGAAAATATTCATTAATCTTTAAAAGACTACTTGCCACATATTTTGCTGTGGCAAAATATTTGGCTAAACTATGTCACAGTAGCAGCTAACTTAAAATATAAGGAAAGCACTTAAAAAGTCAAAGTTTATGGCACATTTACATAGCCGTGTGGAATTCTGCCCTGTTCTCTAGTTAGTGAACATAATGGTCACATTTAAAAATAAATATTTGAGATTCTGATGTGACTGGAATGAGTTTAGAAGTTCAAAATAAAATTCAATATGTACAACATATTATGTACTGAATATACACACTGAATTAAATGCGTAATATACAAATATGAATCAAGATAAAATCTGATAAAAGTATTTTCTTTGAGATGTATTTTATATATTGCATATATGCATTTTTTATCCTGAAACTACTTTTGATTGACACATATGTTCCTTTTTTCCATTGGATACATGGGTTGGTCATCCATTTTCACCATTAGGCAGGTGTAAAAAAAGTGTGTATGTTGATATAGCTAGAAAACAACCTGTAGCATTGTATTTTCATTTTAACTCCTTTTATATTGCCCCTTTCTTCTAAGGGAAGGGACCACTTGTAAATGAGAATTTTTATGTTAGTGTTTTCTATGCTGATTTTGCTTTACTCTTTAAAATCATGCCCTTGTTTGCTGACATAGTGAAATGTGATTTATAGCACAATAACCAGCCAACTGGAGAACAAGTTATCTGGGAACTGGGCATGCGAAGCAGTAAAGTATGTCAGAATCCACTAAAAATAGGTGGTTTTGTACGTTCAGTACATTTAGTCATCTTTGCTATTTAAAAAAAAAAACTCTTACTTCAGCTCATCATGAGATTTTTAGATTTTTTTTTGCAGAGTGGAGGGAACAATTTGATGTGCACATTGTTTTCGAGTCAAATTTCAGTATACATGGTTAATAACCAATTCAAATTGCTGTGAGAGTAAAAACTACTCTTAGCTAATTGCCTGCCAGGGCTCATAAAACTCTTCTGCATCATTGGCAACTCATCTGTCTATTGATATCATAACTCACATTGGTTTTTCTGAGTCTTGCTTTTCACTCACACTGATACGCCTCGTGTCCTTTGGTTTTTAACATCCAGTAGTTCCCAAATTAAGAGAATTGCTTTAGCTATACAGTTTTTAGTAGGTTTTACACAAGTCTTGCTAAGTGGATTTTCTCCTTTGTATACCACACATACACGCACGCATACATGTGCACACACAGGCATGGACACACTTTTAATGGCTTCGTGTTTCCTCCCAAGTATAACTTTCCCATTAGATATATTTCATTTTCATATTGATCTACTGAGCTTTTTAATCTACTCCCAATTTCTGTATGTGACATACTAGTGATCAACTCACTTTATCTCAGAAAGGCAGAATTTTTATAAGACCACAGCTAATGAGTTAGTTTCCAGCATTGGTGTCACGAATCTCGGTTCCCAGAACCAAATCATGCCTGTCAGCTCCTTTCACAGGAGCGCTCCACTTTGTGGGTACAGTGTCATGCAGTGGCCTGCACCGTGTAGTGGGAAATTGCTCCCATCAGAGCAGCTCCATCACTCTCCCTGATGAGGCTACAGGATGTGAAGAAAGGATGTTCGCACTTGCCATTTCAGCCGGATTTCATCCTTCCGTGCAGCACACCAATTAGTTTTACGTCCTCTCGAGGAAGGCTAAAGTGTGAAAAGTCTTTTGGCAGTGACTTGATTGTCCTCCACTGCCCCAGAGGACAGTACCACTCTTCCTCACTAGAGAGATGAAGCCAAGTTCAGCGCCTGATGAGAACTCATTCAGGAGCAAGAGCAGTCTCCCTGGGTGTGCCAATTCATTGGTAGTTCAGCGACGCAGCTGCCTATATCTGGGTAGGTCCAAATCCTCATTTATCTCAATGCTGAATGATCAATAACTCAAGCAAAAGGAAGAAATATTATCAATGGGGGCTATGTAAATTGAGTTTGGACCAGCCACCTGCCATAGGAAAACCGTCTTTGTACAGAAATGAGTCCAGTTCACCCATGGGGGTGCCGTAGCGAAAATAGCATGATTCTGATTTTAAAAAGTGCCACTTGATCGCTGTCCATTGAGTGGTTAAGACATTTTAGACACAATAATTACATTTACCTTTTTAAAGAAATAACAATGCAACCGTTTAAACACCTGTACAGTGTACAGGTATGAGCTACTGAGTTTAAATCTTATCCTTACCTATCTCATAGGTTTGGAAAGAGCCGAGAGAGCCATCTGAGTGACGAGGTGGCAATCACAGACTCTCTCCAGAGATGTTTTCTGCATCCAAGGTCACCTAGCTAAGCTCCCCAGCCCAACCAGCACCCAGGTGCCTACTGTGTCTGTCACGTGCACACCGATTGGTGTGCAAATGTCTTTATTGTTCTAGTTCTGCTTCATAAGCAGGCACACTCTTCAAAATTTCATAAAGATAATGTTATTGCTGTCAAATGGGCACACAGCCTTCCTGTAAGAGATGGGCCTTAAGAGAAAAAAAACCTGAGACCTAAATGTTAGTGACCTTTCCTGAGTGAGAACGTGAGTTATTGGGACAAGCAGGCATGTCAGTGTGATTGGCAGGAACTCTTAGAAGAAGAAAATAAAATGGCTATACGAAAGCCAGATAGCGTCTCCTGAGAATTGGCCATACTGGGCCATACTTGGTAGGATGATCCCACCAAGAATCCAACTAACCAGACTTTCTGGTAAGCTGCACAAGCCATGCAGGGCTCAGGAAGAGAGAAGTCAGATAGCACCTTCCATGAGCATACTGGTACACTGAGAATTAAGAGCCCCCTACCCCTACATCTGTAAGCAACTGGCTGGTTAGAGGACAGGCTGAGTTGATAACAACTGAGGTACAAAAAGCAACTGAATGCTTATATTGTTTGATTGACTTTACATCCCCAGGGCCATTGATCTGAACATCTGTTGGGAGGATAACAGTATGCAATATAGTGAATATTGCATACTGTTGTATCTTGTTTTTGAAATCCAATATTGTTCTCACTGTTATAGTTTGTTTCAATTAATTACTTTGCTTTATTCAATGTTTTGTTTTGATTGGTTTTATTCTGTTTTGGTTTGGTTTGATTTTGCTCTACCTGATGGAATGGACAACTATTGTGAAGATAAGACATACCATGGTAGCCATTGTTGTTATCCTAGTATCCTGCTTCAAAGTTCTGTACCAATTTCACTGCTTTGTTTTGATTGGCTATCTTCTGTTTTGTTTTGTTGGGTTTTATTATTTTTAAAATTTAAAAAATATGCCCATAAAATAATGGACAATTCCCCTTCCCCATATGATATTATAAAATAAAATTGATACACACTGTAATTCTAGTGCTCTGAGAGGTCAAAGCAGGAGGATCATGAGTTCAGCCCAGCCCGTGCAACTTTGTAATTCAATGAGACCCTATCTCAAAATAAAAAATGAATTTATAAAGAGAGGATGAGTTTTTAACTCTGTTTGAAGGTTCTGGCTCATTTAGGACCTAAGAAACAATTCTGAGGTTCACAGACTCTCAAGTGCTACCCATTCCATGTGGTCTGCTAGTTTAATAGGTTTGACAGAATTTTAAGCTCTGAGTTTTCACTCTTTATACCAGCTGCAGTCACTCAAGGGGAATCTCTTTGTTCTGGGCAAAGGTATTTCACATACACTGCTGCCCTGTCCTCTGGAGTCCAGGGACCCAATTCTCAGATGAGAGAAACTGCAGTCTTTGCCAGAGGATCTTGCCTGAACTTTGCCAAGCTTTGTTTCACTCATCTAGCATCCACTATAGTCCCAATGCCCAGGGTCTTGTTTTCATTTCCTGGCTCATGAAGCTTCCTGAAAATGTGCTTTCTCTGTTAATGACTGACTTTACCTTGGAGTAGCTCAGCTTTTTAATCTATGCTTTTGGACAGGCTGAAGTACCCAATGAAGGTGGAATAAAATGATGAACTCGATGATCTAAATTCCTCCCTCTTCCCTTAGGTAGGAAAGGTATCCCAGAGCTGTTTCAGGACCTACTTTGGCCCTTTTGCTTGCTTTTTAGTGGCTTTTCAGTCTATCCTCACCTCATCTGCAGAGCTTCAGAAATGTACACCACCCTAGACATATGTGTGCAGCGTCAGACATTTCATTGACCAGTTAAAATGTCTTATTTCATTCCTACTGGCAGGATGTGAATTCTTGCCACTCATGATCATAGCAGAGAAAGTAACATCAAACCCCTGCACACAGATGCAGGAGTGCTGTTGTACAAAACAACAGAAGAACTGTTCTCTCACGTCCCTTCAGGAAGGAAGATGGAAGATGTATGAACTTGCAGTGGAATTTTCCCTGACTATCAGTAACTGGTTAGATAGAAAGAGGGAAGATTTATTTTCTGGCTGGCCCTCATTTGTGCAAGCTCAGTCATCTGCAACACAACTAATTAAAAGGGTCAGTGGTACCTTCTGAGTAACAGAGAAATAGACCTGAGTCAAACTGAAAACGTACATATTACTGATGATTGTGCCACATTGAAGCAGTGGGATGACTAAGAATAATGCTCATGCCAATTGGAGAACCTTTATGAGAAATTTGTTTTAAAGCAAAAGAGTGAATGGTACTACTAATGAGGTCACCATCAGCAGGCTCTGTGCATAATTAACAGCACAGCATGATTGACACCATGCATCATGGTTGCCACAGAGGAGCAAGGGTGTAATATGAATAAAGCAAAGGTAGAGCAGTGAGAAATAAAGAGGAAGTAGGAAATATCCACAGCTTAAGCATAGACTGGACCTGACAGTACAGAGCTACAAAATGCCACATAACTTTTTCTTTCTGTGTAAAGAAAGGCACTGTATTTTCTGAGCATTGGGTGTGTTTCAGTGACCATATTAAGCTGATTTTCTATATCATAGGCATAATACCTCATTGTCCTTATTTTGTAGTTGAGAAAGCAAAGATTTAGAGAAGTTAAATATATGTCCAAGATCACACAACCAGCAAGTAGAAAATCTGGCACCAACATCTATGTGATCCCAAAGCCCGTTCTCTATATGCCAATTTTCTGCCCTAGAATCCGCTAACAAAACCAAGAGTTTTGATATGTAAAACCCAAGGACATTCCTACATGAGCTCAGCCTTTCCAAGCAAGACTTGAAGTTCTACTCCACTGAAAGTCTTCCTTTTATCTACTTAGGGGTATTCTCAAAGTAAAGTTATGCACTAGAAGAATTCTGTCCTTGTATCTTATTTCCTATATCTTCAGCACTTCTAGTGTCAAGGAAGGTTCTTGGCAGCCCAGGCTCATCAACTGTGGTATTGAAAGAAAGTAACAAACCCTTTATTCCCATATTATGGAATTCCCTCTATTTTCCCATCAAAATGTGCCCCACTCATTTCCTTTTTGGGTCAGGATCCTAGGATCAGCCCAGTGAGATCTTAATACTATGTATTAAAATGAATTACTAAATGTATATTTTACTTGTGGGCCATAGAGCTAAGAGAAGTATATTCTGAGTCTCACACACTAAAAAATAAAGTTAATGAATAAAGAAAGCTAAACAATAAAACTGTCAGGTAATATGGAAACTCAAGAACATTCCTTTCTCTACTTTTCTGTTAGAGACAATACATGCAAAATTAGTAATTCACTGCCTTTGTTGACAATTGAGCAAAGTTACAGAAAGACTTTATCAAATAAAAGAACTCGGACTTTCAACATGGCAAAACTTAGATACTAAGTGTATGTTAATCTTTAAAGGCAATTTCAAAATATGACCAAATACAAAATATGACCAAAACCGAAGACAAATATCACATTTTATTGTATTCTTTATTTTCTTTAGTATGTATATAATAATTGCATTCTACCTATGGACTTGGCACATGTACACAATACATCACAACTTTTTAACCCCCATTCTCCTCTTTTCCTCCCCTTCCTTTCACCTCTTAGTTCCTTTAAAATATGCTGAAGATCTATCTTGCTATTTCCCGTGGTCTATCTTTTATTTTTCTCTTTATTTCTATTTTGGATTTCTCATATAAGAGCAACCCTGTGAAAATATCATGTTTTTAAAATTTCTTGATTATGACTGAGAAGGTGGTTCAGTTGCAGAGCATTTGCTGGTATGTGTGAGGCCTTGGGTTCACTCTTCAGTACCATCAAAAGAAAACAAAATTGCTTGATTAAATGTCAGATTTCATGGCAGACAGCTCCAGTCTGAGGCCAATGCTGTATCATCAAGGAGAGTCACAACAGCCAAGTAAAATTCTCAGAAATCAGCAGAGAAGAAAATGAGTTCTCCCATGAAGCTCTCCAAAGAAAGCAGAGACACAGTCTATCCTAGAGTATCCTTGAATGACCTCATAGTTTCTGCCATGATTAATATTTGACTATATCTTCCAATGTAGCAGTTTAGGGTGGATATAAAGGGCAGGAGGAAAAGATCCTATAATTTATTCATATTTTGCATCAATTAGAATCATTTAAACTGTTGCTTTTATGCTTGAATTAGATATATCTGGAGCCTTTGACTTCTTAGTAAATAAATCATTTAGATGTAACTTCATGATTATAATTAATGCTTACAACTTAATAAATGCTACAACTTAATAAATGCTAATCAGTTACTTTTTTAGGTAGCATGCTATTTTAATAGGGTCATTTCATATAGAAGGCTTTACAGATTTCAAGCAATGGTTCTACTAGTAGAATTTGCAGGAAGTATAATAAAATATGAGGAAAGATGTTTGTAAAAGAGGGAAGCGGTCTTGTAAATCCTAAAATAATTAATTCTCCATTGTCTTATCCTGTCCTCAATTGGTATAATAAATCTTATGCTTCCTTTATTATGGGACTTACCACATGGTCTGATTTCAGCAACAATAGCCTTAGTTGTCTCCTGACCTGATTGTCTCAGCTTTTGATAACTACAATTGGCAGATTTATTAAACATGTTTTGGAGATTTGGGAGAAATTTTGGTGCAGTTGAGTGGGAGGATATTGGAGACAGAGTTCTTGGTTGTATATCTACAGAAGGATAGATATTGAATAGTTTAATTCTGAAGCTTCATCCTTCTTTCTTGTGTTCCAAGCCATATGGATATTGTGTGTCCAGATGGCAAATATTCTGCCCTCAGTTCTCTTAAATAACATCTCAGTCAAGGTCATTATCTCAGGATCCCATTCTGGACCTCTCAGCACAGTCAATAAATAAGGTTTATTTATGTGATTCTTTGATTAATATTTGCTACTCCTCCAGGATCAGTAATGTAGAGAACATGATTACTAAGCTCACCATTGTATCAGTTCAGAACCAAACACAAGTTGTGGAGAATGGTAGAAGCTCAATAAATATTTGGTGCATTAATGAGCACTAAGGATTTGAAGGCAGAATGTCATATAGCAAAGCCTACGCTCATGTTAGCTCTGAAGAAATGGCTATGTGGAAATATTAAGTGGAGATCCTATTGAAATGCAGACTGTGTAGTTATATTGAGAAACTCCAGGGCTGAAGCAATTTGCATTTCCTGGTTGCAGCCAGTTCATGAACACAGGAATCATGGCACTGCATTCATGCACATAACAAGTTACCACCACAAACAATGCCATTATATTGAGAAGAACGAGAATATTACTGTTTTGATTTTCTACCCTCTATTTGATGCTGCAAGAAAAAGCACTCAAGCTTCTCCATATTTTATCAAGGAGGCAGACAAATATCAAAACTAACTCTCATGTATTTACATAAAACATGCCCTCTGTCATCTTTTACATGAACTATAAATCACAGGTGCTTTTAAATAATTCAGCAGTGAGCATTTACTAGCATGTGTATCCTAAGATAGATCACTAGCACAACAAAATAAACGAATAAATACTGAAAGAAGAAGAAGAAAGCCATATTGTTAAGTAAAAGAGGGGGAGGAGCAAACATGGTGAACAGATAACAACTGGCTACAGAAGCTCCCTGAGATAGTCAACTTAGAATTCAACATAATACAGAGTGAGGAGCCCCAAACAGAGGGAGATGAATTCTCTTGTCCCAAGAAGAAATTAAGGTGACTTGCCGACTATCTGAGGTCCTGCTGCAACTGGCCGACATTGGGACTTGCCGTGGTCCCACTGCTACTTGCAGAGAGGTCCCGCCACAACTGGCCGAGTTCCCGCCACCAAGTTCTCAGACCTTGAGTGAGATGTTATTTAAGAGAACTGGCCGGGGTCCCACCGTGACTTGCAAAGCTGTCTGAGGTCCCACCGCTTTGACTCACTGGAGGCGCAGTTACATTGAATTCGGGGGTCAGCAAGCCAAATGGAGAGCTGAGTTGGCGGGGAGCCAACATCAAACTGTGGTGAGTGACAGGAGGGAAGCCATTCCAAAAATAGGGGGACTCCGGTGGATAACATTCTGGAATCATCCAAAACTGGCAAGTACAAGGGGCAACAGTGACTTCAGTCAGTTGTTCCCTTCCAAAACAAGATTGGTGGAGTGAGCTAGGCCTGGATCACGTGACCTGGATGAGAACCAATAGGTTATCTGACTTCAAGTCCCTGCAGCGGTAGTGCACACTACCCATACTGGCCCAGTGGGGCCTCGGAGGTTTGGCTGGTCCAGCGGGAGGTGGCACAAAGTAATACAGAAGTGCAGGCCACAGCAGCATGACTGATCTGGAGGGGAGGGGCCAGCATACGCTGTCCCTGTCTGAAACTCACTAATACACTGCAGTGTGAAGAGTCATCTAGCCAGCATGCTTCAGAAAAATTGTAACCAACAAAGAAAGAAACTGGGGCCTCCTGGAAGAAGCAAAAAAAGATGGGAAGCAGAAGCAACAAAAAAAAGTCCCCAGGTCCCAACCCTGAGAATATTGACCCAGGACAGGTAAATACAAAGGAGAATGAGAACAGCAAACGTGCAATATCAGACACAGCGCCAGTGGACATAAAGAGATATATTCGGGACCTCGTAGACGAGTTCAAAAGTGAGATAATTAGCCAAATAAGGCAAGATATAAGAAGATTAATAAAAGAGATACTAAGCACCCCTCAAACAGACACAGATGGAAGAAGAGAGGAACTCAAACAAAGGAGAGAACCATTTGGTAAAGAATATTAAAAAAATATAGAATACATGAAGCAGATTCAAAGAGATCACCAGGAAATTAAAAACTCTATGGAAAGATGGCAAATCACCTTGAAAGACACTAAGGATAGATTATCCAAACTGGAGGACAATTTTGCATTGTGGGACTATGAAAGGGAAAACTTTTAAAAATAACAAGGAAACAAGCAGTTACAATACAAAGGCTAGAAGATGACAAAAGGATCTATAACTTGAGAATAAAGAAGGTAAATGAAGAAGCTGCAATACAAACAAAGGAACTACAAAGGTTATTCACAGAAATAATTAAGGAAAACTTCCCAAACATAGGGAAAAAAATGATATTCTGATATATGAGGCATACAGAACTCCAGCCACCTACAAACCAAAACAGAACTATACCCAGGCATATAATAATCAAGATCCCAGAAATTCAATATAAGAACAGAATATTAAAATCTGTTAGAGACAAGAAACAGATAACCTACAGAGGAAGGCTCATCAGAATAATGGCAGACTTCTCGACACAAACCATCAAGTCAAGAAGAGCTTGGAGTGAAATATTCCAAGCCCTAAAAGAAAATAACCTCCAGCCAACCCAGATTGATATTCCCTGCTAAACTGTCTCTAGAAATTAATGGAGAAACAAGATGCTTCTAAGACAAAAAGGAACTTAGGAAATTTGCAGCCACCAATCCAACTCTACAGAGAATACTCCAGGGCATTCTAGAGAGAGAGAAAAGTACTAGGATTCCAGGTACAGTGGCAGAGAGGCCTCAATGAATGGAGCACAAAACAGAATGAAGAAGATAAGCAGACAACTGATGGCAAAAAGAGAACAAAACAGAAATGAGGCAGAGAACATTTTATTCAAAACTGATATGATTGATAGTATCAAGTCTGAGAGTATAGGCAACTACACTGAAAATGACAAGACTCAACAATACACATTCTGGTTTGATAACTGCCAATTTTTGAAGTTCTATACTATGTACAAAGTTGTGTTTTCATTAATACTGTTATGTACTGATATATTCAATTATACTATGTCTGATGATATAGCCAATTCTGTTGAAAATAACAAGAGACAACACAGGAACTATGGTAGAATGGTCTTATATGTTTATTTCATTTCATGTGTTTATAGGAATATGTTTTGTTTCACCTTGCTTTGTTTTGTTTCTCCCTCTAATACAAAAATGATAGAAATACATGTCAAGACTCATGCATATATAGAATCTACAAACAGTTTTCTGAGAACTGTTCATATGACACATGATGAAATGAACAGATACTTTGAAGAAAAAGAGACACTAAAATAACCAGTGCTGATCCTGGTGTGTCATAATGTGATACCCAGCCATAGTATTATTCTTTGTTCAGAGTGATATAAGCCTGCTTCGGTTTATTCACTCTCAACATAATGGAAGAGATGGATAACTACATGTATGTTTAAGTGTACAGGATTGATAACCATATTTCTAAGTTTTTGTTGGATAGTTGAACAGAACTGGTTGCAATCTCACCCTTTGAATCCCCACTTTATATGCTTCACTTTAGTATCTTGTATAACTATTTGTAAGAACACAATCTGTAATCATCAACTAGTGATTTCTGACTGCTTATTTTTTTCTTTGAAATTATGTATTATTTCTACCCATTTTCTGTTTCATTTAATCTTTCTTCAAATTAAATTTTAAAAAGAAGCACTACAGTACCCAGTGCTGATCATGGAGTGTCATGATGTGAAATCCAATAATACTATTATTCTTTCTTCAGCATGATCTTAACCTGCTTTAGTTTGTTTAATCTAAACATAAATGAAGCTATGGATAACTGCATGTATGTTTAAGTGTATAGGATTGACAACCATGTTACTAGGTTTTTGTTGGACAATTGAACAGAACTGTTTGCAGTCTCACTATATAAATTCCTACTTTACATGTTCTATTTTTGTATCTTGAACAACTATTTGTAAAACAACAATATGTAAACATTAACTAGTGATTTCTTACCGTTTATTTTTTTCTCTGAATGTATGTATTATTTCTACCTATTTTATGTTTTGTTTATTCTTTCTTTAAATAAAATTTTTTAAAAATGAAAAAAAATGAACACTATAGTATTCATCTCCAAAAAAAAAAAAAAAAGTAAAAGAGAACACTCTGCAAAGCCTAGGTACTATACGATTACAACCACACGGCATTTTGGAAAAGACAAATCCATGGAGGCTGTAAAAGACCAGTAGCTGCCTGAAGTTTAGAGAGATAAAGAGAAGGAGGAATAGATGCACCAGGGATTTTTAAGATGGTTGAATTTGTTGAATTTGAATTTGTTCTAGATGAAATTGTAATGGTGGTATAGGGGGAGACACTTTTCTTCCACCCTCTTAGGTTTATGTGGATAGAGCCTGAGAATTAAACTGACAAGAGATAACAAGAGAGGAGGCCTATAAAGTGTATTTTCAATTTTATGTGAGAAGGCCTTCAAAGGAAACAAGTACAAATTCGAAAGGGTGGTTAGACCCAGGTACATATATATCATTTTAACGAAGGGTGAAAATGACTAAAAGAAAAAGAGGAATTGGGGCTCCCAATATTTGTAAATTGTAAGAAACTGAGACTTGTTATGCAGACTTAAGTCCTCTCAGTTGTAAGACTCAAAGATCATTCTCCTCTTCTTGGTTTCAGAGAGGAGAACACTCAATTTATAAATGGAATCTTAGGCCCTGTTTTTAGGCAGAAAGGAGAAGGAAGAATTATTCCTGAATTTCATGATTCTGAATTGCCTTCAGCTCATAATAATCCCCATGCCAAGCCAATATGTTTGGGGATGGCATATTCTGAACATTGGGGGTACCTGTCATTGTACATTTGTCAAAACCCAAAGAACTGTACAACACAAAGAGTGAATATTATTGCAAATGATGGACTATCAATAATGATAATGTACTACTATTGGTTCATTGGTTGTGCAACAAATGTACTATAGCAATGCAAGTTTTAATAACAGAAGAAATTGTGGAGGGGGATGGAAGTATAAAGAAGGGTGGGTTGACTTCCGGGAGAACATGGCGGATAGATAACCACAGCTACAGAGGCTCTCTGAGATAGCAAGCTTAGAATCCAGGAATGGTGCGGTGTGAGGGGAGATATACCGTGCAGACCCAGGAACTAACTAAGCTGAGAGAAACCAACTGGAAATGCAATCTCAGTGCTATAACCGGAACAGATATAGTCTCAGTGCTGAAGCTGGAACCCACGCCTCTGGAAACCGCGATTTGAATTTCCTGCCACCACTGTTGCATCTGAATCAGCACAGCAGGAAGAGAGATGCGCGAAAGCTCTGAGAGTAGGAATTGGTGAATGCAGTTTAGAACAGGACTGGTGGGGAGCCCTGCATCGACCTGCGGTGAGTGAGAGGAACGGAGACCCTTCCATAGACTAGGAGGCTCCAATAGAGGACATTCTGGGACTGGGCAGACTGGCTGGAACAGGACGCTGCAGTGACTTTAGTCGCATATTCCCCTTTCAAGCAGGATTAGTGGGGAGTGCTTGGCCTGGGTGACACCGCAGACTAAGACCCAGTAGGCTAGCCCAAACCAGGTCCCTGCGCCTAGCAGTGCACTCTAATGCAGTGAAGCCTTCAGCAGGTTGACTCACCTGGAGGGGCGGGTTCAGCATAGGCTGCCTTGGTCTGTGTCTCCCTAGTACACTATAGTGGGCAGGAACACCTAGCCAGCACGATTCAAAGAAACTGTAACCAAAAAAGAAAGAAGCGGGGCCTCCTATATATGCCTGTATGGAAGGAACAAAAAATATGAGAAGAGGAGGCAACAAGAAAGGGTCCTTGGTGCCTAATTCTGAGAACACTGATCCAAGAAAGGTAAATGCAAAGGAGAATGAGGACAGAAAACATGCAATATCAGACACGGCACCAATACACATAAAGCAATATCTCCAGAGCCTCATAGACAAATTCAAAAATGAAGTATTTAACTAAGTAAAGCAAGATATAAGTAGAATAGTTAGAGAAATGCTAAGCACCGCCCAAGAAAAAACAGATGGTAGAATGGAAGAACAGAGAAAAAGGGGAGAATTGTTTGATAGAGAAAATAGAGAAAACATAGAATACATGAAGCAGGTTCAAAGAGATTACCAGGAAACTAAAAACTCTATTGAAAGCTGGCATAACAGCTCGAAAGAAACTAAGGATAGATTATCTGAACTGGAGGACAAACTTGTAATGTGGGAGCATGAAACGAAAAACTTCTTAAAAATAGCAAGGAAACAAACAGCAATAATACAAAGGCTAGAAGATGACAAGAGGATCTATAACTTAAGAATTAAGAACATAAAAGAAGAAGTAGGAACACAAACAAATGAACTACAAAGGCTATTCACATAAATAATCCAGGAGAATTTCCCTAATTTAGCAAAAGGTAAAGCTACTCAAATGTATGAGGCATACAGGACCCCAGCCACCTACAACCCAAACAGAGCTACACCCAGGCATATAATAATCAAAATTCCAGAAATCCAATATAAGAATAGAATATTAAAAGCCATCAGAGACAAAAAACAGATCACTTACAAGGGAATACCCATCAGAATTACAGCAGACTTCTCAGTACAAACCATCAAATCACAAAGAGCGTGGGGGGAAATAATTCAAGCTTTGAAAGATAATAACCTCCAGCCAAAATTAATATATCCTGCATAGCTGTTCATAGAAATTGATGGAAAAACAAGGTGCTTCCAGGATAAAGAGGAACTAGGGGAATTTGCAACCACCTCTACAGAATTTGCAACCAACTCTACAGAGAATACTTCAGGACATTCTAAAAAAGAAAAATACCAAGATTCCAGAAACAGTGGCAGAGAGGCCACAATGAATGGAGCAGAAAGTGAAATGAAGAAGACCAATTAACAACTAATGACAGAAAAAGAACTCAACAGAAATGAGGCAGAAATGAAGGTTGGATGGTAGGAACAGCTATTTTGCAGAAAACAAGACATCATAATAGCTAGTGCTGATTTAATATCATCTTGTTTTGAAGTCCCATCAAGCTTTTGTTCTTCTGTCTCCATTCGTCTTAATATGTTGTATCTTATTGGGATTTTATTATATGTGATAATATAAACAAAAACTTTTATAGAAAAGGAGATTATACAGAAAACATTGTTCATTTTCTGTTAGTTGGTTCCAAATACCCTGTAATACTGTCATTCTCTTGAATGGTTTTACATTGTCTTGATATGTTTGCTGCTACAGTATATGAAGATATACTCAAAGATTTCAAGGAAAGAGACACTACGGTAACTACTTTTATGTCGGGTTATCTTGTGGTGAAACACTATTTTGCTTAAATGGTTTTGTTTTACCTGCGCTGTTTTGTTGTTATGCCCCCTTTTATCTCAATCTCCTTTTTTAATTATTTACTTTTTTATTTTTATCCTTTTAATTAAGGGAAAAATAAATAAAAAATAGCAGGATATATTATAGTAACCCACTTTGATTTCCTATTAACTTGATTTGAAACTCTGTATTACTCTCACCATCTTGTTTTGACTGATTTTCCTCTATTCTGTTTTGCTTGATAGTACCAAGTTCGAAAGTATAGGCAACAACTGTGAAGACAGTGAGATTCACGATGACGCCCACTCTGGTTTGACTATTATCTTCTTTTGAAGTCCTATAATGTCTCCAATGTTTTGATTTTATTCTTTACTGTTTGTTCAACTTTATTATAACTGATGATATAGGCAATTCTTTTTAAGATAGCAAGAGGCATTATGGTAACCATTGTTAATCACTTTGTATTCTGTTTTTACATTATGTATTATGTCCATCCTTTTGATTTGACTGACTCTGTTTTGTTATGTCACATTTGGTTTTACTCTCTTCAAAAAAAAGTAATAAGAACTGTGGGAGTAATAAAACCCAAAATGTATAATTGTCATTGTACAAAAAAGAGGAAAAGAAAGTGCTCTAAAGGATATAACTGCATGTATATTTAAGTGTATAAGATAGATAACCATATTAGCGAGTTTTGTTGGATCATTGAACAGAACTGTTTGCAGTCTTACTATTTGAATGTCCACTTTATATGCTTTAATTTTGTAACTTGAATAACTATTTCTAAGATGACAATATGTAATCTATTAACTAGTGATTTCCTACTGTTTATTTTTTCTGAAATTCTGTATAACTTGTACCCTTTTTCTGTTTTTTTCTCTTTTTCTCCTTAAATAAAATTAAAAAAAAAAAAGAAGGATGGGTCTGTGGAACTGTAACCTCTGCTCTTTTCTCTAAATCTAAAACCATATTTTTAAAAAATCTAAGCAATTAAAACACACAAAGATGACTGAGTTTGGAGCACAATAGCAATCACTGCGGCTCACATTCACTGAGTGTTCAGTGTGGATAGCTCTGATTAAGAAACTTCACAGGTTGCCTCATGTGACCCAGCCAACACCACTTTAAGGTTGTGGATGGAATCACACTAACTTGAGGGCTGAGGGAACTGAGGTGAGAACATAAAACCCTTACACAGGGGGCATACCCAGCAATGTCATCTTATTTCAAGTCTCGATCAGGGCTGCTTGCAAACCCACACATTCCTTGCATCAATACAGTGGGAAATGTACTCATAGGTCGGATCAGTAACTATAAACCAAAATACAGAAGCTCTTCCTTATTATGAGAGGTAGTTTCCAATGCCCCCAGAAGATGTTTGAAGACATAGACAGCACCAAATCTGACTATATGTTTACCATACATACATGCAGTAAAGTTTCATTTATGGATTAAGTTTGATAAGTAATTAACAGTAACAATAACTTTGAACATATATGAATATGATCCCTTTTTTTCTGCATTTCTGTCTCTCTGTCTCTCTCTGTCTCCCTCTCTCTTCCAAAATACCTTAGCACACTGCATTCCCTCTTCTTCCTGTGTTGATGTGAGATGATACGATGCTTACGTGATAAAGTGAGGTAAATTACCAAGCACTTACTGCACACTGTGGCTGTAACTTCTGCAGTGTGAAGAATGACAGCAAAACTAGTGTGAACTACTTTTTCCCCTTCGCAGTTTCAATGGTAGATTTTTGTTTACTGTGGATCTTAGCAACCTCAGTGCATACTGTTTTCTTTTTTTTTCTCTTTCTCTCTTTGAGAACATTAATCGTTTTTAGCTGAAAGAAAATGTTTTATGACTACTGTTTGGCATATCTGAATTACTAGCATTGTTACCCTCACACTTTGGGGAGATTAGTAAGTAAAATAAGGTTTACTTATCATAAGCACTGAGATACCTCATCAGTTTTGTCTGATCATACAGTTACTGAATAATGTTTGGGTAGTGTATACAACATTGTACATTGGAAAAAGTGATGATTTACATCCAGGGATGGCAGAGTAATATGGTGTAATTCTTTATCACACTGCTTAGAATAGTGTACAATTTAAAATGCATGAGTTCAGCACCTGCTTGGCAAGCACAAGATCATGAGTTCAATACCCAGTACCAAAATAAATAAAAAATAAAAATAAAATAAAATGCATGAGTTTTTTCCCCTAAGAATTGTCTTTGTTATAAGCTAAAAAACCCAAAATGTGCTGTGCTTATTATAACTTGTTCTCTTCTTGTAAAACATGTGTAATTGCCAGTTAAGTTGCAACCTTGAAACATACCCAACATGTAACCGTCTCCCTGCCTCCCAGGTTCCTGTAACTGCTTCTGCCTCCCTGGTTCCTTTTATGGGGACATACTGATCCTAAGACCCTGACCCTCCCCTTACGGCTTGCTACTTTATAACTCCCTGCAGCCGATGGCTCCGGAATGCACTGCCTGGACTGTCTTTGAGAACTATGCCTCCACTGAGCTCAGCTAAATAAAAGTGCTTCTTTTTTAATTTTTGAAGTCTGTCACCTTTATTGCCCATATCAGTATTTTTAATATTTTCAAGCCATAGCTGACCACAGGTGCTATCATTTCAATCTCGTTCAAAATGTGCATGTGTTAAAAGCTTGGTTTTCAGGTGGTGTTATTGGGGAATTATGGAACCTTTCAGAAGTGAGGTCCAGTGAGAGAACATGCTCTGGAATACAGCTTATGGGGCCCTCATCCCTTCTTCTTTCTCTTCTATGTATTGGTCTTACTGTGAGCAATTTTACTCCATCATATGATCCTACAATGATGTCTTGATTCATCATAGATCCAATGTAACAAAAAAATCATGGCTGTAAATCTCCCAAACTGTGGGCCAAATAAAATGTTTTTTTTTTCTTTATAATTATCTCAAGTGTTTTATTACAGTGACAGAAAGCTGGGATAGCCAGCATGATTGCACAGGAATGTAATTTCAGTACTCAGAGTCTGAGACAGGAGAATCACTGCAAGTTTGAGGCCAGCCTGGGCTACCCAGTGAATTCAAACCTAGCCTGAACTATGTCACAAGACCTTGTCTCAGAGAATAAAGAGGAAAAAGTAAGCTGACTAATACAGAGAATTATATATTACATATAATATGTATGACTGGGTAGAGAAACGATTTGACTTTCTTTGCTAAAGTTTGGAAATGTTGGAAGAGTGGAATAGAGAAAGCCTACAATTCTGTAAACAGAGTATAATATGCACTCTGGTGGTACTCAGAAGTCCAGGATGCTGGGAGAAATGGGAATAGTAAAGGCCAAGCTGGTAAGATTTCAGATAAAAATAAGAACCTAACTGGTAATTAGCCTAGAGACTAGCCTTGACACATTGTAGCAAAAATTTTTATTACATTTTTAACTGTGCTCCAATACTTTATGGGAGGTTAGGCTCAAATAGTTTATCTGGTGGAGGAGATTTTAAGGCAACAAAGCATTCAAGAAATGGCATGGGAATTACTGACTGCTTTTAGCAAAATTACAGTGAGAATCAGGAGCAGAAAGAAGAAAAAATGAAAAGATTTGAAAAATATGCAATTGGACCTGAGAGAGAGCATTCATGAATTTTGGACAAAGAGGGTGTGGTTGATAGCAGCGATTTAAAAGAAGCCTCGTTTTTGAATTGAGACAAATGGAAAGATACTTCAAGGGCATTTCGGGAATCTACAAAGGTATCTTATTTATACCTGGCTCAAAGATACAGAATTACAAATTCATTTCAAAGATGTTCAATGACTGAAACATCTCAGAAGTGAGTACTGATGTCCTGCATGCTCAAAACTGCCTAAGGAATCATTTATTCATATTTGTTTCCCTGTACTGAGGTTAGCTATCAAGACACCAAAGGCCACTGCAGCTATGGTCCAAGAAGCCATAGGTATAGCTCATACTGGCAGCAGACCTTGTTATTACCCACCTGCTGGTTTTTCAGGCATGCAGAATGTAAGATTTCATGTATTTGTGAAGGCTTTCATGGAGATTTAAAAACAATCCTGGGAGGTCAGGCGTGTATTCAAGGCCAGAGCCCCTGAAAGTAGCTCACAACAAGGTAATGTATGGAGCTATGAGAGTGAAGCCAGAGCTGCAATAGAGACCTCCAACAATGTGAAACACCAACCAAGACAAGTTTCCAACAGCATGAAAAACCTGCCTAAGGAAGAGGCCACGTGTGCTACAATGAGCATTATAACATGAGTGTTCTTCTCAAGTCCTTGGGAGTCCTCATTCTGCCAGTGTGTGTCCCGAACGGTGGATGTGGAGATTTAGGGTTTAATAATTGCCCTGCTGCGTTTTGACATTGATTTGCTCTAGTCTTTACTTCTTATTCCTTTATTCCTCCATTTTGGAATGGGACCACTTATCCTGTTCACCAACACTGTATTTTCAATGTATAAAACTTTCTTTTTTAATTTTTTACAGGGGTACACCTAAATTTGCCTTAAATCTTGGAGAAGACCTTAGACTCATTTGAGCAATATGGGATAGTTAAGAATTTGAGATTTTAGGGATGGAGTAAATGCAGTATGACGGACATGAACTTTTGGAGACAAGAAGAATACTATAGCTTAAAGCTTAAATGTCCCCTAAAATCCTATCTGCCATAAGTTTGGTGCCCAGGCTGGTGGTATGTGGAGGTGTTAGAACTTTAAGTAGTAGGGCCTACTAGAAGATCTTTAGGTCACTGGAGCTGTGCCCTCAAAGCAAATTGTAAGACTCTTACCTCTTCATCTTTTACATTCTGGTCATCAAGCGTTTAACCCACCAAACACTTTCACAAAGATGTACTATCTTGCCCCAGCCCAAAGTAACAAAGCTAATGATCATGGGCTAAAATCTCCAAAACTATGAGCCAAAATAAACCTTTTGTCTTTATGAGTTAATTTATCTCAGGTATTTTGTTACAGTAATAGAAATCTGAAACAGTCAGAAACCACAAAAATCAGCTAAAGTGGGACTAATAAAAAATAAGGAAGAGTTACATGAAAATGCTCACAAACAAATCTGCGATGACCGAGGGACTTCTATGGTGTAAAACAGAAAATTGTCCTTCCCTTATAGATGGTGCAGAAGAGTTAGGGCAGGGCACGTATAATAATGAAAGTGCTTCCACGTAGAATCTTGTTTTCAGTGACCCAATAGAGAGAACACTGATGTATAAACTTAAATGAAAATATTTCACTTTAAAGCAAAACTGTTCATTAACAGCAGCAACAACAAAATGGCACAAAGAAAGAGAGAGATTAAGAAATGTCACAGATTAAAAGGGTCATTTCAATTTAATGCAATGTTAAGCCTCATGTCTATCTTGACTCAAACACACCAACTCTAGGAACAGTTATTGATGAACTAGAAAAATTTAAACATGCATTGGTCATTAGATGATTGCTCTAAGGAGAATTAGTAACATTTTGCTATGGCAATGCTATTAAAGTTAGTTTTTTGAAAAAAGAATTCTTTTAAAAATTAAGGATAGACATCTCAGGGATTTCCTTGAAAACAATTTAGGTAAGGATAGAGACTAAGTAAAGGTCAAATAGAACTGGCTGTGATCCGAAAATTATGTAATTAATGGAGGAAGGAAGATTAGACGGTGTGTGGAGCTCATTATACTGCTCATTATACTACTCTCATTCCTTTAGAAATTTTTAGCAAGTCTATTATTGAGCATTAGTTATAGTATTTACCTAACCTTATGCACATTTTTCACTCAATAAACATGGGATATGAACATTAACTATAAAAATAATAATTAAAACATAAAAGTATCATCCAGAAGCTCTTCCACTGACCATTTCAATAAATCACAACCTGTCGTTTCTGTTAACATCTCCAGCAACAGGCACACATCAATCTCCACTGCTTCCCCCATCACTCTGCCTGGAATCTCTCATTATTCATTTCCTTCAAATACTTGTGGCCAGAAAAGAGCATCCATAGGAGAAGGAATGAGTCTAAGGGACAGAGTTTGAACAGTTGTTCAAATTTTCCCTTCATGCGAAGGACGCGATAAGCTCTCTGGGTGCTGTGCACTGCTGCTCTGAATACAGTGAAAGGTCTCTTTTTACTCCAGGATCTCATCTGATGTGAATCATGTACTGCAACTCAGAAGATCCAGAGGATCTCATGAGGGTCTCTATCGTCCCTATGGCCTTTCAGTTGATTTTTTTCTTTACAATACCTCAGGATGACTCCGAAAGCTGAGTAATCATTAAAAACTGTCAAAAGGAAAATAAAGACCAGTGATATAGCACAGTAGTAAAGCTCTTGCCTAGCATGTGCAAGGCCTTTAGTTCATTCCCAGGTAAGATTTTATCTTGTTCCCAAGCAAATTGAGAAATGTGCCTGCCTCACCATAGAGAAGTACTGGCCTGAGGCTGATTGCAAACAGTGGAAATTCTGTATCCCCACAATAAAAAATATGAACCAAGTTTGTGGTGCAACTTCATGAAATCTCTTTCCAGAGACTAGTGTGTAATTCTGCGGTAGAAATTTCTTCACAGATATTGCCTATACCTCCCCTGACATGAGATGGTCAAGTCACAGCTGTCTGGACATAACAACATACCCAAAGATTTAGTTGTCAGTTCTGTATGACACATATGAGTAGAGACACAGCATTTAGTTTCCAGAAGTGACAACTTGCTATCCTCTTTCCCCAAAGGAGTCCCTCGCTTCCAGGAAGAAAATTTCCAGAGACAAGGGAAAAGTAATTTCCAACTTGGGTTGATTTATTCAACCAGCTGTTAAGACATTCCTTTTAAATTATGCTCATCATTTACCTGTATTGGTTTTGGTTTTTAGTATTCAAAACACTCAAATGCCTGCATTCATATGCCTTCCCACAAATTTTTAGAGATGTCTTGGGGATTTTGCTAAGCCCAGTGATTTAAAATTCTAAAGGTCAAGAAGCATATCACTGTGTATTTAAACAACTGACCCTGCATAAGGCAAAAGTGAAATATTGATTATGCAAATCGCAAATGCATATTATGTATGATGACACTGCAAATTATTGAATTCCAGTTTGAATAGTCCTAGCCTGTCTACTCATAGACTATTTAACATTAGTTAATTTAAATAGTTAATTAACATTAGTTAATTAACATTAGTTAATTTCTATTAGCTTCTGCAAAATGAGGAATGTAGATAAAATATTTGTGGATGACTATTCAAATTTTCCAATAAATTATTATCTTATTAACCATTCCCTCTACGAGTCTTCAGTTTTCTCTGGGATAAGAATTTGGTACATTATAATAAGCCCCCAGTACACTGCCTCAAATCTGAACTCCCATATTCTCTTCTGTACATTGGGAACTTTATCTGAAAGAGGACCATTTGCACAGGACTTTCACTTACGGAGGGAAGGTCCATCTGGGACATCAAATTACAGATCAGTCGTTGCTTAATGAACTTCAGATTGAAACATATGGCACTGTGTTTCCAAAAACTGCTTCCTTCAAACCTAAAAAGCTTGTTAGACTACAGCCATTACAGAAATACAGCATTTTGGTACTCAACATTAATTGAGAGAATCACAGCATCCTCTCCTCCACGTAATGCTGGGAAAAATATTTTAAATCTCATTTTTTAAAATAAATAACCTTATCTCTGTATTTCACAGTTCTTAATGGGGAAGGACTCCTTTAACAGAAGACAGATTAGCCAGGGGAAAAAATCCAGAAATTTAATGACATGTACCTCATATACAAATGGGAGATACTCAGAGAAATTAATAAATTTCTAAGAGATCGCTGAAGTCATTATCTTCTGGAAGAAAGAAAGAAAGAAAAGTATTGGACAGGTCAATAATAATGGAAGGATAGGAAAAGCATAGAAAAGAAAGATGAAGTTTGTTATCCAAATTTAAAACAGTGCTTTATCCATCCATAAGAGTCTAATGATTTGGTCTTTCTCATTCTGGTAAAAAGAGAGTGATATCTATTGAAATAGTGACTTCCTTCATAGATGTTAATTTCCTTTAAAGGTAGATATAATTTATGTATTTTCTGAACTTCTACAGCATCTATAGTTTCTCAAAATACTACTAAAAGTGAACTCTATGCCAAAGAGGTGTATTTTGGGGTGGCAAACACATACAAACCAATTTGTATGTGTTTCTGGAGAATTTGCTGAAGGCCTGACCAGGTCTAGCCACTCACTCCAATAGACTCACAAGAAACGACTTGTAGTGAAAGCCGGCACAGAATTTCTTCACAATGTGGCTGCACCAGAAAGACTACGGAAGTCTGATGACTTTAGATATGTCTTCAAGACTTTACCAATAGCGTTTGGAATTTGCATAGCTAGTGATCCTGCTCAGGCCATGGTCATCTTGATCAGTATCTTGGGACTGGTTTTGCATTCTTGTTGGTGCCAAGGAAATTGCCACTTTGGGGTGGGGGAATTTTGATTTCCATTCCAAGATGCTTATCTATTAGACCTGTGACCTTAACATTTAAGATAAATTGAGAAAAGAATAACTTTTTCGAAGTTTCAAAATGATTTTTTTATTTTAAAGAGAGACAATAGAAATAATAAGCAGAATTCAAAATAGGTTAGTAAGAGAGTTACAATAATTAATACACTGTATATTGTTGTCTTTGTTATTCAGTGTACAAGATTTATACACTAAATCTTGTCCAAACAATATTAGCACAAACCTTTCTTTTCAATGAACTAAGAGAAAGTAGCAGTATCTTAACAATCTTGTATATAAATATATATTTTTAGTTTTCCCTTTCTTCCTTTCCTCATCATAATTTCTTTTCTTTTTAACAGTCTTTAATTTTTATTTTTTAATTGAGTCTCAAAAAATTTTTTGCGACACAATGATGATACCATACTTTACAAATGAGGAAACTGAGGTCATACTGTAAGTAACTGGCAGTATCAGGACTCAAATCTATGTCTTCCAATTCTAAGTCTTATAATACTGTACGTTGTTTGCCCCACAAATATTAATATTTCCATGAATAACACCTTAAAAGTCACTTCAAGTATTAGACAAAGCAAAACAAGCACACTGCTTAACAGAGTTATTCTAAGTCAGAAAGTGAGATCTGCCCTTCATGGAATGAACAGAAACAAGAAGCAACACCTCCTTATCTTGGAGAAATGCCAGTTACATATCAGGTGTCTGCACTCCAAGAAAGAAGCCTCACTGAAAATGGAAGGCAACTTTAGCAACCTGATAAGACACAATAAAGATTCATTTTGATCTAGCAAATCAGTGTCCCATAAAGTAAAAAATCCTTCTAAGGGGAACCTGAAAAAAATACTGCAAAAACTAGGCTGCAAAAATTCTTTGAGACATGTTAGAGTGGATCACATAAGGGCATTCTACATTCAGCCGATAGATTACAGCAAATCTTAAATATATGCTTATGCACAGGAAAAACATAATCATTGATCGGTGACATGAGATGGTAGATGTACCAGTCAGCTTTCCCATTTCTGGCTGGGACACAGTATTCAACATCAAGAATTTAAAGGAAAAGAAGGCTGGGCATCTAATCCCAGCACTCCAGAAGCTGAGGCAGGAGAAGCAATAGGAGTTCAAGGCTAGCTTGGATTACATAGTGAGTTCAAAACTAGCCTGAACTACATAGTGAGACCTGTCTTTAAAAAATAAAGGAAAAGAGGCTTAGTTCAGCTCATGGTTTTAGGACATTCAGTACATGGTTGACATGTTCCAAGGAATGAACAGCAAGACAGAGTGAGACAGTGGAACAAAAACATTTAATTCGTGGAAGCTGGGATGCAGAGTATGGAAGCCCCAGAGCAGAAGGGGCGAGAGATGTGGTACAGTATGCAAAGTCATACATCCACTAGGAGGTCAGTAGGCAACCACCCAAATAAGGACGTGGGGTAACTAAATGGTCCAGTTCACAGAATTAAAAACATTCATGGAAGAAATCTGCCTAGAGTGGGATATCAGAGCCTAGAAGAGTGAGAGGACATCTTCATGGAAAGTGGTCTGCCATAAGTATCAGAGCTCAAGAAGAACAAACAAGCATCTATGCAGAACAAAGGGTAAAGTGGTACTAATCTGCTTATATGTAGAGGGTGGGGCAATTCCATTATATATGGATTTTTCAGTATAATAGAAGCCAGGTTTCTCACTACTAGAGAAAAGCGCTACAAGTTTTAAAGTAGGGAAAAAATACAATGAACTTAATGGTGTTGGATTGAAACTGGAGGAACTAGTATGAATTCATGGATTTCAATAGATACAAATGTATGTGAGAGAAATAAATACATTAATGTAAATGCATTTATCATAATGTATTTCTCAGCTTTCATTCTCTGAGGCAGTCTGAGATCTGTCATACACCAATAGCAGTGAGCATAGTTAGTATCCCATATCTTCGTTTCTAGGTACTATTCTAAAATCTATACACAAAGGAGTAGCAGGACTCCTTAGCAAAATGATCTGTTTGTGGAAGGACTAAGAAAAGCACAAAATGAGTCTAGGATTTTTTTTTTTTTTTGCCAGAAAGTCAGGAAATAGTAACAGAGACAAATCAAAAGATTATATAGAAACAAATGAAGTGACTCCTACAGCAACAATTTGAGCATTAAAATAAATAATAATAATAAAATTGGAATTTATTCCATTACAGAAAATAGTAGGCCACAAGTCTATAACGATATAAACAAAGAAATTAATAACAACTATAAAGAGGAATGTGATGTTTGCATGGCTTTAAAGTGCTTCATTATAAAATATTCATAAAGGAAAGAGTAAACTTCACTACGAAGAAACCTGGCAGGTGCCACCTTAACCCATTTATCAGTCAGTGATTAAGTAAGTCACAGTCATGCACCACAGACAGGATGTAATAAGAAGAAAGCAGCATTGCTTCTGTGATGTTCCTGCCAAAGATGAATGTACTTGATGATATAAAATTAGTGTCAAATTTATGAAATTCAAGGAAAAATTGAAGATCTTCCTAAGGCTACAGAGGTTGAGAGATGCGGCAACAACAGCGCATGATTCTAAAGCAAATCCTTCTATTATAAAGACATAATTTGGAATGCTGTTGGACTTGGAGTAATATATCAATGTTAATGTCTTGATTTCAAAGCTATATCTGGGTTATATACATTAGGATGTCTTCATTAGTAATAAAGTATTATGGGGCCATGGAGATTGATCTTAGGAATTTACTTTCAAATGGATAGAGGGGAACAAACTTTTTTGTACTTTTCTTCCAACTACCTGTAATAATATGATTGTTTGATTCATTTGTTTAGTTGTACTAAGGATTGAACCTTGAGTTTTATATATGCTACATAGGTATTCTACCACTGAGCCACATCCCCAACTCTAAAAACACATGAATTTAACTCTCATAAATAAAACAAATAGGTAAAATTTGCAAAAGATCCACGTGTTAAATGATGAATTTATTCTAATCCTTATGTAGGGCTTAGAGTAAAGCAAACTAGTTATCATAGGAAAAAACAAATGGAGTAAAGAGAATTTAACAAACTAAATTTGACTCAGTTATAATCCATCCCCCAAGTCACACTCAAACAGCAGCTGGGGAAATCACTCAGACTACAGTTATAGGTAGCTTCACAGAACAGCAAGATTAAATCTGTTCAATTCCTTCTTCATGGGTGTTTCCATGCAAGTATCATATGATACGAGCTGACCCCTTCAGATAAAAAAAATGTAATTCATGTGTGTAGAAAATATAACCTCTTTACTTTATACATTGAGATTTAACGGTGTGCAAACTTTAAAAAATATATAATTGATTTAACAATTTAATTTCATGGCAACATTTATCTCATTATACAAGTGACTGATAACTGGTAAAAATGAAGTTGCAGATTGTCTTGCCAGCTTGTCAAGACTGAGAGAGAGGTTCCAGAATGGTGTTTCCTCCTCCAAATAGTCCCCATTGTACTAATGTTATTTCACTAATGTTATTTCAGTCCATATGTGATTATTGCTTACCATTTTTCAATTATTTTCCTTTTTTTTTTTTTTTTTTTTGTCTTTTTCCTTTTTATCGGTACCGGGGATCGAACTCACGACTGCCTGGTTGCAAGGCAGGTGCTTATGCCACTGAGCTAAATTCCCAGCCCCTGTTTTCCTTTTTTTTTTTTTTTTGTTTTTTTTGTTTTGACAATTACAATTAGTTAGCACGTGTCCTCCTGTTCATAAGAGACAATGTTGTATAGTGAAAAGAAGACTGGACAAGAGTTAGGACTGGCTCTGTCCCAATATGTGCCTTTGAATAGAAACACTTAGCTTCAGTATATATCAGTTTCCACTTCCATGTAATTAAAGTACCAAGCAAAATAATTCTTAGTAATCAAGTAGACTTGTCCTTTTCATTTGCAACTTGTTATGGCTTTATACAGATGTTCCCCCTAAAGCCTCATGCATCATAGGTGAAGCTTTGGAGAGGTGGCCAGATCAAGGGTGTATGTTTATGGATTAAGGGTGTGCAGTAACTAAATGAATGCACTGATTGGTTTAGCCTAGATCTGGGTATGGATAATGGGAAGGCCTCATCCTAGGTATGGGTGGTGAAAATCAGTGGGTTTATAACCAGAGTGAAATATAAAGAGAAAGAGGGAAGGAAGACTTTGATGCCTCTTGCCTGTCCCACCATGAACTGTTTTTACTGTCATATCCTTCTGCCATGCTGTCTTACTTGGGAGCCAGTCAACAATGGACTGAATCCTCAGAAACTTTGAGCTAAAATAAGCCTTTCTTCCTTTAGCTTTGAGCATCAGGCATTTTGTCTCCATAATAAGAAAAGTGATTAAGACACAACCCAATCATTGCCTTTTTTTTTTTTTGTCTTTTTCCTTTTTATCGGTACCAGGGATTGAACTCAGGACTACCTGCTTGCAAGGCAGGTGCTTATGCCACTGAGCTAACTCCCCAGCCCCTTCATTGTCTTAATTAAGTTGCAAATAACCAATTTTAATTTCCTTTCACTTCTTCATACTGCCTCATATAGTTTTGATTTACTTACAAGACCTCAACAAATGATCAAAATGTCATGTCAATTTTTAGAAATCTACAAAGTAATGTGAAAATTATCTTTTATGAACACGCATCTTTGTTTTGTTTCACTACATGATTCAAAGTTCACATCTGCTTAGAAAATTCTTTAGTAAGAGTGAAGAGTAAAATTCTGCTAAATTTTAATCATCTCAGTATTTGTCTTAGAATGTACACACCTGAAGACCAACCCCAGAAAAAAGTATCACATTAAAATTCAAGCTATTGATGGAATACCAGTGAAGCTGGATGAATAGAAGTGGAAGCATTATAAAAGCAGTGAATAGAATCTGTAAAATGCAGAGTTTGTACAGAATATCTATTTATTACTTTAAGATGTTCCTAAGTTATTTTAAGTCATTTAATTATTTTATTTACTAGGTCTTTTCTTAGAAGTTAACTTAGAATGTAAGCATTCATGTAGAATAAATGAGCTATGAGTTGGGTTATAACTATTTGAATTTTTAATATTTGTCAATGTATATAATTCATGCCCATTTTTATTATGTTAATTATCTACAAAATATAGTATAACAATGTAGTGAAATGAAGTTTTTCAGGTAATAAAATTAGTTTATAAGTAAACTTTCTCAGAGACAGAGTATTAAAATGGAGAATACTTTGGCAATGATGGATAAGATATTACTTTTCTTTTTAATTAGATATGTAACATTTGTATAAAGATTTCAATTGATACAGATTATTTTTTAAAAATCCAACAACTCATTAATTCCAGGAATTAATGAGTAAGTTGACACAAGCACAAACCTACTTTAAAATGTCAGTGATAAAGAGAATTTATATGAAGAATTTGTTTGGAAACCTAATTAAGGCATGTTGGTGTGAGAGATATTCTCAGATAGATGGTCTTATAAAAAGGAAGACATCAAACTAAGAATGATTAAAAAAATACTGGTCCGGGAAAAACTTCAAGAGGAAGAGATAATAATCTTAAATATATATGCATCAAATAAAGGAACATCCAGCTATATAAAACAAATAGAAATGGAAATAAAAACTCAAATAAGCAATAATACAATTATAATGGGAGAACTTAACACTCCATTGACACAAAGAGACAGTCAACTAGATAAAAAATCCGCGAAGAAATAACAGAACTGAATCAAACTTGTGAACAAATGGACTTAGACATTTATAGAATATTACACCCAACAACATCAGAATGCACATTCTTCTCAGCTTCACACAGGACATTGTCTAAAACAGATCATATACTAGCCCAAAATATGTTTAAGCAAATACAAAAGAATCAAAATTATCCCATGTGTATCTGATCACAGTGCCATTAAACTGGAAATTAATGACAAATGAAACTGCAAAAACTCCATAAACACATGGAAATTAAGTAATACACTCCCAAACAATCAATAGATCAGAAATAAAATTAAAGAAGAAATTAAACAATATCTACAAGCAAACAAAAATGCAAATACAATTTACCAGAACCCACGGGAATGCAATGAAAGTAGTCCTTAGAGCGAAATTTATTGCAGTGTATTCTCACATCTGGAAAACAAGATGAACACAAATCAATAACCTGATACTATACCTCAAACATCTAGAAAAAAAAGAGCAAGTCCAACCCAAAACCAAAAGAAGGGAGGAAATTACAAAGATCGGAGCAGAAATTAGCACAATTGAGACTAAGAAAACAATACAAAGAGTTAATGAATTGAAGAGTCCGTTCTTTGAAAGAATAAATAAAATTGATAAGGCCCTAGCCAACATTATTTTTAAAAAGGAAACAAAAAACTCAAATTCATACAATAAGAAATGAGAAGGGCAAAATCAGTACAAATCCTGGGGAAATGCAGAAGTTCATCAATACCTATTTAAAAAACCTTTACCCTAATTATTAAAACAACAAAGGGAAGAAAGGTATACAGAAAAATAAGTTTCTGGAGAAACAGCTCAGACACTGGAATTTGACATCATGGAAAGGACCAGACCTTTAGGAGATGGTCCTCATGGTCCAGGGAGAAACTAAAATGGGGAAAAGAAAAAGAAAAAAAAAAGGAAGGGAGAGAAGAGGCATGGACAGAAGGCTGTAGCCAGACATGCTCGCACCAGAGCTGATTCCATGATGTGCGAGGCGCTGCTGGAATATAAGGATGCACAGTCACGATGAAGTTGCAAATTGGCAACCCAAGGGCCTCAGCAGGAGGATGAAGTTGCAGAGGGGAGCAGCAGAGTAGAGAATGGGGCCAGCAAGGAGATCTGCACTGGCCCATGGTGAGTGCATGGAACTTAGTCCTCCCATGGGAGTGGGTGATTGGTTAGGCAACATTTTGGAGTCAGGCAAGACAAGCCTGGATCCAGAATCATGGGAGCTTCAGTTAGCCATTCCTTGCCCAGAGCAGATGGGTGAAAATTTCTTGGACTGAGTTCCCTCCCTGTGTGGGATCCAATAACCAAGGACGAAGTTTCCCCTGAAGCTATCCCAAACCATTTCCATCCCCAAGGCACACACTAATGTGGTGAAGACCCACAATGGTTGACCAGCTCAGAAGGGAGGGGCCAGCCTGCTCCACTCTTACTTGTACCCCAGTGGTCAACAGCAGACTGGGGAGGGTAGCAATCCCTAGCCAGCACACTTCAGACTAATCATAACCAACACAGAAAGAGCCTGTAACCTCTGCTACGTACTTGTCTGGAAGAACCCAGAAACATGACAAGAGAAAGAAACCAAAGGAAGTCTCCAGCCTCCAACCCAAACAATACTGGTCCAAGAGAGGTAAACACAGAATAGAGGAGAAGCAGCACATCTGCAATATCGGAAGCAACATCATCTGACATCAAGCAATATCTTCATGACTTTTTAGAAGAACTCAAAACAGTAATATTAATACAAGTAAAGGAAGATAGAAGAAGGTTAATAAAAGAAATGCTAAACACCTCTCAGGAAGACACAGATGGAAGAATGGAGGAGCACAGAAAAAAGAGGCAAACCTGTGATGAAGAATATTAATAAAACAGAATACATGAAACAGATTCAAAGAGAATACCAGAAAATTTAAAACTCCATTGAAAGCTTGCAAAACTGCTTGAAAGAAACTAAAGTTAGGCTATCAAAACTTGAAGACAGGTTTGCAACCTGTGAATGTGAAAGGAAAGATCTCTTAAAAACAATAAGGTACCAGGATGTAATAATACAAAGGCTAAAGGATGGCAAGAGGATCTATAACTTAAGAATAAAAAATGTGAGTGAAGAAGCAGGGGTAAACACAAATGAAATACAAAGGCTATTCACAGAAATAATCATTAAGGAACACTTCTCAGGCATAGAAAAGGGAAATGATATATGAGGCATATAGAATTCCAGTCAGCTACAACCAAAATAGATTTACACTCAGACATATAATAATCAAGATCCCAGAAATTCAGCACAAGAACAGAATATTAAAAGCAGGGGCTGGGGATTTAGCTCAGTGGCACAAGCACCTGCCTTGCAAGCAGGCAGTTGTGAGTTTGATCCCTGGTATCAATAAAAAGACAGAATATTAAAAGCTGTCAGAGAAAAGAAACAGATCACCTGTAAAGGAAAACCCACCAAAATCACAACAGATTTCTCGACACAAATAATAAATCAAGAAGAGCTTGGAGTGAAGTATTCCAAGCACTGAAAGAAAATATCCTCCAACCCAAATTGATGTACCCTGCAAAACTATGCCTCAAAATTAATGGGGAAACAAGATGCTTCCATAACAAAGAGGAACTGGGGGAGTTCATGATCACCAATCCAACCCTACAAAAAATACTGAAAGACATTCTATAGAGAGAGGGAAAAAAAAAAAAAACATGATTTCAGAAACAGCGGCAAAGAGGCCTCACTGAATGGAGCAGACAGTGGAATGAATGGGAAAAGTAAACAACCAACAACAGAAAAATACCATGGCAAAGATGAGGCAGAGAAGGTTGACCATAATCATTAACATGAATAGTCTCAATACACTAATAAAAAGAAACACAAGCAGAGTAGATCAGGAGACAGGGTCTATTAAAGAGCTCTATATAAGAAACATAATAAACCTGAAAGACGGTTTATGGACTGAAAATCAAAAATGAGAAAGTAATGCTCTATGTTATAGGGAACCAGGAAAAATGGGAGTAGCTCGTCCAGCAGCTGCAGATAGGTTGGAAAGACATAACACTTGATGGAGAACTACTCGGCTATAAGGAAAGAAAACCTTGAGGCTCTTGTAAGGTAAAGCAATACAACTTGAGATCAAGCTCAGTGGTAAAAAGGCTCAGAACCACTTAGGTAAATAGCAGGCTGCCTCCCTAATCTAAAACTAGAGTTAATGGAATACAAAATGTACGATGTACCCTGTGAAAGTAAAAGGGCAGGAATTGTCTAAAAAGGGAAGGAAGAGGATATTGTTAACCTTGTATCATGATTTGAACCCCACATTGTTCTCATCACTCTGTTTACTTTAGTTATCTTCTTTTCCAGTATGTCTACTTGTACCAGATTTGAGGGCAAAGACAGCTATTCCAAAAATAGCAGGATTTACTATGGTAACCAGTTTTAATCTCCTATTAACCTTATCTGAAGCCCTATATTACTTACCCTGTCTCACTATGACTGACTTTATTTGAATCTGGTTTGTTAGATCACTGTCTTGTCTTGGCTGATTTTATTTGACTCTCTTATGTTTGATAGTATCAAGTCTGAGAGTATAGACAGCTACTCTGAAGATGATAAGACTCACTAGGATATCCATTTGGGTTTGACTATTACCCACTTTTGAAGTCCTATAATGTCTCCAATGCTTTATTTTTATTGATTTTGTTCTGTACTGCTACATTCAATTTTACTATACCTGATGATATGGGTAATTCTATTGAAGATAACAAGAGACATCATAGTAACCATTGTAGATCACCTTGTATTATGGTTCTAAATCATGTACTATGTCCATCCTTCTGTTTTGAATGACCCCATTTCGTTTTCTTTCTCATTTGGTTTTATTCTTTTCAAACAAAAAAAATAGGAGAATAACAATAAAAAAATCTTTATTCTCACAAGTTTGATAACACAGAAGAAATGGGCAGATTCCTAGATACATATGAATTACCAAAGCTGAGTCAAGAAGATGCAAAACAGCTGAATATCCCAATTTCAGTTAATGAAATTGAAAATGTAGTTAGAACCTTACCCACAAAGAAAATCTCAGGTCCTGATGGATTTAGTGCTGAATTCTACATGAAATTTAGGGAAGACTTAATGTCAACACTCCTCAGACCTGTCAATGAAATTGAAAGGGAAGCAGTTCTCCCTAACTCATTCCTGAAGGCAAGTATTACCCTAATACCAAAACCAGAGAAAAAGACCCAACCAAAAAAAAAAAAAAGATTTACAGACCAATCTCCCATCTCCCTAATGAATATAGATGCAAAAATCCTCAATAAAATACTTGCAGACAGAATGTAGCAAATCATCAAGAAAATCATACATCATGATCAAGTGTTTTTCATCCCAGGAATGCAGGGATGGTTCAACATACACAAATCAATAAATATAATATACCATATCAATAGAGCCAGATCATCTCAATAGATGCAGAAAAGGCTTTTGATGAAGTTCAACACTCATTCATGATAAAAACTCTATGGAAAGTTGAACTAGATGGGCTTTACCTCAATCTGATAAAAGCCATCTATGACAGCCATCATACTAAATCATACTAAATCTGTATGATTTAGTCAAAAACTGAAAGCTTTTGATTAAAACTCAGGAACAAGACAAGACTGTCTCTATCATCACTCCTATTAAATATAGTGCTGGAAGCATTAGCCAGAGAAATTATATACGACAAACAAATAAAAGCAATAAGGATACAAAAGGAAGGACTTGAATTATCATTATTGACAGATAACATAATACTCTACAGAGAAGATTCTCAAAATTCCATTGAAAGACTTCTAATAACCAATTCAGTAATGTAGCTGGATACAAGGTAAACACTCAAAAATCAATAGCATTCCTGTATGTAAATAACCAATTCACTGAGGAAGAAATAAGGGAAACCATGCCCTTCACAATAGCTTCCAAAAAATGAAAATACTTAGGAATGAATCTAACAAAAGAACTGAAAAATCTATACATTGAAAATTATAGTACTATGAAAAAAATCAAAGAGGATTTCAGAAAATGGAAAGCCATTCCTTGTTCATGGATAGGAAGAACCAACACTGTGAAAATGGCCATTCTCCTAAATTTTTGTACAAATTTAATACCATTCCAATAAAAATATCACTAGCATACCTCCAAGATCTAGAGAAATCATTCCTAAAATTTGTCTGGAACCAGAAGAGGCCTACTATAGCAAAAGCATTCAGGGCAACAAAGCTAAGACAGGAGGCATCACAATTCCTGATTTGAAATTATACTACAAAGCCTCTGTGGTAAATTCAGCATGGTACTGGAATAAAAGCAGACCTGAAGACCAATGAATGGATTAGAAGATACAGTCACAACTACAAAAACACTCAGCCACCGTATCTTTGGCAAAGTGGTCAAACATTTTCACTAGAAGAAAGTATCTTTAATAAATGATGCTGAAAAAGCTGGCTTCCCATATACTGACAACTAAAACTAGACCCATGACTATCACCATGCACTAAAGTCAAAATGGATCAAAGATATAAATGTTAAAATAAAAACACTAAATCTGCTGGAAGACAAAATATGTAGAAATACTGAAGACCTAGGGGTAGTCAGAGAATGCCTGAACAAAAATCAAACTACATGGGAAATACTTCCCAGAATCAACAACTGGGATCTTGTCTCATTAAAAAGTTTTTGTATGTCAAAAGAAATCTCCAACAGTGTGAAAAGAAAACCTATGAATCGGGAAAAAAATCTTAAGTCAACTGTCCCTCAGACAAGAGGACTTCTATCTGGAACCTATAAACAATCGGAAAATGTCAGGCCCCAAAATTCAAAGACCCAGTCCAAAAATCAGTATCTGAGATGAATACACACTTCTTTGCTGAAGAAATACAAATAGCAAATAAATGTATGACAAATATTGAACATCATTGGTCATTAGAGAAATGCAAATTAAAACAACCAGAAACGAAAACACTCCAGAAAGAACGGCCAGGATCAAGAAAACAACCAATAACAATTGTTGGAGAGGCTATGGAAAAAAAGGAACCCTTCTCCAATGTTGTTGGGCATGTAGACTGGTGCAACCACTGTGGAAAACAGTGTGGAAGTTCCTTAAAAAACTAGGATAAAAGGCCCATTTGACCCAGGTATCTCATTTCTGGCACATTCCCAGAAGAATGGAAAACATCATATCATAGTGATATATGTGCACCCACGTTTATAGCAGCACAATTTGTAGTAGCCAACTCTTGAAAACAATCCAAATATCGATTAACTGAGGTATGGATAAAAAAATGTATTTTTATACAGTGGAATACTACTCAGCTATAAAGGAGTGCATAGAAGCTTTTATAGGTAAATGAATGTGACATAAAACCATACACATGGGCTAGGGATTTAGTTCAGCAATATAAGCACCTGCCTGGCAAGTGCAAGGTTGATCCCCAGTACCAAAAAAAGAAAAATCATACGCATAAGTGAAATAAATTAGACTCGTGTGTAAATACTGTGTTTTCTCCCTAGTAAAAATAACTGAAGAGTAAATAAGATTCAAAATCTTCAATAAATATTGTAAAAGGATAAGAAACTGCTCAAAGGGGAAAGATAACTTAGGGAAAACGAGAAAAGAAGGAAGGGAAAAGAAAAAAGATAGAAGTGTGTGTGTGTGTGTGTGTGTGTGTGTGTGTGTGTGTGTGTGGAGAGAGAGAGAAAGAGATGATAGCTAGAGTGATTATACTACTAATTCTATTAGTATTGGAATGAATGGTTAATACTTACAGGATTAGATCTATTTTGCTTATCTATATCTGGTAATCTAAGCAACTTCTTGAAGAAAAATGCAAAATAACAACCATGGTTAAATTCCTGTCATACTGTTTTAAGGCCTATATTGTTATTGTTTGGAGGGTTTTGTTGTTGTTGTTTGTTTCTTTTGCTTCTTGTTTTTTTTTTTAATGGGGGGGTTGTTTTGTTTTGGTTTTGGCTTTTCCACCCTCTTTAAAATAAAATTTATAAACAGAAAATAAATACAAAATGCAAGAGTCAAACATAAAATCCTCATAACACTCTTTCATTGATAAATAAGAGAACTTAGAAATAACTTTCTTTAAAGTACTTGGGAAATTTATTCCTGTAAATTCATCTCAGAATATTAACCAAAATGTAGTAAGCCATATTAATACAAAAGAACAAATTCCCATCCTGTACTTAATAGAATCCTAACTGTTGTACTTAGCAAAACTATATACTCTAATAATATATGTAATTTATGGATATAAAAATCCCCTAAATTGTGACAAGGCAGATGTAATAAAAAGGTATTCACATTTACTAGTCACCATGGTTACTGAAATACTGGTGGGTTGGGAACTGACAAGAAGAAATAAATCAAGACACTAAATTCTTAGGGCTGGGGATTTAGCTCAGCGGCATAAGCACCTGCCTTGCAAGCAAGCAGGCAGTCGTGAGTTCGATCCCTCGTACCGGTAAAAAAGAAAAAGACAAAAAAAAAATGTAAAAAAACCAAAAAGACACTAAATTCTGAAATGGAAGGCATAGTCTAATCTCTTACACATGGGAATTCCTATGCTTCAGAATCTTGATGAGTTTTACAACTCATACATTAATACTAAGCAAAGGAATCACAGAGGCATAAGTAGCATTTTAATTTTTCAGGGAAAACAAGATATAGAATATTTAACTTAAAATATTTACACATTACATTACCGTAACTGTGGAGGATAGGGTTTTTGTTTATTTTGTTTTGCTCTTTCTAGGTTAAGATCTATTTTTCCTGGGATGGTTCTGGAATACGAACTAACTGAACAGTTCAAAGCAATCAGGAAAGAACTTGCCATTTCAAAATATTTGAAATCCCTAGGAGAAAATATAAATGTAGACAAAGCCTACAAATGCTTGAAATAATGTGTGAAAAGTAAAGAAAGAAAATCTGAAAGAGCACAAGACAGCAGACTTCATTTGGGAGCCCGTCCTTGCCTTTTCATGTCAGTCACCACAGCAACAAACACAAGACCTGTACAGCACAGAAGAGCACTCTCTAAACATTGGTTGAATCACTAAGTGAATGAACTTCAATCTCGAATGTCTAGTTCTTTTCTTTTGAAAAACCAGAACAGAGTTCCTTGTCCAGTGTCTGACTCAGCATTTCCCTTTATGCTCATCCTCCAGCCTTGTGCTTCTCTGGACTTTATATAATCTCCTCTGGCCCCTCCTGAACACCTAAATACAAAATGACTACAAAGGCCTGCTTCCCATCCTTGGATCAACTGTGGTAATGTGTGATTGCTTAATTTTCCTCACCCTTTGGGAACCTAATTTAAAACATTTGTAATCTCTATCCTCTCTAAACCAACAGATTTTAGTTCACACTCAATAAAGTGTGTTAAAGATTTTGTTTTTGTATGATTCATAATGCTAATGAGTTCTTCAATCCCATTATCATACATTTTTCATAAATGTCAAACAGAATGTAGCTGACAAGGTCCCTGCCATCAAACATTAGTTCATGAACCTGCATCATTTGTGTTGACAAGAGGTATCTTCGGCTGATCTTTGACTCTGTGTTTCTTCTCTTATGTATCAATAATTGTAGGCAATTTTCACACTATTTGTCACTATATGTCAGTATTTCTAAACATCTAGGTGTATTTTTCGTATTTAACTCTATCCCTGTACTGCTTTGTAAATGAATGACTTTTTCTAAAACTGATTTATATCATTTTATTTTTAACATTTTTCAATATTTGTCTTCATTTAGGACTGCTGTGGCTTGAATATTCTCCTCATTGGAATTCAATTACCATCATGGAAGTATTAAGAGGTACGACCACTGAAGGGTGAGTAGGTGATTAATGTCATTGCTGCAAGGATGGATCCCAATAAAAGTGAGTTGCTTGATCCTCTCTTGCTCTGAGATAAAGAAGCACAAAGACCCTCGCTGGGGGGCACCCTCATACTCTTGGACTTTTCAACTCGCAGAGTCATAAGTAAATAAACTTCTGATCTTTATAAATTTCCCAGAGCCAGGCATTCTGCTATGGCAGCAGGGAATGGACTGAGACAAGAACTAAGAGATATTTTGATCTACACTGTTCTGGAGAAAGAGTGAGAAAGAGTGAAAGAAAGGAGCAGGATACTCCTCAGTCAGCCATGCTGCTGTCTGTGGCTGGGGGAATGTAACTCCTAGTGAAGTGATCTTCTTTATTGAAAACCACTGTCCTGTGAATGGCGTGGCTGGGGAACCTTCAGCCTCCCACACTCATAGCATCTGGGAGGTGGGTACACATGCATGCTAGAGGGGCTCTTTCTAGAGGTTTAATTTGCCTGAAACAAGTACAGTAGAATTTCTACAGATTGATAATCTAGTTACCCTGACTTCATTTTACAGCATATAAATACATAAATTTATTTATATGCACACATACATATCTATTCATCATATTATCAATAGGTAAAATACATTACATAAAACAACAAAACTGAAGACAGTTTGGTATCCCATAACCGACAAGTAAAGAATCATACGTAGATGAAAACTGAATGCTTAATTTGTCCTTGTCATAAAAACTTTCATTCGAAACTCTCTCTTAGCCCAAGAACTCAGTTCTAGAAATCAGATGGCATCAACAACCCTTGCACATGTTTTAAAGATACTGAAACTCCCCAAATTTTGTATTACAGTGGTGGTAATTCAGCCAAATTGTGTATTACAGAAGTCAGCTTTTTCAGCACAGGTAGAAGTTGCCCTGTCACTATTATGTGTTTTTAGAGCAACTTGGGAGCATAGATGTTTAGCTATTTAATTTAAACCTGTCTGTTTCTATTTTCTATGCCCCTTGCATTTAGTGTCTTGCAGACACTAATTCTATTCTTCCATAGATTGCTTGTTGTGCTGCCTTGAGGATAGCTAAAAAAGATGAGAGGCGATTTTGCAAGCGGATGGGAGAATTAGACTTAGCCCTATATTTTCACTTCACCCGTGTGTCCATTTTTGATTCAGTCAGTCATTTGGTGACAATGGACATGAAGGTAGCCCCTGGTCAGCCTTGTATCTTCACCAGTACATGAAGAATGAATGAGACCAAAAGCTCTGGAGGCTGGACACCCAGGTTACAGAGTTGCTGTCCAGGGACTGTAGCTCAGTAGTAGAGTATTTGCCTGAGTGAGGCCCCGGGTTTGATCTGCAGAAGCAGAGAACAAACAAACAAAAGGATGAAATGTTGGTGTGTCACTGAGAACGTCATGACCCTATTTGCTTCTAATATGGCTGCCATGAGCTACAGACAGTAAATGCAGCCTGAAGAGGAAGATGCTTCACTTTCCTGAAGGAAGAGAAGAACTTACTAATACTGATGACATTCATCTAGGAATAAAGTGTGACAGAGCCCCACTGGAGCATACTTTATGAGCTTCAAGACCTTAAAAGAACCAAATTTTGCAAGAGTATATAGGAACCCACAGTATCTGTGAAGAAATGCATACTACTGGATGGCTACCCTGGCTCAGAACAATATAAACAATCACAACCGTATAAGCACAGAAAATTTTCCACAGTAACTACTTGGAAGAAGTTGCAGTTCCATAGCAGGTGTGCTGTCTTCATGAATCATGACGGGTGGAATTCGGGAAGGATAAGTGCAGACTTGAACTCAGGGTTTGGGCTAGGCATGAGTGGGTTGGCAAAACTAGAACCCAGTTTCCAGCCAGTTTGAAATTTTTTTATTTCCTTTTTTAAAAATTATTCACTTCAACCCATGTAATCAGGAGGCTAATGAATTCCCTAGCTCCTTTGTCACATGTAATCTTACGTGCTCTTATGTAAATTAAATCTTATACAAATTAAAACAACACTGAGACTCCATTTAGCTGTATGTGAAACAATAATAGAAAGTTTTCTAGGCTTTCGATTGTGTTTAGTTTTGTTTTAGTAACATGTGTGTCATTTTAGAAAACAAGTACTTGTGATGCTTAATTTCTGTTCAACATCTGATGAGAAATGAGACACAGAAAAGTTAATGGCTAGGGGCTGGGGATTTAGCTCAGTGGCATAAGCGCCTGCCTTGCAAGCAGATAGTCATGAGTTCAATCCCTGGTACCAATAAAAAGGAAAAAGACAAAAAAAAAAAAAAAAAGTTAATGGCTTGCATGATGACACACAGCTTTCTAGGGAACAGTTATAAATTGTTGCATAATCTTCCTCATCTATATCATTATTTCCCCTGGTGGGCTTATATTAAGCAGTTGTATTTCATTTCCTTTGAAAATTCTTAATTCCAGAAGCTTTATGATCCAGCAGCACAGTTACTTGTACAGAGCTATTTTGTAACATGTAAGCTGTGTCTCTGCTTATACTCTCCTTTGTCGAGAAATCATGCCAGCCCTTCTCCATCTCCAGTCACTATTTCTATGTTTTATGTACCTTTCTTCAGTAATTCCAAGATGGGTTGGGAAAAATCTCATCAGTGTTCTATTGTCCAGCAAGGTAGTCTACAGTTATATCTGCTACAAATAGTTACCCTGCTATTAAATTCTACTTAGACCCAAGAGCCTGAAACTCAGCCTGAACCCAAAACCACCTAGTGCCTCAAATAGCAACTGATAGGTAGTAAGTTTTCAGCCACTTCTGACAGTGAATAAAGATTTAGAAAACTCAGCATTCTTGCAGCAAATGTTTGAGGGAAATGGAGGTAGAATTCCTAAGTCTGGATCTTGCCAGTGAAAGGTTAATTGAGCAAAGGTCAAAACCACTCCTGGATTTATATTACATAGAATTTTTGAAAAAACTACACCTAAAATCCTACCTGCAGTGAAAGTACTTCAACGAATCAATAACTGGGATCTTATCTTACTAAAAAGTTTTTTCACATCAAAAGAAATTGCCAACAAAGTGAAAAGAAATCCCACATAATAGGATAGAATTATAGCCAACTGTCCCTCAGACAGAGGACTTCTATCTAAAACATATAAAGAATTGAAAAAATCAGGGCCCCCAAATTCAAAGACCCAATCCTAAAATGGGCATCTGAGATAAATATGCACTTATCAGATGAAGAAATACAAATAGCAAATAAATATAAGAAAAAATGGTCAACATCACTGGTCTTTTGAGAGATGCAAATTAAAACACTGAGATTCCATCTCACCCCAGAAAGAATGGCCAGGATCAAGAAATCAATCAATAACAAATGCTGCAGTGACTGTAGCCTCTCTGCACTGTTGGTAGGGGTGATGACAGGTGCAAGCACTGTGGAAATCAGCGTGGAAATTCTTTTAAAAAAAAAACTAGAATTGGAGGTCCTATTCAATCCTTGTAGGTATTTTTCCACAAGAACTGAAAACATCATACCACAGTAATAGATGCACCCATCTTTACAGAGCACAATTTGTAAAAGCTAAATCTTGGAAACAACCCAAATGCCCACCAACTGCAGAATGAATAAAAAAAAATGTGCTATTTCTATACAATAGAATACTACTCAGCTATAAACAAGTATAAATTCCAGGCTATTACAAGTTACAATTTGAGACATATTCATAAGCGAAATAAATCAGACTCACATATTTAAACATCATATTTCCTCCCTAGAATAAAAAACTGAAATAGTAAATAGGATCCAAAATGTATAATAGATATTGTGAAAGTAAAAGGAGAAGAAACTGCAAAAAAGGCAAAAACTGGGATGAGGAAAGGAGAAAAGAAAAATGGGAAAATAGTTGATAATAATTGATAAATAATTGTACTACTAATATTTGTTAGTCCCTCAGAAAGAATGGTTTGTACCTTCATTGTTTCATCATTTTTTCATGCCTAAATATTACAATCTGAGCAACTACTTTGAAGATAACAATAAGCAATATATTAACCACAAGTTAATCTCCTATTATGTTGTTTTGAAATTCTACATCACTGTTTTTGTTCTTTTTTCATTTTAAAATAAAAAAGATAAAACCATGCACACAAATACTTATTGGCAGCATTATTCATAATAACCAAAAGATGGAAATAATCCAAATGTTCGTAAACTGATGAATAGTAGGTGTTGTAGTCAGGGTTTTTGAGGAGAACAATTAGAATCAGGACACAGAATTTATAACATTATTTTGTGATGGCCACCCAGAGTTAAAACACAAGAAAGTGCAGGAACTCTGTCTATAACACTAAAGACTCAAAATATTCAGCCAAGGGCCTGGATCTCACAGCAATGTCCTATATGAGTCTAGATGAAGACCTAGAGCCCATGATAATGCCTCTCATGAGTCCAGATGAAGGTCTAGAGCCCATGAGAAGGACTCAGGTGAATCTGTTTTATGGATCCGCACTGGAAAGGCCCAAAGGTCAGTAGTGGAAGCTAGACAGTCTATGCCAGTGGGGTGAAGAAGCTAAGCTGGTAGGTTGAGGGTTCTACACTAGAGCCAAGAAGTCATGCCCATAATAAAGTCAATGGCTTGTCTTAAAAAGCACCTCAGCCATCTTCAGCAACACAGAGGTTCTGAGCTCCTCCAACGATAAGCACAGTCGAGTACATGCCAGAAAGCCAGCATGATGAGTTTGGCCTGGGCATTAAATGGCCCATGTCTTCCCTTCTGGAACCAGAAAGCAGTGTTCAATGTAAGGACAAGAGCTCCCCAAAATGAACCACAGCCACCCTTACCAATTAGGTTTTGAGTTCCTCCTATGACAATGGTTGAACTCACACTCAAGAAGCTAGTCATGATGAGTTCCTCCAGGAGAAACAACAGCTCAAATAGCAATATGCAGGAGAACCCACAATGTCTAGCTCTTCTTCTCCATGTCTCTATCTATGCTGGCACCTTTGCTCAAATGCAACATCTATGCTGAGCATCATGCTGATTTAATTCCACTGGTGTTAAGTTGACTATCAGTTATTAATTCATAACAGTAGGCTTTCATCATACAATGGAATATTATTTGCCTATTAGAAGCAATGCCATCTCAATGTGTGTTACAACATGGAGAAAACTTGAAAGCATTAAGCTAGATGAAGAAGCCACACAATATATGACCACACAACATATGATTCTGTTTATATGAAGTATTCAGAACAGGAACATATAGAAAGAGACAGAGCCATGCTACTCTGGGACCTTGGCCTGTGCCCAGCAAAATCCCAGGTCCAGGAAATCTGCTGGCCCCTGGGGAACACTCCCTACCTCCTGGACCTAATACTGCTATTGATCTTCAGCTCCCACCCTTTCTCCCAAAACCTTGGATCACAGTGGATTAACTGTGCTAGCTTGAAGGGAGATTCAGTAATTGCCTCACCCAAACAGAAGATCTCAGCAAGTTCCAGTCAGTGTGGTGAGTATGCCCCTAAAATAGAGGGTAAATAGGGCCAGTAGTAAAGTTCTCTCCACCTAACTGTAAGACTTTGGTGAGTCTGACAAGAGTGTGGGTGACTCCTTCCTGCACACAGAAAACATCAGGCAGGGTGAGTGGGTGTGCCAATAAGAACTCTCCCAACTTGGAGAAAATCAAAAGGGCTTATGAGACACAGGCACACAATAGGTACACAGCAGGGCCTCAGCTGACATAAACACTATGGACAGGGAAATGTGGTAACCTGGAATAACCTGAAGATAAAGCAATAGCAGGAACTAAAAGTTGACTTACATCAATACTACTAGGCTTGTCAGCCCAGGAAGAATGTAGGGCTCACTCAACAGGCCCTGCAGTGGGAAGTCAGGTGACTGGGCCACCTATTCATTGAGGGACCCAGCAATTGGACAAACATCACCTTACATTAGAACCCCAAGATACACACCACCAACAGTTGACACTAGTGGGATTGAAGGGCCAAATATTTACTTGAAAGGGGAAAATGGCAAAATGGAAAAGCAAAATGCAATCTCAAACATCTAGTCCAAGTATAGAAGTATAGGAGACACTGAAATAGAGGACTTCAAAAGTAACACACCAGAAATCTCTGAGAAGACAGAGAGTGAAATAAAATGACAACTCCATGAGGTTGTAGAGGAAATCGAATTAGAAGTACTCTCCCATGTAAAGATAGAAATAACAACCTTAGTAAAGGAGTTGCTGAGCACAGCTAAAGAAGAAATAGAGAAAAAAGTGCAGGAGCATGGGAAACTGGTTGAAACCTTGAATGAACAATATAGAAAACAAGCAGAATTCATTCAACAAACTCAAAGAGACATCCAAGAAACAAAAACTTCTATTCAAAGCTGGCAAAACTGTTTAAATGAAGCTGAGCATAGAATTTCAGACCTTGAGGACAGGACTGCAATTAATGATCATGAAAGGACAGAACTTTTAAAAATAACAAAGCAGCATGAAATGACAATCCAGCAGCTTCAAGATGATGCCAAGAGCAACAACATAATATTAAAAGGCATCAGTAAAGATGCAGGAGTCAATACAAATGATATAACTAAACTGTTCACAGAAGTAAGTACAGAAAATTTCCCAAACATGGGGGAAAAAACTGATATGCAGATATGTGAGGCATATAGAATGCCAACAGTCACAACCAACATAAATCTACACCCAGACATATGATAATTAAGATCTCAGACATACAACATAAAAACAATACCAAAAGCTATTAGAGAAAAGACACATCTCCCCTCTCAAGGGAAGTCTACTAGAATCACAGCAGACTTTACAGCACAAACCCTCAAGTCAAGACAAGCTTGGAGTGAGGTATTTGAACCCCTATAAGAAAACAACTTTCAACTCAGTCTGACATACCCAGCAAAACTGTCATTCAAATTTAATGGAGAAACATGATACTTCCATGACAAAGAACCACTGAAGAAATTCATACCCACCAAACCAACCCGTTGAAAGAGTATTGAAAGACATACTACATAGAGATAAAAATGACCACAATCCCCAGGACAACAACAGAAAGAAACCACTAAGGTAGGACAAGCAATTGAACAAGGGGAAAAAGCAGAAAGCAAACAACTGGAACACAACATGGCAAAGTTGAGCCAGTACATAATAGTGATATCCGTAAATGTAAATGGACTCAATTCACCTATCAAAAGAAATAGGTTGACAGAATGGATCAAGAAATATGATCCCACAATATGCTGTATACAAGAAACACATCTCACTTACGGGAAACTCATAGTTTAAAAGTCAAAGGATAGAAAACAGTATTCCATGCAACAGGAACCCAGAAAAAAGCAGAGTTAACTATTCTATTTGCAGACAACATAAACTTCAAACCTAAAATGATTAAAAGAGATAAAGAAAAATTCAAGACGAAGAACTAACAATTATAAATATATATGTACCAAATACAGGAGTATCAAACTATGTAAGACAGGTACTAATGGACATGAAAAACCAAATACACAAGAACACAATTAAAGCAGGGGAACTTAACAGCCAATTGTCACAAAGAGATAGATCAACTAGACAAAAAATCAGCAAAGAAATAATAGAACTGAATCATACCTGTGAGTAATTGGACTTAGTAGATGTTTACAGGGTGTTTCACCCAACCACATCGAATAAACATTCTTCTCAGCTATGCATGGGACATTCTCTAAAATAAACCATATATTATCCCATAAAACATTCTTAAGTAACTGCAAAGGTATTGAAATTATCACACGCGTAATTTCTGACCATATCACACTGAAATTGGAAATTAATAGCAAAAGAAATTGCAAAACTTGCATAAACACATGAAATTAAATAGCAACTTTTTGAGCAACCAGAGGGCTACAAATGAAATTAAAGAAGAAATAAAGCAATACCTACAATTCAATGAAAATGCAGAAACAACATACTGTAATCTGTGGGATGCAATGAAAGCAGTCTTAAGAGGGAAATATATAGCAATAAATTGTTATATCAAGAAAACAGAACAAGGGGCTGGGAATTTAGCTCAACGGCATAAGCACCTGCCTTGCTAGCAGGCGGTCGTGAGTTCAATCCCCGGTACCGATAAAAATGAAAAAGACCAAAAAAAAAAAAAAAAAAGAAAAGAAAAGAAAACAGAACAAGCACAAATAAATAACCTAATGGTTCATCTCAAGCTTCTAGAAAAAGAAGAGCAAGTTAAACCCAAAGCTCATAGAAGAGAGGAAATTGTAAAGCTTAGAGCAGAAATAAATGCAATTGAAACTAAAAAATAATACAAAGAATTAATGAATCAAAAAGCTGCTTTTTTGAGAGAATAAACAAAATTGACACACCCCTAGCTAACCTTATCAAGAAAAAGAAAGGAAAACCCAAATTCACACAATAAAGACTGAAAAGAGGGAAATTCCTACAGATCCCATGGAAATTTAAAAGATCATGAATACCTACTTTGAAAATCTCTACTCATATAAAGTGGAAAACAGAGGAATTGGACAGATTTTTAGAAACATATGAACTACCAAAGCACAACCAAGAAGATGTAGCAAGTTTGAATACCCCAATATCAACTATTAAAGTTGAAGACGTAATTAAGAACTTACAACAAAGAAAAGCCCAGGTCCTGATGGATTTACAGCTGAATTCTACAAGAAATTTAAAAATTTGACACCAATACTCCTTAAACTCTTCAATGAAATTAAAAATGAAGCAATCCTCCCTAAATCATTCCTGGAGGCAAGTATTACTCTCATACTAAAACCAGAGAAAGACCCAGCCAAAAAGTAGAACTATAGGCCAATCTCACTAATGAACATTGATGCAAAGATTCTCAATAAAGTACTAGCAAAAACAATCCAGCAAATCATCAAGAAGATTATACATCATGACCAAGTGGGATTCATCCCAGGAATGTGGGGATGGTTTAATATATGCAAATCAATAAATGTAATACATCACATCAACAGAGCCAAGAACAAAAACCACATGGTCATCTCAATAGATGCAGAAAAAGCTTTCAATAAAGGCCAACACATGTTCATGATAAAAAAAAATCCTTCAGAAACTTGGAATACATGGTGTCTACCTCAATCTTATAAGGGCTATCTATGACAAATCAACAGCCAACATTATACTAAATGGACAAAAACTGAAAGCTTTCACTTTAAAATCAGGAACAAGACAAGAATGTTCACTATCACAACTCCTATTCAATATAGTTCTGGAAACATTAGCCAGGGCAATCAGGTGAGAGAGAAATAAAAGGAATAAAGATAGGAAAGGAAGAAGTTAAATTATCACTATTTGTAGACTACATGATACGCTATATAGAAGACCCAAAAAAACTCCATTAAAAAACTACTAGAGGTAAAAAACAAATTCAACAGAGTAGCTGGATATAAACTCAACATTCAAAAACCAATAGCATTCCTATACAAAACAAAAAACTCACCGAGAAAGAAATTATGGAAATATCGCCCTTCACAGCAGCAGCTAAAAAAATGAAATACTTAGGAATCAAATAAGAATGTTAAAGGCTATATGCTAAAAATTATGCTATGTTAAAAAAGGAGATTGAAGAGCATATTACAAAATGGTAGGATATTCCTTGCTCTTGGCTAGGAGAACCAACAATGTGAACATGACCATACTTCCAAAACTGTTATACAGTTTTAATGCAATCCCAATCAAAATACCATTAACATACCTCACAGATATAGAGAAAACACTTCTAAAGTTCATTTGGAAACAGAAGAACCTAGAATAGCAAAAGCAATATTGGGCAACAAAGGTAAGGCAGGGAGCATCTCAATTTCTGATTTGAAAGTATATTACAAAGCCACAGTGATAAAATCAGCATGGTACTGGCAAAGAAATAGACCTGAGGATCAATGGAACAGATTATACAGCACTCAGCTACCTGATATTTGACCAAGGGACTAAACATGTTCACTGGGAGAAGGCTATCCTCTTTAATAAATGGTGGAAAAATTGGCTCTCCACGTGCTGAAGACTGAAACTAGATCTACGCCTATCACCGTGCACAAAACTAAAGTCTAAATGGATCAAAGACCTAAATATTAAAACAGAAACACTAAATCTACTGGAAGACAAGCTAGGTAGAAGTCTTGAAGGCATAGGGGTAGGCAGAGAATTCATGAACATAATGCAAACTGCATGGAAACACTTCAAAGAATCAACAACTGGGATCTCATACTATTGAAAAGTTTCTGCACTTCAAAAGAAATCACCAACAGAGTGAAAAGAAAACCCACAGAATGGGAAAGAATTTTAGCCAGCAACCCCTCAGACAAAGGACTTATATCTAGGACATATAAAGAACTGAAAAATGTCAAGCCCCTCAAATTAAAAGACCCTTTCCAAAAATGTGCATCTGAGATGGACACACAGTCCTCAGATGAAGATATACAAATGGCAAATAAATACATGAAGAAATGTTCAACATCACTGGTCATTCAAGAAATCCAAATTAAAACAGCATTGAGATTTCATCTCTCTGGAAAGAATAGCTACCATCAAGAAATCAACTGATAACAAATTTTGGCAAGGCTTCAGGGAAAAAGGAACAGTGTTCCACCGCTGGTGGGAATGTAGACTGGTGCAATCACTATGGAAATCAGTATGGAGACTTCTCAGAAGACTAGGATTGGAAGTACCATTCAATCCAGCTATTCTCCTTCTGGATATTTTCCCAGAAACACTGAAAAGGTCAAATCACAGTGATATATGTACACCCATGTTCATAGCAGCACAATTTGTAATAACTAAATCTTGGAAACAACCAAAATGCCCATCAATCACAGAATGGATGAAAAAGATGTGGTGTTTTTATACAATGGAATATTACTCAGCTATAAAAAATGATGATCTTGAGGCCTTCATAGACAAATGGAGACAACTTGAGACTATCCTCATTAGTGAAATAAATAAGAATCATATTTATAAATATTATATTATAACTTTAGTATAAAAAGTAATAAGAAATGTAGGAGTAATAAAACTCAAAATGTGTAATTGCTATTGTAAAAAAGAGAGGAAAAGTGCTCTAAAGGATGTATGTAACTACATGTATGTTTAAGTGTGTAAGATTGATAACCATATTATTAAGTTTTTATTGGATTGTTGAACAGAACTGTTTGAATATCCACTTTGTATGCTTTACTTTTGTAACTTGAACAACTATTTCTAAGAGGACAATATGTAATTTATCAACTAGTGATTTATTAATGTTTATTTTTTTGAAATTATGTATTATTTTGGGGCTGGGGATTTAGCTCAGTGGCACAAGAACCTGCCTTGCAAGCAGGCGGTCATGAGTTCGATCCCCAGTACCGGTTTAAAAAAAAAATTATGTATTATTTCTACCCTTTTTCTGCTTTGGTTTTTTTGCTTTTAATAAAGTTTAAAAAAAGAAAGAGACAGTAGAATAGTAGTTGCTTAGGGCTAAGGAGATGACAAAGCTGCAAGATTTTTTTTTCCTGTGGTCATAAAAATGTTCTAAAATTGATTATATCAATGACTGCACAAAGTGATGGAGTGTATGGTAAATATTTAAATTTTTAGGGCTTATTTAAATAAAAGACACACTGACATTTATCCCCCTCAAAATATTCAAAATATACTTTCTTGCTTCAAACACACTTATCTCATGTTGGCAATGTGTCTTTTACTGTTATAGGTCTTCCTGATGTGAACATTCATTGTATTTTTCAATCACTCCTTTTATTTGTAAATACACTTAAAAGTACTGGATTGTATGCTTTAAATGAGCGAGTCATATGGTATATGAAATATATATCAATAAAATTGAGAGAGAGAAGAAGAAGAGAGAGAGGAGAGGGGAGAAAAGAGAGAGGAGATGGAAGAATGGTGAGAAGAGAAGATAGAGAAACATCTCAGATACCGGGCAGCCCATCAGAATTTCCTAGCAGGTTACAAAAATCATGGCAGGCATTTGCAGCAGATGTCCCAGCCTCGGGCTCATTTCTCCCTTACCTATTTCTAAATCCACCAAGATTCAGGCTGCTTTGGCCAACTCATCTTTGTTGTGGTACAATAACCAGTTGAACCAAATGAAAAGTCCTTTTCCAAGCACAAGCCATGATATTTTCAACACTAAGCTACATTTATTGTATTGAATTCCCATTATGAGCCAGGCACTCTAACCCTCCTAAGCACTCCACCCAGCTGACTATATTATTCTCATTTATTTAGAGGAAGAAGGATGAAGCTTTGTGGAGCAGCACAGTGTCACCATGTAGCAACTGAGAAACCTAGTCTAACACATCTGTGGTCTGTTCATAGTTTGTGTCCTCTATCTAGTGTAGTAGACAACGATGCTTAAAACTAGTTCAGAGATGGCAAGGGACGAGGGAGCAGAGGAGAAGGAAGGAGTTGTAAAACCAATTTAGAGGTGCTTTGAATATATACCAACTGCACAGGATGAATGCAAGCATCACGTACTGCATAGCGGTGCAAGCCTCTGATTCCAATACTTGGGGGGCTGAGGCACAAACATCACTCTAAGTGCAAGGCCAGCCTGGACTACACAGAAAGACCCTGACTCCAAAAACTAAAAACATACATCATTATGTACTACATTTACTGGAAAAAAAAAGTTCAAAAGAGGGCGTAAACCAGAGTGTGGAGGCACATGCCTGTTATCCCAGCACTCCGAGAGGCTAAAACTGGAGGACGGCAAGTTCCAACCCAGCTGGGGCAACTTAGAGTCTTAGCAAGACCCTGTCTCAAAAAAAAAAGAAAAAGAAAAAAGACTGAAGATGTGGGTCAGTGAGAGACCTGGTTTCAATCCCCAGGAGAGAGTGTGTGTGTGGGAAGATAGATAGATAGATAGATAGATAGATAGATAGATAGATAGATAGATAGAATGAATAATGTCTGAAAAAGACAAAGACTCTGATTCAGTACTCCAACATTCTTTAGTGCTGTGAGCATCTTGTTTTAAAGCCCAGCTCTAATGGTCTGGGCAGTACAAAAAGGTTTCCTAGCTCTGGGGTTAGTCAAGTTGCCTGTGTGAAGAGGAGCCTTTAAATCTTGTTCCAGCTGAGCAAGCAATATCATACAGGTCAATTACTTTTGAAAAAGACCAACACTTTAGTCCCTTAATTCTAGTTGTCAGTCTCACGGCACCAACACAAGGCGCCACTGGTGAAGCCATATTTACTTTGCTGTGCGCAAGTATCACATTGGTTTTTCCCACTCACCAGCATTGCTACAAACACACGGGAAGCACACATCTAAATTTATTCTTACTTCCTATTGTCACCTTGAGGATGTCTGAGGATACCCTTTCTGTCTCTCTTCCTCTCACACTTTCCTTCAATTTGCTGAGTACTTTTATCTAGATATTGTCCTCTCTCCACCTCCCTTTGAAAATTTAGCTTCAAATCATTTAAACAGCAGATTTTTTTTTTTTTTTTTTTTTTTTTTGTCGTAGGGTGTTACTGAATTCTAGAATTCAGGGCCAATAAATCAAACATAGCTTTGCTACCATTTGTATGGCAAGCATTTTCCTTTCCCTTCCAAAATCAGTTATTGCAAGAATCAGAAATAAGAAAATATCACTTGCACACAACAGGTGTAAGCTTGCAGACCACATCATTAAATGAGCACACAGAACAAGAAAACAGGGGCCTCTGGAAGCTGAAGCTGGCATGAGTTCACTGGGAAATGCATGCCAGATTAACCTCTATTAGGGAAATGTGGCTGACACGGTATATTTGGACTTTAGCAGAGCATATGACTCAGGCTCTCATGATACTTTTCTGGTCAAGCTAGATTGGGTTAGATAAGAACGTAATTATATGTAATCACACCTGGCTGATTAAAGATTGAATATATTATGGCTTGCTTGTATTCCAAGAGAAATGCTCCCAGGAAATTACACATTATACCCTCATCATCTTCATCTAGATCGGCACTGTCCACTGCACATGTGCACTGAGCACTTGAAATGCATCTGCTCTGAACAGGGATGTGTATTACACATAAAATGATGGCTAAATTTGGAAGGTAAAGTACTGAGGAAAAGAAAGATATCAAATATCTCATTAGCACATTTGACAGTGCTTTCATTTAGAAAGAAATTTTTGTGTATGTTGATGACCTAAAATATATTACTAAAGTTATATACTAAATATATTACTAAAGTTAAGTTTGCTTCTTTGTTTTTTTTCAGAGAGGTTGTGAAAAAGTTTTTAAATTATGTTATCATTATGTTTTATTAATTGAGCTGATTTAGAGGCAAGGTGAGTCTCACCGTGTCTTCTATCCATTAGTATTTGTTCCCCAAGAAGCTCTTAATTCCCAGCCCATTCCTCACTAGCCATCAGCCTTGAGCATTCACGGTGCCACCCCATGTCCTGGCCCTCCACAGCTCCTGAGTCCCTTTCTTTGCACTTTGTGATTTTCATGCAAATTCTCTTTTTCCTCATTTCCCTATACATTTTCTCCATGTTCTTGCTCCAACTCAGTAGTTGTAAAATATATCTGTGTTAGAATTGTTTGGGATTTTTAAAAATAGATCAATGCTCAGGGATCATTTCAAAATGTTCAATTATAGCTGGGCATGTGGCACACCTCTATAATTCCAGCACTTGGGAATCTAACGTAGGAGAGTCTCTATGAGTTTGAGGGTAGTGTGGCTACATAGTGAGGCCACGTCTCAAAAAAGAAGAATGAGGAGGAGGAGGAGGAAGAAGAGAGAAGGAGAAGAAGAAAAAGAAGAAGAAGAAGAAGAGGAAGAAGAAGGGGAGAAGGAGGAGGAAGTTGTTCAGGTGCACCCTCTAACTTTTTTTTTTTTTTTTTTGTCTTTTTCCTTTTTATCGGTACCAGGGATCGAACTCACGAATGCCTGCTTGCAAGGCAGGCACTTAGGCCGCTGAGCTAAATCCCCAGCCCTAATTTTTTTTTTTTTTGGTCTTCTTCCTTTTTATCATAAATGAGATAATATGCTTCTATTTTAGGCTATAGTTTTTCTTTTTTTTTTTTTTTTTTTTTTGTGGTACCAGGGATTGAACTCACAACTTCACGCTTGCCAGGCAGGCGCTTATGCCGCTGAGCCAAATTCCTAGCTGCACCCTCTAACTTTGATGAAGAGGCTGAATCTGGATGCAGCCAATGTGCAGCCAGGATTGAAAACCATTCACTGCACCAGTTCGCTTTCCTAGTTAAAGACTACATTCCTGCTAGTGAACAAGGCTAGTGAAAAACACACACTGTCCTGACTGGTATCTCTATGTTAGAGACTACTAAGGTAACTACTAACCTAAACCTAATCCTACACAGCCCATGAGCTTGCTTCCTGTTCAAATAAAAAAGTGGAGGAAATCAGTAAAGACCTTTGCCAAGCTCCCACCACCACTCGACCTACTGACCTACGTATGTGTCCATACAAATGTCTGCCTCCCCTTAGGATGCATCTCAGTGGTGTCTGGCAGAGCTTTTTGCAATGACCAAAACAGTGGTCTAGTTGGTATTGCCTACCTAGTGCGCTAGTCACTAGCCATTGTTTTTAGAGCAACTGAAGAACTGAATTTTAAATCTCTTTAAGTTAAATTTAAATGGCCACATACAGAAGGCAACCCAGCTATAGATGTTGGTCCTATCTACGATCAATCGCCCTTACTCTTGTATTTTGCTGTTTTGAAACTCACCTACTCTAGGACACTGTTCCAATAGTGGCTCCCTCTCCTTCTTAGTCAGTGTTCTTTTGTTAATGAATTATTCCCCTTGTAGCTGATCATATGGTGATTCTAAAATAATACTAGCTCTTGGTGGTCTGCTTTAGGTACCACACAATTTCTTTGCCCATTTACAGCAAAACACCCTTAAAAGCTTATTTTATGCACTCAAATTCATCTCCCCAGTTCCCTCCTGAACCTTTTCAATCATCCTTCCCTCCCTGCCACTCCCTGAACCTGCTCTGGTGGTCAATATTCCTCTGTCATTAAGTCTGATGAGCTCCTCATCTTCTACATTTGCAGCATTTACCGTAGTAATCATTCTCTCTTCATGAGATGTATTTTTGATACATTTTCTTTAAAATCACTCTTTCATTTTCTTCCTACTTCTCTTGCTACTCCTTCTTTTCTTGATTTTGTTCATTGCTGCTTGTCCTGCCAACCTCAAAACTTCCAAGGATCCTTGATCTCAAATCTTCTCTTTTTGTTTTCTTTATACAGTAATAAGTTCACTCAATACTAGCTTTATCTTTGCCCTGGCCAGTCCTCTGAATTCTAAATTAATTTATCCAACAGGATCTCAAACTCAAAGATGAGTAAACATCATAAACCTATCATATCCACATTACACTTGGTCCTCTCCATTAAAAACTGCAATTGCTGATGTCTTAGACATCTTGATAAATGTTAGCTCCATATTCCTAGTTGTGATAAGCAAATCCCTTGGGTTGTTCTCAGTTCCTCAATCATTTTCACTACCATTCATCACAGTTCCAATTTACCCAACAATCCTTTGGGTGTTAATTTCAAATTATATTCCAAACCTTTTTCCTCTCATCGTTTTCCACCTTTTCATAAATTTTGGCAATACCCTCCTACTGGATTTTCTTCTCTCTTTACCTTCCTATGGACTACTTCCAATGTAAGAGCTAGAGTGATTGCTTTAAAGTATCAATGAAATTATGCCCTGCATCTGCTCAAAAATTTCAAGGCTCACACTCTTCTCAAAATACTTAAAATGACTTCAAAGACCTATACTCAATGGCTCTTTTCACCTCTGTGGTAGCTCACAAGAGCTGCCACAACACAGTATCAGACCAGTGACCTGCACAATAACAGGTTGTTTTCTCACAGTTCTGGAGGCTGGAACTCCAAAATCAAATGTTAATAAGGTTAGTTTCTTCTGGCTCCTCTGGAATATAAGTGATTGCCTTGCCCTCTTTCTTCAAATGATCTTCCCTGTGTACAAATTATGTCTTAATTTTCTCTTCTTAAGAGGACAAAAGTTATATTGGATTGAGGCCCACCCTAATGATCTCATTTTACTTTTATTGCCATTTTAAAGACTCCATTGCCAAACACCTTCTAAGGTCTTGGGATTTAGGGGTCCAGTGTGTGCATTCTCAAGGGACAGTTCATTCCATAATGACTTTCCCACTATCACCCCTTTCCACTATACCCTCATTCATTCCACTGGAACCTCAAGGGTGGTCATGTTCAGACATAGCAGACTCATTTTTATTCTCAAATCTTCTTTCTCCAATAACTGAAAGTCCTCCTCCATCATTTGTTTTATTTATTTGCACAAAGGTCACTTCATTACTGAGTTCCTTCCTGATCACCCTAAATATAGCAGCAAGTCTTCAACTCTCTAAGCATACACATATTCTCCATCTCCCTTTACTCTGCTTAATTTTTCTTTATAGGTACCATGCTATATTGTCTAATTTATTTTTAAAGTGTCTTCAACATAATGCATGCTCAGTAAGTATTAGTTGAATGAATAGATTCATAGAATATGATCATTTGTAGAAAATAACGCATCATGAGGGATTTGGTAACTGTATCCTACAAGGCACAATTTAGAAAAATCAGATGCTTAACTTTGAGAAGAGAAGCCTAAGGGAACACTGGTAACTGGAGACATTTGGGAAGCTGTGGGGTGTGGCTGAAATCAGAGTCACTATTTGCAACTGGTGTTACTCTGCGTGGCAGCACAGAGACCCCAGGATAAAAGTAAAGGGAAGGCAAACTTTAGCTCAGTGTGATAACATAAAAATTCTAGTCAGTGTTGTGTTCCTGAAGGTGGCTCCTAATAACAGAAAATAGAGTAGCAGCCACATAATTATTTCAAGAACACTGCAGGAGAGACACTTGCCTTCCCTTCAAAGGGAAATCAAAGGAGGCTTTGCTTTTTCTGAGACAGGGTCTTGCTATGTACTTCAGGTTGGCCTGGACCCCCAAGAGCTGGGATTACATGTGTGTGTCAACACACCTAGCAAAAACGTATTTCTGAGTTGAGTTATAAATCCAAGATCCAATTTCAGATGAAGACAGATGTCAAGGTTTCACAAAGTACAGTTGATGTTAGTGTTCCATTACTTTCCTAACTCTGCGAGGGCACTACATCCAAGAAGTACTCGATGCAATGAGATCAGAATTCATGAAAACTGGTGCCAAGCTTTGCCGATAAACACTCGATCCTACGCACATTCCTGCACTTTTCTGGGTCTTCTGTAAGTTCTCATCAAATGAAACCTTTGGGCTGCATGACCACCCTCTCCCCATCAGCTCTAGACATTCTGATTCTAGATTCTTTCTAAACTCACAGGCACTGGAAAAATTGTTAAAGAAAGGTCTTGACATTTGCAACTTATGTAGGCAGGTGGGGAGGAGGTGTTCTGGTATGTTCAGAGTCAAGGAGAATCATGTTAAACCAAAGCCTTACTTACCCAGGGAGTTCAAAAATGAGGGGGAAAAAGTGGGTTTTTTTGTTTGTTTGTTTGTTTTGTTTTGTTTTGTTTTTGCCTGGAATTCAACATCTTTTCATCAGGTGTGTAAAAGACGAGCGAGCTCTGAGCTTGCAAATTCAGGTCAAAATTGCTATTTATTCAAGTGGAACTATTATAACCCAGGAAGGCAACTGCTTCTCTCTCACTCTACAGGGACCAGTAAAGCTCTAAGTGCCACTGTGTGATGGCTCATGGAGAATCAATCTTACCCTGAATGATTATCATGGAAAACTAATAACGAAAACAGGTAGGTCCATGAGTGAACACACATCACTGTGTGTGCCTGCCTGAGCCGCTTCATTCTGGTTGATAAAATATCTTCCGTATTACCTATGTGTAAGGTTACCGAGACCAGCATGCTAGCACTACAGACTGGGTTATTTCAGAACTGTTTATAGAATCTTATTTTTAAAAAATTCCTAGTAGCGGGCATGGAATTGAGGTTAGTACAACTCATACATCTATGACTTATTTTCTTATAAAGGTAAAAAAAATAAGCATTAGATCTGGTATTTCCTAGGATTTAAAATAGGGCGTGCGCTAGGGCTTTAGAATTATTATTTATGTTGTTTTCATTTGTCTGGTTTTTTTTTCCATTTTATTTTTACTAGTACCTCTTACGAGGCTTTATAAACTCACCGAACAAGGTAGCTCTTTGGATCCTTGGCTCTGCGAGATTTAGATAACAGAATCTGTTTTCCCCAACTGTTGGAAAACAGAAATGCCAACATTACTTTCAGGCTTGGTTCTTCTTATTTTTCTTTTTGTTATAATAATGAGTGCTGACAGAGCCACTTGACACCATTAGTGGTAAATGAATTTTTCAATAAGGACTAATACAGAAAAGCTATGGAAATTCAGATTTGTTTTTTGACCCGGAGAGTTCTATACCTCCTCATGCCCTTGCTCTCTGTGTATACTTTATGAGAAATTTCAGCAAAGGCGCCTCTCCAAATTAATCCCATAGCTGCCTCCTTCCGTCCTCCCCACAGGAACTCTAACCTGTCTTCAGAGGAGGTCTGACCACTTCTTGAAGGCCTTTCTCTGGATAGTTAAAGACAGCACAATGAATTCAAATCTTATCCAGGGGCTTATCTTTGTAAACTTAGCAATACTGCCTTCTTTTCTCCTATGAAATTTTGAAAGGAAGTAATCTCAAATGTGAGTTGGATTTTATCCAATGTCTTCCCCACGCGAAGAAGCTGGTCATGCACTTGCACATTTGTGCAATAAATATTCAAAGACTCTAATCCAGTATCTTTCATATAGCACTCGTTTTAACTCCTACTTTAAACTTTCAGAACGCTTTTTATGGCATCCTATGCCCTACTTTAAAATATCTGTCAGCCTAGTATTTCTACTTTCCTCCTTTACTAATTTATTTTCAAGGCCATGTGTAGAAACATATCCAGTAAAAAGAACATTTGCTTTGACATTATAAACCTTTGTTTTGGGGCTGGGGATTTAGCGCAGTGGCTTAAGCGCTTGCCTTGCAAGTGTGTGGTTGTGAGTTCGATCCCCAGTACCGATAAAAAAAGAAAAAGACAAAAAAAAAAAAAAAATAAGCCTTTATTTTTACAAAGGCCTAAAAAAATCCAAGCATCTCACAGAAACAAAATTCAGGAAAGGATACTTCATACTAGAGTTACCCTATTTAAAATTTAGAACACATCTTTAAATTTTAAAGTATTGTAGGTTTTCTAAAATATTTGTTCAATTTTCCTTAACTTTTTCAAACTTATTCGATTATAGAGCTCTTTTCATGTATGCATTTAACGCCTTATAATATACTGGTCCAGTCATGACATAATCAGTGATCACCATACGGTTAGGTAACAAGTAAACATCCTGGGCCTTTACCTGCTACTCATTGAAATTATGGCTTGTGTCTTCTTCTGGGACTGAAAAGCCATTTTTGCTATGAATCATGATGCTTCATTTGCACCCACAGATGACCAAAAGTTAACTAAGACTGAACAAAGTTTGAGCTTCATATTGTACCCTTTGTTGCTGAAAATCTTGGATGAATTCTCTTCTCAGCTCTACATAAACATGCAGATTATTTAGAGAGTATCTGCTTAGGGGCTGGCTGGCTAAGGTTGCCTGGCCCTGGAATTACATGATCTCATCTCCCTTCAAGGCCTAGGACATCAACATTAGAGGTTAACTGGGACATTCAGCTATACCCTGATCACCTAGTTCCCAGGAAAGGCGGCGACCCACATGACTGAGACCAACACAGCCAGAGGCAGTCCTTTCCTGGGAGCGAAACCATCCCCTAGCCATAAAGATCTAGCACTGTGATGCCAGTACTGAGATAACAATCAAACCAGCCCACTAGTTGATCCTAAACTCAGCCTCCCGCCTTCACATGACAGTCTGAACCCCTCTGCAATGTACCTTCTCCAACTACCTAAACTGGAGTCCTTTTCTAGCTTCCCTTTAACTTTTCTTTTAAAACTTTTTCTGTAAACTTGTGCTTTAGTTTTAATTTCTGTTTCTGTTAAAGCAAGGCCCATGTTAGCCAACAACAAGGTCATAAAACCATGGTTCCACATAACACAATTTGGAAATTGTATCAGAGAATGTTACTCTTTATTCTCAAAATGTATTATTCCAATGAATTTATGCACTGAAAAATAACCTTGATGTAGAAATGCAATGCAGTTCTTCCTCATATCACACTACAGGGTTGATGGTTAATTTTATGTGTCAATCTAAGTGAATTAAGGAGATGCCCAGACAGGTGGTAAAACATCATTTTTAAGTGCATCTGTTAGGATGCTTCTGGAAGAGATAAACATTAGAATTGGTAGGCTTGGTAGAGAAGATTGTTCACTCCACTGTGGGTGGGCATTATTATACCAGCAAAGATTGAAAAAGGACAAAAAGACAAAGGACAAGCAAACTGACTCTCTTTTCTGGAACTGGGACATCCATCTTCTGTCACTGGATATCAGAGCTCCAGTTTCTCATGCCTTTAGATTCTAGGACTTTAATCAGTGACCACTCCAGATTTAGGCATTTTGGATCAGAATTGCACCACTGGTTTTCATAGTTATCCAGCTTGCAGAAAGCTGACTGACCTCCATAATCTCGAGTCAATTCTTGTAATAGATTCATATATAAGTAATAGATTCATATATATAATACATACAAATTCATATATATATTATATATATATATGAATTTCTCCTGTCATCTCTGTTTCTCTGAAGAGTCTTGACCTAGTACACAGGGATATTTATAGTTTATCTCCCAAACCTGTGTCAGTCCTCAAGTGCCTATGGGTATCTTACATGAGTAAGGAATGTAAAACATGTTTGTTTGTAATATGTTAAATCCTCCTAAATAATTTTCAACAAATGTGCTCAGAATACATAATGGAAAACACCTACATTACATCTTGAATAGTGGTCATCTATCGTTCAGCCTTTCTTTAAACTGTAGTCAGCATATCTAAGTTACTTGTAGTCTCTGTACTTCTGATCCCAGACACAAACTGAAAATTGAATTTATTATTGCCCTCATTTGCAACAAAGTCTCCAAATCACTTTTCCTCTCTTGTGATTCAGCATCAGAATTATAGGTGTCAAGTGAGAGCTCTTGATGAAACTCTTCTTTCCTCTTAGTGCCTGTCTTAACCTTTTCTCACCTCATTAGGGCCAGGGGGAGTGAACCCAGAATAACTCATAAACACACACTGGAAGAGATCCTGTTGGTAAGCCCTCAATTTGGTGCACAAGAATGCCTTGGGCATTCTTTATTAGTTATTTCCTACCATATTTTTTAAACAAACGTTTCGGAAGGTGCTTATCTATGGATCATCCCTGGAATCTGACATGCTCCTCTTTCAGTTCTTCTGGATACTTATTTACCCTTTGACTCCCTTTACACTTTGCCACTGGCAAATCTTCTCTAGAAATACTACAGTATGTCAGATGATGACTGAAATGCATGGGAGCAGTTGCCCACAGTTACCCATTCCCTTTCATTTAAATTCTATAGCTCTTCAAATGCAGACTCCTCCCCCAACAACTTATTCCTGTGTATCTCGCAGCATGAGTGCTCTGCACGCATTTTCCTGTTCCCTCCTTAGAAGGCACCGCCTTCTTGCCTCTTTTCTGCATTAACATTGCAATCAAATCCCCTGGGGCTGGGGATGTGAAGATGAATCACATCACTGTGTCCCCAATCCATCCCTTCCAACACTACAGGTCTGAAACTCTAATTTGCTTCTGATAAATTCACATATGTGTGCACAGATAATTTATGCCACATTGTACTTCCCAATATACATATTCCTTTTCCTTCCAGATATTTCTTTCACTTAAACATAGGCTCTTCAAGGGCAGTGAATATGTTTTTTTTTTTTTTTTTTTTTTAACCTTACCTACAATGGAAGAATACACAAACTCTGGATCAATTCCACAATCACAAACACCTCCAATTCTTTTTTTTTTTTTTTTTTTGGTCTTTTTCATTTTTATTGGTACCAGGGATCGAACTCACGACTGCCTGCTTGCAAGGCAGGTGCTTATGCCGCTGAGCTAAATCCCCAGCCCCAACACCTCCAATTCTAATAATTATATTTATTTTAACTGGGGTAAGTCACACACAAAACAAGAGAGGTTGATTATAGTGTATTTATTGTTGAATGCTTTATGTATTTATCATGCAAAATGTTGTTTACTTACATGACTAGTTTGTAAATATTCAAGGCTTGTTGTTTTAATCTTCCCGTTCACCTTAGACTTAGGTAACACATTTCGGGCTGTAACTTTCATTTAGATTTTGAGTGTTGAGTTTTCCATCAAAGTTTCTAGGACTTCTCTGTCCTTAAACATAATATGAAGGCCAATCCCAGATATAACTTGATTAGAGGTAGAGATCTAGTTACCCTGGAGAATAACACAACCTCAGTCTCCTGATGTTGTGTATGACAGTGGCCCCAGGGTCCACTAGTTCCTGTTGAGAGCCGTGTTTTCCTGCAGCTGCTATGGGGAGTGACTCTCCTAGGGCACAGGTTGTGGTCCTTCACGCTGCAGGACAAGCCCCGGAATTCTTTCAGCTTCTATGGAAAGCAGCCATTCCAAGCACTGTACCACCTGCAGATAGGATGCAAATACCTCACATACCAGACACATGCCCTTGCGAGTGCTCAGGGTCTTGCCCAATTCTCAGCCTACTGGATAATGCTTCACCTTTTTCTTTCCCACTCAAGAGAACACATTGGAAGACTGCAAATAAGAGTAGACCAATAGCAAACTTACCTTTTATTTAAAAAAAAACTCACAAAATTGGAAATTTTATTAGCAAAACATTGCTTAGGAATCAAAATAGGTAACAAGTGAGCGCCAACATACCTCTGGCAAAATCAATGCCAGGTCACTGTGAATTGTTGTCCTCCTAACAGAACTTGTTTCTGTGGTAACCAGACCCACCCTAGGTGGCTTCTCAGTTCCTCATCACAGAGCCTGCTGAGAGCAGGATTTTTAGGAACCAAGGCCATGGTAGTTTCTTTAACTCTTTCCAAAGCTATCTGTAGAAGTCAGACTTTCTTGAAGCCTGAAGTTTTTTCCACCATAGTCTATCACTGCACAAACTTCCAAAGTTCTCAAGGGAAGAGAATCCATGCAAACCCCACATGGCTCTATTATCCTACTGCTCTTGGAATGATTCCACCTTCCCTGCCTCTGAATTGGTATATACAGCCTACTTCATTCTCCTTTCTTGTTCTTCTCCTTAATTCCATAAAATATAAGAATGGTCTTTTACCTAAGATCTTTCAGCAACCTTAGGATTACTACCATTCTTCAGACAAGTAATTTAAGCCATCTTCCAAGAATGGTCCTTGATTAAACATTTAATTTTGTTGTCCTGTGCATTTACTACTGAAATACCTAAGCCTATTTGTAAAATATGATTCATTTGATCAGCAGTTTTCTCTAAAGTAATTTTGTATAGTGTTGATAAAGAAGAGCTAATTTGAAAAGTATTATATTATTCAAAAATATGGATATCATAGATACATTAGTGAACTAAAGACCCCAAAATTGAAACAATAGCTTAAGAAAAAATGTAATTAAACTTTCCTGTTTACATGTAGGTCTATTAGATAAATATAGTTACTGTAGATATACTCGTTGTTAATTATAAATTTAAGCATTTACTATGGCTTATATCTAGATGTCCCCATCCATGGGACCTTTGGGAGGTGACTGGATCATGCATATGTGATACTGGATTAGACCACTGATGGTTTTATGACTGGGTGTGACGTTGGGAGGTGAAGCCTAGTGGGACAAGGTGGGTCACTGGTTGTGGCCTGGAAGGGTATACATCCCTTCTCCTCCTTTGCTTCTGCTCTGCTTCCTGCCTGCCACGTCACGAACTTCTGCAATATCCCTTCACCATGCTGTTCTGTCTTGGAGCCACCTGACTATAGACCAAAACCTCCGTACACTGGGAGCCAAAATAAACCTTTCTTCCTGTATCTTGTATGTACCGAGTGTTGTGTCTCAGCAGTAAAAAGGTAACTAAGACAGCATATCCTTATGCCTACTCATTTAAAAGACAGAAAAACAAATACTTATTAAAGAAAAAAACTGGCCCACCACCGTTTTACTGTGAAAAGCTAGATTGCTGTTTGTGAAAGGGTTTTGGCCCAGATAGGACACTGTAGCCAGGAAAGCCTCAACCGGAAGCAGGAAGCCCCTATCTCCCCCGCCCCTAGGAAGTTACCTGTGATGCCATCTTCCCGCCCCTGGAAATTTACATATGGCGCCAAACCTAGGACCAATGGGCTACCTGAGCATCCCTAATGCCCGCCTTAGGTTCCACCCCAAACCGAAGCTATTTACATGCCCCCATGCCACATGTCCGCCGGAGAGATCGCCTGGATGCCAGCGGTGGGGATGCCGGTCATCTCTCTCCGTGTTCTCAGAATAAAGGCCGATTTTTATTTTATATTTCTCATCTTTTGGAAATATTTTTCATCTTTTGGAAATAATCCTAGCAGTTTGCAGTTCACACTTCTGTAGATACTGAAGGTAGTAGTCAAGACAAAGAAATTAATAGTGCCCTTCTGTCTTAGAGAAGGTAGAAAGAGGAATAAAAATGCAACTTAGGATCTGCTTGTGACTTGTGAAGATAAGCTGACACTAGGTTGAGAAAAGAAGACTATTTCGATGAAGTCCAAAATACGTGAAACTCTCAAATGGAGCAGTGTCTACCATCACAGTTAATAAACTGTGCAGTACAGAGGCAGCACCACCAGAGTAGGTGTTAGCACTCTTGTAGTCTGGAAGAGCCAACCCGTCTAAATACTTAATGAAGAGGCAGTAAAAGAAACTGTCTTGGCTATGCAGGAAACATTCTGACTCAAAAAACACAGGGAAAGACTCGGAAAAGAATCTACACCCCAGGATGAATATGAGTCTAGCTTTAGATGTGATATAATTTTAGGAGTTCTGTTATACACTGAATAATATTCAATTCAAAATTTATGTGTTGAATCCCTAAACTCACACTTTAGAACGTGACTGTGTTTGGAGACAGGGCCTTGAAAGAGGTAACTAAGTTAAAATGAGATAATGAGGGTGGGAACATATCCAAACTAATTAGTATACTTATAAAGGGAGATATGGACACAGAGCCATCAGGGCCGCTGCAAGGACACAGAGGGACAGCCATATGAGGACACAGCAAGAGAACAAAGAGGATGCTCATCTGCAAGCTAAGAGGAGTCCAACCCTGCCTGTATTTCAAACTGTGAGAGAAAAAATTTCTGTTCTTTAAACTTTCCTAGTCTGTGGCATTTTGTTATGGCAGTTCTAGGAAGCAAATATGGCTTTGAAATGTTACTAAGGGTTTAAGCTTTAGCAACATTTTCCAAGAGAAATGTAAAGAGTCATTTTATTTATTTTCCAGAGTATGATAGTCACAGGGAGGGTAAACCACCTGGGAATCAGGATGCTGACTTGACACATGACAGAGAAAGCAGACTTCTCTGATTTCTGTTTCTATCTGTTCAGTTGAACAATCTTCCAATAGAAAAGGTAGAACTACGTCATGGGCAATGAACATCAAATTAGTGACTGGAATACAGAGCAGGTGGTAGCTGCTTTAAATGGGGGTCTCTTATCTTTCCTCACTACCAAATTCATATCTTGAAGTTGTAATATCCCAAAACCTTAGAATGTGATGGTGTGCAGGACAGGTTCTTTAAACAGGTAGTCAAGTTGAAAAACTCAAAAGGGAAGGTTTTCATTCAATGTAATGAGTATCTTTTAAGAGGGTAGAATTTTTGTTTATTTGCTTGTTTTTTGTTACCAGGGATTGAACTCATGACCTCGGACTTGCCAAGCAGGTGCTTATGCCACTGAGCTAAGTCCCTGGCCTGTTAAGAGGAAATCTGGACACAAACCCACACAGAGGAAAGATGTAAAGACACACAGTAGGTGACTATCAACAAATCAAGCAGAGAACCTCAGAAAATACCAACTCTGCCAATACCTTCATCTTGGACTTCTAACGTCCAGACAATGAGAAAATAAATATGTGCCATTTGAACCACCTTGTCTCTAGGGTTTTGTTTGTTTGGGTTACATTTTTGGTGCTGGTCCTTGAACCTAGGGCCTGAAGCATACTAGAAAACATGCCACTACTCAGCTGCACCTAAGCCCCAAGCTGTGGAATTTGAGCATGGATGTTCTAGCAAGTTCATACAGGGCACATTTTCTGGGTCAGACTTATGATGGCTTTTGGTGATATTTATGGGACACAGCTTAAACAGAAAGTCACGGAGACATGTCTTAGTAGCATAAAACAGCTAAAAAATTTTTAGCATGTATGACTAAGCCGAGTCTACCGTGGGATACAGCTACTAAAAAATCAAATGCAACAGGCTGCAGATACAGATAGCCCAGAACACTTAGAGAATGTTCATCACATAGAAGCAACTGGGAACTGCACCATCTATGTGATAATTGAAGGAAGTGTGCTTAGTGTTATTTAGATGTCCTTGTTGTCTCATGTGCTCATAGGTGGGGATTTTGGAAGATGGTTGGATCGTGGGGATGTGATATTTATCAGTGTGGATTAGTCCACTGACGAATTTATAGCTAAATGTAACTTCTGGTGGTGGTCATTGGGGGAGTGGCTTGGAAGCATCTATCTCCCTGTCCTGGATTTCTCTCTCTGCTTCCAACAGCTGTGCTAGGAACTATTTCCTCTGCCATGGACCTTTGCCAGGCTGTCCTGCTTTGGAGTCAGCTGACCGTGGACTAAGGCCTCTACAAATCCTTCCCACTTTGAGGTGGGTGTCCCAGCAACAAGAAAGTAACTAAGACACTTAGGTTGTGAAGAGGACTCTGGAGGCAGAAGCAGCCAGAAAACTACTGGCATATGCAAAGATCTTTGGTGTGGAATAGAAATGAATTTTACGGCTTGGCAGCTGAGAGAGGCACAATAAGGATATCTGAGTGGCTATTTAGAGGAAAGAGATGTGGGCCTTGGATGTGGCAAGAACTTTGTAGTAACCAGACAGCCCAAAGATAATGAATGTCTCACAGGAGAAGGCATTTAACCACGGTTGTTGAGGAGAACAACCGTGGAGAACCCAGCAGACTGATGGTGGTCCCTTCCCCAGCTCTGTTGGGTGCTAACCAGTTATGTTTCTATACGTCTTGCTCAAGGGATCTGGAAGTTACAGGGCAGGAAATGGCATTAAGTGCAGAGGTGGCGAGAAGAAGCAAAAAGCCATCAGGGTTTCTGAGTAGTGATGCGACAGAAAAAAACGTAGCAAACATTCATCATTCTGACTCACAGCGACTAATCACCTTCCCCCTAGGAAAAGAAAACCTTCACTAGGAATGTGGGAACGGGCCGAGTTTCAGTCATGTCACAGGAACTTGCTAAATAAGAACTTTTATTTTTATAGATTATAACTTCATCTATATATTTTTTAATTTCATGTTTGACCACAGTTCCTTAGTGGTTTTTTGTTTTGCTTTTTGAGACAAGGTCTTGCTCTTGCTATGGATTCCATGCTGGCCTTGAACTCATTATGTATCCCAGACTGCCCCTGAAGTTGTGTGAAGTTTTTGCTTCAGCCTCCTGAGCCCTGGGACTACAGGCGCATGCCACCATAGCCTACTTAAACATCTCTTGTCCTTAAAAATGCCTTGCTCCTTCCAGCATCCTACAACTTGTTCCCTGCATTCAGAAGCACCTCATGCCTGGTGTAATTCTGGGCTGCCATGGTCTTAAAATTCTTAATTTTGGAACAAAAGGTATAATATTTTCATAGGTGTCCTGTTTCCTTCTCATCTCCATGACTCGTGCTTCTTTGTATCCAGATTCCTTTACTGCACTGGAGTGAATGGAATCATGGTGGTGGGTGTGTCTGGGAAGCAGTATAGCACAGAATATCAACAATTTTGTTTTCTCTGTCATCTTATGCTTTTTGCTGCAGTCCCAACTTTCTCCCAATTCAGATTCGGGGGAAGCTCATTAGTTTCAGTTTCTTGATGTTTGGATGTTTTGGGATTTTACTTTTTTAGGGTGCTGAGATCAAGCCAGGCCTCCTTGGTGCCAATCATGCAATCTACCAGTGAATCACATTCTCAGTCCATGGTTACTTGACTTATAAAACAGGAATAATAGAAATGGCCTCTTTAGATTTTTTTTTTTTAATTGGTTCCAGGGATAGAACTCATGTTTGCAAGGCAGGTGTTTATACTACAGAGCTAAATCCCCAGCCCCTCTCTTTGGATTTTGTAGAAGGTGAACAATGCAGAGCATGAAAACAAATACTGCATAACAAATATTTGCCATTAGTTGTTGAGGACAGTCAAAGAAAATTCAGGGCGAAAAGTGACCCAAGAATCAGGGTTGGCTATTAAGAGCAAAGGACAACATGAAGGGGAGCTGGGTGGCAGATTAACACTGACTTCTCAGAAAGGCAGCGGGCTGAGCCATAGTTCATAGTGGGGGCATCCCCTGGCTGGGGGAAGCGCAGGTCTGCGGAAAAGCAGCCCTAAGAAGGCTTGCATCCCTCCCTGGCCTCTTTTCATCCTTACTTACACGTGCACTGAGGCTTGGTGTATCAGTGTTACTTCGGGTTTAGAGCAGGGGACATATCCGGGCAGATCTTGATCACTGTAGACTAAACGGACACTCAGCACTGCACAGCTTATTTTAACGTAGGAGAAAGTGGCTTCGCACAAAGTTTATGTCTGAAATTTAGGAAACACAATAAAGAACAGGCGCGGTTTTAGGTCAGAAGTCATCGGTTATGGGGGTTGAACAAGAGCCAGTTCTCCAGAGCTCCTCCCTCTTTAAGTCTTACTTCATCTCCATCTCATAAGGATGTTACATCCCTGATGATTCTGCCTTTCTCTAACAAAACAAAAAAGTAAAAAAAACCACGAATCTCAGAAAATGCCCAAATTTTCCTATTTAGGAGGACGAAAAAAAAAAAAAAATGGGTCACCCTCTTCTTCCCAGGGCGTGCGCCTTTTTCCTTGGCTTCCTTCTAAAGATAAAAATTCCAGCTTGCTGTCGGCTGCTCGTGACTAGCGAGAAGGAAAAAAAAAAAAAAAAAAAAATCCAAGGGTTTTGCGTTTTTCATAAGCAAAGAAATCCTATTTTCTTTTAAGCGTCATTTGCTGCCGTTCTTTCCCTGCGGTACTTCTTCAAACCCAGAGACAAAAAAATGAAATGCGGATGCAGATGCACCCCAGCAGCAACCCTTCCTGGCCACCCCCAGCAGGACTATGGGGTCGAGGACTCAAGCTCACGAGGACGAGCCGCGAGCGACCTTTACTCTTCTGGAGCCCAAATGTCCTACGACTCACCTTTCCCTGATCGCGCACAGTCCTTCTCCAGACGCGGGGTTCCCTCCTACAGTCCCCGAGCCCCGGGGGGCGGTCGGCCCGGCGGGCGCGCGGGAGCCGGAGCGCAGTCAGGGGGCCGCACCTGCGGGCGCGGGGGCGCGGACCCCTGGCGGGCGGCGCGCGCGGGCGCAGCTCCCCGGCGGCTCCGCTAGGGGTCTCTCTCGGGTGCTGAGCGGGGCGGGCCTGATCAGCTGACTCGCCGGGCTCCGAGCGCCGCCGCCGAGCTCTGGCTCAGTCAGTTTCCTCGGCAGCGGTAGGCGACTGCACCCGGAGCTGTGCGAGCGCAGGGACCCCGGAGACGGCAGTGGCGGCGGCGACTCGGGCAGAGCAAGGGCGCGGCGGATCGCATTCGCACAGCAGCTGGCGCACTCGGTGCCCCGCGCGAGGGTAGCGATGCTGCCCAGTTTGGCATTGCTTCTACTGACAGCCTGGACGGCTCGGGCGTTGGAGGTGGGTGCCGCGCTTCGGATGGAGGAGTCGGGCACCAGGGAGGACCCGATCCCCTCCAGTCTTTAATATAGGGAAGCGGGGGTTGTCTGGGGGCCCCCGCGGCCCTCCGCCCACGCCTGCGGGTCCCCTGCGCATCCCTGCTCCCGCCCAGCCCTGCCCTGGGGAGCGCGCCTCGGCCCGCGGAGAGGCAGGGGCGAGCCTAGGGGCTCCTCCGGTCCCCGCCATCCCGCGGCAAGGGGAAGGATAGCGACCCTGCGCGCAGACCCCGACTCAGCCCGTTTCGGGAACGGGGCCCTGGGGAGGTGAGGGCCCTCTTGATGGGGGTGGTTAGGGGTTGCAGGGGGAAGGGAAAGAGCACGTGTGGAAAACCGAAAGCGCGGCGTCCCTGGATCCAATCCGCCCTTAAACCGCTGTCCTTCTCCGGGGAGGAAGAGTCCGGAAGGCTCTGGAACCTGGGGGTCTCCTCGCTGCTTCTTGCTTTCTCCAACCCGTTTTGCCCCCTCCCCCCAGTCTTCTTATTCAGACCTCCTCCGCTTTCTGCTCCGCGGCCGCGGGTGGCGGCAGCCTGGTGCGATCCTGGCTGGAGCCGGCGCCGGGGTCGCGCACCGCCTTCCGCGGGCAAACTTTGTACATTTCCGCGTCTCCCTTTTGTGTTAAGTTGGGTGCGATGGGAGGGGTCGGAGACTCCCGGCCACCTCGCACCTTCCTGGAGCCTGGCTGGCCCAGGCGTTTGCTGGCGCGCTGAGCTGCTCCAGGAGGGAATGAGGAGGGCCTTGGGAACAAAAGCCGCGACACCCCGCCCTAGCCGTCCGGGCGCGTTGGCCAGCAGTCTGGGTCTGGGTCCCCCACCACCGCGGCTCCCAGCCCGGCGCTCGTGTGTGCCTGCTCGGGAGGGGCCAGAGTGCTGCCGGGCCTCGGTGGCGGAGCCCCAGGACCTCTCTGCGTCCTACCCGCCGGTCACCACCGAGGCGTCCGGATTCTGTGCTGGCTGGGGAGTCCTTAGGGAGAAATATGCGGAGTGCGTCGCAGGGCAGTGGCGGTGGAGGGGAGGTCCGAGCTGTCCCCTTCACTGCATCCAAGGAGCCTGGTGTCTGTAAAGGCGCGGCCTCCACCCTGGTATCTCTGGAGACTCTGGTTTAGTCCGGCTGGGGAGGGTGTGCAGCGTCTTTTTTTTTTAGGGTGCAGAGAAAAGGATTGAGTAGAGTGAACATTAAGACTGAGAAGATGGCGCCTCTGCAGTGCAGCAGAGAAAAGCTGTGTGGAGGCTGCAGCCTGGTGAAATCCACCCACCGCTAGGTGTATAGAACGAGTCTTCCCATTCATCCAGCTCCGGAACGTTCGCCCGACACCAGTGCAAAACCACTGTTTTCCTTTTAATCTCAGGATTCGTAGAAGTTGTTTGCGTGACAGTTGGGGCAGAGGAAAGCGAATTTTGCATCCCTTGGAGCACCCTGTTCACTGTGTTACCTTTTGCCTTCTCTCTTTAGCTTTCTTCCTTTGCCCTCTGCCTCCTGGTAGTTTTCCAATCCTCCCTCCCCTAAGAATAACAATTTCCAGACAAGTGTTTCCCTGTAATTCCATTGAGGCAGTACAGACTGTCACACCGATACAGTTTTTTCCGTCCCTGATTTACAAGGTCATTGAACTTTTTTCCCTTCCGATTTTCACCCACAAGCGGCTCAGGAATCACCAGAGTTCTAGTTGAGACAGGTCTTTCTAAGAGGATGAATTTGGTTTTCTTCCAAAAGAGGCATTTAATTAAGGAAATTATTATTTCTATTATCGTTTAAAATTTTATTTATATAAGTTCTATTTTCCTGAATTGTTTTACTACACATAAAAAAAAATAAAAGTGTACCATTACCCTTATTTTTTGGGACCTTTGTCAAAGCTTAAATATTTACCCTTTTTGAGCAGTTGTTTTTCGGTATAAAAAGAGGTAATATGTTGGCAGATGCAATTTGGATTCATTTTCTTGTGGCATTTTCTTGGTTTTTCTGCCATCGTTATGGGAATTTTCCCCATTTATTGTGACTTTTAAAGGGTGGAAGTGAGATTCCTACTAGTATATTTTGCAAAGTTGGTGGAAGAGTAGATAATTGATGCTAATGAGGTTTGAAGGGGATTTATGCAGCTCTGTCTGGGGCTACAGAAAGGGAGTAATCACGAGTTGACTGTCTTTTGTAGAGCTTAGAAATGGGTCTTTGTAGGTGGTTTTTAAAAGAGAAATGGGTAAAGGTGATCCTCATGGGGTCTCTGCTTTCAATGAACAGTTTGTACCTGGGTTGATGCTTTTGTTTGGTGGATTCATTAGAGGCATGAGGTGTACATTTATGTGTTTATTTGCTTATTTATTCATTTCTTGTTGCTTTCTTTTAAGTATTATTTTCCAGTATTGAAAGTAATCATAGTCATCTTGCCTCAGTGGTGGTCCTGATTCACAGAGAAACCTGTCTTTACTGACTAGAACTCCCTGATATGTAGCTGCCTACACACAGAATATTGAGAGTCTGAAGAACTCAGGGTTTCTTGCTAATCTGTAGGAAGCCATGATAACTGGCAGACTGCAAAAGCTTCTCTCTTGTCATCTAAGCAGCAGAAGCCCCTGATGGCACTTGCAAGACTGCTAAGCACTGTAGAGAAATTACTAGACAAAACACTCATTCCTCCTCTGCATTGAAAAAATGGAAAGTTGCATGCAGGATCACACGCTTAAATTAGGACAGCCTGACTTTAGACAGTATAACCGTATGGGAAAAGAGGGTGTCTTTAGGGTGAAGGCTACAGGTTCCCTATCCCTGTTAACCACACACCAGAGCTTTGTACAGTTACTGTATCATGACAAAGATTGTCATTCATACTAGAAATAAGCATAGCTATTTCGTGCCTGAAAAAGTAGATAAAAATATGTAATAAAATTCAGTAAAAATGAACATTATTTCTGTAAATTTTATTGCCAGGAGATTTACCGAATACTGCATTAACATGTTTCTTTTTGATTCTACCTGTATGCACAAATAAACCTAGACAAATGCACTTTGAATGTCAGGCTTTCAGAATGCGGTGTTTAGTTTGACTTTATACACCCTATTACTTATTCCCTCCAAAAGTTTGTGGGATAAATAAACCAGCACATAACTATAAAACAGGATAGAGTGTGTTAAGTACTTAAAAGAAAGCACAGATTACATGGTATATTAAGTTAAAGTGTTCCTGGGTAAATAGCTGTATTTAAAAATTTAAGGAACAATAGGATGAGATAATCCTGGAGCACTTCCTAGTCGTAAATTTCCAGCCAGGTTTGGGGAATGGAGGTTCATTGTTTGCATGTACCATATTTGTTTACATGCCTTTTTCACACACGTGCACACTGTGTGCCACACTCACACACACACACACACTCAAGACTAGATAGGCAGGGACTTTGTTTTCATTTCTCCAGTTCTCTATACTTGTGTTAGAGCTCTGTACAGGAGGTAAGGTTCTTAATGAAAAAAATAAAGAAGAGTGGGATTTAAACATCAGGGAAAATTTTGTTAATTTACCTTTGGGGCTAAAATCTATCTTTTAGTTCTCATGAAGCTTCTAGTCTTCTGGGGAAGACAGATAATAAACAAACCATAAATATAGATGCACAAATGTGGCAGGTGTGGGATATACTCTGGAGGAATACAGAATTAGAATAAAGAGGCAAAGGCATAAATGCAGACCTGAGTGCACTGTAGTAGTATCTTTAGTAATATCTTGACCAAGAGATGTCATGATTAAAAAAAAAAGTGTGGGGGGCTCTGGGGAGGATTCCAACAAGAGGATGGGGGAAATCACACATTTTTAAGTGCTTCAACAAGGAACATTGTTAATCAGGAGTTCTCAACATGAATTGCACATTGGACTCATGAAGATTAAAAAAAAATCCACGATTGTCAGGACTCCACCCAGTGCAACTAAATGTGATTTCTGGGAGCAATGACTGGACACTGGCATTAAAAAAATAAAACAAAACCCAAATCTCTGTGGAAAATGCCGAAGTATAACTAGCGTTTTGAGACTAGTGACAAACCCATCAGTTTGAACAACATACTTGCCACCTTTTTAAAATTTTAGTCAGGATTCATCAGGTTGGTTTTAAAGCAGAAAGTCCAGGTAGTGTCAGAGAGGCTAAGTAGATGAAAAAATAAGGAGAAAGGTAGAAGAAAACACAGGCTATTTTATAAATGTCTTCATCTCCCTCAAAGCTATTATGTATTAACCTTTTCCCTGTAGCAAGGATTAATATCACATTCTTGTCATTGGCCCAAAGACCCTTGGGGTGTTAGAGGCTTAAACTGGCCTTTTGTGAAGCACACTATACTGGTGAGATCTTTGGCCAGTAAGTGGCTTTGGCTCCAAGCTCTTAACAGTGTCCCTCATTTGTTTGTTTGTTTGTTTGGTCACTCCCTTCTCCCCTCCCTCCTTTTCCTTCCATCTTTCTTGTGCTGCTGTGTCTTTATCTTTGTTTTATTGACTGAAATCCTTTCACTTTCATGATGGGATCTCTAGTCCACCAATATCATGGAGTGCAGATTGATGCTAAACATCTGCTACAAACCCACAAAAGTACTTTCATCCTGCGAGGCTCACAGCCTGTGTCACAGCACACAGTTAAGCCCTCATGACCCAGTGGGAGAAGAATGTGGCTGGCGGGTGAAGCTAGGGCAAAGGAATGAGCATGCACATCTCAAAGGTGTAACAAGTTTAAGCAAAAAGCCCTGTGGTCTCTGCTCTTGTTCTGAAAGGAAAGCAAACAGTACCTAAACCCTCAAAGTGAGTTTGCAAATGAAAGCCTTGGTGAAGGGAGGATGTTGCATAACAAGTTTTCTTTGGAGGAAAAATTGATGAATTTACCTCTTCAGATTAATTTACTGGTATTTCTTTAGAAATAGTTATCCAAAAACTGGGACATGTTTGTGTCTGTTAATAGCTTTTCAAAAAGTAACCTTTACTAGGTTAGTTAGCATACTGTCCAAAGAAGGATACAGAGGACTCATTCAATGTATTAAACTTTATCTGAAGCAGGGAGCAAAGAAGAACCTTTATTTAGCTTTATTTGATGTGACTACATTTTGAAGAGGTGTGCAGTACAGATTTAGCTTAAGCGTTGTTGCAGTTACAGTATCTTAGGAAGAGATAAGATAGCAATTGAAATGGGTAGGATGAGAGAGTTCTTTATGAAAGAAATGGGAATTGTATTCATATTTCCAATGTTGATTTCAATTTCAGATGTAATGTTAGGCCACTAATGCTGAGTCATTGAGTGTTTCTCAGGTCTGAGGGACAAGGCAACATCACACAGTGCATTAGTCAGCTTTCTGTTACTATAACAAAATACTTGATAATAAAATTAAAAAGAAGAAAGGTTCATTTTGGAGCATAGTTTTTTGAAGGATTCAGTCCATAGTAGGTTGACCCTATTACTTTGGTATGTGGCAAGCAAGTATTCTACCTCAGGGAGTATTTTGATGGAGCATGCTATTCATCTCCTGGTGGCCCAGAAGGGAAAAGAAGAGAGAAAGAGTGTTGTGATCTATAATCCCCTTCAAGGGCATACTTCCTTCACCTGAAACACCCAAAGGCTCCACTGCCTGCCAGTAGTGTGATGCTCGGGGCTGACCCTTTAAACCATGGGCCTTTGAGGCACATAAGATCCAGGCTATAGCATGCTAGTCCAGAGACTGGACAGAGGGAAGGTGGCTTTAGGCATAAATCCTGGCTCAAATACAGATAGTACACTGAAGGATGTGGGACCACTCCTCTCAACCTGAGCAATACCCCAAGGCCAACCTCCCCAACCCTTACCCTAAGGCTTACTACATGGAGGCAGAGATAAGTAAAGCAAAGCCAAAATCCCTAAACCTGCCATGGAAAATTCCAAACTTCAAGATCAGGATGCAAGTGCAGCAATGACCTGCAGTAACCTTTCATCACCTGGAGCTCACTGAAGGTTCAGGCATATGGACTGCATCTCATACACCCAGCCACAGTGCAGCAGGGTGAATTGCTGGAAAGGGCGTGGGCGGCAGATGCGGCTAATGTGACTCAGCACTCTGTCAATCATGTAGTGAGTCCTGCTCTGAGAAGACCCCAAAACCAGTGCAGCATTGTAAAGCCCTACATGTTATACCCTGAGGGATAGTGCCATTTTTGTTTTTCTGGTACAAGCCTGCTCATTCTGAAGGCACTATCACATTAATAAATTTTGCTGCTTTTTCCTCACCATGGTATGCCGCATGCATTCAGTTCTTTGTGCACACAAGAACCTAGAAGCTTGACCTGGACCCCCATCACCCATGGTAACAGCTCAGCTATTAGCTATTGGCTGTTGTCAGTTTGTGTGTCTTGTTCAATGTGGATAGTAGTATTTTTGGTTGTTGAGGATTAAATTGCCATATGTAAAGTGCTTAGAACAAGTATATGAACCCTTATATATGTAGTCTGGATAGCTTGTAATATGCACTGTGTTGCTACTACATACGATGATTGTGTAAAATAGTTGTATTTGTCTCACATGTAGTTTTTCAAAGTTGAAAATAAACCTGTAAGATTGTTTTGCTCATTGACTCTCATAGTTCACTTACTGAACAAATAAGATGATTCCAGGAAATTGGAAACAGCACACATCTCAGATAAATTTTTTTAGAAATCATGTTATAAAATTTATATAATTTTCTATTTCATTTGGCTTTTTGAAAAATACTGACATGAATCATGCTCATTGAAAAGTTTAAACAGTAGAGAAATGTTCAAAAAGCATAAGTAGGTTTTATACACATGGGAAAGACCTGTTTTTAATGTTTTTGCACGCTGGCACCTGGCCAATCGAGTTTGTGGACTGGCTTGATTATTAACACAGCTACTAGCCATCAGCTGTATGTAAGGAGCTATGAACAGGTTCAGTTTAGTTTTCAGCAAGTTTTTTTTATTTTTCCCCAGAAAAATGAATAAGCAGAATTTGCCAATCTGAGCAGAAAGGGAGCATTTCAAATGCCAGCAAAAGAATTTTGATGCTAGAATGGAAGCCTACAGTGATCTTCACTCAAGATGAGAAAACCAAGAAACAGACTGCTTGAGAATACAGTATTGCTGTTTAGAACTCAGGTTCAAAATAAAGTGAATTTATATAACTAAGCTTGCAATGGCTATCACATCTCTAAAACTTTATAGTGGTCTATTACTTAATGAAAATGACATTTTTGGAAAAGAAAGAACAGCTTATTTTGCTCATAGAATAAAAAGTTCTCAATCTCAATTTGGAAATTAGGCCAAAGATATTTGAAAGCTTAGCAAGAAGCTTTGGATGAAATGAGGGTCCTGTGGTTGTAAACAATTGACACTCTGATGGATCAAGAGCCAAACTCCCAAGGAATGCAAGTGGGTCTTTGTTAACTAGCTCGTATGTATTTATGATTGTCCTGATTAATTAAAGAAGCCGTGTTTGTAACAAACAACCTACTTAGAGTAGTTACGGTGAAGAATGAATGAGATGGTCCCAGAATGACATGTGCAGGGTCAGGAACAGTGATAAGAAAATACAAGATAAACATTTCAGAGAGAGGGAAAAGAAGAATAAGCCCATTTTTACAGATGAATGCATCCTGATGAGTGAAGTGCAGTGATTCTTAAAGTCTTATTAGTAATGGACCCAAAAGCATCATTTGCATTGCCTAATTTGCAGATGGTCTGTCTTTTCTTCTGAATTAAGCTCAGAAGATTTTTAAGATGAAAACTTTGGTTCAGCAAGACAAATTGCTACTTGAGTTTCGGTGATTTAGTTGGTGTGAGATTGTTCTTTGCTTGAGTCTTTTTCTAAGAGTATCAAATTTGTCCTGTGCTCTCAGCTTCCAGAGAAAGCCATATCCTATTTCACTGAAAAATGTAAGACATCTTAAATGATACAGGCTGGCAAATTATATTCAGCCCTTAAAGGACACTTATGAAAATAAGAGATCTGTTTTATAAAGAAAAGTCATTTGCATTAAGTGAAGAAATGCATTATTACTCATGTTGCTTTGCTAAATTTCTTTCTTTCTTTCTTTCTTTCTTTCTTTCGTTCTTTTTTTTTTTTTTTTTATCGGTACCTGGGATTGAACTTACAACTATACACTTGCAAGGCAAGTTTAAGGACTTGAAGTCAATGTCACCATATGCCATTATCTTGACAGGCATTGGAAATATAATTGAGATCATTATGATTAGCCTTGTGTCTTGATTGTTTTCTTAGGGTTGTTTTTAATGTTTTGTGTCAAGTGTTAAATCCTTTTACACTGGAGAATCCAGAATGTATAAATGCAAAAGAACTAAACCAAGTTTCAAGATCCTATAGTTGTTTGAGGTGGGGGGTGGTACTTGACTAACCCATAAGATGTTTGAGTGGGAAGTCTGCTAACTTATTGCTGCTTGTTGAAGAATTGTGAAGGCCTCTACTTTTAAGAGGCTATTTGTATAAAATTGTTATTTTGGAATTGCTGTTTATTCAGTGAAGTATGAGCAGAGGGTATCCTTTGATCTCCAGGTGACCATAGGGTAGTCATGTTAACATGTGGCTGAAATGGAGTAGAATGAATGGCTGCTGGATGGAAGTGTCCTTACAACTGCTTAATTTGCAAGCATGGCCATTGGCGTTGTTCAGGACAAAGAAAATAAATGATATAGTGGCAAAGGGTATACTTAAATAACAAAAAGGAGATAGACATTTCTTGTTCTTCACTTGTATTTGCCATTTGCAGAGTTTCACTTCATTTTTGTGACCTGCACTCACAAAATTTCTCTGGTTGTGAATTTTTTGGGTCATGTTGTAAAGACATAGCTGGGAGATGTTCAGTTTGTTGGGAGTATTTCTAGATGTGTTTATTGATTTTTATAAATAACTGATGAGATGAAAAAATGTCCATGTAAGTCTTTTTATTAGAGAAGAAAAGACTGGTTAAAATATTCTAAGAGTTTGTTATCATGGGTTAAATTGTACTTCCTGAGACATCTAACATATTGACTTCATAGCCCTTTGGCTAATATCAGAGATTAGTCACATGAACTTCAAGCTATGCCCAAGCTTATGATTTCTTCCATTAGTAGAGAAGGAGATGATTTAATGTAGGATCCTTTGTTAGATATTGAGATTCGATTTTCAGAGGGCATTTGTGATTGACTTCTGTGACACTGATACTGATTTGTCTTTTCCACTGGCATTAAACAAACAAACAAACAAAAACATTTATTGTATGGACATGCACTGGATGGCTTCAGTGTTTTAACACTGAATCTCTTCAGTCTGATGGGGATGGAACTGTAAACAGAAATGACTTAGTCTTTGCCTTGAGGAATTCTACAGCCTATTGGTGGAATGAGGAGAGATGCAGAAATAAATAGGTATGTTGTGCTAAAGGCTATGTAGCAAGCAGTTCTTTTCATAGATAGCGTTAGAACTGGATTTTAAGAATGAATGGAGGCTAATTGGGGCATTGTAGGGTCAAAAGATGAGGTCATGAGCATATGGATAACAGAGATAGATTAAAGGTTTTGGAAGCCCTTGATGAATTTGAATTTCATTTTCTGAGTGGTGGGGTACTTTCAAAAATTTCTAAAACAGAAAGTAGCCACTGATGACTGTGGTCCATTTAGGTTGGTGTGCTTTTGGAGAGACCTTGCATTCTTAATCTTGCTGCCAGATGTTGATGTCTAGCTGCAAGGGAAGCAGGTAAATGTGCTCCTGGGCACATTGACACCAGGAATGTATTGTTGGTTCCCTTCTTAAAGGATGAATAGAATATAGAGTTACAGCTGGGTGATGTTAGACATTGTGGGATGTAGAAGAAGCAATATACTGCCAAAAGATGTAGAAGAAAATGAAATGGCTAATAAACATTCTGAACTAAAAGAAAAATTCTCAATGAGCAGTTAGATTAGGTTTGTGGGATTTTCCCACATTCCTTATCTGCTTGGTAGTTACATAGAAAATATGTCTTTGTGGAGTGATAAAGGAGATGGTGTGGGATTCTTTTCATTCTTATGGCAAGATCTTGCCAAGAGTGGAATCTTCATTCTGACTGATTGAACCCTGAGATGTGTTAAGTTCCTGGGAAATCTCTCCAATGAGAGTGATGGAAAAAGCCAATAATTTCAGTAGCTTTTTGGATAGTGATGGCAGTGTCAGTTTACACTCCCTGATGATAAGCTATCTTTCATTTGATCTAGAGTTTGTTGTTGCACTTGTACTTTCTAAGGACCACCAGATAAAACAGGCTTTGAGAAAGAAGCATAATACTGAAAACCTCTTTTGAGCTGGATCTGCCTGTTAGGTTGAACTTCTTTTCTGTTGCTTAATAGCTTTATGTACCTGTTTTTGCTTACCTGCATTACTGAAACATAATGAAGAGATTTGTGGAAAAGAAGAAAAATCCTGATTTAAAATCCATTTTAATTACATGTTTATCTTATGAGGCATTTCAGTTTTTCTAAATGTGACCAAAAGATAACATTATTTTAGTATTAAAGAAATATCAAAAGCATGATTTCTCAAAAGCCTCTCTTGATTTGGTCTTCTATTTCTTTTTGAACTCTTAGTTGCTTGTAAGAGTAATCAAAAGGGAGATTTAAGCTTGACTATCTTAAATCTTGGCTTTTAAAATTTATTTTGAAGTATGTGTCTAATAATTATCTTCTGTTTGTAGACAAGTGTCTTCAAAAAAGCAGATAGATGATCACTTGTACATGTCTCTAACAGCTACTGATTCACGAAAGTTGGGAGGTGTCTTATATTGATGAATATTATGAGATTATATTTTTTCACAATAAAGAAAGAAGTTGCTAATTTTTATGGCTTGTTTAAAAATCTATTTTAGTCATATTATCATTCGGTAGTAAAAATCCTTTAATTTCTATGTAATTATCTATTAGTCATAGAATTTATATTATATAACTTGAGAAACTACATTTAAAAAATTTTTCTCCCCAAAGGAACACATCTGTTTCATTTTGAGTTTTGTTATGCTTTTATGTACTTGAAAATATCACAAAACATCATGCTTCAAGCTCAGTCTAAAATGGATATTTTACATTGATCTGAGTTGGAGAGTTAGGACTGTTTCCTTCGTTGACTTTAAATAATCAGTAGTTGATACTGCAGCATTTGGTTTATATGCCTTTGTTTAGCATCATCAGAATGAAAAAAGTTGTAAGTTGGAGAACACGTCTTAAGAAAAATATTTGGGTGCTTAAGTACTCATTGTTGAAGGACTTGAATCTTTTTTGCTGTGCTGAGAATTGAACTTAGAACCTGGCACATGTTAGGCAAACATTCTACCACGGGTCTGTATTCTCAATCCTGACTCACCTGCACAGTATAAATATTTCACTGGCTTTGTTCATACTCCATTGTATTTCTAAACAAACATGCTCTCTAGAAACTTTCTCTACTTTTATCATTTAAAACACATAAAAGAAATTGATAGAGATTGCAAGCATTAGTCGAAAAGTTCCTAGTATCTAATTAGGAATTGATATCTATCTAATTGATATCTATCAATGACATAAAAATGTGGTTCATCCATATATGTTCATTTTACTTCTTACTAAATTCAAATATGAGTTTTTAAAAATGGAAGAGTATAATCATCTTTATGAAGTAACCTAAATTAGTATTATAAATATATATTCAGTTTAAAGGAACTGAAAACAAGCTAGAAGTACCTGGGTACAGGAACATCTATTTAGGATTATTGTTAAGGCTTGCACTTGATAATTAAGATTAAGCCCTGTACTAAATGAAGTAATCTAGTGTTATTTGCTCTTGAGTCATTGATGGTGCACAAAATAAGAAAACAGAAGCATGGCTTTAGGCCAGCCATTAATATATTTACTGTGGAAATAGTAACCTCCAACTTCAAGATAAGAGCCACAGAATGGATGTTCATCAGACGCTGTGCTGGGGGTCATTTCATCTCAGAATTCTTCCAGCTTTCACTGCCATCCAGTAAAGGTATAACGTGGCCATTAGATCTAATTGAAAGTTTTCAAGGAGCCACATAAAGTAAGAGAAGGCCTAAGAGTGTAGCTCAGGTACAGGGCATGTTTACTGTATATGCAAAGCATCTTCAGCAAACACCACCATGCCAAGAAAGGTAAATGAAACAGATGAAGTTAATTTTAACATATGGTCAGTGTAACGGCTATCCATGAAATGCATTACAAACGTTTTTTTCATATCATGTGTTCATAATTTTGCATAGGCATACTTTAAGTCTTGTATTTGATGGTGAAATGTGGTAGTGGCTGCCATATTGGACTCCGAAAGTTGCCCTTCTCGACCTACTGGTGCATGGGAAAGAATCATAGTTGTATTGAAGTAGCTAAGATCTGTAGAACTTCCTTTGTACACCCTCTCATTTTACAGATAAAGGAGGATCTGGAGATACTGGGTTACTCAAAGTCACGTGAGTATTAAGGATCAAAAGCCCAGTCTCTGTTGTCCGACTTCCAATCTCTCTTTGTACCATCTTGGTTCTTCCTTTTTTCTGTTTGGTGTTGTTGTGTCCACTTTAACATGTATCAGCATTAGGTTGTTGCTGTCAATTAAGAATATCTAGCCCAGTCAAGAAAGGCACGGCCTGATCTGGACTAAATCCTTGTTTTGGGCCAGAGTAGGTACGATTTCCAGGCATATCTACAACCTCACGTGAAATAGTAATGTAAGGTGATACTAGATCCAGTGCTTGGTTTGTCTTTTAGTTGTTTTTGATAGGATTATTTCCAAAAGATGAAAAGTATTTCCAAAACATGAGAAGTATAAAACAAAAAGAGGCCTTTATTCTGAGAACACGGAGAGAGATGACTGGCACCCTGGCCGCTGAAGTTTGGCGATTCTCTTGCGGATACGTGGCGTGGGGGATATAAGTAGCCTAAGCCTAGGGCAGTGTCCTAAGGCCATTAGAGATGCACAGGTATTTCATTGGCACACGTTTGGCGCCAGGGGCAGATTCCGAAGGTTGGGGGGGGGGGGATATAGAGTTACAGGTAAATCTCTAGGGTCGGGGGAGACAGGAGCTCCTTGATTCTGGCTGAGGTCTTTTCTGGCAACAGTGTCCCATCTGGGCCAAAACCCTTTCAGTTTTAGGCACTGTTGGAGTAGGAATATTGGGAACTCTTTGGGATCCAAGGTACCTGATTCTGAAATCTGATTGAATCATCAGCTGTCCAATAAAAGGAAAGGAGAGTGACCTGTCTCTGCCATACACAGTACATTATTTAGGTATGACACACACACACACACACACACACACACACACACACACATTACAGTGAACAGTATTTAAATTTGTCTTGGAGCTTCTAGAAATATTGGTTCAGCTTTTTTTTTTTTCTTTCTCTTGTTTTTTGTTTTTGGAAGGCTGTTCTTGTTTATGGCCGTAGTTCTTATCTGATTATACTTAGAGTGTGATAATTTTTGGCAGCTTAAGCACAGTGCACTTTTGGTACATAAAATATTTTTCGAATGTAAGCAAGTGTGGAAACTGGTTGGAGGAGAGGGATTGGTATGCTTCTCTTGTGTACTCACTGTTGACATTATAAAAACATGCTTGATGAATGAACTCGTAGAATTGGAAATTGTTTCTCATTTCTTGTCTAAAATATTTGTTAGCCTGGGTGTTGTAGACTGTGTGAGAATGCTTTGAAGGCTAAGTTTATGCATGTGACTTAGGCTTAATGACTTTGATATAATGCACTGTGTTTTCTTTATTTTCTGATGCAAGTAACTGAATTTTGCCATTGCTGTTAGGTGGAGAGAGGTTTCTCAGCTTTTAGGAATGAGTTGAAAATATATGATACCATAATACTTGAATTGCCTTTGCTGTTTATAATCCTTTAAACTTAAGAAAAAAATCCATTTTTGAAGCAGTTTGTGTATGTGTGTGTGTACTTTTTCAGAGTAAATATAACCAATCGAAACACAAGTTTTGAATTTTAAAATATTAGGGAGAGTCGTCATTTAAAATTATGTTTAAGTTGGATTTTGAGTTGAGAATTACAGGTAGAAAACTTAGAAAAAGTATATAAAAACATGCATAATCCTACCATTCACAAATGTTTGTTTTGATATGTCTTAAAATTTGAAAGCATTTTTGGGATTATACTAGAGATTTCATTTTATGTTCTGTATTTTATCCTTTATCATTAATCTCATGCCATTATGAATTTTTGTAAATAGAATGTTAATGAACATACAGATCTGTTTAGGGCAGCTGGAATCACGCAGTTGTAGGTGCTTTTTTGTTTGACATTTTCATCCTAAAGTTAGGCTGGAAGTGATGCCAGGTATTTGGCACACTAATACCTGGTAACACTTTGATTATTGACTTATCTAAATTGCTGTTGACTGGGGTTCAACATGGTGGTCCTTCAGCTGTAATATAATAAAGAACAGATGCCGTGAGGATTAACAAAAATAAATAACCTAGTAATTCAAACAAGCAGTTCTCTTATTTAATTGCTTGTGTAGGCAGAAGTTTGAGTGTAAGACATTGTTAGACTTGACAGGAGACCTAGCTGGGGCTTGGATGTAGACATTAGTGAAGCTGTAATTTTAGCTTCCAGGAACCTTTCAGTGGGAGCATCAGTTAGGTCATATGATAACAGATTGCAAATACAGCATCCTCCTTCCTACTCATAGCTGTTAAATTCTCTCCAGGTTGTATGTGGTTAAAAAAACCAAATCAGCAACATTAATTCTGTGACATTCCCACAGATAAAACTCATTAGCCAAAAAAAAAGAGCTGTATTTTGTCCTTAAATTTAACAACATGTGATGAAATGCCACTTCCATACGACTCAGTGTAGGGCCTGAGTCCTTTCAGCTGGACCCACATAATTTGTTATTACTAACTGCTGCTTGGATGGTCAGGGAGCCGGCTTTATATAGTTATATATCTCACATTATAGGTTTGGGAAGCAAAAATTATGTTATTTATTGTTCATAAAGGAGGAGGCCTGCTTGGAATTGAACCCAAGGTCTTATGTGTGCTAAACACATACTACCATTGAGCCATACCCCTGCTGCTTGTCTATTTTTTATTTCATTTGTTTTGTAGCCCTAGGGATTGAACCCAAGGCCTTGTGCATAGTGGGCAGATGCTCTGCCACTGTGCTGCATCCTTAGGGCCCTTGCTTGCTTTTAAAAGTAACTGGAATCCTATAAACCTATATTAAATAAATCCTCTATATTTGAAAAATAGTAGTTATTGTAATCAAATTTCCACACCATCAAAGTCACAGGAGTTGAAAGAAAACAGTGATATAACATGAAACATCATTCATGTATTTGTATACTGAATACCACTTTTCTGCCAAGAATTGAGATGTAGCCATGAGAAAAAAGGTTGGTTTCCCAGATAAGTTGTTGGGGCACTCAGCAAAGCTGTGTGTGTACACTCAGCACTGTATTCCAGGCTTCCTGGTGATAAGTGCTGTGAAGAAAAATTGAGCAAGTGAGGCCTGGAGAGAGAGGCAAAGTATGTATCAGTGTGAAAGGGATCCAAATATGCTACCCTAAAATATGTCGCTTTGGCACAGAGAGGCAGTTATTTTGCACTGAAGGCAGTTGAGAAGTAGCAGAGAGCTTTCTACCTACTCTGTCTCTGCCCAGGTCCTGTTTGTGAATGAAGATGTCCTCTTTCTGCTACCACGAAGAGAAGGTGGGAGGTCATTGGAGAGGGCACTGACTTTAGTCTGCGCAAACACACCTTACTAAAATAAACCCTAATCTTCTGTTAGTTTCCCCACACACTTATCTTCCCAGGACTTCCCATCTTTACAAGCCCAAACTCCTTTTCCTTTGTATTCTCACATAGCCACTTCGTTAAAATGACATGTAAACTCTTTAAGGCTTTTTGCTTGTGTTCTGTAGGGTTTCCTGTCCCTTCCATGTAAAAATACTGACATCAAATAGAATTCATGTGTCTCATTTGTCTTTTGACAGTTTAATATGGACGGTTCCAGATAAGAAACTGAAAGAGTATTTGAAGAAGATTTTCTCTCTGTCTCTGTCTCTGATTCAAACAGGAGGGAATAGAAAAGACAAGTCTGTGAGGTGGGAGCACACTCTGGTGTCTGAAGTGCCTGAGCTCTTACACACATGCCACTAATTGTGTGTACATAATTTTCAAATGGTGGCTGACATAGGTGAGTCATCTATAAGAACCAGTAGCGAGGATCTTTCATTCTGAATTTAGTCATTTCTTGGAGAAGAATGAATATCTTACTCAAGAGGATAGTTTGAAAGACGTTCTGCTTTCTAAACATCTAAAAGAGCTCTTAGAGTGTGTAACAATTTAGTTTTGTCTTTGCAGTTTGAAATTTAAGATAGGGAGAAATACTGTGCCTGTTTTATAGTTATATTTAAAATTCATTTTGGAGGGCCAATGGAAAGCTTGCATTAGAAACGTAGCAGTCAGTGATGTCTATATATGTTTGCGATTTGTTAGTTCTGGAATAAACAAGCTGCATTTCTGACATAGGTAGGAATAATGGGCAGAGGTTTTCTTGCCTGTGACATAATGATAACAAGTAACAGCTGTTCAGATCTTCTCATTAACCAGTATAGGTGGTGCTTCTCCTATAATTGTCTGCAGGATCCCGTGAGGGCAACTGCTGTCCCCAGATAGTTACCAAGGACCAGGATCCAACTCCACCTTCATTATCTTCATATCCTTTACCCTTATCTCTTCCTTCGTTGGCAGAATGAATTAATGGGTGGAGTTCAGCTAGTGTTTCCTCTTGGACTAGGCAGGGAGCTCCTGAGGAAGCAAACCTTGGGCTGCAGTAGGTTGATAAATCCCAGGAGTCTTGTCTTGCAGTAGATGAGTAGGACCAGAAATCCATTATAGTCCTGTGGTTGCTGGTGGCAGCCCTCCCTGCAGCATCATCTGCTGGTAGTTCTGAAGGCTGATGTCTCTGCTTGGTGTCTTCTTTGCCCTTCTAAAACGACTCCTTTCATCCCGATTCTCCTTCTTTCCCTTTTGCTCAACCCTAATAAGGTAGTCCTGGTGATAGGTGTTGGAGTCATTCTGACATTGGGTTTGAGTCACAGCCCTGTCAACTTACTAGAAATGTGACTACAGGGGGAATGACCTCACTTCCTGGGCCTAGATTTCCACTTCTGCAAAGTAAGAAGGTTTGTCTAGAGGAAAACTGAAATAAGAGTATAAAATACATCTCTTGGCCCTAGAAGGCCCTGAATGCATGAGACCCTGAAAATCCGAGGTTTTTCATTACTTGGCTCCTTTGTAACCTTTCTCCTCTGACCTATCAGAATGTCCTGATGTTGAAGTTGGTCACATTTTACTCCTTTGGAAATGCACAGGTCAAGGAACAGCCTGATTGCATTGTTTCATATTTCAGTGCTATAAAATAACTGGAATAGCTTTCCATTGGTAACATTTTGATGTCTGAGAACAGACGATTTATTTGTATTTCTGCATAAACATTGTGATCAATATTTGAAAAGAGCCTCATTTCCTTGGTTTGTACCCCTCCCAAACTTGACCTGTGTCTGATTAGTGAACCCAGCAAAAAAGCCACTTGGAAAGGAATCTAAAGCATACTTTTCCAGGAGGTGGCTCTTGCCCCTCCCTGTGTTTTCCCAGTGGCCAGGCTGCTTGGGCCAGCTGGAGTCAGCCACAGAATTCCTGGCTGCTGTCTTTCAAAGGTCTCTGCCATCCCCTTTGAATACAAAGGGGGGTTTATCACATATCAAAGGGGACAGGGAACAGTGAAATTGAGAGATCTTTCTGAAGGGACATGTGACTTGTAACTTCTAGCACTTGTACAGGCTGCCTGAAATGGTGGGTAGTCTGTGTCTCAGGTAGAATGAACTTCTGTCTCCTGAGACCATAAGACCAGCTTCTGTGTAGATTTGACTCTTTATTTGACTATGTATTTGATAGAAATGCACGTTTCTATTTACATTTTATCCGTGCATTTTTAAGCTCATGTCCCTCAGACATTTGATTCAGAGATCACCCTGTATTTTGGGTGGTTTTAGGTGGCTCTTAGATTTCATGAATTCATAAAATCCGAATTGAATAGAGCAGTCTTTTGTTGTAGGAGATTTTTTTGTTCTTTTGTTCGTCCTCTTTTTTTTTTTTTTGGATGGGGAACTACACAATGTTGGGGGGAGGACTGACTTTTGCAAGACAAATCCAGCAGACTGCAGGGGTGTTTTTGATGTTTTGCTTCTAGAAGGATATACTTTCCTTCTTTTCCATTGCTTTGCCCTGACCCAGCATGTGTGAGGCCCCCATCAGATATTAGGTGTCCGATCCTGTTACACCCACATCCTGTAGCTGCTTCCAAGTGCTTTGAGGCTGACTTAACACAGATTAATTTAACAGTTGCTCTGTGAAAACAGATGCTCCTTGCTGCATATTTCTAATAAAATGTCAAACCATCTAAAAAGATTCTCTTCTCTTTAAGAAATCACATTTTCCTACGAAGCTGTAGACCAATAAAGCAAAATTGAAATGCCTGTGTCTAAAATTAGTGCATTATATTTAAAACCTGTGGCCTCAGACTGATTATGTCACGCTCCCTTTGTGAATTTCTAATGAGATGCTTATTCGTAAAAATAAGTCTTACACAAATGGCAGTGTTCAAATGTTAACTGCTGTGTTTTGGCAGTTTGACCTTTCATGGAAGCAAAATAAATATTTTTTACTTGGAGTGAAGAATTATTTAACATTTGTATGCAGCGGTATGTCAAGAGGATTCAGAGTCTGAATGTAACACATGAGACCCTGGATAGTAACATGAAGACAGATCAGAGAGAAAATCAAGCTAAGTTACCTGGCAGGCAGTTCTACAGGGAAAATGGTAGACACCTAGGAAAACTAACACAATTATTCTCAAACACACTTAGGAATATCATTAAGTATGTCAAAGGAAAGATATTAAGATAGACATAGAAATTAAAACTCCATAATATACTCACATGCAAATCCATGGAATGAAACCTAGAGATGAACTTGTACTTTTGTTGGAAATTGGTGCCGAATAAAGGTGGTTTTTCTTGTTAGGAGGAAAGATGGGTTATTCAGTAAGTAGTGTGTAGATGTTTCATTGTTCAGAGAAAGAAGCTGGGTAATTATTTACAATGACTGATAGCAAAAGTCAAACTTTTGGTGGGGGGAATCCTCTTACAAATGAGTAAGAAGTATTATGTGATATATGGTCATCATATGAGAAAAGCGAGAAGATATTTAAAAACATTTCCCCCTTGTAATGGGGTTTAACTCAGGATCTGATGCATTATAAACACGTATTCTACCATAATCCACATCCTGCTTCTACTATTAAAAAGCTTAAAAGAGAGAATGGGAAATGAATCCAAGATATCATCTATCCTTCCCAACTGTCAACTCTCAACTATACTTGCTTTATCTTTGCTCCATTCTGGTACTCCTCAATTGTTTTCTCTACTGTGTTGTTTTGAAATAAGCATGCATAATGATTTTGTTAGTCCATCATTGTGTCAGTTAAATAGGTCAGTCTTATAATTTACTCATAAGCATTTATGAGTCATAGAATTTATGAAAGAAATGGACAAAAAAGGCAGAGTATCATAGTATACAGTAAAAAATGCACATGACCAATAAACCTATAAAAATATACTAAGTGTCATTGGAATAAAGGAAATTTAAATTAAAACACTGAGATAATATTATGTTTTAACACTTTGAGTACCAAAGACTAAATGCCTTGGCAAAGTTGACATTTTCTTTGGTGTCAGTTGGTACAAACATGTTCACGAACAGTCACCCAAAAGAGTGTGTGTATACCCCTGATCTAGCCATTTTAGGGATTATTATCAGGGTAAAGTACACATAGATGAGGATATTATTGTTCTTTCAATTAAATAACCCTTTTAATAAAGCTTGTTGAGTCTCCAGTGGAATATTGTGCTATTATAATTAAAAGGCATAATCATATGATGTAGAGAAATATCTAAATCACACTGTTAGGTAAAAAAAGAAATTTGCAGAAAACAGACGTTAATCGCTTACCTTAAAAATAATTTATATACAAATTGTAGAAAATTTGTGTGTATAAGGACCTCTGAAAAATTCAAGTGGATCTGACAGAATTTTCTTTTCTTTCTTTCTTTCTTTATTTCTTTCTTTTTTTCTTTCTTTCTTTCTTCCTTCCTTCCTTCCTTCCTTCCTTCCTCCCTCCCTCCCTCCCTCCCTCCCTCCCTTCCTTCCTTTCTTCCTTCCTTCCTTTGTTCCATCCTTCTTTCCTTTCTTTCTGTCTTTCTTTCTTTTTGAGACAGGACCTTACTATATAGTTCATGCTGGCCTTGAACTCACTTGTAGCCCAGGCTGGCCTCAAAATAGCAGCGATCCTTCTGCCTCAGTCTCCCAAGTGCTGGAATTACAGGTATACACTACCACATCCTGGTCAAATCTGGCAGAATTTGACTCTGAATAGTAACATGAAGTGTGGAGAAGAAAGTGGTACATGTTCATTTTTCTGTATCATACCTTCTGTATTGTAGTCATCCCGTGCTATCTATGGGGGAACCAAGGTTCCAGGACTTTACTTGGATACCAAAATCTATGGATGCTCAAGTACCTCATAGAAAATGATGTATTTGTGTATAACTTATGCAACTCTCCCATATACTTTAAAGCATCTCTAGATTGCTTATACTGCACAATACAAACTGTTATTCCCTGTTGTTTTAGGGAATAAGGACAAGAAAAAAGTCTGTACATGTCTAGTCTGGTGTTATTTTTTTCCAAGTATTTTTGATCTGTAGTTGATTGAATCTGTGGACACAGAAGGTTGATTATATTTTAATCTTTTCAGCTGTAAACAGAGAATTAAAGAGTTTGCTGCCTTCAGCAATCTGAATGTAGATTGTGTGGTTTTGTCAAACCTGGTGGCCAATGATTTTCTTGTTTCCAGGGTCTCCTGTTACCCCAGCAAGCAACTCCATTCCATGTGGTATCTAGAATCCTTCCAAGTATCCTTTACAGGAATGCTTATTTTATAAGGCTGAAAATAGCAAGTTTTACTGTATTATATAACTAGGTCATTCAGTGAATTTCTTCTATTTATTTTCATGGGTAACTGATTCATATATCAAAACTTGCTTTGAAAGAATTGCAGGTATAAATTATTACTTCAGGCCCATTTGCCGAACTTTGCCCAGGACAAAGTGACTCCCTCAGTCCCAGATTCGTGGTGTTTGACTTGTAATATCATTACTCAAACTGACATTCTTGCTAGCTGTGGGATTCTCATGCTGAGGCAGAAGAAAGGAGTGTGATGGTACTGTTCTCCCTTCCACTCCATTTTACATTAAGATTGGTTATATTTCCTGCATTTTAAACCAGAAAACTATTGAACAGAATTGGCCATCAAAAGACATGTGACTTTGGCTTACTTTGTTTTACAAATGGAAATTATAATTGACTCTTCCATTTAAGATTGAGTGAAATCTTTCTGAATCAGTAACTAATGGTTGAATAATGAATTGCATGTGGGAGATTATAATAAAATGCCCACTGCTTAAGAGAGGAAATATTTGTACAGTATCATGCTGGACTAAAATACAGTAAGAATGTATGAGGGATAATGTACGACAGATACCAAACAAACACAGTATTTTTTTCAGTTTACAGAGATGTAGTGCAAAGATCCACACATGAATTTGATATTCCTCATATCTTTGTAAGAAAGGCAGAGGAAATATTATCTCAGTGAGATTAGAATAAAATTAGGTTGAATGAGTTGGCATAATTTGGCCCAAGGAGCAGTAAACCCTGAGACTGAGCTTGGAAACCACACTCCTGCTATTTAAATGGGATAATGTAGGCACAGAGTACTGCATGAGCTCACTTACACGTGGAATCCAAAAACGTTGCACAAATAGAAGCAGTAGAAGGGTGGCTATCAGGGGTTGGTAGCAGGGGAAATGGGCGATGTTGGGTAGTGGGGACAAACTGGCAGTTACAGGATGAATGAAGTCTGGAGACTTAATGTACAGCATTGAGGAATATAGTTAGAAATAACTTGAAATTTCTGTAGATCTAAGTACTTTTGTGTGCACAGGCAGTCTGCAGAGGCAATCTGTGAGGTGATAGAGTATATGTGTATCAAAACATCACTGTGTACGTTGAGTGTGTACAATTTTTATTCATCAATTACATCTTCGTAAACCTGGGGGAGGAGAAAAAAACCTAGGTCGAGTTCTGTACCTCTGTGGTAGAGTGCAAACGAGTAACTTTTGATTCTCAAGATTTCATTGCTTTTGAAGGTTTCTTTGTTACTTATCTTTTTCTTTTTAAAATATTTAACATTAAATATTTAATGTGAAATATATTTTCCTACTTCAAATTGATTTTCTCACATTGTGGATCAAACTGTTAGTAGCATTCTGCATTAGTTAGAATGTTTGAGGTTATGGAAAACAATGCAATACTGAATTCTTTTTTTCTAAGACTATCTTTATGTTTTGGATGCCAGGAGTAAACTGGTGTGTGTTGCCTAAGTGTGTTCCCTGCCACTTAGCCATCCCCTCTCAAGGTATCTTAAGTAAAGATTTAAAAATTTTCCTATAACTTCAAGGATGTAGAAAAAATCAAGCTTTTACAAAATAAAAATACAGTATTTGACCATTTCATTATAAATTTTACCTGTCCTTGAAATACAGGTGGGACTTACTGTGATGATTTCCTGAGGTGATGCCAGTCCCCGCTGTCCCTCTCTAGTAGGAGAGCATCTAACAAAACTGGCAGAGGAGTGAGTGGGTGGCTGTGAGGCCGGGGGAAATAAGCACATTCAGTATCATCAGTTAGGTCCGGCCTCAACCATTGGAGATCTTGGCAGAGCCTGTGGAAAGGTCAGGCTGGGGCTACAGGGTGATGTGGCTTTGTTTTACCCCACCACGTGCTCAGCTTGATGGTTGTCACATTTTTCCTGTTGGGGTGGGTCATGCCAGGCTTAGAGAAGCCTCTGGATATTTACCAGGCCTCAAATAAGTCCCAATGAGACATGGCTGAAGAAACTCCTTTGTCACTGGGACCTAGCATCTGCAGTGACCACACTTTAGATACCTGATGTGACCCCGTGTCACACATGCACAGGCTCCTGTCAGCCATAAGGAGGTGACTAAGTGGTACACAGAGGGTCTCCATCAGGTGCTGTGGATGTGGGACACTTTCCACAGATCCTGCAAAGCGTTTTATCACCTTTCTTTTTTTTTTTTTTTTTTTTTTTTTTTGGCTTTTTCGTTTTTACCGGTACCAGGGATCGAACTCACGACTGCCTGCTTTCAAGGCAGGCGCTTATGCCGCTGAGCTGAATCCCCAGCCTCCTTATCACCTTTCTGAGTACCTGAATGCTGTGTCAAACTCCTGTATCTGCTTGTTTTTGAAAACTCATTTTGTTCTTCCTAGTTTCTTTATCTGTAAATGGGACAGATGGGAGAATTCCTAATTCCTAGGGTTTCTGTGAGGATTAAAAGAAATAATACAGCTGGTAGGACATGGTTGTGCCCTCATAAATATTTATTATCACGGCTGTCGCTGTGAGCCGGCATTGGTGACTGGCTCAGATCTTCTTGTATCTGCCAGCTGTTTCCAGGGGCTCTGTTCATGTTCATACCTATATTTATGAGTAGCAGAAGGGAGTTTACTTAACCCTCGGCCTGTTTCAATTCCTGTTCAAAAATGAAAAAACCTAATCATCCCCAACTATGACTTGCCTGGCAGTTTTTAAAAATTGAAAGCAGGCTAAGGAAAACTTTCCTTTTGGTTTTGTTGCTTTTTTTATGATGCAGCTAATGCCCAAAATGTAGGAAGAAATTATAAAGTGTATTCTCAAGCCATTCAATTTAATTATAAAACATTAAATAACATGCAAGTTAATTTGTGGCTTGTTCAGACTTCCAAAACTTATATAATGTACAGCATGTAATTTCTTCAAGTTTTAATTACACCCTGTGTGTTGGTGTTTGCAGTATCAGATTTACTTCACATCATTAGCATTCTTTTTTTTTTTTTAATATTTTCGAAGGCGAGACTTCCTCTTAAGCAATTTATATACTCACTTAATTCTCACACTGACCTTATGAAATAGGGTACCTTGCTTTGTCAGAGAGGACCCCAAATCATGATCATCTTCTGCCCGGGATCACAGAATTTAAGCCTGTGCAGTCAGATTCCAAATCCTCTTATCATTACCAGCTCACAATCCCTTCTTAAATGAGCTGCTTCATAAAATTGGACAGCAGTAAAGCTAGAAAGGAACTGGAGCCTGATGTGGTGCACCATGCCTGCAAACCCAGCACTCGGAAGGCTGAAGCAGGAAGCTGCAAATTCAAGTCCAGCTTGGGCTATCCAGTGAGGTCAAGGCCAAGTTGAAATACATAGCGAGACCCTGTCTCAAAAAATTATGTTAAATTAAAAAAAAAAGGACCCTCAGAGCTCTTCATCCAGGGCCTTGTGATATGTATAGTACAGGTTGTCACTCCAATAGATAATACATTTATTCAGGTTTAAGAGAAAGCCCAGGAATTGATGTCAGTACCAAAACCCCTATGAGAAGGTGATACAGACAACTACTGGTTTTTTTTTTTTTTTTCATAGTTTTTCTTTTTTACAATATTGAGGATTGGACCCCGGGTCTCAAGCATGTTAGATAAGCCTGCTACCCCTTTCCTACATTCTCAGCCTTTTAAAATTTTTTTTTTATTTGAGACCAGATTTTTGGGAAAAATTGCTCAAAATGTCCTTCAGTTTGTAATTCTCCTGCCTCAGCCTCTGAATAGCTTGGATTACAGGCATATACTCAAATGCCTGGATTACTTTGTTTTTAAAAGTGGAATTTTAAAAGGTATGCAGATTCAGTTATCATGCCTAACAGACTTCCTATATAAGACCATTCTAATTCTAGTGCAGACACCATAGACTTTGCATTTATTGAAATCCAAAGTTTCCCTTTCACTTTAGCTATTTTGTTGGATGCCTGGTGTGGAGAAAACCACATATAAACTTCAGCCTGAACTGAGGCCAATAGTACTCCTCCCCCACCACATATAAACTTCAGCCTGAACTGAGGCCAACAGTGCCCCTCCCCCAACACATGCAAGGCTTTGTGTTAAGAAAATCCTGCAGAGAGAACTTGGACTTTGTGTGTCTAGGACAGAGTTCCTGAGACTGTGGTTTGTCTGCTGTTGGCTGAGAAGCCGACTAGCGTATGTGCTGTAAGCTGCACCTACACTCCTGGCCTGGCTGTGCCTGGTGGAGGCCAGGTTTATGCTGCTGGCTGCTGACCACCCCTCCTTCTCCTGGACAGAGGCCTGGCCTGGGTCAGACCATGGAGGCTGGCAATGGTGTGTTGATGGCTGGGAGCACTCTGAGGCTGCTGATGTAACCTGGAGTAATTGCTGTGACTCTCTGGGATCAGTCAGACTCCAGCCTGGCACCTTGCTTATCAACTGTGTGAGTTCTGTGACTTAGGCATTGTTTTGAGTCCTTGTTCTGGTTAAGGTGAATTTCTGTTTCTATCTGTTTTTGGTAAAGAATTTTCTTTAGGATAACCAAAACAGGGAAAAGGTTTACAAGTAACTTGGTACCTATTTAATTTCAAAATCCATCAATGTAGTAAACTAATATAGGTTGTAATTTGATTTTTAAAATGCTCTTGCTCTATCTGAGATTCTCTCTCCCCTCCGACTCTCTGACTCTGTCTCTCTCCCTCTTTGTCTGTCTGTTTTTGTCTTTTCCTGCAGTGCTGGAGATTAGACCTAGGACCTCACACATACTTTACCAATGCCCTACAACCCCGACCCCCAAAATTCTTTTTAATAAGATGTTTCTCATAAGATGCTTTTTAGAAAAATGCGACTGTTTTCAAAATCAGGTAATTTACAAGAACTGGTGGTATGAACATACAGTTTTCAGAGTATAATCTGAGAATGGGCTGAACAATCTTCTCAATAAACCCTGCAGTTGATTCTGATGCAAGCTGAAGACTGAGAAAAACCAATACAAACTTAGCTACAGAGTCACAAAATGTTGGTCACATTTTGAGCTTCTAGAAAGACTCCTTCCTATTCTTCACAAGGTAAAACATTTTTTTGTACAGTTACTTGATACTGAGCTTACATTTGAGATGGAGATGTCCTCGTGATAAAAAATGTGTTCTTCCTCAGAGAAGCCAAGGGAATGTACCTTTGACTTCTTTCTCTCCACTTACAACATAGTATTTGGTTTTGTGCATTAACAAATCTATTTTCCTTATCTGTTTCTCATTCCTTACTTAGAATTTTATCACAGTGATTCTTGTAGCCCTTATAATTTATGTATGATATTAATTAGCCTTTTCTAGGATATTAAATGTGCACACTATCTTATCATATTCTGAGTAATACAGTATATTTGAAATTGTAGGCATGGCACAAGTTCTGCCCATTTGTCTTAAAATTGCAAACACCTTATTGTTTACCAAGAAAGTAGGCAACAGTGTTGAAGCAGTCATCCTTTTCTTTCCCTTTGGCCAACAGTAAAATAGTCCCTACAAATGTCTGTTTGCTTTCTGAGTCATTCAGACTCTTACGTTGTGTTTGCAATTGATAAATAATGAGTAACAGATACCTTGTGACCATTTCCCTTGAAAAGTATCTAGCAGCTCAATATGGTCAGTGGGCTCCATTTCCACCGATTCAACAGACTATGGATGGGGAATTTTCAGAAGAAAAAATTGCACCTGTACTGAACATGAGCAGATTATTTTCTTGGCATTATTCCCCATATAATACAGTGGAATTGCTGTTTGTATAACCCTTTAATGGATATTGGATATCTTAAGTAATCTACAAATGATTTTGTTTTTTGAGATAGGATCTCACTGTGTATTCTAGGTTGACCTTAAGCTCACTATGTATCCTAGGTTGTACTCAAACTTACTGTGATCTTCCTCCCTGCTGAGTGCTGGGATTCCAGGTGTGTGCCACCATGCTCAGCTGAAATGATTCAAAATATACCGAAAGATGTATGTGGGTTATAAGCAAATATTGTACTTTTGTTTGTTTGAAGGCAGAGTTTTACTACATAGTACAGGATGGCCTTGAACTCTTGCCTTAGCCTCCTGAATGCTGGGTTTGCAGAGGTACACTTGCATGCCCAGCTTGCTATGTACATCATTTTATGCAAAGGCATTGAATGTCCTTGGATTTTGGTATGTGCAAGTGGGTCCTGGGACCAACATCCCTTGAAACCATCCTTCCTCAGAAACCATGGATTAACTAAATCAGAATGAAAGAATGGAGTTCCATGATTACTTTTTATTCCTTTGGCCTAATCCCAATTTTTGATCCTATGATGTGTAGTATTTGCTTGCAGTTTTGTCACCTTTCTAAAAAAGATTTTTAAAAATTTTACATAAAATTACAAACCTCATAAGTCACAGTTGACTACCTCTAGTTACTTTTTTGGGGGGGTCCTACCCTTATCCCTCAACCTGATTTCGTTTTCTGAGCTGTTTTAAAGTAAGTCTCAGCCCCTGCATGAGTTTTCCTATAAATGCTTCACTGCATTGGTTCTCAAAATGATTTGATGTAGAGGATTACAGTTAGACCAAAATAGAAAAAAAAGGTGCTAGATATTGGCATACATTTTGGTAGTAATGTAGATGGTCCTTATGAGTTTTCTCTTTGTCTATTAGAGTCACAAGAAACACCTATCAGACAATTCTCATTGCAAGGAAAGTGAGAAACTTTTCATTTATGGAACAACCATGTATTTTGATTCATCAGTAAGTATTGGGACAGCTATGACTCAGATCCATTAAATAGAGGAACAAGAAATAGGGTTCCTGGGTCTTTTTTTGTCTTAGCAGTGGATGACCAGAATGGTTTTATGTTATTGCTCTGTAGTTTTTCTTTAAACTTGGAGTTTTGCTATTTAAATTTTAGAAACACTCTTTTTAAGAAGAGTTCTACCTAGAGTTTCTAAAAAAGATTAGCTCCTGAAACCCTGTGGCTTGGTGTTTAGTTTCTGCTCTCACCCTGTGCAGTGGTGATCTCTTAACTCCTAGTGGGAAAGGAGCCTGGTGTTTTCCACCACTGGTAGTTATTTTCTGAAAGTAAAAATTATCTGGTGCTTAGAACAACTTGAAATTAGAACACTTTTTAGCCAAAGAATAGGGTATGGGTTTTTACCCAAGTTAAAAAGATAGCAGTATAACCAACTTTTTCAAGCAAAATGGGAAATCCTCATTTATATGTAACCCTTTTTGGTTTCATTGAACCTAAATCTGTTTTCTTTACTTGACTTCCTACAAATAGCAGGTTACCAAAACTTGGGTCACAGTTCGAAACCCAGTGGTCTAAAGAGTACAGGTTGTACTGTATCAGGAAGGCCACTGTAGTTTCCTTACAGGTCTAGCAGCTGAACACAGAGAGGTCTTGGAGTCAGGGCCAACACTTACACCTAGGCTAAAACTCAGCTTCGTTAGTATTATTTTACTTTTATAAAACAACAAGCCTGTATTTTTAGTTCAGTGTCTTATCTTGTAAGCTGTTTGAAGACCAGATAAAATACTCAGCATGTATTAGTATTTTAGCATCCTGAGGAAGGAAAAACGTTTGGAAGGACTGAAGAAATGAACAATTCTGTAAGACTCCATTCTTTGAAGTTAATTGTAAATCAGATTGGTGTAGATACTGAGTTTAATTTTTCTTAGGCCTTAAAGCATTGTAGTAACCTTACTGAAAACCTAAACAAGGCCTGTATAAATTTTAAAAATACTGATAACTTCCAAATGAAGTAGTATCAAATCATTATTTTTTGCAGACTTATGTGATTGTGTATTATCCATTGTGTTAATCAGTTTTCTGTTACTGTAGCAAATAACTGAACTTTACGAAGAGAAGAGGTTTATTTTGGCTCACAGTTTTGGAAGCTACAGTTCATGATCTGCAGACTTGTTGCCTTTGGGCCTGCGGTGAGATAGCACATTATAGCAGGAGCATGTAGTAGATGATGTGTGTTAATCTCATTACTGGAAAAGAAGAAAGAGAGAAAGAACATGGGGCTAGAGTCCCACTATTTGCTTCAAAGCCACGTCTTCTAGTGACTAGAAAACCTCTTCTGGGTCTTACCCCTTCAAAGTCTCGTGTGTGTGTGTGTGTGTGTGTGTGTGTGTGTGTGTGTATGTGTGTAATATACAAAAGACTCAGATGTACATGTGATAAAATTACTTTCAAAAGATAATTTCAGATTTTCTTTCCAGGGAATCATTGTTGCTTTCTCCTGAGTAAAATGCAAAATCTGTTGGTTTTGTGAAACTGGGAAAATGCAAGTCTGGGATGAGAAAGAAAGGCAGGGAGAACTCATGTATTTCTGATATTTTGCATTGGAGGCTTGCTTTGCGTTTAACTTCCAGTGGAGATTACCCCACTTAGGCAAATGAGTTTGGGGGAGTAACAAAATGTGTTGCTTTCTCTAAATAATTGGCCATTTGCCCTGGAAAACAAATTGAAAATGAAAATTTGGGATGTCTAAAATGAAAAAGACCTATTAAAAATGATTTAGAGCTATATTGATTTAGAGCTATATTGTGTAGCGTACAGTGTGTATAATAATGTATGGACGAGTACTTGCTTAGGGTACTCTGGGTTTGCCCTCTTCCGGGGACCAGGATGGAATTTTTTGCATTGCATTAATGAGAAAATTCTTACAGATTTTTGTATATTGTCATAGTTCTTTGGTAACTAGTTAAGAAGTGGTGTAAAAATCACATACGAGATGCACTTAAATTGAATGCCTGTGAATTAGAGCAAATCATCCCACATGTGATGTGATCGCTTTTACCTCTGTAAGCTTCCTGGTTTGGGAGGGCGTGAATTCCTGGCTGAGCAGATCTAATGCTGCTACACAGGTAATCACATTAGCCAACTTTACCTTCTTGATAAGCCGTGAATTTCGAGGTAATTCTAATCCTGGCTTTACCTTTAGCTTGCCATGTGATTATGCAGAGCTTAATTAAAATAAGGGATAATATCTCTTGCTACCTATTTCCTAGGAATATGGTGAGTCCAAGACTCATTAAAATATTGGGAGATAGGCATTATGTATTATACAGTGAAATTTGGTAGAAAGTTAAAATACATGATGATTCTGAATGAGAATCTTATTGAAAGTGGAGTGGTAAAATTTAGAGACATCTAGGTTGTGCAGTGCTAGAGATCTTGACTCCAAGAAACTTGCTAGTAGTGCTTTCGGTAGAAGACTTTGTTAATCTTGGGTTAAACACATGTAGTTTCTTTTTGAAATTTGACTTACACACAGCAGATTTACCAATATGATCATAGAATAGTATTATCACTATTTTGGGTGGGGGAAAGGGTATCGAAGGGAAGGAATGAGGATTCTATATTTTCCCCTAGAATCGCATTTAGAAATTACTATGAAAAGCTATTTTTTTTAAAAAAGGAAAGCATTTACATTTCGTAGTAATTAATAAGGGCTGAAAATTCGCACAAGAAAAATTTAAGAGTGAATGGGTATTTAAAAAAGATTCTGCTTCATAAAATGGCTTTATCATATTTACCTATTAAAATGTGTTGTTTGATTACCTTCTTACATTAATTACCTGCTTAAAAATATACTCTTTAAGCTGAATTGTATACAGCCAAACTTGTTTTATTTGCAGATTTTAATACTAGTGATGTTTTTACATTTATTATTGTCAGTAATTTTCTTTAGAATGTATGTTAGGATGATGCTTCTTAACTCTAAGTGAAATATGGGTTAGAAACTGAAGCAAACAGGAAAAAGTCATAGGTAGGCAAACATTATTTCTGCTCTAAATGCTGTGCTTTATCACGTTAGAAAAGGCCCATAATGTAATTCCAGCGTTGGAAAGAAGTCAGTGGGTTAAGTCATTTTATAGATGCCTGAAATCAAAGGCATAATCGGGTTAGGTTCCATGTCTGGACCAGGAGGAGAAATTTATTATCTAGTTAGTCAGATCAGATCTCTGGTGGAGGAAAATTTTCTTAAATTGGTTATGATTGGATTTTCCTGTATTCTAATGGTTAAAGGATAGGTCACTGTTTTTCTTTATTCTAATGACTAATCTGTTAATATAACTAAAAGAATGTAACAAGATTGTGCCTTTATAGCCTAGCAATTTGTCTTCCCATAGTAATCATAATGAATAATGAAAAGACATTGAAAATTAATCTGGGTCTAGCGTCACACAAACAGTACCCTGTCTTAAGATGTTGGCAAGTGTTTTAATTAGAAATCTGTATGCAATATTAATAGGTTCCTTCCTCAGGCTGCTGATTTTTCAGGAACTGTCAGCCTTTTTAATATTCTTTTTGACACTGAATTTCGGCAACGAAATAGTGAGCTTTAGTGTAGACTGCATTAAGCTGGGAAGTCCACTTAACCATTTATTTAATTTTTATACCAAATAAAGCCACTTCTAAGTTCATTTTGATCCTTGTTATCTTTGCATCAACATTTAGGATTTAACAAAGGAGGGATTTGGTGAATTAACAGCTATTATTTTACTTAGGAATTTTTTAAAATTCAAAATACCATCCATAACAGAATTTGGTGTTTTTCAAATTAAGTTGAAATAATCAAGTATTTTTGTATGTTTCTTAGATAAGGCACTAGATTTGAAAAAAGGTAAATGTGTACTATGAATGCTAAACAAATAGGTTAGTAATAAGAACAGAAATTCTATAATCATACACTGTGTAATGGAAATGCAAGATACTGTGGTAGTACAGTAATGGGAGAAGCTTTTTTCTTTTGGATGTAAGGAAGAACCCAAAAATTTTAATGGAAATTATTTTATATATTAGTCATTAATTTGCAGTGGGTCCTTGTTTTGTGTATTTAGTCGTATATAGGCATCATTTTGTTGAAGTCTGATGGGCACAAGGTAAAAATTCAGTTGGGAGGCTGCTATACAGCATGTATAATACTAATTTCCCTTTTAAACAGTATCTTGCTTTTGACCCTCAAACAAATAAACAAGGCATAACTTAATACTGTGATAAAGGAGTTTTATCTTTTTACTTTATTTTTGATTGTCCTTATTTACAAGATTAATCTCATATCTAGTGGCAAGGTTAAATAAATAAGATTTGTCATAAAAAAACCACATTGCCAACTTGTTTTTTTAAATCTGCTTAATATGACAAGGAGTTTGTTTTTTCTTAGGATCTGTGTAGAAAAATCTAATGATCACTATTCTAGTGTGAAGTAGACAGACTTTTTCAGTACACATTGGATGCCAAATTTGAGTTTCATAGTTTATCATTCTGTTTGTTTTGGCTCGGGGGATTGAACTTAGGGCTTTTGCACTGAACTTTATGTTTTTCATTTTGACATGCAGTTTCACTGAATCACTAATTTTCTCAGACCATATTTGAACTCACAGGCCCCTGGCCTGAGCCTCCTGGAATGTAGGATTACAGATATGTATCACCATGCCCAGTTCCTTCTGCATAGTTGGGGTTCTGCACTTGGCTATCTTTTTGGTCATATCATATTACAGCCAAAATTTATATAATATTTCTCGTTTCTGAGGAAAATTATTTAAATTCCTCAGGTGACCTAAATTCAAATGGACCACTTCTAGTCAGTTGTCAGTAATTCTACTTTGTAATTCACAGAACCTTCTCATGATGGAGATTTTTTCTCAGTTGTTTCTATGTCCTCTATGAAATATTCCCCTTCAATGATTAAATTATACTTAGTAGACTTACATTTTGATTTGCCTTGTATGAAGGCATGGCTCCATTACACAGTCAATGTCTCTGACATGAGTTTAACCATCTTTGTTTTGTCTCGGGTAAAGGAGCTAGCATCATGTTTTGAGTGACTAACTGGGTATATGTTCTACACTCAGTTGTTTTAAAGGAAAAAAGTTTACCGAATCACTGTAAGCTATAAAATGGTTACATTTTGCTAGAAAGTTTGATATGCCTTGGATAAATAATGAAGTGTTTTATTTTATGGGACTTTGCAGTATTTTATTGAGAACATAAATTTATATTACCCAGGAACAGGTGTAGTCAAAGGGAAATAATAGAATTTATTTTCAGTGAAATTCCATCTAAAAGATGGTTTTGGCAGTTTAAGTGGAATATTTTTTGTTGCTTTGTTCTTTTCTGTGAAGGTGAGGAAGGAAGAGAAGTTGCTATAAAAATAGGAATTTTAGGTAGAAATAAAGTCTCTTTTTGGGTGTTGATGTTCAAGTACTGTACTTGTCCAGATCCAACAAATTTAGAAACAGGAATTTGCCTTCAGCACAATATTAGCCAAACAGTTGAGTCACCTCCAAGGATGTTATTTAATGTTACAGAACGTCCTGCGAAATAATCCAGATATCTAAAACAAGTTTTCTTGAGTGTCTTTACTAGTTTTGTGAAACACAAAGAACTTGATTTGCACAGAGCACCAAACACAGTTGTTGTTTGGTGATGTGGTCTCCTCTGGTCCAAGTCACTCTTGTCAAAATTGTGTCTTCATGAAGAGACACCTTGCTACCCACCTCCCGAAGGGTATGGTGTTGGGGGTCAAACCCAGGGGTTTTTCCACATAATATACTATATCTTCAGCTCTGCAGAAAATTAATTGTCCATTAAAAGTCAATGACATATCACCTCTAGAAACCGGTAAGAAACCTGATCTCCTTACAAGAACTTTTCACAGATGTTTAAACTTTTGGCTCAGTGTTACGTGTGAAATTCTTGAGAGACTATAGCGGCTTTTTTTGGGTTTGTTTGTTTGTTTATTTGTTAACAGTACACATTGTTGCTGCGTTTTAAACATGACAGAATGGTTTGGTGTCTAGTTCTTCCTGTGAATGTAACTTTCATGTCAGTTACAGTCTGTTCCTTTCAGTTGAAGTAATAAACCCAGTTGGCTTTCATGTGATGTCCAACACTTTATGTGACAGCTGGTTTCAGTATTCTACTAGAGAACAACATTTATGCAACAGTCAGATGCTGGGTATCTTAAATCAGTCATCTTTTACTTACCTGTTGCTTTTTGTTTGTCACCATAGCTCACTTAATATCACAAGTCACGAGTGACATTGCTTTGTATAGATCTTCTAACCTTCGTAGAAGGGAACGTGTAATTCAGGAGTTGGACTGTCCTCTCTATCATTGTGAAAAAGGGAAAATCTGAAGTAATTTTTATTTTCTACTATGAAACCAGAGGCACCTAATGCTGTGTCCATGGTAGACATAAATTATTAATTATTTCCTCTTCTTGGGTATGTGCTTTGATTTAGATCCTGTCTCTTGCCTTTTTGTTCCTAGTTCTTTTTGCTCGTGGTTTTCACTTAATATCACTTTACTGAATTCCACGAATGTGATTTGAAATGTATGTACCTGTCATTAGCCTTATTTTCATTTATTTTAGTAAATGAAAATGTAATTTTGCCTTTAATAAATTACCTTGATTCAGTTTATTGGTATAGTTTAAAAGGCAGCAGATCTTGAATTTTGCATAGTATTGTGGCTTTACACGGTTCTTGATTTTTACTTTCTTTCATATTCTGAACACTCCTAATTTGCCTCTGAAGTACTTGAGGCATTTGGGAACACATTTATGTTATCATCTCTTTCAGTGATATAATTATTTTGTCTAGAGTCTAATCTGATCTGTGTTCAGGTGCTTGATAGCAGTACTAATTGCTTATGTTCCATTTAAGGCTTCTTTTGGTTTGGTTCATTTTGCTTTTCCAGCATAATCTGGTTAAGTTTTGTTTAATCATTTCAAATACTTTCAGACATTGAATATTCAGTCAATCACAGTAGAAAGGTCCCATGACCAAACACATTTGGGAAAGCTTAATGTAAAAAATTGCTTATATTTTTGAGGCAAGCTTGGGCTACACAGTGAGTTCAAGGCCAGCCTAAACTACATAGTGAGACCCTGTATTGAAAGCAAACAAATAGACAAATAATAAAACACTGACCTTGCTAGAGTATTAGAGAATTTTCTCAAAGCTCTCAGTGTCCATCTTGTAGGACCCATTTCCCATGTACATTTAACAATAGTTCCTGTTAAACCTCTTGAGAATAATTTCCAGTAATAGATTTTAAGAACACTTAGGAATCAAGTGAAGTATATATTCATACTTTGAGATAAAGAGGTCTTAAATGCCACTGGACCCTTTTCAGTATATATTACTGTTATGGATTAAAAACTGATGGTCAGCCTAACACCAGCTGAATTAAATCAGCATGGTGCTGAGCATGGATGATCCATCTGAGGAAAGTTGTCAGTGTAAATAGAGATGTGGAGAGGACATCTCCACATCTCTTATTTATAAGTGAGATGTTCTGGGTTCTCCTGCATGTTGCTGTTTGAGCCGTTGGTTCTCCCAGAAGAGCTCATCATGAGTAGCTTCCTCACTGTGAGTTTGACTATTGTCATTGGAGGATCTTGGAACCTTATTGGTTGGAGTGGCTGTGGTTCACTTTGGGGGAGCTCTGGTCCTTACATCGAGCATCGCTCCCTGGCTCCGGAGAGGAAGATGTGTGCCTTTTAATCTCCAGGACAAACTCGTCATGCTGGCTTTCTGGCATGTACTCAGTTATTCTTATTGTTGGAGGAACTTGGGACTTCCCTGTGGCTGAGGATGGCTGTGGAGCTTTTCAGGACAGCTCTGGTTCTTATTTTGAGCATGACTGCTTGGCTCCAGTGTAGAACCCTCAACCTACCAACACAGCTCCTTCACCCTACTGGCATAGACTTTCTAGCTTCCACCGATGACTACTGGCCCTTCCCAGCACAGATCCATAAAACAGACTGACATGAGTCCTTCTTGTGGGCTGTAGACCTCCGGTTGGACTCGTAAGAGACGTTGTCATGGGCTCTAGGTCTTCATCTGTACTCATGCAGTACATTGCTGTGGGATTCAGGCCCTTGGATGAATATTCTTGGTCTTTAGAGTTGTGGATAGATTTCCTGCACTTTCTTTTGTTTAACTCTGGGTGGCTATCACAATATAATGTTATAAATTCTGTGTCCTGATTCTAATTGTTCTCCTCACAGCTACAACAATTACTGAGTAATATATTTAATAACTTGTGGTATGGACTTGTAATAATAAAAAGTTTCTTCCTTAAGGGAAGTTCCATTTAGGAAACAAATGTAATGCCATGGCTAAACAAATATACCAAAAACTCTTGACACTGGCTCCTTAACCCTGTTAGTGCTAATGTTGCCATTAGACTGTGTGAATTAAAATATCTTAGACAGTTTAAAAATACTGTGGAGACTTAGTCAGATCTGCCACATCGAGCTTACAGCCTTAGAGCTGAGAGTGGTGACACATGGCTGCTGTGTCCTTACTTGCTTGTCTCTTAGAGACAACTTGGCAGGCAGGAATCTGGTAGATAAATGAGGAAAGATTGTCTATTTCAAGTGGCATAAGACATTCTTAGAGCCAGTGTGTCATTTCTGGTTATATAGTCAGCGGTTTTTTTTGGAACACAAAAATCATCTCAGGGTTCCTGAGTGAACAGCAGCCATGTTTGTGGGAATGGAAAGTGGTGTGCATGCATTAGCTTTCTGTCCTCAGATGTCTAAGAAGTTCTTATCTTCCTTTCCTTTTTTTTAAAAAAAATTTTCCTGCTAGATACAACATGAAAAACTAGGCATATAATTCTTAAAATAAAATAGTAATGAACTTTAATCATCAGTTGTCTGTGCGGTTGGGTATTCCTCATTCTAGAGATAAAAGACATTAAGAATTAAAGGCTGGCAAATGCTAGATATAGAATTTGACCGTTCCTTCTTGATAGCAAAGATCATTTTGGTACATTCAGTTGTGGATTGTTTCATCTAGTTCCTACAGGGAATGAGCCAGCTGTGAGTCCCCTGAGGTCTCTAGAGAGAAGCAGTGATGCTTTGGGTCTGATTTATAGTTGTAGATATATGACATCAAGACATTTCTGGAAATGTTCTTCTGGTCATGTATTTTCATGAGGATTTGATTTATGTAACCTGTTAGCAGCATATATTTGTTATTCCAGCGAGAGTTAATATGTTATTTAAAAGGATCCCTGAAGTTTAGGCATCTCTTTGTGTGTTTATATCATTTATTATTAAGTGGTTGGCTAGAATTAGAAAGGTTTTATCTACAGAGAGAAGATTCTACTGGGTTCCTTGGTCCTAGAATCAAGAGATCCTGCTTTCTTGTAAGCTTTTCTCAGAGGGAGTTACCAGCTAGCTTTTAGATATAGATATAGATACATAGATAGAAAGTAATTAACCCTCAAGTCTTCTCAGTTGATAGATTACTATTATAGATTGATCCATGGGAAGTTAATACAATGAAAGTATTTTGCACCTGCGGTAGGTGCCTTATATTTTTTACGATTTTGATAATTTTGTGTTATGTCAGTTGGATGACTTCAATATATTCTGGTAAGAAAATCTATACAGTTCAACCCATATTTGAGTGCCAATTTTTAACTAATTAACTTTTTATGCTGAGGTTTGACCCAGGGCTTCATGCATGCTAAGCTCCAAAGCTGAGCTACACAGTAGTGTGAGTGCTATTTTTGACCTGAATATAATTTTAGAAATATAGAAATGAGTAGGATACATGGCTCTTATTTGTGACAAGACTCTTTGGTCACAATTTTCAGCCTTGGCACTGTTGATATTTTGGGGCTACAGCTTTCTCTATTAGGGGTGGGTGACTGGCAGGAGAGGCTGTCCTGTGAAGCACCACCCCTGCAACATTAATCTTCCCCAGAATCTTAAATCTTCACCTAGAGACAAACAAGTCCAAAAGCAAGGTGGCCTGAGATTCATGTGGGTTAGCAAGCTTTCCCCAGTGGAGAGCTGCTGCATAGCTAACGGTGTGGGTACAGTTTGACTAAAGATTGTACATATAAAAGAAAGCAAGTGTGTGTAACATTGGTGAATTTCCTTCATTAGGCCAGGATTGGTTCCTGTTAGGTGTATACCAAAATCATTCCCTTTTGAGAAAACAGCCTGCATGTAAAACACCTAGCATGCATCTGTAAAAGGTATAGTTACCTCAAATTCATCTTATTTAATACAAATTATTTACAATGAATGACTGCAGAACAGCCAGGATCCACATGCTGCCATCTTTCTGTTTCTTTTGTGATCACAGCTGTGTACTTCTCTTGGTTTATTTGAACACATTTGTTTAAAATTGTTTAGTACTTAATGTAAACATTCTGAGGCTAGTTTTCTTGGTAGAATCTAAATCTTTGCACACACTGTAAGCCTCTCTTACCCAAGGGCAGGATGTAGACTGTACCGCATGCCATTTCTCTGTTTTAGGGTTTTCCCCAAGTAGATGTGCCAGAAACATTCCTGGAGGTCGGAAGTGCATTAGTAACTCAAGATGATAATCTGCAAGGTGGGAGTCCAAATAAGTTTTTCCCCAGGCTTTCCTGCCCAGGTCTGCTAACATCTGCTAGTTTTAGAAATTAAAATAATTTCTCATCTCTCGAGGCAGTGAAATGTGGATGGATGGCTCTGGCAGGACTCCTGATGTGAGGTGGCGACCACAGCTGTAGGGGCTGTGGAACAGGATGTTGGCCAATAAATCAGGGAAGTAATGACTTGGGCAAGGGACTGTTGCCTGTCCTTCCTTCCCACCCCTAACGGGACAAGCTCTCATTGTCTGTCACAGACACACTGATGCCTATGATGGTGTCGGTGAAAGCAGTCCTACATTTGTTCTACTCCTTAAAGCTGACAAGCCTCAGAATGTTGCCTACCTCCACTGTTGTCCTTGTCCTCCGGTATGCAAGATCAAATGGTAGTCTTAGCTGTGCTTATCTTAGCTCCCCCTTTCTGCGTACCCCAGGACAGACTTCTCTGAAGTGCAGTAGGCACAGTGTTTAGAGTTCCCAACACCTCCAGAGAGCCACAAACATGGTTCATGTATGTACATATGCATGCATGTAAATATGGATATGTGCATGTCTGTGTGCACACATGCATGTGAGTATGGACCCGTGTGTGTATGCACACATGCATGCATGTATGTAGGTATTTGAGACAGGGTCTTTCTCCATCCCCCCGGCTATCTAATACTGTATCCAGCGTGGAGTAGAGTTCTCTTTATATCAACACAACCTTAAAATACTTTTTATGTTGTTAGAGAGCAAGGGGCCTGCAAGTCCTCCTCATGCGCTGCAGGATGGTTCTCTTCCTTTCTCTTGAATGCGCCAGAGGCTGCCTGTAGCTTTAGACACCTATTACAAATTCAGGGTGTTCACAGGCCACCTCCTCTCCCCACACTCAGCTGTGGGTTTTCTTCTCTGGTCTTTGGTTTCCCTATTCCATGAAGTCTCCATCCTCTTCCTCTCCAAATCGAACCCGTCTCTTCCTTCTGAGAGCTGTGACACACGAGTGCTGTGTCTCTGCCTTAATGTTTCAGTGCCTTGCTTGAGCAGTTTGGGCCTCATTTGTGCCTTTGTCACTAGACTGTCTGAGAATGTTTGTATCACCCTGCTGTCCCTGTCTCTGAATTTGTGTAGCACCCGGGGAATGTTTCTCTGAATCTAAGGAATCAAGCCAGAAATTTCCCTAAACAAACTGACATAAAAAAGTTTTATTTTAGAGCTGTGATGGTGTAAAGATAACTCTAATTTGGGATGGATTCGTTATTATGTATTCATGAATATTGTGTGCATTATTTTTCCTTCAAATTTAAAAAGAAATGAAAGGACCGAAAGGGCCCTAAAGTTTGTCTTTTTGAGGAGGGAGAGCAAGAGTCTGATAAAGGTCTGCATACTATCTGCTGAATAACGGCTAGTTTCTGTCTCCTTGTATTTTCAGGTGTGTTTTTGCTCAATAGCCTTTCACTTTAGGTGTCAGGTAGCACTGAAATCTCTGAGAATCAATTCTGTGCTCTTGAAGGCTTTTAACTGCAAGAATTTTTTTTTTTGTTGTTGTTGTTGTTGTTTTGTTAAAATAGCTGCTTTGTACAAGAAATCTGGCTGCCCACAACTGTGAAGATCTTGGGAGTCTAGTGACATAATCTCTGTTTTTAAAAAAATACTGCTTGAATCACAAGAGGATTCTCCTGTCAGGAATATATGTTATCAAAGAATCAGGGAATTAACATTGAAGGTTGTGGAACTGCATGACTTGAAAACTGCCAGGGCGGTTTTGAGTATTCTAAGCTGAGTTATAACCACTAAGTAGGAAGTGATGCAGAGGCTGTATTTTTCTTTCCTACTTTAGGAAGTTACTCTCCTGCTGCTGCAATTAAAAAACAAAAAGTAACACAGGTATCCAAATTGGAATTTATTTTGTATTTTTCTACACCTTTGTCAATAATTACATTTTTTACATTCCAGTTTATTATAACTGTTTTTCATGCCAGGCATTCTTTAATTCTTTTTATAAATATTTATTGTGGGACTGAGAGGCTGGCAAGTGGTAAGAGCAAGTGCTCACCAAGGGTGAAGTAACTTTTCCCGTTTGTATTTATGCAAAACAAAATACTAGGAATCCTTGCTCTGTGCCCTTGAAATGCTTAAATATGATCCACTGACTGATAAGCCCAGGCAGATACTTGCAGGCTGCATTGCTGTCCAGTCTCATACTCTCTGCCCTTGTGACTTCCATTGTCTTCACGAAGGTCCTTTTTTGGCCCCAAATCACCAATTGGATTCAATCCTCTCTGATAAAGAATGTTAATAAGACTTAGCTGTATAATACGTTTTTTTGGGCTCCTAGTCCTCTATTATTTCCACAGTTATTTTTTGTAATGCAGCCAAGAAATAAAACTTCAGAATTATTTTTTCTAGCTCTTATAGTTCCTACTAGTCTTTATTCTGATTCAAATAGCACTTTGAAAACTTCTTACTGTTTGTGTCTGGGAGCTGTAGAAAAAGGAAGGCTTGGTGGATAACACCTCTGTGTTAAGTTATTTAAGAAGGATAATCTATCCCTGCTTATCAAGCAAACAGCCTGAAACTTGAACCTTAGGTATGCTTCAGTGTTACAATCCTAGAGAAAAAAAATAATCTTAGCTTACACTAACAATGATAAATTAACTGAATACAATTTGAACTATGAACAACAACGCTGGGTAAAAGTTAGCATAAATTTTTCAGCTTCAGAGAGAACTTGCTGTTTTCTCTGAATCTTTGCGTATTTGAAAAGCAGTTTTCGCCTAGACCAAAAGTTCTAGTAATAAAAACATCATGGTATGAGAGATATAAGCTGACTAAGTAAACTATAAAATATCAAAAGGAAATAAACCAAAGGGTATAATATAAATATCCTTTCTGTTTATCAAAATAAAATAACTTCGTGTTTCCTTCCTGAAATATTTCTGTGTTAAAAACAGAAAGATAAAATTCAAGACTATAAATTCTTTGACCCCTTCACTTGAAAATATCTAGATTCTTCTATAAAGTGTTTACATGTAATTGCTATTGTCCTGACCTCAGGTGGCCCTCTTACTGTCTTTGTAAAAATATGTACCTTTGTGCTTGTGCGTGTATATATTAAGGAGATGGCAGAAATAAGTAGTAAATATGTGAATTCTTATATCTTGGTGTACTTTCATGTAATAAATTTTTTTTATTTCTCTCCCCATTTGGACAATGTCTTATGACTTGCTTTACTACTACTATTATTATTATTATTTTGTTTTGTTTTGTTTTTTGAGACAGAGTCTCACTGTGTAGCCCAGGATGGCTTCAAACTCCCAGTGATCCTCCTGCCTCAACTTCTTTTACAAGCATGTCTACCTTGTCTAGCTGTGATTTGCTTTACAGACCTTTTAGAAAGCATTTAATAAAATCTGTAATTTATCATTTTTCCAGTTTTTATCTTTCTCAGACATCTAATTAAAAGCAACCTACCAATGGTGAAGGCCTGTCACTATCATTTTATTGCTAGTTCATGGCTAGTACTAAAACATGTAAGTGACGTAAATTTGGCATTGTAGGTGTGCCAGCTGACTTGAAAATGTACCAGTCTGTTCTGCCTTATGCTATTTGAAAATCTGATGGAAATGACTTTCTAGGGTGTTCAGCAGAACTCTGAACTTAATGTATCTTCACGTCTTCATGAGAGATACCTTGAGAGCTCTTGGAGATTTCAGACTACACGGAAAAACAATGTGTTATCTTACCTAGAAAATTAGCATTTGGGTAAGATCTTCAACTTATTTAGTATTTTCATGCCATATTGGTGTAAAAGGCTTTAAAGGTTATGGACTGTGTGGGCTGCATTACTGGGCCCAGATATATCTAATGGGTCCTTCCCTGCAGCCTGAGACTAGGAATCTCCAACTACCTCCTACTATTCCAGGCTTAATTGCCTTTCCACCTACATTTATTTTCCACTGCATTGTCCTGAAGCCTGAAAGCTGGTAGAAGCTTTAAAGGAAAATAGGCCTGGATAGGACTGGGGTGAATTTCTGAGCTAACAGAGGCTAGAGAAATGTGCTGTTTCATTTGTCTGCATAGTGTGGGCATTTCTGTGATAGGAGGTCCTATTGTGCATTTTCTAATTAGGGAACAGTCCTACTACCTCTTCTAAAGGCTTGTGTTTCATTATTTTCTCACCTGCTGCTTTTCAAAGACTTCTTGTTCTCTTCGCCATCTCATGATATCTGGGAGCTCTCTGTCCTCTGTACTCTACAAGTGGGTCAGTACTACAGTGCATAAATAAGGAAGGAAGGCAAGAAGGCAGGGAGGGAAAATGAAAATAATTGAATTCGGATTATGCTATTGTAGATGCAATAGCATAATCCATAAATTCTAGAGAATCCACCATGGTGTTATAAAGTAGAAGTCTATTTTAATGCTGTGTCATTAGATAGCGAAGACTGTATTGCACAGATGAGGATCAGTGCATCTGACAAGTGACAGACGTCACACATACTACAGCAACATCTTGAGTATCTGTGTAAGAATGATGACTGCAGAAATTTTGCTTGCAGATTATGCAGGGATGGAGTGTGTGTGTGTGTGTGTGTGTGTGTGTGTGTGTGTGTGTGTTCCGAGATATTCCAAGACAATAACAAATGATAATATATGCTCCTCATTATTAGCTTATGTAGCTAAGTCTCACATAAACCAGATGATACTGAGGTTTTAACTTTGGAATTTGCTGTGTGCTTAATTCTGCTTCATGTTGATATCATGTAAAATTCTGGAACTCCATTTCACCCTCTGCTCTTTTCTTTTTACACATATGTGCCTCTCAAACAGTCCAGAGGCATCTGTGTTAAAATCATCCCGACTGAGTCTGCTTTACAGATTTCCACACATTGCTTGGTGGACAGTGATCGTAAGTAGCAGGAGAATTTAGTGATGAAATTTGCATGTCTCTTGCTCGAGAAGCATAATTAGAATAAGAGTTGATACTGATACAGCTACATGTAAAATGTGAACTAGAACACGGCCTACTTAGTAATGTTTGATTATTTTTACATTTGATGTGTTTCCTTTTAAGCACGTAGTGAGTGAAACAAAATACACGATCAAAAATGTGCATTTAAATAAATTCTTTATTATGTAAAGGGCTAAAATGAAAAGAAGAAAGTTAAGAAGACCACACATTCTGTGAAATCGAAAGACTGCAGTGATTGATCAACATCATCTTAAAGGCTTCACTGTATGTGCTTGGAAAAAATTCTATCTATCCTCAGGTTGTTACTTCAGATTCTCAGAAGAATCCTACACCATAGCTAATTCTACCTCTTGTAACACATTAAATATCAAACACGTATGAAGTTTCTGGCCACAAAACATGCTAGTTTATGTCAGCTAAGCAACTAGAGTTCTTTCCAAGAGCTTACAAAACAAGGCCAAGAGAGCATGCTTACATAAGATTAGTAGAGGTTAAATGCCTAGTGATGTTATGAATATGATATATTATTGTGTTTTATATTTTGTGTACTGCTTTATTCTTGGTATGTTACATTTCTGGCAGGATAGCCCAACAGAAATATAACATAATGTAATTTACAAAAATTTCTGGTAACCACATTTCAAATGTAATTGGCATTAATTTTTATTAATGTTTTATTTAACCCAGTTATTATTTTAGCATGTACACAGTTATGAATGAGAACTTTTGTACATGTTCTTCATATCAAGTGTTTAAAACTACAGTACTTTGCACTTAAGACATCTCCACTAGGGCACTAAATTTTTATTAGAAAAGTGGTTTTTAGATTCATAAAATTTCGTCAGAAGGTCAACTCTTATCCAATTTTTAAACATGCTTGTAACAATTTTTAAATTTAAATGTACGTTAAATGTTACAAAATAGAAAAGAAGCTCCTCAGTCTATAACCACACTCCCAGTGCTCAATAAACATGTGTGGTGAGTGCTTATCCTCTTGGAACAGGTTAAGGGAGCCTGCCATGTATTCAAGAGCAGAGCAAGAGTAGGGAGCAAAAATGTTTACTAGATAGAGGGTGGGAAGGTCCATGGCTTAAAACAGGGAACTGTATCTGCAAGCGAGCAAATCTACTGAACACAAATTATTTAGTAAAAGATGATGACAAAGGTAGGTGCCAGTGTAGTATATTGAGCTTTGACCACAAGAATCAGAGCTGCAAGCTGTGTGGGCCCGAAATCCAGGTCCCTAAGGACCAGGTGCCCAGCTGTGAGGGTTTCACATGGATTCTATTCAGACACTGTATTAGGTTCCACAATTTAAAACCATTGGGAAAATGTTAACCTCGTCTGTTCTTTACCCAATTCAGTCTCCTCTGAAAACTGATGACTGGTTAACAGTGTGTTTAAGTGATTTATTGATGAGATACACACTGTTTTGTGTTCCTTCCCAACCAAAACTTACTTTCTCTCTACAATACCAATAGGTGTTTCTTTGTGAGTTTCATTCATATGGTGTCTTCCATCCTTTTCAGATAGTCTTACTTTCTTTAGTATCTCCTAATTAAAAATATTTTTCCCCTTGTAAGGTAACTGAGTTAGGTTTCTATCACTATGACAACCTGACTAAACAAATCAATTTAGGGGGCTAGGGATTTAGCTCAGCGGCATAAGTGCCTGCCTTGCAAGCAGGCAGTCGTGAGGTCGATCCCTGGTACCGATAAAAAGGAAAAAGACAAAAAAAAAAAAAAAAAAAAAGAATCAATTTAAAAAGAAAAAAACGTACGTTTTGACTCATGGTTTCAGAGGTTAAGTCCATGGTGGCCTGTCTCTGCCCTTTTGCTTTGGGCTTATGGTGAAATAGTGCATTATGATGGTGAGACCTGACAGTAGAGACTCTTTCTCATTATGGTGGCCAGGAAATGGAGAGGAAGGGGGTAGTGTACCAACATCTCTTTCGAGGATAGACCACCAAAGACATAACTTCCTCCACTAGACCTCCTGAGATTCCATCTAAAGATTCTACCATCTCTCGGTTGTGCACAGGCTGGTGAGCAAGTCTTCAGCACATGGCCCTGTGGGGGACCCTTGAGATCCAGAGTAATGCAGAAACTATCTGAAGTTGTTGCTATACTTTGGAGTTTCTTAAAGTAAAAACTATCAAAGTTTATTAAATATCAATATCTAGTGGCTTAATTTTAATAAATGCAGATTAAATATTTAAGAAGTAGATTTGCTTCTTACTTTTCTTGCTCTTATTTTTAAAGTTTTTAGAAAACTAGTAACAAAGACCTGCAAGATAGCACTGCTATAGAGAACAGTTTGTTTGAAAATAATATTGAAGATTGAGAGAACAAAGAAACCAACTTGAGAACGTATGCCAGGAGGGAATACTAACTAGATTATATTAGGGAAAAGGGGAGCATGAGCTTTGGAGTCAAAGCCTTAGACTCCGAGGCAGGCTTTCAGTGTTTGAGATTTCTCGGTAATGTGCAAGTTTTATCTTGGTTTTTGTGAGTCAAATAAGATAAGGAAGAAAAGCCTAAGTAGATACTTTGCATTTTCTTTTTAACTCCAGTCCTTTCCTTATCATAAGGTCAAGGAGGAATATGAAGATCTTAGTACTGTATATTTTTATTTGATGACTGTATGAAACATGCCAGTAAATCTTTAAAAATGGAATAAAAGAGATAAACTTTTTCTATATCAAAATAACTTTGAAAGGAATTTTACTGTCTAGTACAAGTCTCTTCTCAAAGTAGAAGCATGACAGTAACATGATTATACATGGTATAGTGTATGTATGATTATATATATATATGTGCATGTAGTTGAACTATATATGACTTATTCTTTAGGACTAAATAATTGGATTATAATTAATTGGATTGCAAACAGTTTTGAAGCTAATAACTTGGTTGCCATACATAGGGCTATATTTTTTTAAACTCCAGTGTTATATCCATTCCTATCAGTTTAAACAATGGATACCACTCTCTGGGTTCTATGTAAGAAGTATGATTTGAACACTGGTTATTAATTTCGTGGGTGTTCAATAACAAAGGCTTCTATTGAAAGAGCTCTTGATTTCCTACTGGGCACCAGCAGCAACTGTGCTTTACCAGGCTTGTTGTGAGTAGTAGGAGTTTGGGGATCAAGTGGAGAACAGTTATCCTTTGAGCAGAAAGAAAAGCTCGGTGTCAACGGAGGCCGTGAATAACATCAAGGAGCCATAACTTGTAATTGAAAGCCAGGTCAACAGTGCCTCCAAAAGAATGTTGTTTCCAGGAGTGAAAAATATGTAGATTAGTACTTTGAAAGGAGTTTCTTCTCCCCTCACATTTGTGACAAATCATTTTTAGGCTGAAACTCAAAACTCTGAAATAATTGTGCAGTAAACAGCAGTGTGAATAGATGTGGCAGTTCTTCCCACGGGTAAAGTGAAGCCCTGCACTGTTTAAGAAGTCACATTTAATTTTCTGTGTGCTTTGACTGGCTTCTGTTCTTTCTCACCACAAATGTGCATGTGTGTGTGTGTGCACACACACATACAACACGCAGCTTTGGAAATTGAAGTTTTCCATTTTGAGTTCAGCAGAGCTCCTAAAGGAGTAGATCCAGCCTTTTCTCAGCCACTGAAACTCTGTTGGACAAATCCTTACCTGATCCTTTTCCACCTCAGTGTTGGCATGAGTGCCTTGTAGATCCCTCCACATCTGTGATTCTAATTTTTCAGTTCTCTGTTACCAATAAATTGAGCAACTACAAGTGTTCTCTGCTGCAGGTATTGTTTTGGCCTTTAATTAAAGAAAATCCTTGTAGGAAGTCGTTTCCTTTGGACAAAGAAAATTAGCTTATGATGTATTTATTATCCCCTGGAAAGGAGTTCACTAGATTACAATTGTGGGGAGCAGGTCTTTACATTTGAAAAGGGAAATTTTAAATGTTTTCACGTCAAATTTAAAAGCAATGCAGAGTCTACATTTTTCTGGTGTATACTTGAACTATCCTCAGATTATGGATAAACTGTATCCATGTGAGGGAGCTGCAGATGGGATAGAAATAGAGACACTGTCCTGTGCTTAAAAAAAGATTTTGCAAGAATATTCCACTTGAAGAAAAGAAGTACCACATATTTCACCATGTGAGGCCAGCTATTCAGACCAGTGCAGAATCTGTTCACATTCAAAAACCAGATGGTTTCCATTAGCCAGAAACCTTAAAATTACATAAATCCACAGATGCAAAGCAGCTATGGATCTGTGCCCCCTCCTTGCCAAACAGGAATTTTCAGCTAAGGAAACAGAGAGCTCCTTGTTCCTTCCCCCTTGTAGTTGGGACTGAGGGGAGGAATGCTGCCAAGCCTGCTTTATAAGGAATTTTGATCTTCTTGATGATAATCCAGAGAGAAACTTTGGGAGGAAAGGAATACCCAGTTGCAAGGCAGCGGAAAACTTGCTCATGAAGCCAGCTTTGCACTTGGGGGATGTTTCCAACTCGCCCCTACAGATCACGTCCAGGCTAGGGCTATATTTTACATTTGTTTAGTTTAGCTTCCCCTTAATCCCTGTTTGCAGCCATTTTTTTTTTTTTTTGCTAGTTCAGTTGCTTTTTTTTAAAAGTTCATTTCATTTTACTACTCGAGCTAGTGTGGCTTGGAAAAAAATTATTTTTTCTAGTAGTAAAAGATTGTTTCAAAAAGATTTGTAGCATTTTAAAATGTAATTTTTATCTCCCTAAAGTTCAGAGCCTTCTGTAAACAGCCTCTTGCATTTGAGGCTATGTGTGAACACTCCATTGTTGCGGTCAGTGATTTTGTTCATTGTCACGAACACAGTTTTCCCATGGGAAAATATCTCCAGTTTTATGCTGTCTCTGGGAAGCTGCAAAAGGTACAGGAATTACCTTTAAAGTCAACCTCCCACAGATGCATAGACCACGAGTGACCATGTATACACCACAGTTTGAATGTTTCAGGTAGTCTTAGATTTCTTTAAGTAACTTTAAATTACCTTCGATAGTCAAAAAGCAGTAGTTAAGCATATTTATTTCTCTTATGAAGTTGTGGTTTTTTAATTTTATTTTATTTTTATTTTTTTATTAAGGAAATCTTTTAAAATTTGAAATAATTACTGTAGGAATTGAAAGCATGTGTTTTTACTCACAGCAAATATTCTGAGACCCAAAGATTTTAATTCCATGAATGATTGTCTTCATGGATAGAGCCTGAACACACCTTATAGATACTTCATTCAGGAAAATAGATTTCAAGTAAACATGCTACCTCCCTTTCTCTGCTTGTCTCCCTGTCCCCCAGTACTGATGGCCTGGCATCATCTTCTGCATGGCTACATTGCCAGGGATGGTAACTTTTCTTTTTTGCCTGAGTGTCAGAGTGTGCTTTTTGTAGCATCCAGGACTTGTCTCTTAGATGGGTTATTCGATGCAGGTGAGTTGTTTGTGTACATTAACGTAGGCAGAGATACGCTACTTAAAACATAGGATTTTGTGTGGGTGGGCTTCAGAAAGAATTAAAAGAGTTCTGGTTCAGTTTGTTTCTTCAAGTTAATTGCTCTCTCATGTATGCAGCTTTTGGTTTGGGAAAGAATTTTGCTTGAAAAAGGTGGTTTTTTGATTCTTGTGATGTAAGTATTTATCTGTACAGGGTCTTTTGTAGTGTCAAGTATAATAAGATGTGTATATAAAACAGATTTTATAATTTCAAGTTCAATAATTTGCTGTAATTATAGAGCAATCCATGCCTAATCTGTTACTCTATCTGCTTTATGGAAATAGGGCTTGTTAATTATCAAGGTTCTATGTATTTATTCAGCAAGTTAATATTAAATCTCACCTGGTGGAAAACCTGAAATCAGAAACTAAAGTATATATTTTGTAACTAAACTAACATTAAAATGTAGAAATTATTACATAATCAACTTACTTGAAGGGTCAATCAGTGTATTTGTAGAACTGTAAAAAGATTATCACCATTTGGTAATCAGCACATGCACATACACAAGCAGATGCCACTAAAATAACTGTGAAGGCCAGAGGGAAGGATAAGAAGGTAAAAAACAGAAAAAAATGTAAAAGGAAATTAAAGAATAAAGATTTTCAAAATTTGAAGCAGTGTATATTTTATAAGTTCATCAGATAGTGTGCCCCGTTTTCCTATTTTTGCCAAGGACTTTCCTGGGTTTAGCATCGGAACTCTCATATGCTGTGAACACATTTAGTCCACTATAAACTGGGAAAGTCTGTCATCCAGCTAGCAGGATAAGGACTTGGTCTTACTTATTCTTTTGCCGCCAAACTACGGAATTGTCTAGTGTTGTTGTACTGTGATGGCCTCTCTGCAGCTAGGAATTTAAAGGGTAAAATCAGTAGGACTTTTTAAAGTAGGTGAGAAGACAAGTAACAGCCCTGCCTTTAGGAAAATCCCAGGTGTGGAATTGAGGGATAGTGAATCAGGAAAGAGGTATTGAGAGAAGTTGAAATCAAGATAAATCATGACAGACGCCAAGAGAAAAGGCTTCTGAGAAAAACTCAGTGTGTGGCAAAGAAGGTGAGAGGGAGAGGTATGAATCAAAAGCCTGTTTTTAGTTTTTCAGCTAGGAATCGTTTGTAGCCTTTGAGAAGCTGCCTTAGGAATGGAAGTCAAATTACTGTGTTTTAGCAGCAAGTGGGAATGTGTTGACAGTGAGTGTGTAAATCACAAGGTGATTTTAACATTTAGGACGAGTGATGGAAATGAAAGATGATCACTTTAGAACAGGATTTCAGCAGACTATGGCCCCATGTGTCTGTCTGGTTTAATGACTTTTTGTAAATAAAATTATACTGGAAAAAAGCCACACCCTTTTTTTTGCATATGGTCTTAAGGCTGTTTCTGTGCTACTATATAATGATAGGACTATGCAGTCACAAAAGGGATTGTGTGGCTCACAAAATCTAAGATACTGTCTGGTCCGTTCCCAAACGTTTGCTGACCCTTTGCTCTCTCCCATAACAGAATGGGAGGAATTTTGTTGTTTATTGTTTGAGACTTTCAATAATGGAAAGTTTGGATTATTTGTAGCTGTAATAAGGAGCCTGAGAAAAGGGGGAGTGACTGAGTGTCTTATTGCTGTGTGACAGGCTACCTCAAGCTTAATGGTTTATAAACAACGTAATTTGGAACCCCATATGGGAAGTTCTAACTCTTGAGTCCCTCTTGAGGTTGCAATTGGGTCCTCAGCCAGACCTGCAGGCTTAAGAAAATGTGAATGGCTTCAAGCTGTTTTCTGTCTTAGCTCTATTGAGTGTCCTCACATCATGGCGACTGACCTCCCTCACAGCAGCTGAGCAATGAAGTACCATGATGACCTTTGTGACCTAGCTTTGGTAGTTACACATCATCATTTCTTTCAAGTTCTACTTGCTGCACAGATAAAGCCTGATGCTTTGGGGGAGGGGGCCACCCAAGGTTGTGACTACTAGCATGGGTGGGGGCACAGGAGGCCTTCCAGGCTTGGCTACCCTGAAAGGAGAGAAACCGTCAAATGCTGTTTGAAGGGGTGAAATGGGATTGGGAACATTCATGTTGACCAGAAGGTAGAATACATTCTTTAGACAATAAAAAATTGGAGAGAAAGAGGAACAGGGAAATTTTGAGGATGGAACTCATTCGACAGATACTTACCAACTGAGGCAAAGTCTCATTAATCTCTCTTCAGTAAGGAATAAAGTAACAAGCTACTGCTAGGCCTTTTAATCTTTGGGGCAGAAATATTTGAAGGTCAAGCAGAATGTACAATACAATGGGGATTTCATTAGTGGACTGAAAACTCCTCCAGGGCAGTACCTTAAGTGTCTAATACAAGGCCTCAACCACATGTGTCTGATGGAGTGTTTGACTTTTCTTTAACTTTCTTGCCATGTTATTATTGGTTTAATCAATAAATTTGGCAAAATTTGTCATCCCCGGTTTTAAGATGGAAGCATTGACTTTCACTTTAATCCCTCAGGAGAGCTGTGAAGTTTTAATTTGAACAGCTTTCTGCATAGGCTGCTGCTTTGCAAGTTGTGGAGAATGAGACTCATTTTCACCAGAGTCGTAGGCGGAGGCAGTGGGCTGGAGCAGAAGTGAAGAGGACCCAGCAGTTCTGTAGATGATCTGCCATTGTGGTCTTAGCTACTGTTTGAAGGGAATGACTTTAACATCCGGCAGCGTACAAGCAGGAATTTGTGAAAGGTAGAAAAAGAACCCTAAAAATACGATTTCACTGGCAGCTCTTTCACCCGTGACTAGATTCGGTGCAAGATCTGTTTATTTTTTTGTTTTTAAAAGTATATAAATCCTTTGTTGTGGTTGGATAAAATACATATGAAGATGGTTTGAATGGGCAGATGTTTGATCCATTTTACATTTCTCTGGTAAGACATGTCAGGACAAACTACATTTCTTGAACTGAAGTCTCTCCGTGCAATTAGTTTCTTTTTTTCCTGGTAACACTTCTTGGGATTGACTCAGATCACTGTGCAATCACCCATGGCTTGACAGCGTGAAGGCTGCTGTTGGAAGCTATGCCCTGAGGAAATGAAAATCTCACATTTTTTCAGCAACTGGATGTAACAAGGAAGAATTATGCTTATTGTGTTTTTGAATCCTCAATGTCAAGTAGCTCCTTTACTCATTTTTTTTTTTTTTTTTTGTCTTTTTCCTTTTTATCGGTACCGGGGATCGAACTCACGACTGCCTGCTTGCAAGGCAGGCACTTATGCCACTGAGCTAAATCCCCAGCCCTCTCCTTTACTCTTGATGATTTATTCAATTCTCATAGAACCTACTGAATAAGGTGAAACATATTTCAGAACTTCCGTTTTCCCTTTTTAAAATATTTATCTACAAGTAGTACCTGCACACAGAAGGGACTATGAATACAGATGGCACCATTTCCAGTTTCTGTAAAGCATTTTACTGCCCGCAGTGGTCATAACCGAGACCACGTCTGAGCTCACGGCACAGTAGGCTCCGAATGGGACATTGTTGACTTCTTGTGGCGTGGTGGGGAGATGAGACCCACGCAGCCTTAACAGAAGAGCTGAGACAGTAAATCATAGAATGTTCTAGGGAAAAAAAAAAAAAAAACAGGTAAAGTGACCAATGTATTCAGTTACATTTGCGGAGGGCAAATTCTGTGGTAAGCTTTTATGTCCTTGCAATCTTGCTAAAGAAACAGGTGCACCAGTAACACAGTGCTGTCGCTGCTGAGAGGTGGCACACTGTGATCTCCAGGGCCTGATCATCCAGGCCTGATCATCATGCAGGGACTGGTGCAGCACTTTGTGTGAGTCTGCTGGTAGTTATCACGAGGATGTGATTTCCACCACTGTGATTGTATTTATTTCAGAAAAAAACATTTTAGTTATAGTGAGAATCTTTCAGCAGCAGGTTTTGTAAAATCTGTGGCAAACTGTGTAGCTCTGTGCCTGAATAAATTCCTTTCAGTGCTGTTAATGTCTTCCTCTATTTCATTGTGAAAGAACTACAGTGTATTAAAGGTGGTCTGTAGCATATGATAACCCACTGCCCAACTGAAGGCAGGCTAACATGTAGCTAAAAGCACACAAGGATAGAATGCTTTTTTATTGTCACTCAGATTCCTTATTCCTCTCCCAACCTCGACCTTGGAGCCATGGGTTCTATGACTAACTGAAACTTACTCATTTCTGTATTTATTTATTTTTTAGGTGCCCACTGATGGCAATGCCGGCCTGCTGGCGGAACCCCAGATCGCTATGTTCTGTGGCAAACTGAACATGCACATGAATGTGCAGAATGGGAAGTGGGAGCCGGATCCATCGGGGACCAAGACCTGCATTGGCAGCAAGGAAGGCATCCTGCAGTACTGCCAGGAGGTGGGTCCTGACGTGACCACTGGCTCTTGTTGGATCACATGCATTCCCTTTGTAAAAATGTCAACTTCTAACAATTCATATTTGTTTTTTATCTCTTAAGGCATAAATCTAAGTTTCTAATGAATCACCAGAGCATGAATTTATTTATTGGCTTTACCCTATAAATTAGATAAGTGTTTTTAAAAATTATGTCTTATGTCCATCAGTAGGCGAGTAAAATGAATGTTATAGCATTTCTTTTTAGAATGTACGCCACTGTGGCTGTCCAGTCAAGGTACGATGGTTGAAAGTGCTAGAATTAATTGTTTTTGTTACCAGCTTTATGTATTCAGTTCCTTTCTGTTTTTATTCATTTTAGTTTTCCCGTACTCCTGACTTACTCTTCTCACATAAGAGATTATGGATTGAGTTTGCCTTACCTGAAATGCTTGGGACCAGAAGTATTTTGGATTTTATAGTTTTCAGTATTTTCAAATTCATAGCATGTTATTTTAGAGGTGAAACCTAGATCTAAACATGAAATCATTAGTTTCATACTTACCATATATACACAGGGCTGGGAAAAGGTTATTTTTACGGTGTTTGTAGTGCACTTGCTCTTGACCTTGACCAGTCACATGAGATTGGATGTGAAGTTGCCTGCTTATGGCATCCGGCAGTGGTCAAAAAGTTTGAGATTTTGGAACATTTCAGGTTCCCTAATTTTTGGGTTAGGAGTGATCAACCTGTCTATTTTTCTCTTTCCTATACAAAAAAGCAGCTTATAAGAAGCATCGCTCTTTGCCTTTGTTACTTTTACACCCTAGAAATTGTACCCTTCTCATTTGTGGATATCACACCCTAGAGATTGTACCCTTCTCATGTGTGATGTCTTCATTCCTTATGCAATGGTTCCTAGTGTTTTCACTCTTACTGTACAGGCCACTTCCTTCTTATTAATTCAGTTGGAAATAGAGTCCCAGATATTTTTGTCCTGTAGTTCCTAACAAGTAGCTGTTCCAGGACACGTGGCTATTTGCATTTTTGAGAACATTTAAAGGAATCTCCTTTTTCTCAACAAAGCAAAATTATTTACACTCTTTAAATACCAGATAACCTGCCAGTGTTTTCTCTCTTGTACTCCTGTATGTACTAGAAAATTTCCCTTAGTCTCTTGCATATAAAATGAATGTTAAACTCTATTATTAAAACATATTTATTTTAGTTATAAATATTAAAATCTTGATTTTTTTTAGTAGTACTCTATTTAAGAAAGGACAATCTGTAGTTATTAACCCTTTGTTTTAAGAAGCAAAACAAGATATTAGATATCAAGTAATTTTTATTTTCAAAGCCTGTGAACCATGATATGAATAGATCTATATTTCATATTTAAGTGGAAATCACTAATATGTATGTTCTTTACATATTTTTAAAAATTCTCTGGGCTTATTTACTATATAGTGGTGAATAACAGATGAAGTTCAGTCCGGATATGACATTTGTGTAGTATGCATTTTAGAAATGATTTATCCATGCTGCTTAAGGAATTTTTCTGATAAAATTTAATAAGTGGATAAGTTATGAATTTGGTAAATTGAAACTCTGTCCATGCTTTTACGTTTTTGTAACTTTCACCTTTTTGGACATACATATGGCTTATGCAGTTTGAATGTCAAATAGAATTTTAAAATTATTTTTTATTTTTGATTGACATATAGTAATTGCCAGTTCATTGCACTATGGGTATGAAGTGTTCATTTCAATGTATATATATATACAATGCTTAATGATTAGATCAGAGTAATTGGTGTATCTGTCACTTCAGACACCGTTTGTTTCAGGGGACATTCTAACTTCTACTAGTTATTTTGAAATACTTAAATCAGCCACATTTATCATGGTATACTATTGAACTATAAAAGTTATTTTTTTCATGTAGTCACACCCCTGTTCACCTTAGCTATACTTACCTGCTTCCCATAGCTTTCCCAAATGCTAGTAACAGTAACTCAAATAGAAATTTTTTAAAAGCTGGAATTTAAATGTTGAATGACCTTGACCATCCTATCCCTTTCTGTTGAATAGTTCTTCCAATGTGTATTGTAATAGCTTGTTCATAGGCTTCTCTTTAGTTTCAGCTATGAATAACCCGATTTTTGTTTGTTTGTTTGTTTGTTTGTTTTCAAGACAGAGTCTCACTGATATTAAAATGACTGTGTACCACAGGCTGGCCTCAAATTTGTGGTCATCCTCTTCAGCCTCCTAAATGTTGGGATTATAGGCATGTGCCAACATGCTGGCCAAATAACCAGATGTTTTTTAACATTTGTGTGTTGGCGCTATAGAATTTAAATCTTCTTGACCCTGAGAGCACCCTTTATTTCCTGCTACACTTAACCCACTAATTCCTGGGTAGCGTCACTTTCTGTTTTAGTCTGTGGTTTGTCCCAGGGTGAAGCCACAGGCACGAAGCCCTGTGGTTCATGCCATTTCCAGGCTTTGCCAAGTCTTTGGTGGCCTTGGGGTCAATTGGGGCAAAGGGGCGGTGTATGTATGTGTGCGTGTGTGGGGTAAACCCTTTAGCTTTCTGCTTCCCTTGTAGTTCTACTGTTATCCATGCCTCTGCTCACCAGCTATTATTAGCTGGATGAGATAAGAAAGGCCAACACATCGAGCCTTTTGAGCCATTTTAATGAGTTTGGTCTTTACTCTGTGACAACAGAAAGTCGTTGAAGCTGTTTATTGACACTTTTTGGAAGGGGAAAGGCCATGCAAACTGAACTTTTCAAAGTCACTCAGTTGCTGGGTCATCACGTCTAGTGAACTTCTCAGTTCCCTTAGGCTGCCTGTTCTCTGTGCCTTCCCCATGCAGTGGCCATCAATTACATTTTTTTCCATTGGTACCAGATATCAAACTCATGTCCTTGCGCTTGCCAGGCAGGCTCTTGTGTCCCTGAGCTATATCTCCCACCTCAACAAGACTGTTTGGAGCCTTTTATATATTTAACATATATTTTCATGATAACATATTATGTCAGAGAACCACTGGTTTCCTTTTTCCTCCCTCAGATGTCTTTCTCTAGGTGCCATGGATGCATGCATGAATGTACTTAACACCTATTATTCACTGGGGGAGAGTTCATAATTTCAGTGGTATAAAAGCTGCTGAGGACAAAGGCTGTGCCACCACAGGCTTACCCTTACTGAGCATTCACAAATCATTAACTGTGTCAAGGGCTTGTGTCCTTTTTCACTCACACTGTGACACCTCCAGGAAAGAACCTGCACAAATTGCAACATAGAAGGGGAACAAAGGGAAAGAACGTAGTCACAGAGCATGAGAAATGCTCAGAGACACCAGATAAAATCTAGAAGGTGTTGGGTCCTGGAACCAGGGAAAAGAATGAATGTGCAAGGATGATGCACTCTCCTTAAGGGGTTGAAATGTCATTTTTGACAAGATAAAATCATGTCCCTCGTGCACAATGACCCACATGTCAATGATTTTATTCAGTTCGTTTATTACATGGGCAAACTTTAAGATGTTACACACTGGTCCAGTTTGCCTTGGAGAGATTTAAATTCTTTTGTTAGCACGTTTCATTTGCACAGCTGTGAAGAGGGATCATGTGGAATTATCCTGAATAATAACATGCAGTTATTTCTGTGGTCAGGATACACTGTCAGATGGCTATAGTACCTACACTTGCAGTGCTGTAGAATCTCCTACTCAGTCACAAATCAGAGAAGCACAGCCTTAGAACTGGATACCCACTTTCCCTACCTTTGGGATCTGGAAGCCCGTACTGGATCTCATTGTTGGCACATTTGCTATTCACTGCTAGGAGTCTTTTGCATGTTATTTTGTAACGACACATGTCTAATTCCAGTAACTGAAGAGGCTGAGGCACGATTATTACAAGTTCAAGGCCAGCATGGGCAACTTTGTGAGACACTGTCTCAGAATAAAAAAATAAAAAAAATTGGCGATGTTACTTGGGGATAGAACACATGTAGGAGCATGCACAAGGCCCTGAGCACATTCCCTAGTACCACAAAATTTAAAAAGGTTATTACTAATCTTAGGGATAGCAGTTTTAATGGGAAGAAGTCAGATTTCAGTAATTTGCTGCAAGAATGATCTGAGTAAATGATGAATGCAGCTGCTGACTGTTTCAGCCAAAACCTAGAAGCAAAGAGATCCAGTGGAAAAGTTAAGGGGAGGTCTTTGTTTTAATGTTAATGAGAGGAACTAAATCTAAAGGAAGCTTAAGCAAAATTACTGGAAAGGTAGCCCTCCATCATAAGAACTAGGATTAGGCTTCATTGAGAACTAGGGAGAAATGAGATCCAATAAGTGATTGGCAATCATGGAAAGGGCAGAGAAAATCTCCCAAGAAAAGGAAATAGGAATATAATAATGGTGACTTAATTAGGGAATTTCTATTGCCTGGTGACAAAACCCACTGAACAACTAGTATGTGTGAAGAATATTTTCTTCCACTATTGGGAAGGATCCTGGGTGAGGATTGTTTACAGAATTAAAAAGCAAAAATACACAAAGAAACTATGTCCTCGGGTCTGGAAATGAGACTCTGTATTGTCTAGAAATTACCTACCACTGTCTCTTGGCACATGGGTGTGTGAATTGTGTGATAACCCATGCAGTGTGGAGAGCTGTTACTACTAGAAAAGCTGTGCAGAATATCAGGAGGCAAAGCAGGATGGCAACTGCAGTGGATCCAGAAGGGAAGAATTTATAGCTTGGAGAGTTATAGATGAGGAAATTCAATGTGTGTCATGACTTGAACTGGTTTTGGGTGGAGTAGGATGATGAGTGGAGAGATGGTCACTGAGGACTTTTAATCAGTGTTTCACATTTTTTCATCAAATGGTGCATCTAGAACTGTCCAGGACTTTTCTTACTGATATTTTGTAGACTTGCTGTCACTTCCCACACTGTAGCTATTGTGGTATTTTCTTTTGCAATAACTAGAAATAATGAATTAAGTTTCATTTGTGAGTTTGAATTCTTTATGTTTCTGGAAAACATTTATTTTGCCTTTATACATTTTCTAACTCCATGCTTTTATTTTAGACACTGTTGATTGATTCATTGGTAGGTACGGCAAAGAAAATAATAGTCCAGTTTTTCTGAAAGTACTCCTTCAATTTTACCCTTTTATAGGTTTTGTAAGTTACATTATTTTTGTATTTTCAAAGTTACAATCTGTTTTAGTTACTTTTCTCTGATTACTGGGATAAAGTTAAAGGGGGAGAGGTTTATTTAACTCACACTTTGTAGCGGTTCCTATTATAATGGGCTGGCACCAAGGCACAGTAGCTTCACTGTGATGAGTTCATGGCGTCTGGACGGTAGCAAAACATACAACAGACACTAACGATCTTTCTTCCCCTTTTATATTGTATCTAGGTGGCTGGGATTAATCACCCACTCTTAATCTTAGTAACCTTAATCCTAGCATTGCACCATGAATTAATCACACATCCTACATTCAGCCACCTCTGAAAATCCCTGCCTATGACTGCATTAGGCCTTGGGGGGACATCCAGACACAAGCCATAACACAATCTTACCATCTGTTCTCTTGCCGTTGTCATATTCTCACAATAATAGGTTCTGTCTCCAACCAAATTCATTGTTTGCAGTCAGTTTTTTCACCAAAATATCTCAGTTCTTACTTCTTTTTGATGCATCTGTTAGGAGGTTGCTGTGTTGTGTTTTTCATTATTTATTTGCAGAAGCTATTTGATTGAACAGTATTATTTTTTTGGTGTGGAATTCCAGGTTAGTGTCTTTATTGAGCACTATGAAGATGTTTTTCCACTGTCCCCTCTCACTGTGCACATTCTTTTTTATTTTTTTCTTTTTCTTTTTTTGTCTTTTTCCTTTATATCGGTACTGGGGATCGAACTCAGGACTGCCTGCTTGTAAGGCAGGTGCTTATGCCACTGAGCTAAACCCCCAACCCCTTTATGAGTCTTTTTTTTTTTGTCACATTCTTTTTTCACACTGCTTTCAGTTACCATTTAAAGGACAATCCTTCTAATGATTTTGTTTTTTCCTAATGGGGTTGGACATTTTTTTTCCTTTATGTGTTCACTCTGTCCCTCTGTTGACCACAATAGAGATGTTTAGAGGCAACTGCCTGAGTCAGAGAGGAGGCTGTTAGCTGTCTGAGATCTTAGCACAGAAAAAAAAATAACTGGACTCCTGATTGTGACCTCATTTTAACCTCTTGCTAACCATTTTAACTCAGTTGTTAAACTGTGTTTTCTCCAAGAATGGCTTTGCTTTGTGTATGTTGGTGCTGAGGTTGGCGCCATGTGTTAAATATTAATACTTGGATGATAAATTATCAGGCCAGTGTTCATGTCCTTCAGTTTCATCCCCCACCCCTATCCATATGCCTTGCTGCTTGGTGTTGAAATTATCATTAACAGTGTTATTTTTGCCTTTGTGATTCTTTGATCATATCTTTGGTCAAGGGCAAGATTCAGGAGAAAATGTAAGAATGGAGCGTTTCACCTTTGCTTCTCATTATAAGCCCTTAAAAAGTTGGATTGAGAAGATAGGTTGAAATTTAAGGTTTGAAAAGAACTGAAGTTTTCTGCACCCCTGAAGTTTATATGTTGAACCCCCTCTTTTTGATGTTATATGGAGCTGGGGCCTTTACAAGGTGACTGGTGTTGATGAGGTCCTAAGGGTGGCCCATGATGATAGCCTTAGTCCTGACAATCAGATGCCAAACAGCGTGTTCTCTGAAGAAGGGGTCATGCAAGCCTTCAGCCAGAAGATAGAAGTGACCCCTTCTCAGAACCCTACCTGGGCTACTTTGATCGTGGACTTTTTTTTTTTTTTTTAATTTTATTTTAAAAGTGGTAAAATACAACAGAACAATACAGAATAAAGCCAACTTAGATCGTACAGTGAAATTAGTATAGAACTTCACAGCAGGTTACCAGGATAACAGTAATAGGTATCACAGTATATTTCGTTATCTTGATAGTTGTTCTTTCAATCACATATATCAAAATGAGATGAAATACAGAACATTATAGAACTTACCAAAACAGAATATTGAATAAAGCAGTACCATTTATCAGAATAGAGCAAAACAGTAATAAAAATATTTGCCTTCAAAGAGATGGTAGAAGGAAGTCCCCCTTATTTGTTATGGTCAACCTCCCAGGAGATGCTCAGATTTCTGGTTCCCATTTGCTAATGGGGGGGGGGGGGGACAGAAGAAGTGGGGTAGGGGAAGTGGGATGTTTGACTCTAGGCCATGCACCAGTAGGTTCACTATTGCTTAGCAGGGAGGCAGGCTGGTTGTTTGGTTTCCCAGCATCGTAAGTTCCAACATACCGTGGATCTCAGGAGCTGCTGTTGATTCTCCCCCTGGAAGGGCCACAGTCTGCCACACTGCCACCATTTACCAGGGAGGGGAGGTGATGGTGAACTTGTAACTTCCAGAACTACAACAAAATACATTTCTGTTTCAGCAGCCCAGCTTGTGGTATTTTGTTACCATGTCCTGGGCTGATGAATGCAAGGACTCTGCTGTGGCTCCTGTTGTTGAGAATGGACATCTCTAGAGAGCATGCCTTGCAGAGCATCCTGTCTGACCAGGAGCATGGTGGATCATCTTTCCGCAAAGGCTCATAGGTGGCTGGTGGAGGGTACAGGGATTGGAACACCACGGGCAGGGCCTTTGCATGCCCTCTGAGGAAGCATTGCCTTCTTCCTTTTGCAGAGGTCGTATCTTTTCACACATAGAATTCTAAAATGATTCTTAAGCAAAAGTTACAGGGTTGGTGGCCCATAGTGCATAAAGTAAGCTGCAAATGCCATGATAGGCCAAAAGGCAGAGTGACAAATATATAGTATGACTAAATATTGAGTTGTCATATCCTAAAATAATTACTAAATATGCTTCTTTGAACACATGAAAGAACATGAAGGAATTAAATCCTTAGATTGATTCTTACGCCTATGTTTTCAAGCTACTAAGTTTTAGTGTAGTTTGTATACAATAATAAATGACACAACAATCCCTCAATTGTTACTTTTTTCTGTGGTTTTTTGATAAGAAAAAAAAAAGTCCTTTCTCTGTTCTGTACTAGAGGCAAAAAGCATCATGGAAACTACTTGAATATAACTTTATAAATTATTCAGAATTCAATCAGCACCATAAAGTGGCCACTTGCAATAATGAATTGTTATACCACCCAAACTTTGGCCTAAGGAATTTCTAAATATAAATAAAACAAACCCAGGATAACGTTCATTTTGAAACATATGCTATAGCTTAGGAATACAAATTAGAATTGTTAGCTTTTATTGTACTTTTTTTTGTTTTTGGATGAAATGAGTTTTTTTCTTTTTTTAAGAACATAGTTTTATTTATATCAAAACGAAAAGCTTTGGGATATGCAAAGCAAAATAAAATTCTATTTCAATTCTACATCTCAAGAAGCTTATCTTCCCAAATTTAATTCAGGCAAACTTAGTATTTGTTGAATACCATCAAGGGGAAGATTTTGTATCAGGAGTTGCTGAGTAGGAACACATCTTGACTGATCAGGATTTTGTAAAATACACAATACAGTATCATTACAAGGAGAATTTAGAAATTGAAAGGTGAATGATGCTATAAAATAGAAGGTGTTGATTGTAAACCAAGACATTTGGGATCTAATTTTGGAGGTAAACGGGAGCCATGGGACATATTCAGCGTGTGTATTTTGTGGTTAAGACACTGTTTCTAGAAAAGTGAATTTGTCTCCAAGAGTGAGTTAGATTGGAGACAGAGGGAAGTTCAAATCACAGAAGTGTGAAAGGTGTGACATATCATCCCGCTTCCCTCCACATTTCATAGATGAGCTGGGGTTCCTTGAGTCACTGTGATAATAGCAAAACGATTGCTCCTTAACACCTGAGATTCACAGTCTGGTGATGTAAAACTTAAGTACATCAAGAAAATGAGAAATTATGTAGTTCCAACCCTACCCCTAACCCCAAAGGCATTCCTTACCTGAGGAGGACCTTTTGGTAGGTTTCTTGAGGAGTTACTGGGTCTGGGACTTCTGCCGGGGAGCCAGACTTGGAGAGTTTTGAAAAGGAAAAGCTTCAAGTGCAAGCACAGACTTATTGCTGGGAAAATTAGGTGAATGTGCTCTTGTCTCTACCTTTTTTCTTTGATTATGCACAAACTCTTTTTTTAAATCTAAGTGTTTTCTTTTCCAGAGCCAACAATGTACTGTTTCTTTAGCCTTCTTGCTCCAAATGAACAGTTGTCTTGCCTACAGATTAGTAGAACAAGCAAACAAGGCACAGCAGTGCCTGCGGGAAAACAAAATCCGCTTAGTGTATGTGGTGAACAAAACCATTGTCTTTGCCCAACTTTTCTGCTCTGAAGTATATAACCAAACCTGGGATTTTCATATGACACTTGCTTCTCAACTTTTTTGTTTGAATTGTATGGTAATTGATAGAATTGGAAAGAAGTATGAAATATAAATGACCTTTATTTTAAGAATGTGGGGAGAGATCCCACCCACCCACCGGGGTCCAGCATTCTCTCTGGTGTCTGGCAATCTCTCCCTGGGGTTGGCGATCACTCCATGGGACACGTGGAGTGGGGGCATACATGTAGCTTAGGTTTGAGGTGGAGCTAAGGGACATTACTGATGCACAGGTAGCTCATTGGTATTCATTTTGTGCCAGAGGCAAATTCCTAGGGGTGGAGAAGATAAAGCTCTTTGGTTTCTCCTCCCAGGCTTTACCGGCCTAGGGCAAGATTCTTTCAGTAATATGAATTTAAATCACATAAAAAGGTAAACAACAGTGATCTTTTCATGCTAACCAACTTTGGAGCTTAGAGACATTCATTTCTGGTCAAAGCTTTGGTAGAGTCTTGGTGGACACTATTTTTCTGTGTGTAGCCTCCAGCTTTGTAGGCTTAAAATTGGTCCACAGTTTATAGGGACCATATTGAAAGATCCAACATTCACATTAAGTGGAGCAAATTTTGAATTGGGCTACTTATACACGGGTGTGGGTGTATTTATACATTGGTGATCAGCATATAGTGTAAAGACAGGATTGTTTGTGCGCACCATAAGATTTGAAGGTTGAAGAAGATGAAGTCAGTTTGAGATAAAAATCAGAAAATTGGCGAGAGAGAGGGAATATTGTCTTCACATTTGTGTCCTGTCTTTTTTTTGGGGGGGGTCTGTGTTTGTCCCCTACCCCACCCCTGTTTATTTTTGTGTTCACCACTTTGGAGTGAGAGTGACTTGGCAGTTGAACAAGATTTTTTAACAGCATTTTTCAACTCAAGTATGAATGTGTGACTATAGCAGTATATTTACGTACAGTGTCAGAAGCAAAGCGGGGCCCGATTATTGGGGAGGACTAACGCCTTACAGCTCTACCTCCTTGCCTTGCATAAGGCTGGCTTTGTGAGAACAGCGCTGCTGAGCCCTCCCATTACTGCAGCAGGGTTTCATCAGCTGCACATCGCCCCTCCACACTTCATTAAGCTGCTAGCAAAGAACCAGTTTTCAGCTTCGGGTTTCTTTCCTGGTTAAATTAGATACTGTTTTTGGTATCCCTCAGTATGAACAGAATTTATGTTGAATCTACTTTTTCTTACATAAGACATTATCTGTGTAAGTTGCCACATCTGCTTGAAAGAACAATATTGGGCCATTTTTCTCAGAAAGCTCATAATCCAATAACTACTTAGAGCATCCTATTCAGAAGATAGGCCTAATGGGAGCTGGATATATACTGAATTTCTCCATAATGAATAGATTTAGAAATTAACGAAAAAAAATACTTACTAAATATTTATCGAATACTTACTGTGCTAGCACAGTGTTACCCCTGTGAGGAAACCAAAAATGGGCCACACTGACCTGCCTTCAAGGAATGTATACTCTGGTAGGACTGGAACTCCTGTGGGAGAAGTGGAAAGTGACCAAGACAAATATTGTGATTAGATACAGTGATAGGATAAGCAGCCTGGGTGTGGTGGTTGCAGGAATTTTGGAGCAGGACTGTTGAAATCAACATTAGAACTTGTATCCCTCAGATGTTGTTCCACTGACAGGAACATGAAGCTCCTGAGGTAGCTGGTGTTTATAGAGGGGATCTCTTAGACTCCAAATGTACATGCCAAGATTCAAAAGGCTGGAGGCCACCAGACAGTGTCTGTCTGATCCTCTGTCTCGTCTCAACTCATCTCTGCACATCCTCCTGTTTTCTTTTCTTAGACCAGCAGCTTCTTTAGATGTCCAGTCATCTCGGCTGTGTGTTGACATGAGCTAATTCTGGCTTTGCCTTATCCAGTGCTCAATCAAATACCTCATTATCTAGCAGGAGCCTATATATGTTGGTTCAAAACTCCTAAAGAAGAGGGTTCTCTATGTGGTCTACTTTCTTCTAGTCCTGGGCAGCCATAGGGATGGAGCTGCATAGAGGGTGGTCACTGACAAGTCCACCTAGGCTTCCCTCTGGACTGCAGGTGGGAACACAAGCAAGGAAGGGAAGGGTATTCGCAGCCTCGTGGCAGCCTTAAGATCAAAGATACTGAATGTGGATGCCACGGGGAGCATGCCATGTTGAATCATGTTTTCTGCCCTTCAGCAAAGTCCCTTTTCACTGGGAATGGTGCAGATAGGCACTTCCTCAGATGTGAGGAGCACCATACAACATTCCCCAGGTGGGAGAGGGCTGACATTCTGTTGCACGGTGGACTGAGAGGTTTGTCCAGGTAGCTGGGTGGGGTGGGGACGCTCATTGGCTTAGGCATGTAAGTGTGGTACAAGGAATCTTGGGGGAGTGTGTGCTTGGAACACAGTCAGTCAGTATTCCTGCAGCAGCTGCTGTGAAGGAGCTGTCATTTAGGAATATTGATAGGAATGCAGGACAGTTTGTTTTTCAAGTAGCTAACCGGGGCCTGGATTTGTTTCTGCTTTAAGTATTTGTAAATGTAATTGTTGTGATATAGAGTACTTTTTTCAGTAATCAAGAAAGCAGTTAACTTTTCATTGGGTTACACATAGTAACATGTAAGAAAAGAGGTTATTGGGATAAGGTTTTACTGATGTTTATTGTGTTAAATCATTAACTGGGCTTGTTATATTAGCAATACATGTATGTGTTGGTAAACTCACGCAAATTAAATAGCTGAAAGAACTTAGGCATATATATATCATATACATATAAATATTTAGAGAGAACTTAGGTATGCATATTTTCTATATTAGGATTTGAGGTGCTGCAAAGAAAATATTAAATATTCAGTTGATACTTATAATTAATTATGGTAAAAAGCCAGAAACTTATTTAGCTATGAGGACATTTTGTTTAATTATTTTAATTTTTATTCTTTTTTTGTGTGTGTGTTTGTGTGTATCTTTTTCCTTTTTACTGGGACATGGGATCAAACTCATGACTGCCTGCTTGCAAGGCAGGTGCTTATGCTGCTGAGCTAAATCCTCAGCCCCTTAATTTTTATTCTTGACTAAAACTATGAACTGTGATATCTTTTCATCATAAAAATGTGTGCTTATATGCTAAAGTACTTTAACAAGAAAATTGAGTATAGTATTTATCTTTAAAATATGTTCTAACATTTTATTTTATTTTGCTTAGTTTGTGGTTGGCTTGGACCTGTGGGCATCACATTATCTAGTTGGGGTTTAGCTGTATTTCAAAAGAAATTTTTTACTTTGATATTTGATCATCTTTTCCCTTTTAAGTAAACCTCTGATGTTAGAAAATTGTATTGTCTTTGGCATTTGCAAACTAATAACTTCTGTCTCTAAATGAAAGTAACTGAATAAGGTTAAAGTTACTATTCCATTTTGTTGATTGGAATAGTAGGCAAACTATTCGTGAGGTTTATGTGGTTTAGATTTTATCATCTCTCCATCCTTCTGAATAATCTCTCATCCATATGAATATTTACAATTCCTACTTTCAGCAATATAGAGATAGTAACGGATGATCAGGAAATAATACCCATGCCTTACATTGCATGATGGGAACTAGAACTAAACTCTGTTTGATGACTGTTTAAAGATCTGTTGTCTTTAGAGAGAAGCCCTCTGTTCCTAGAATTTAATTTGTGAATTTGTAATTATATTTGCTTAGAAATTGTCAGTCTAATAACATTGTTCTGTTGCAGTGAATATGACCATAGAAATATGAAGATGGTGTGCAACCTAGATGCAAAAAAGGTCTCTTTTGTGCTTCTAATCAGTTGTATCTACAAAATTTGTTAAAAATAGAAAGAAGGAAATGTAGTCTGACTGTGATTCCCAAGAAAACTTTCAGCAGAGTATTTATTTCTGTGAAGTGGCAGCTAGAATCTCTTTAGAAAGATGCAATAACTTACACTTTACTGCTGAGCTAAATCCTCAGCCCCATAAAGTTGTGCCCCTCAGGGCAAGCTGCATGATGCCATTGAGTTTATGACTCATGAGTGCTGTACTTTTCTGATACAATAAATAAGTAAAGGTGGTGGGAGAATTATATTTCTGCACAAAGAGCCACTTTGCTCTCATTATATAGAGTAAAGCCACGGAACCATTAAATTTTTAGTAGCAGTTTCAAGCAGAACATTATCTGTGATCTGAAATGCTTATATTGAAGTGCTAAGATATTTAAGAACAAAACAAAATAAAAACAAGGTAGTTGTAACTTTTGGAACTAGATTACTGGCAATGTTTTGAAGGACCTTCCCTGCAGGATTCTAATTTAGGGTGTGTGTGTGTGTGTGTGTGTGTGTGTGTGTGTGTGTGATCTTCTAGCATTTTTCTCCACTGTTGATTGCTCTCTTACACTTTAATTTTAATTTGTAAAATAGACTACTTTTAGAGAAGTTACAGGTTCACTGAAAAATTGAGAAAAACTTACAGATTTCCCATATAATCCTTACACTCATAGATACAACCTTCCCTGTTATCAACATATAGTACATTTGTTACAGTTGAAGAACCTACACCTGACATATCATTGTCTCTCAGAAGCCATGGTAAACCTTAATGCTCACTCCTGATGTATATATTCTTTGATTTGGACAAATACAAATGTCATATGTTTACTATTGCAGTATCATATAGAGTAGTATCTCTGCCCTAAACTCCTTTATATCAGTGATGTTGAACCTTTTATTAGAGTTTTCAGTGATAACAAATAACTCACTGTGGCATGTGTGCCGTAGGCTCACCATTACTGCTCTCTGTTCTTTCTGTTTGTCTCTCCCACAGCCCCTGACCTATGCTAATCCCTGATATTGTTATTTGGGTTCGTCTTTCCCTGAAATTCATATAGTATGTAGTCTTTGCAGATGGTTTTTTGTATTAGTCAGCTTCCTAGTCAGGTGTGACAAAACACCTGAAACCATCAATTTAGTAACAGAATAGGTTTATTGACTCCTGGTTTCAGAAGTCCCAGTCCATGGTTGCTAGGCCTTAATGCTTTGGACCAGTGTAGCCAACTCAAGTAGAAGCTGTTTTCCCACAATCTGTGTTAACACTGTGTCCAAATGTAGGAGCCTTTCCTTCCTCCTCATGGTTACTTCCAAATCACTCATCCCCTTTCCTCCCTAAAACAGTCTGCTCCAGCTGTGAGCTGCATGATGTAGATGAGAACACTGTTCTCCTCTGCTGTCAGATTTATCTGTGGGCCTCTTCTTCCACTGATGGCATTCACTCTCAGTTTTTGAAGATTTTTGCTCCTAGTTTTCTGTCATCCGATACAACAGTCTTCTTTTCATGATTTGTAAGGGATTTTAATAGTGATCCTTCTGATAGTCTGTTTTTTTAGTTCCATGATTCTCATTCCTTTAGTAATCTTGCTTTCTTCATTATCTCCCACTTTCTCTGATGATCACATTATATATCTTGACATTACCAATAATTATTTCTCCAAAGTCTTAATTTCAGTGCTGTGACTTTCAAATTCTACCACCCCACCCCCCACCCCGTATGTCTAGAACCAAAATTCTTTTAGCCTACTCCAGGATTCACATTTCATAGATTGTATCGCCTTTTAATTGTACACAATTCTGTTTTTTCTCATTTTGACCACTTTTGATTCGTGGTATATAGTAGGATGCATTTTTCGCTATGCCCTAGTTCTCTTCTCTTGTTATTTATATGGCAAAACCGCTCATTTTAGATACACACTTTTGTACTTAGGTTTTCGTTTTAAATCTTTGCTGATTACTATTCATAGAAGTGGTTTGATATTTCACAAATATATTTTAGTTGAGTTTGACATTTCATTCCAAGAGCTTGATTTACTAAGAATACAGTCACAGGGATGGGATATATAGTTATTAATGGAAGAAAATTTATGAGTACAGTTCCTTATCTGAATGACCCCCTTGAAATGTTTTTGAGAAATTATTCTTATATAAATTACTTTGAATTGATTTTTGTATAAGAAGCTCATTGTATATAATATTTTGTATATAAAATATTTGCCTTACTGGACAGGAGTAAGTTATTAATGGAAGAAAATTTATGAGTACTGTTCCTTATCTTCAGCCTGGTTGCCAGTAGAACAGATGTGACTAGCAGGGACAGCAGTACCATACAATCATGGCAGGGGTCCTAGGTGCACGAACACGTCAGCATCTGCTCCGGGTAATCATTTACTGTTCCTGTGTGCTCTCCCAGGTCTACCCTGAGCTGCAGATCACCAACGTGGTAGAAGCCAACCAACCAGTGACCATCCAGAACTGGTGCAAGCGGAGCCGCAAGCAGTGCAAGACCCATCCCCACTTCGTGATTCCTTACCGCTGCTTAGGTGAGCTGGCTGGGCTGGCTGTGTCGCTGGCGTAATATTCCTGGACCATATAATAATTTTATCTTCCCTGCTGGCCATACACCCTGTGTCTCCTGAAGTCTCCATCTATGAAGAAGCTCTTTTTCTTATGGCAGTAGAGAACTGAAACTCCAGGGGGAAAACACTTCAGAAAAGCTAAAATACATTCAACACAAAACAATTCCTTAGGTTATATACACAGCCAGAAGATTTTATGATAATACTATGAATAAAAAGAAATTATCAACATATTTATTTTTATTGTGACAAACTGAGCAGATTTATGCCCCATTCAGAGAAATAAAAACCTAAGTAGTTTTTTTAAAGTAATTAATCTCATCTAGCCAGTACCAGTTTGTTATTAATATTAATGGCCTTTCCTCAGCTTATGTTTTTATAACAACTCTGAAATGAGAACCACTTCAAAATATGGCCATTTCACTGACAGAAATTTACAGAACATACTGTAAATTTACAGAGTGAGCATGGATCAGGGAAAATGGAGAGAAGGGCACGGAGTTATTGTCAGAAAGCCTACGTGAAAAGATGGGAGAGAGTTGATTCCTGCCAAGGCTTCGCCTTTAGCAAGTACCAGATTTCTCTTTCATCTTTTGGGAGAGATTCTAGGCTCCTCTGATGTGTGCGCATGTCATTCAAGGAGACACGTCGCTTGTGGCATGTTTAGCAAACTTCCCAGTTCTGGCACGCGTCTTGTATGAAAAAGAGCACATTGACATTAATTGTTCTTGACTATTAAGGGGACTTGATAATCCTTAGATGTTCCCAGTAGAGATTTGGCTTGTTTAAATCACTTATTGTATTTCTTATTTTATAAATCCTGGTTTTTTTCCATTGGACCCGAAACGGGCCCTAATGTGACATGTAGAGCATTATCTTCTACTTTGCCATTGAGCTTAGATTAGAATTAATGAATAAGGGTGTTGTTTGTTCCTTAGGTGCAGGCAAATTTTCCAAAGGTCTCAAACAAATGTATTCTACAAGGCGGTTAAAACAATGTTGATATGTATGTGTAGTGTTTTGTTTTATTTGCACTGATATTGAAGGATCTTAATAATTTTAACATTGTTGTTACTTTCTTTCTTCTGTATTCTCCTTTCCTTTGGCTTCTTCTCTTCCTTACCTTCTTTTCCTCCTGTTTCTTAGTCTCTCACCATCACAGTAGCACATCTTTTGTAATTGCATAGGGCATCGACTGGAATGCTGCTTCTGTGAGGCACACCGTGTTAATTCTATGAGTTGTTTGTTGTGGTTATAAATATAGAGGCAGAAAGGTTAGATTTAATGCCACAATACACACCTTTCCTAGGTAGTAGAATTAGGCCTAGTTCTCACCATCTCTTAATTTATAACCTAGTGTTCCTTACATTATGTAAAAACTTTTTATAAGAGCAGTATTTACCCGGTTTATAAAACTACATCATATAGGAAGGAAAAAGGGCTGTGATCTACAGGCAAGTAGTAGAACTTGAAATGAATCACAACAGATGTTGATAAGGTGACAAACAGAATCCTTGGTGTATAGTATAATCTCCATGTGTTGTTTTCTACTTCACAATCGCAGTAAAAAATGTTCTTACATATTACTCGCTCCTTAAACAAATGGTTATTGTTTAACATTAACCTCAGAATTCTCTAAAAGCTTTGGCTATATCCAAGTATATTCTTTAGACAAAATTCTCTCAAAAATGCTACCTTGAAAACAAACTAAGATTATTTTAAAACATTAAGGAGGCTTGAAAAGAAAAAAAATGCATGTTATGTTGGGCATGCAGCCTCCCTAACCTTCTCTGTAGGCCAAGGATCCAGTGTTGCTTTTTTTCTCAAAACCGTGTGTTTGCTGTGGACATGCCTTCCTGTAGGAACTTGTGATGGGAAACCTGTATCAAGTTGCTTTCGCCACGTGCCTGTGAAGTAGATGATTTCTTCTTGAAGTGTGCTGGCTTTCTCATTTCACCCTTTATTTTCCATACTACTGCTAGAACCAGTGTCAGATCCATCTCGGTCTTACAAACAATTATGCACATGTAATTTAGTGCACATCAATTTATCATCACTCAGGGAGAATTCTTTCTTTCTCTTCCTTTCTCTCCTCTCTTCTCCTCCTCTCACTTCTGCTGTCTTCTCTCTTCTTCCTCTCCACCAACCCCCCTTCTCTTGCAAAGCTTTCAAACCTTTGGTTGCTTTTCATGATATAATGGGTCCCACTATTGAAACCGGCACACTTCTGTGCTTGTTTCTGAAAAGAAAACAAGATACATTGCATAAGATAAATTACTGTTGATTTACAAGTGCAAAGTCAGGTTAATAACTTAATCCAAAAGAAGAATTGCAAGTTAAACATTTACTTGCAATGACCAGGAAACTATTCAGATACAGTCAAATGAGAAATTAAAGGCGTTCATCTCCTCTTAATTTTGAATTTTGTTGTTTGAATAAAATTTTAGGACAAGAAGAGGCCATTCTGTGAATGATCTCCAGCTATTTTAAAATCTTCTCTAAGATGAAGAGTATGTATTTGAATAATCTAACAGATAATGTACTGACAGAGTTCTTTGAACTTTTGTGAAATAACAGCTGTTTCATTGCTTCTTTAGAGAATAATCAGGAATGTTTACATAGACTTCACCAAACTTCAGAAATGGGAAGGGAATAGAAAAACATTTTTTATTGTAGACTTTAAAGACCTTGTAAATATCCTGTTGTCTAAGCATAATAATTTAGTGTAATAGAAAACTAAGATATGCTTTCTTGTAAACTTCAAGTTTTCCAGCTTTAATATTGTGAATTAAATAGTGTGTCTATACATCTGTATATCTACATGGATTTTTTTTTTTTAAACCAGGCATCAAACTCATGACTTCGCACTTGCCAGATGGGTGCTGTACCACTGAGCTATATCCCTGGCACCCTCTTTTTAAAAGGAAAGAGTTGATCATATTGTAAATACTGAAATGAAATTAAGAAAGTATTTTCCTTTGAATATTTTGATACTTTAAAAAATTACTAGGTATTTATACTTAATGAAAAAATTGATTAAAAACCCAGAAAACAACTAGATTTTTAAATAGTTATACAAAAACTATTATCTGAGATGATTTCAATTTTAAAGAACTTTGATGGTACATTATCTGTTAAGAGTACCCAAACACATACTCTTTCTCCTAAAAAAGGTTTAAAAATAGCTGTAGATTCCATTTTAGTATCAAAGCGTGTTGTGGAACATTCAAATTTTAGTACTTGACACAGAAAACTCTGAATATTTGCTTTTATGTACAGTGTGGAGATAAAGTCTGTTATTTTTCTTCCCTGACAGTCACTGAGTGGCCTTGTTAAATTCTCTCCCCATTTTTCCCCTTGATAAATGCCTACTCTTACTGGTGATATGTCCCAAGAGGCTGGCCCCCACTTGCCCACCTTTTCTTCCTGCCAGTGAATCTCAGGTCTTGGCTGTGACCCTAGGGCTGGAGGGAAGTCCCATCCAGCAGCTGTACATAGTCTGGAGAGCAGCCAGAGCAGAATGCAGGAGAAGGAAGGGGAGAGTTCCAAGAGGGGCAGTCTCCTGAGAAATTCTGTGCTGGTTCATTTCCTGCATTGTATGACTGGCCGGGACCTAGCAAGGTTCCACTGTTCCATAGAGTTGGAGAGAAATATAAGTGCACAGTACAGGAAACGCATTTTAAAATGGGGCCACATAGTAACTGTATTTTTGTTGTTGTTGTTGTTGTTGTTGTTGTTTTGTACCAGGAATTGAACTCACGATCTTGCACTTGCCAGACAGCTGTTTATGCCACTGAGCTAAAATCCCTAGCCCTGCATAATAACTTTAGAAAAACCAAAAGTTGGAAAACAACAAAACCCCTGTAGATACAAAGAAAAAGTGCATCATGATCCAGGTGCTAGGAATTTTGGAGTAGTTACGTTAGTCACTTTTCAATCATTAAAAAAAATACCTGAGATAATCAACTTATAAGGAGATAATGTTTGTTGGTTTATGATTTTGGAGGTTCCTGTCTGTAATCAGTTGCTTTAAGTCTGTGGCCCGGTATGAATCATGGTGGCAGTGCTTGTTGGTACAGAATTCCTCACCTCATGGCTGGGAGGCAGAAACTAGAGAAAAAGGAAGAAGCAAGGGTTACACAGTTCCAGGACCTCCCACTGGCCCCACCTCTCATGGATTCCAGGGCTGGGGTGGGGGGAGTTTCTGGAATGAGGATGGAGTCATGGTGTGAATCCAGAGGGACAAGTGGAGAAAACGAGAAGCCACGGGTCATGAAACACAAAGAAAGATGTCCTTCAGCACAATAGTTTGTGTTTGGTAGGAATGGGCAATAATGAAAGACAGTTGGAATGGAGCGAAGACAGTTATTTAAATTTGAAATTGTGGAAATCACATTTTTAATTTGGAACAGCATTAATTCATTTGATTATTTCTGTTTATCTGCTTGCCAGAACATTTTTGTTCACGTATTTTGTGAACATGTGAGCACATTCATTGAGGTTTCAATCCACTTTATATGTCACTGATATGCTAAATCACCTCTGAGATACTCGCTTGTTAATCCTTGTTGTAGTGTGTATAACTGTGCATCAGGCTAAGTCTTTTTATTCTATCGGATCTTTCAATAGGCGATACACTTACATTAGAGAAAAAAACTTGGCTTCTGCCCTTCGGTAAAAATTTCTGTAAGCTGAAGTATATGGGTTATATGGCTCTTCATTTCTAAATTTTAATGGCTACTTCATAAAAGGGTAATAGGTTTGGACAAAGTATTATTGCAATCAGTGGATTTTGAAAGCCTGAGGAGGGAAAATATAGTTGCAGAGCTATGCTGAGAACAGTGCATGGCACTGACAATTAGTATTGCTTTCCTGTGGTACCCATGAATTTGGAAATAATTGGCTTCAGTTTGCAATGTAAGCTCCTTGTTGATCAGAACTTTTGTTTGATTACTAAAAAATTCCCAGAACTTGAAATATATTGTGGTACATAATATGTATTTAATAAATGAATTAAGGAGTTAGCTGGACATTGGAAAAGAGAGGAAAAGGAATAAGAGATAATAATCTAAATGCTGGGAAGACAAAAGATGTGGAGTAGCAGTTTAACCTGCCTAAAAGACTTGCTATGATTATGTTCAACGTCGCTTACTTCACTTATGCTTGTATTAACCAATAGAAGAAGGGCAGATTTTATTTAACAACCAATCAACAAGTGACATAGGAATCTCATATTCAGAAGTCAGTAATTGTCTTTGGCTCTCAATTAGAAGATCTAGATTCTAAGAAATAGGGTCAAAGCCTCTCTACACATATCTAGAAAAAAATCAGTACGTACCAAAGGCTTCAGCATTTAGAGCTAAAACAATCTCTATTGGATTAGTTTATGATAGTTCCATTTGCTTTAGCTTTTTAGATCTAATGATAAAGTTGTTTTAATAAAAACCCATTTCTGAACATTTTTCACAGTGGATATGGATTTTTTTTGTGATTGTTATGTTGTACCCTAAGACTTAAAATGCTGTTGATGAACATTAATTACTATCCTTATATTTAAACATCTTTATTAAATGAATAGATGAGTGTGATATTTTCGTAGGTGTTTGATGTAGGTATAGATGCATTCTTTCTAAAGGTTCCAGTCGTTTTATGTCATTAAGTGTTTTGGGAATTCTGTTGATCTACTGAATTTGTGATGCATGTATTTTCAAGAGTATTTCCCCCATTAGAGTTCCTCTTGATCTTTCCCTTCAGCATCAGCTGCTTTGTACAGCCTTCTACAAATTTAATTTTTAAAAGTTTAACTGTCACTGAAGATCTGTATATTTATTTATTAGATGAAATCTTTGTCACCTGGGAAGATGATCTTTCATGTTTGCTAGATATAACTCCTAACTTACTAAAAAGCTTAGCGTTAAAATTAAGCCAGGCACTTTGTACCCAGTAAGCTCAGTAATATCCTCAGTCTGCCAAAAAGTTGTCTTATATTTTACCAGATAAATAGTTTAACTTTAGTTTTCCTTTTAAACTTTGTTTCCCTCCAAAGCTTTTACCTAAAATTCTCAGTTGTATCTAAATTCATGAGAGCCAGTGCACATGTGTATTTTTTTGTTGTTGTTGTAGGTTCCTTAAACTTCATTGTGTCTGATCTTGGACTTTATAAACATTTTTGACCTACTGGCCCTCTGTGTAATTTCATGTGGCAGCAATGTTTAGCCATCTCTGCTTTTCCCTCTTCTTCAGAGACCCCTGGACCTTCACTCCAGGCAGCAGACTCCATGTCTTCTTGAACTTGCATCCTTACTTTGTGCCTTCACAGTCACGCTTCTTACTGTGACAGCCAAAAGTGCCTGTGTGATTTCCCTGGTCTCCTAGACCATCCACATTCAGGGACATCAGTCCCTTCAACTCAAGTTGTCTCTGACACTGTCAAAGCCCTTGGGCCCTTTTCTACCCCTTTAACCTCTCAGTGGTGTCTGATCCTGTGGATGTGGCCTTCTCTCCACATCATTGTCATGTTCCTGCTTCTTAGCATTCTCTTTCTCAGACTTATCATTTGCCTCCTTAAGAAATTCTACATAAGGATGTTGTTATGATTTAGATCTAAAATTTGCCCAAAGTCTCACACACTCGTGAGTGAGCTTTTGGAAGGTGACTGGATCCTGGGTATGTGATATCACTGGGTTAGTCCACTGAAGGGTTTATACCTGAATGTGATGTGTGAGGTAAAGCCTGGTGGAAAGAGATGGGTCACTGTGGCCCTGGCTTGGTGGGATGCCTGCTTGCCATGAGCTCTTACTCCTCTGCCATGGCCATCAGCTGTTCTGTCCTATCTTGGAGCCAGCGAACTGTTGAGTGAGACTTCTACAAATTGTGAGCCAAAATAAACTTTGCTTCTTTTAAATTGTGGCATCAGGTATTGTTTTCCAGCAATGAGAAAGACATGATTTATAGGAGTCTTCCCCATACCTGTACATACCCGCTAATCATGAGGCATCATCAGTATAGTCCTTTCCCAAAGGCCAGCCTTGATCATTCCTCAGTGATGCCCAAGGCCAAACGTTTTGCTCAGTTTTTCTCTGAGAGTTAAGATTTGACGTAACTCCTAGAGTATTGGCACTCAGCTTACTTGGGCATTTCATCTAAGTTATATGTCTTATGAATAAATGGTAAATTAGAGCTTCTTAGGTTAAACAGAGATATGTGAACATAGGCTTTATCTCTTCTACCATTTCTATTAGTTTATTGATGAATACCATTTGAGGAAAGGAGCTATCTTAGATAAAGAACTGATTTTTTCCTGGACCTTTTATTTTATACATAAGAATTTAGAATGAATAGGAAAGGAAGGCAGAGAGAAGTAAAAGAATGGGAAATGATCCAGGTGTGTTACATATCTGTACAGATTTGCCAAAACAAACATTATTATGTATGGCAAACATACACTAACAAAAGATAAGTGGTGAATTCAATTCGAATGAACTTGTAATAGAAATAATACTGTTGATGTAATGTAGAAATAGACCTCACGCTGGACTGTCACCAGAATCAGTGATTATTGTTATTTTTATTTTATTTTTACTTTTTCCCATGCCAGTTAATGACAAGTAGTATGCAAAAATAAAATTAAGCTTAAATCCTCAGGAAATATTCATGTATTTATTTTTAAACATCTTATAAAGTTGGAGCATAGTCTTCCGTTAAAATTTTGACTTGAAAAGCAATTTAGATACTTGAATTAAATGATACCATTCCCTGTTATAGTTGTTGAGCATTTATTTGTACATGTGACACATTATCACAGATGTCTTTTTGTTCTTACTTGGCCTAACAGTTGGCTTTTCCATCCACATTCTCTGTTTTTCCAAAAACATGTCCCTTGTGTATGGTCTTGAAAATACACACTTTCTAGAGTTTTCTACAGGTAGCCATTTTAAGTTATGAAACTTTTAAAGACCATGGCTTTGAAATTTCCAGGCAGTTTGAACATAAACAAAGAATGAAAGGAGGTTGAAGAATTGTCACGTAATGGTGCGAAGCAGATCAAGCCAGAAGAAGGAACTGAACTTTTGCTGTTTTTCTTCCTTGTGAGTGATCTCAGATACACACTTTATTCATATGGGATCCTTCAGCCTGCATATTGGAGATCCTAAGGCCTGCTATTTAGTTGTTCTTAAAAAGCCTGGTCTTGACCTCTAAATGATAAGTCACTTACATTTCTCTCAAAAGAATCTGCTGTCCAGCTTTTCTCAACAAAATCAGACTCTTTCCTCAGCATTTTCCAAAACCACTACATTTCTGGGGTAAAATAACTGAGATCCTAACTATCGCTTTCCTTAGGATACATTTTAGTCCTCTTTATCATTTTAAATGAAAGCCAAAAACTGTGTTGTTTGGAAGGAGAATTATCTCCTGTGGTTATGAACGGGAATCTTATATAATTTCCTCATCTTCTGGGGTAAAATAACTGAGATCCTAACTATCGCTTTCCTTAGGATACATTTTAGTCCTCTTTATCATTTTAAATGAAAGCCAAAAACTGTGTTGTTTGGAAGGAGAATTATCTCCTGTGGTTATGAACGGGAATCTTATATAATTTCCTCATCTTTAAATGTTAACTTTAAAATGTTAACTTCTTCAAATTCTTTTCCTATATTCTATGTGTGATAGGGTGAAGCTGCTTTAAGCTTAGTTTGACATAAAGGCAGAGGTTCTGCTTGCTTGGAATGCTTACTCTTTAAAATATTTGCTCCCTGGAGAGGTCAGCTTGAGCTGGCTTTTTCATGTGACTTTGGATTGTTGACCTGGAAGCCTTTGAGGTAATGGAACGGGCTCTGGCATAGTGCCACTGCTTTCTGGTTGAATAGGGCTGTGAAGGGAAGGGAAGGTGGGGCTCTGTGCAGCTGGGAGGATGTAGTTTGAGATGCTTGAAGCCTGAATGCACTTTCATCTGATGCCTTGCTTTATTGCTTCAGGGAATTTTAAACTGCTGCATCCACAAATGTGCTGTACCTTGTAATGATGCATATTTAAATGATTTTGCATCTAAACAAATGCTTTCACTCTTTACTGGGTGTGTAAAATTTGAATGACACTTGTGCTGTGTTGGAAAGGAACAAACAATTTTCATTATCAAACTCAGTCAAGCAGAAAAGTAGCAAAGAGAGCAAAAATTTCCATTTACATCTATGATTGAAGTTGTAGTGATAAAAGAAAATTGCTAGGTTGAAGATGAGCCTTGTTTTTTTCTGCTATGTGACACGAGATTTTGTCAATTTGGACTTAGTTTTTATACTGATGTTATTGAAGGAGGCTCTGATCTAAAATCTCTCTGTCTGTCTCTATATTTATATATGTATGTATAACATTTAACTAACTCTTAGAGGGTTCTAGGTAGTTTGCTGCTTAGTTATTTGTGAACAGATTCTGTATTCTCCATTATTCTTAAAATCCATTATTTATTTGTTGTAAAAACTTAGCTGTTAGCTCTGTGCTCTACCATTGGAAAATCACAATATTTCTTAGGTTTTTCCTTGTGTCCACAGGTGTAGACAGATAACTCAGTTGCCGTCATAAAACGGCAAACTGTACTTGAGAAGTGGATCAGGATTCTCCAAGGGATTTTTTTCTTTTCTTTCTTTTTTTTTGTCTTTTTCTTTTTTATCGGTACCGGGGATCGAACTCACGACTGCCTGCTTGCAAGGCAGGTGCTTATGCCACTGAGCTAAATCCCCAGCCCCAGGATTTTTTCTTAAAGAATTGTTGGGGATCTGCCTTTTGAAGCCTTAATATAGTTATTTCCTGCTCAAGCCTTCTTCTGAGGAAGTCCAGAAATTCAATTATTTCAGCTCTCAGAGGAGTGTTAAGCCCCAGAAAATTGATTTACAATAATGAAACTAAGCCTTGTTTACAAATCTGAGTGGCAGTTTCTAAGTCCACTGTGTCATTGTGACAGAAAGAAAGATTCTAATTTATCTGAGGATATATCCTCATTGAAAAGGTCGTGTGATTTTTAAAGCATGACTCAAAAGAGATGTAATTTCTAAGAGATATTTTTATTGAAGAGCTTGCTGAGTTATGATAGCATTTTTATTCAATAAAGTACTGTATCTCTCAACTCTAATGTTTCTGGTGTGGTAACAGAATTCTCATGCTGCTTTTTTCTGTGGTTTGGAAGCTTCTAGCTGTTAGCAGGTCTGAGAACCTTTCCCAGTTTGAAGTAGTACAATGTCCTAATTTTTCATAGCTTACTCTTGTTAAGTGCAGTGACATCTGTTTTCATTCTCTAGTTTGTCCTCTTATCTAATGAGTAATGGTTCATTGTGTTCTGGGTACAATCCTGGGATTTGATGAGTCAGTTGTGTACTTGATTCTGGTACCTTTGCTAAATGCAGTATCTTCTGAGTGCAAATTTTAGCAGGTGTCTAGAAATGTCAAGGGAAAGATCAGAACTGGAAGGTGGGGGGATGATTTGTTGAATCCTTAGGCGAGGGTGCTGTATCTCAGTAACTAAGTAGGAAAAGTGGAGAATAAAGGGCAGAGTCTTCCATTATAATCAGAGTTACTGAAAGAAGAGGGAGTGAGAGGGGAGGAAAGACAAAAGTTAGAAAGTAGAGTAGGAGCTCTGTCTGGATTGGTGGAAGCTAGAGAAGAAGATTGTGGCAAGAAGGTAGATAATGCTGTGGGAGAGCGGAGACCAGCGCATGCATCGCTGCTGACCTTGAAGGCAAATTTGCTGATGGAAGTTGTGGATCAGGGGCCAGAAGGAAGAGGGTTGGCAAGAAGCCAGGACTTGAGGTTGACTGTCTGTAGCTCTCTTAAAGCTTACTTTTGGAAGTGCCTCTTCTGTCTTGATAATAGCCTTTGTCATACCTGGGTTTCTGAATACGGTATACGGAAAACACACGCTTTGTATTTTTTACCTCCCTGTATGATTTAAGGTTATGGTAATAACTCGTGGTCCTCTTGCCTCACCATACATAAGCCTGATTGGTGTTTTGTAAGCAATTATATGGTTTTTTAAATCCCACATGTAATCACAAGTAATTGCATCTTTAAAAAAAATCTATCTGGCAGGGCATGGTGGCTCACGCCTATAATCCCAGCACTCAGGAGGCTGAGGTGGGAGGATTGTTGCGAGTTCGAGACCAACCTGGGCTACAAAGTGAGCTCAAGGCCAGCCTGAACTGCATAGCGAGACCCCCGTCTCTAAAAAGACAAAAAAAAAAAAAAAAAAAAAATCTATCTGACTTTGAATTTTTTAATGAGAAGGAGAGAGAAGCGTTAGGAGAAAGCAGCCAGTGAGGATACTTGCATTTTCAAGGGGGAAAAATATAGTTCAGAAGAATATCCTTACTGTATCTGTGTTTCAAGTCATCTTTCAGGAAATACAAATTAAACTAAGCTAAAGGAGGTTGAGATCTACTAAAAATCTTCACTTCAGTTGCTACATAATTAACCATATACCCAGAAGGACAGATTATAATACAAGAACTGCAAAAAGTGAATTGTGGAAGAAGGCCAGTTTGTTGTTAGAGTTAACAATAGCAACAAATAGAATTCTCTCAGTGAGTGAGATGTATGGTAATGGTGATGCCATAGAGAATAAAACTGTAGAGTCTCAGTGTATGTAGACTTCTGCTGTATGGTTTATTTGCCTAAGCTTGTAACTTTGGCTTCAGATTTTCTTCCACAACCTCAGCCTGTCTACATTGAATTCACGACTCTGGGAAAGAAATCCTCTAAAATCCAATGCTGAGTCCCCAGTGCCCGCTGCTAGCCACTGGCCCACATGTGGCTCTTGACTGAAAAATTGCCAGTCCCAGCTGTGCTGAAAGTGTAAAGCACACACCACATATGGAAGAGCTCACCTAGGAGAAAAGGCAAAAGAATGTCTTAGTAATAATCATTATATTGTAGGGAACTAGAAAATTTAGGATATACTGGGTTAAATAAAGCATATTACTAAAATTAATTTTACTTTTTTGTTTCACTCTTTAATGTGGCTAAAATCAACATTTTATGGCTTATATTTCTATTGGTAAAGCTGCTGTGTGCTCTTTCTTATTTATTCTATTGTGAACTAGGCAAATACAAAGTGGCATCTTGTAATAGTGGCAACTGAGATAATTGCTTAAAATTAATTTATGCAAGGTTTCATTTGCAAAATTGTTTATAATAGAATTTTATTTTTTATTTTTATTTTTTTCATTTTCTTGTTTTTACTGACACGGGGTCTTGCTGTGTAGTTCAGGCTGGCCTTGAACTCACCATGCAGCCTAGATTGGGCTTGAATTTGTGGCAGTCCTCTTGTCTCACCCTTCCTGAGTGCTGAGATTACAGGTGTGTGCCTCCACACCGAGCTTAATTTTTTTTTATTTTTTAATTTTATTTTAAAGAAGACAAAACCAAGGAAAATAAAGCAGAATAAAATCAATTAGCTTAATTTTTTACTCTTGTTCTTCGTCCCCATCGAACATCTCTGATCAGGAGGCATTTATAAAATTACCGTTTAGTACAAGTTGAATGTCTGTAATCCTCACAGATGAAACCCAGAATGCTTTTTGAGTACCAACATGATGCCCCATGTAAAAATTCTATACCATGAAATTTTGCTTCCTGCTCCAAATTATTAGAAGCTGTGTGGAATTATTTTCAGGCATTTGTATAAGATATATATTAAATATTAATGTTAGATTTGGGTCTTAGCCACAGCATCATCTCCTATGTATGCAAATATTTTAAAATCTTGAAAAAAAAATCCACAATCTGAAGCACGTCTGTTCCCAGGCATTTTGGTTAAAAGAAACTAAGCCTCTATCTGGAAATCACTAGTTTCGCCTGACTCCTTGTGTTATCTCCCAAACCTAGAGCTCTTTCTACCATAATTCTGTAATTAAACAAAATGCCCACCAGGAGCAGCTTGTCTCTTAGGGATCTGTGAAAAGGCAGTTGGCTTTAAAACTGGTACCAAAGCAACAAATCTACGGGACAGGTATCTTAGTGAAGGCATAGATTTGAGATATTCCTCTCAAAAGGACATAAACTGTACAGTTCCACTTATCTGTGGTACCTGGACTAATCAAATTTAAACATATAAAAAATAGAACGATATTATTCAGGAGCTAGAGATAAGGAGTTACTGTTTTTATTCTGTAGAAAAAAATTCTAGAGATGAATGGTTACATAGCACTGTGGGGTATAATTATCACTACGAAACATATTTAAAAGTGGTGAATTTCATATCATGTGTATCTTACCATAATTAAAAATAAAAAGAAAAGAACAAAGTATTCTGAAAAGGTTTTATTAAACAATGACCTGTAAGAAAACAAGGGCCTTAATGAGGTGAGCTGTAGTGAATTTTCTGAAGTAGACCTTTGCTACTAGAAGGAAGAGCTCGCATGCATCACCTGAGAGGTAGCTGAATCAGTTCCTCCCTTGATTTGTCCAATCAGAACCTTCATTTTAACAAGCTCTCCAGGCACACTAAAGCTCGAGAATCCCCACTGGAATCATCATTCCTCAAAGTGTGGTCCATGAACCACCTGAATCCAAACCACACTCCCCTGAGTCAGGGAAGTCTGTCTTCAGGTCCATCCCAGAACATATCGTGGATCCTGGCTGGGACCCGAGGGCCGATGAAACTGTAGTCTGACCTCAGATGATTGTGCAGCTCCTTAGAGTTTGAGAACTGAACAATCTGGAAAGAGGTAACGAAAAGCAATCCTTCATCTTTTAACAGATACTGGAATTATCGCACATATTAGTAACAAAAAAGGTGCGTGATTGATGATATGATGTGAATAATTAATGTAGTGAAAAAAGAAGCAACAGGAAAAAGGACATACACTTTCATCATTTCTGGCTGGTTAGTGAGGAAGCAGTCACTGAGAATTAGTGGAGTATTTTAACAGTGGCTGAGCTTTGGAGTCCAGAGTTGAGCCTGCTTTGCAAAAACCCCGTCAGACCTGAGAGTCTTTGTAAGTGAAGAGAGATTGAATTCTGTGACCAGTTAAATTCCTAAGACAGGGTGAAATGTGGAAAGCAAAGCACTTCCTTTATTGTTGACATATGTATGATTATTTTTAAATTGTAGAAACTTTTTATAAAAGAATTTAAATACCATGTTACTTACATGAATTATTTTTGCTGCGGATTCTGACCAAGCACTGTCTAGTTATTATAGATGCCATAGATGAGAAATTTAGGTTAAGAAGGTTTTTCTTTTAATCTCGTAGTTTTCAACTATAATAATCTCATAAGCATTCTTTTGAAGGCTACCTTATTTGTGTGGAAGCATATTCATATGTGCCTATTTTACAAAACTTAGAGTTTATTTTCTAGAACATTTTTAGAATTACAGAAAAATGGACAGTCTACAGAGTTCTCATGTAACCAATTATCTCTACCATTAGCATCTTATATTAATCTGATACATTTACTACAATGAATGAACCAATTTTGACACGTTTTTCTTAACTAAAGTCCGTACTTTATTCAAATTACTTTAGTTTTTACCAAATGACCTTTTTCAGTTCTAAGATTACATCCAGAAGAGCACATTACATTTAGTTGTGAGATCTTCCTACCCTTCCCTTGGTGTGAGTTTCTGATACTTCTCTTGTTTTTAATGACAGTTTTAAGAATTACTGAACAGGCATTTTGTAGGATGCGTTTCTATTGGAATTTCCTCATGCTTTGACTAGAGTCATAGCTTTTGAGAAGGAAGATCATAGAGGTGAAGTATTACTTTTATGACATTGTATTAAATGGGTACATGGTATCAGCATGCTAGATCATCGTTGATGTTGAACTTGACTACTTATCTGAGATAGTTGTTTGTCAGGTTTTCTGTAAAATTACTCTTTCCCTTTTTTGAAGAATATATTCTTTAAAAGAAAGTATCTCTGCATAGTCTAAGACAAATAGAGATATTCTTCACTTTCTTCAAGTGTCTTACATTTTTTGAAATTATTCTGCACATACTTGTCTGTTTTTCTGCCTTTATTCATTTGATTATACTCATAGATATTTATGATATCCTTTGATTTATAATCCTGTATCACGTTATAATACATTGTTGCTCAAATCATTGGTGATTAAGTGCTGGGGACTCTTCAACTGGCTCCTGACTTCATTGGACCCTCCCTCCCTTCCTTCTTTTTAATATATACAAGATGCTCAGGCTAGTGTTGCATATTCTTTGCTCCAATCCTAGAATCAGCCATGTCTCTAGAAGATCTCTGGTTCCTTTTGTTGAACAGTCTTAAAAACTAGAACTGGATTTTTTTTAAAATTTTATTTAAGGAGAAAAGAAAAAAAAAAGCAGAGAAAGGGTACAAGTTATACAGATTTACAGAAAAAAAAATGAACAGTAGGAAATCACTAGTTAATGGATTACATATTGTCATCCTAGAAATAATTGTTCAAGTCACAAAATTAAAGCTTGTAAAGTGGACCTTCTATCAATGATACTGCAAACAGTTCTGTTCAATGATCCAATAAAACTCTGTGATATCATTTTCTGTCTTATACACTTAAATATACATGCAGTTATATAGTTTAGAGCACTTTCTTTTCCTCTCTTTTGTACCATGACTATTACACATTTTGGGTTTCATTGCTCCCACGGTTCTTATTACTTTTTTGGAAGAGAGTAAAACCAAATGTGACATAACAGAACAGAATCGGTCAAGTCAAAAGGGTGGACATAATAGATAATGTAAAAACATGATACAAGGTGATCAACAATGGTTACCATAATGCCTCCCGCTATCTCTAATAGAATTGCCTATATCGTTAGTTACAATACAATTGAACAAAACAGTAAAGAATAAAACCGACAAAACCAAAACATTGGAGACATTGTAGGTCTTCAAAAGTAGATAAAAGTCAACGAGAATGGGCGTTATAATGAATCTCATTATCTTCACAGCTGATGCCTAAACTTTCGAACCTGATACTATCCAGCAAAACAGAATAGGGGAACATCAGTTAAAAACCAGATGGTGAGAGTAATACAGGGCTTTAAATCGAGGTAATGGAAAGTCAAAGTGGGTTACTATAATATATCCTGCTATTTTTTTTCCTTTAATTAAAAGGATAAAGATAAAAAAGTAAATAATGGAGTGGAGATTGAGATAAAAGAGGGCATAACAACGAAACAGCGCAGATCAAAACATAACCATTTAAGCAGAATAGTGTTTCACCACCAGGTAATCCCGATCCAAAAGTAGTTACCATATTGTCTCTTTCCTTTAAATCCTTGAGTACAACTTCGTATACTGTAGCATTAAGTATATCAAAACAATGTAAAACCATTTAAGAGAATGACAGCATTACAGAGTATTTAGAATCGACTAACAGAAAAAGAACAATGGTTTCTGTATAATCTCCTTGTCTTTAAAAGGTTTTCGCTTATACTATCGTACATAACAAAATCCAATAAGATACAACCTATTTAGACCATTGGAAACAGAAGAACAAAAGCTAGATGAGACTTCAAAACAAGATGATACTAAATCAGTATTACCTATTAAGATGTCATTTTCTCCAAAATAGCTGTTCCTATCATCCAATCTTCTCTGCCTCATTTCTGTTGAGCTCTTTTTCTGTCAGTAGCTGTCAGTTTGTCTTCTTCATTTTGTTCTCTGCTCCATGCGTTGTGGCCTCCCCGCCACTATTTCTGGATTCTTTGTATTTTTCTTTTTTTAGAATATCCTGCAATACTCTCTGTAGAGTTGAATTGGTGGTCGCAAATTCCCCCAGTTCCTCTTTATGCTGGAAGCACCTCGTTTTTCCATCAATTTCCTGGGACAGTTGTGCAGGATATCTCAATCTTGGCTGGAGATTATTATCTTTCAAAGCTTGAATTATTTCCCCCCACGCTCTTCGTGATTTGATGGTTTGTGCAGAGAAATCTGCTGTAATTCTGATGGGTGTTCCCTTGTAAGTGGTCTGTTTCTTGTCTCTGACAGCTTTTAATATTCTGTTCTTGTATTGAATTTCTGGAATTTTTATTGTCATATGCCTGGGTGTTGCTCTGTTTGGGTTGTAGATAGCTGGGGTCCTGTATGCCTCATACATCTGAGTATCATTACCTTTTGCTAAATTAGGAAAATTCTCCTGGATTATTTCTGTGAGTAGCTTTTGTAGTTCACTTGTGTCCCTACTTCTTCTTTTATGTTCTTAATCCTTAAGTTATGGATCCTCTTATCATCTTCCTGTCTTTGTATTATTGCTGTTTGTTTCTTTGTTATTTTAAAGAAGTTTTTCATTTCATTCTCCCATATTACAAGTCTGCCCTCCAGTTCAGGTAGTCTGTCCTTAGTTTCTTTCAAGCTGTTATGCCAGTCTTCAATAGACTTCTTAGTTTCTTGGCAGTCCCTTTGAACCTGCTTCATGTATTCTATGCTTTCTCTGTTTTCTCCATCAAACAATTCTCCCCTCTTTTTCTGTTCTTCCATTCCACCATCTGTTTTTTCATGGGTGGTGCTTAGCATTTCTCTAACTATTCTGCATACTTCTAGCTTCAGGTCGTTTATAACTTCATTCCTGAATTGGTCTATGAGGCTCTCTATATGGCGCTTTATGTCTATTGGTGCCGTGTCCGCTATTGCCTGTTTCTCAGAATTGGGGGCCGAGGAGCCTTTCTTGTTGCTGCCTCTTCCCATATTCTCTGTTCCTTATATATTCAAGCTTATATAGGAGACCCAGCTTCTCTCCCTGTCAGCTACAGCCTGATCGAATTGCTCCGGTTAAGTGTTCCCACCCACCGCAGCACACCAGGAAGTTGCAGATCAGGCAGCCTACGCGGGGGTCGCCCCTCCCGGCCACCGTCAGGCTCTGGGATCTGGGTTGGGCCAGCCCACCGGGTCGGCCAGCAGCGTCACGCAGGCCAGGCACTTTTCACCAATCCCGCCCAAGAGGGGGATGTGTGGCTGGAGTCGCCACCGCACCCTGCTCCTGCAGGACTGCCGGGGCCCAGAAAGTCCTCCGCTGGAGTCAAACTGTTGTAGAGTGTCAGTTTCTCTCACTCACCTCGCCACAAGTCAGTGCACGCCTCCCTGCCCGTCCAGTTTTCGACACCGTTCGCAGACTCCCGCTCTCAGAGCTTCCGCGTGCCTTGCTAAGCCGCTGTAGAGGCAGTCGCCGGCCGCACGGCGGGAAACCCAAATCACGGCTTACAATGGCGTGGGGTCCAGCCTCCACACCGAGGCTTTTCTGTTCCTGTTTTAGCACCAGGACTGCATTCCAAGTTGGTTTCTCTTAGCCCAGTTCATTCCTGAGTCAGCAGAGTATATCTCCACCTGCTTATATCTCCTTAGTCCACACCATTCCTGGCTTCTGAGCCGAGTCTTTCAGAGAGCCTCCGGTAGTTGCTGTTATCTGTCCGCCATGTTCTCCCGGAAGTCCACCTTATCTTTGATAAAGGGGCCAAACATGTTCACTCAGCTGACTATGGAGTTCCCAGACCGGAAGCCTAGAACTGGATTTTAGATATGCTTGTTCTACTGGAGTGCTTTTGCTTTTGACTTCTCCACTGATTAAAGCAAGACTATGTATTTGTCTATAGCCACCTTTGTATTACACTGATCTGTAAATATTTATGTAGCCAGCTATCTGTGTGGATTAAGATAAATACAAGTTTATCCTGACCTTTCCAACTCTAGTATTAATTACCGTATGGGTCTCCTTTTGCTGATGTTTGAATTGTCACTCCAGAAGTTCGTCCAAACACCTACTTTGTTGCTCAGTCTCAGAATATTTGCACTGTAGTACCATTAGGAGTGTTACTCCATACTTACAGAAGACTTTTTTGAAAGTACTAAAATTCCTAACAAAACTTGTATTTTGTTCCTGTTTTTTATTCATGTATATTCTTTGTGCTATTTTCTTTCTTTCTTTCTTGAGATCCAAATAACTCACAGCCTATGCCAAGCACTATTTTTGTCTCGTGCTGTCATTTATGCATGGATGGATGGATGTGGTATGTATGTGAGGCTGAACTCTAACCGACTTGAGAAAATCTGAGACTATTTAAGTGAAACTGCCAAATTTCACTTCTTTTACTTTTAGCTTACCCAATCCATTTCGTTTCTACCATCCGGCAAAGAGTTCTCATCTGAAGGATTCCATCTGTCAGTTCTCACTGATGTCTGGTAATGGTTACAATGAAACCCTGGTGACAGCGACCATCCCTTAGAGAGATGTGTAATTCATGTGCTCTTTGGGAACCGAGTATCTGCCCTCACTCTGAAGCAAAACCCATAGCAATCTTATCCTGTCAAAAGCTGGTTAAGAAGTATCCTGCCTGCTTTAAGTATTCGTTTTCTCTCTCTCTCTCTCTTTTTTTTTTTTTCTTCCTTTTTATCGGTACCGGGGCTCGAACTCATGACCGCCTGCTTGCAAGGCAGGTGCTTATGCCACTGAGCTAAATCCCCAGCCCCAAGTATTAATTTTTTGAGACCAAATGTGTCCCGAAAAAGTTTTTCAGCCTAGTTGCTAACATGTGAAAGTTAAAGAGTACTTAGTACAAAAAGTGAGCAAATTCAAAAAAGCTTTTTTATGGAATAAGAGTCTGAAGTGGTAAATCAAAAAAATTGCCTGAGTAAATAACTTTGTCTATCATTATTTTGATACACATACATATATATAGTGATTGGGATTAAAAAGTTCATAAATCTGTCATCTTTTCTTTTTCTCTACATCCTGAGGAAAATTATATCCAGTGTTTTCCATCATCTTGAGCATGAAGTATCTTGTAGCTACTTGAATAGGAACAAGCTAGATCCTTGGTTCCTCTCTATTTCATGCTTTAGATTTGGCTTTCAGATGACGTTTAGAAACTTACTGCTATTCCCTGTCACTCTCCTGCTGTCATCCTGATCCAAGCATTGTTACCTCTCACCTGGATCATTGTAGCATCTCTCAACTGGGTCTTCATCTTTCTAATCTTGACCTAAAGGGCAAGAATAATTGACCTCATGTGTAACTCATCAGAGTGTTGGCAGTGTCCAGGACCTCAGCAGTCTCCCTCACTGGACTCGTGGATCTTCTGTCCCTCACTCCCCTCTGACATCGCCAGTCTCCTTTCTCTTCTGTGCGCTTCTGTCACAGGACCTTTGTTCTTGTTCCTTCCTTTGGCTGAAATATTATTCTCTCTACTTCTGTGGGGTTTGTTTTCTCACTTCTTCTTTCTTCTTCCTCCTTTCTTCTTTCTTCTTCTTCCTGTCTTCACTCAGATGTCTGATATTCATGGAGGTTTCTCCTGATCATTTCTATGTAAAATTCCCCTACCTACCTGACCCACCTGTCTTAGTTACTTTTACCTCGTCGCTAAGACAGAATACCTTATGACCAAAGTTGGGAAAGGAAAGGTTTATTTCTTACAGATTTTGGAGGTTTCAGTCCATCCTCAGTTGGCTCCAAGGCAGGCGGGCATGCAGTTCATGGCGGCTGCAAACAGCAAGGCAGAAACTGGCAAGAGAGAGCAAGACACGCCTTCTTCCCACCACTACATCACATCCTAGCTCCACTCCTATGTGGCTGTAGCACTGACACCATCCATCTAAGTGCTAGACAATGAGCCAGTCACAGACGCATAATGCAAACACATGAGACCTGAGGGCCACCCACATGACACTACCGTCTCCCAAATTGTTACTTCCCTTCTCTGCTTTACTTCTGTAATATTTAATAGTATCTAACAACCTGTTTTTCTTTATGATTTCCTTCTACAATCTTATTTCATCCCATTATTTTGTCATTTCCTATATTTTCAGCACTAAGAGAAAAGAGAAAGTTCCCAGTGAAGAGTGAAATTGCCGGAAGGCATTCAGAAAACCCCTGTCACTTTACAGGACCCGTGTCTGGTGCACAGTTGGTCATTGTGACTCCTTACTGGTCTTGTGTTTCAAGGACTCTGCCCCACTGTGTCGACTGATACTCTTATTAAGTTGTACTATTCGTAAGCCTATAGCTGAAGAGTAATAATGTAATGACCACGACACCCTGTTTGTCTTGGGTGCCTACATACTAGGCGATCAGTAAATAGTGATTGCTTCTGCTGGTTTTACTACCATGACTGCTACCAATGTCTGAAGTAGTTAGTGAACATGTACTGGGAAAAGGCAATAATAGTAATTGACTGAACACCTTTGTCATAGCAGAAAGTCGAGTGCTTTATGAATATTAACTCATTTAATTCTCTCAGCTCTACTGTCTACTACATGAGTTGTCTGGGTTGGTTGCATATTCTCGGTCTTACGTTTTTCATAAAATTAAGTGGAAATCGTAGCTACTTCAGTGCACAGTTCTGAGGGCAGTGAGAGAAGCTGTACTCAGGGTCACGCCAGTCATATGGTTCTTTTATTGAAGCTGTGGGCATCTTCCCTTAATGAGCTAGTTCTGGGCCTATGAACAGCAAAATTTAGGGTTTGCCATTCTTGTGAGATTCCATTGCCAGAATACTCCAAATCCCTCCCTAGAATTATTTTTAACTCTTGAGGTTGACCATGCATTGGGCAAAAATCTAAAAATCTCAGATATTGTGGCTCTTTTGTTCCAGGATCCTAGCCATCCACTTTATTTTTTTAAGTATCTATGTCTTCAAGTATAGCCACATAATAAGTTCTCACAGATTCATAGAAGTATCTTTTTCAGTCTGAGATCTCTGTGCCTCAAAGTTCCTTTGTGTGGCTCTGGAACCTTTTAAATCAGTGTATTCATAACCAGTTTGGCTTTCAGAAACCAAGCAGTCTCGGTTTTAAGAATTTTTGCTTCTCACACCTGTTACCTTCCCATTTTTCACTATGTGGTGGAGGAGAGTAGTCCTTTGTTTCAAGGGGTACCATTTGACACTTTTAGTCCTGTTCTCTTCCTAGAATCATGTGTCTTTTGAAAAGGCAACATAATGACAGTGAAAAATACCTGTCTGTCTTTGAATTCAGTGGTACTGGGGCCCCTGCCCCTTGCCTGTTTAGTATTCATTCCCGCTCCTTCCTTTGTAAGAGTTTTAAGGATGGCCTATGCTCAGCTGAGAACACTTTTGCAGATTCCCTTGCAGCTACATGTGGGCAGATGACAGAAAAGGCGTGCATGTATTTACATGAGTCCCTGGAGAGTGTGTCTGGTCCAGAGAACAAGCAAATCTTCATAAGGGAGAAACAAACTGAAAACCTTCTCCGTTAGAACTGTCCTGTGTACTTTCAGTTTGAAAATTGGACATGAAATCTCTAAGTTTCTGTGGCTTTTTTGTGATCAAGTATGAGATCCAAAGCCAACATTCTAAGCGTGAGTATGCAGAAAGATAAAAATAGCTTGATCCTTGATGGCACTGAGTATCCATAGCAACCCAGCCTTGACTGTTGTTACTTCTCATGTGAGATAACTAACACCGTGTGTTAAGCTGTTGCTTACCATGTTCTCCACTGTGCAGCCAAATTCATACCCAGCTTTTTGCATGGCTTACTAGCTAATTTAATTCTAGTTTCATTGTCCAGTGGACCACATTGTAGATTGTAATGTTGAAGCATTGCACAGTCTGAAAACCAGTCTGTTTTTACAAAAGCCAAGAGAAATTGGCCAAAGACTCCATTTCAATCAGATTTTTAAATGCGGGAGTTGAGTTCCCACTCTTGGATGGAGAGTCCGGAGACCTGATTTTCAGTGCGTTCCTGCTTGCAGTTGGCTCTGTGGGCAAACCACTTGACCTGGGCTTTCCCCTGCCTATCTGCAAAATGAGGGAATTTGAGCCAGGCAGCCCTCAAAAAGACCACCAGAGAGCTCGTGGACAGAAGCCTGCCTAATCCCTGTTGAATTTGGCATCATTATTTACCTTGCCAAGACTTTGTAGCCAAAAAGCCATACCCAGACTTTGTTCGGGAGCTTCAGAAGTTCCCTTTCTTGTGGAATTTGCATGTGTTTAAAATACCGTACATTTTGACTTGTAAAAAATCAGGTTGTCTGGTTGACAGTAAGCATGCCTAATGTATGCTATTTAGCCTTTTAGATTAAATGGTACCAAATTTCCTAAAGTTCATTCATTATAAACAAGAACACAATTTCTATTACGATGCTGAATTTTTTCATCTCATTTGCTTGAATTCTACTGAGAGTCTTTCTCTTGAAAGATCAAGTTGAATAAACAAATGGTTTGCTTCAGAAATTAAGGTATACATGGTTCTATGGACACTTATAATCACAGACTTTAATAAACTTTATCTTTTAGAGCAATTTTAAGTTCTTAGCATACCTGAGCACAAAGCAGAGTTGTCATATACCTTATCCTAGCGTATATTTTAAAAATAATAATTCCTTTATAATTTGAAAAAGGAAATTTAATCATGCTAAGCTAAGTTAGTGAAAAAGACTTCATTAGATTTTTTTCACCACATAGCTTTAATCTTTGTTAAAGATTTTTGTAGTTTAGTTTAATTTCTTAAAATTTCTGATGGACAGCAATTTCCTCTATTTCATTAATCCTCTCAGTAATACATGCAGTGTTATTTACTGCTAATTTTTAAATGTTAGGGTACAGTGAGCTTTCTGTTTTGTCATTTACTTCCGAACTTCCTTTTTCAGTTATCTTGTGTTCCGGCCATAGTAATATACTTCACTTTTTCTTTTTCTTTCTTTTTTTTTTTCCTTTGTACAGATTTCTTCATTTTGAAGGACTTTTCGCCAACCATCCATCCATCCTTCCTCTCCCTCCCTCTCTTCTTCCCTCCTTCCCATCCTAATGTTCCTTCCTTCTTTCTGTGCATGCATTGATCCATTCTCCCATCCATCCATCCATCCATCCATCCATCCATCCATCCATCCATGTATCCATCCATCCAATAGGGGCATATTTGTTAAAACTAAGCCAGGAATTGAGGTAATAGTAGAAAAGATAGATGCTGTTCTTATTTTACGAAACTTGTGTTCATTTCTACATGGTATATTTTGCTCATCCATTCAGATTTATATCTGATACAGTTTTTCCCAGTGCATCCAAGCAGTGTTGTTGACTGACCAAATACTTTCCTCATCTTTATTACATATAACTTGTTAATTCATCAGTAAATATTTATTACCACTATGTGCAGAAATTGTGCTAAATACTGGGGCTGCTACAGTGTACAATACAAACAAAAAATAAGTTTACAGTTTATGTATTATTTTGTTGTTACTACTTATCTTTCATCTCATTAGAAGGTGAGTTCATGGAAGATTTTATGTAATATCTTTATATCATAGTGTTAGCATTGCCTAGAAATAATTTGTATGGTACATATTTTCTTTAAAAGTAAAAAAGTCCAAAGAATAATTTTCATAATTAGTTGAGTTATTTTCTGTTATGTGTTACAGAAATACATTCATACTTGTGAATGTATAGTTTTCTAGCATTAGAAAAAATGCTAAAATCTCTAATAATTTATAAACATTGAAATTTTCAAAAAAAAAAAGACAATTTATATTAATTCAATGCTAGTTTTTACATTTTATTCCCTGCTGTAAATGAGTGGAAATTGATTAGCCAAGTTGTTTTTAATGTGATTATGTTGGAAACAGAAATTTAGATTAAAGAAAGACGTTGCTTATAACATGTAGAAGAGGCGTAATCATCAAGGTTGATGTGGCATGGAACAGGACTACTCAAAGACTCCAGACTGTGCATTCTGAAGGTTCTGGAGTCTTGATTTGATTGCTTGTTTTGTAAAACTTGAGGAACATCGGTAGTCCTTGCCCCACCCGGCCTTGATGCTGGCCTCTGTGTGAGAGCAGTGTGATGCTGACAGAATGACCGGAGTGGTTTTCCTTTCTTTCAGTTGGTGAGTTTGTAAGTGACGCCCTCCTCGTTCCTGACAAGTGCAAATTCTTACACCAGGAGCGGATGGATGTTTGTGAGACACACCTTCACTGGCACACCGTTGCCAAAGAGGTACCATCCCATAAGTTCTTTCTTGCAAAGTGTAATTTCCTGGAGGACATTTTCAGCTACTTTTCAGAGAGTATATTGAGGCAATAGCTTGTTGATAAGTAACTAAAAACTACCCATTAGTTTTTTTTAAAAAATAGACTTTACTTTTTAGAGCATTTTTTAAAAAATTTTATTTCAAAAGTAGTAAAAATGCAACAGAATAAGACAGAACAAAGCCAACTGAGACAATGCAGTGAAATTGGTACAGAATTTCACAGTAGGATATTGGGATAGTAGTAATAGGTACTATGGTATATCTCCTTAAATTCACAATAGTTGTTCCATCAATTAGGTATAGCAAAATCAAACCAAAAATAGAACATTATAAAACCAATTAAGAATACTGAATAGAGCAAAAGAAACATAACAAAAAACAAAACAGTAAAAACAACCTTTGCCTTCAAACAGAAGATATAAGGAAATCCCCCATATTTGCTATACTGCATATGGTCATCCTCCCAAGAGATGCTGAGACATCTATCCCCAGTAGCTGTGGTGGAGGGGGTGGTTGGAGTAGGGCAAGGGTGCTTGATTTTCAGCCTGCGTGGCAGTAGGCTCACAGGTAATGGTTCTGCTCCTGGCCCTTGCCGGGGTGCTTACCAAGAGGGCAGGTGGTGAATAAGCTGCCTGAGTCCCACCATAGCCAGATCTTGGGAGTTCTCTAGAGCATTTTTAAGTTCACGGTAGAATGGAACAGAAAGTATAGAGTTCTGTTTACCCCCATCCTCACACTTGCAAAGCTTTCTTTATCACAGATGTTTATAAGGAGTCAGAAATCAGGCTCTAATTTAGTTAGAGTTATTATGTAACTGTACCATTTTTCATAAATGAAGTAAAACTACAGTTTTAATACTTAACAATGACTTCAAAATTTTTCATGCTATTGATTTCAAATTTGCTTCTCCTATATATAAAGTTTTCCTAATTTAACCTTTTCCCACAGTCATGGAACAAAGAAACTAGGTTGTCAGACTCTAGCATGAAAGCTACAATTAGGCTTCAGTTTCTAGGTCATACTGTCCAGTTTTGTACTCAGCAGGCCATGCTGCCACCTGTATTTGTGTACACTGGCCAGGACTTGGGTTACTTAAGAAGGTGGTGAATCGGTAGCACCAAACCCAGCTATTTGCCAACCTCTGCTTTTGGCTTGAACAAGTAAAAGATGAGAAAGCATGAAATGTCACTTTGTGGTATTAACATCTGTAAAGCTCTATTATCCTTTTGATATAATGGAGTTTTTTTTTCTGCTAAAGATGTAGTTATTTATGGTGAGCCAGTGAGATCAATGTCCTAGAATTAGGCTTCTATATATAGTTTGCTGCTTTTCTATTCAGGTGGTTTTGCTCCGCTATCCCAGTAAAATGGGACATTTTTGATTGTCATAACTGGAGGAAGCTGTGCTCCTGGCATGGCATGCCTAGAGACCAGGGATTCTGCTAAGCAATGAACAGTGAGGAGGACCGTTCCCTATCCTGCCCTTGAGAATTATTCAGTCTAAAATGTCAGTCCTGAACTTGGAAACTCTGATCCAGTTCAGCTTTAAAGCTCTTGGGCAGAAAACAGCATTTAAACTTATCATTACTTTTTGCCTTTTATAAAATAATGCTTTTTTTTTTCTTAAAACAATATGTTCCAAGCAGCATGATAATTCATGCCTATAGTCTCAGCTACTCAGGAGGCTCAAGATGTAAGAAAGGGTTTCAAGTTTGACAGTAGTCTGGGTAACTTACATTGTGATTCACTATAAAATAAAACTTTCCTTACATAAAAATGTGTTTTGGAGGTTGAAGAGCTTGCTTAAGAAAGCAAACAACATAATTTAAAGCCCAGCTTCCCATCTAAACTTCATTTTTCATTTCTTCTGAACTTTCAAAAGAAAAATTTTTTGCTATTAAGAAAAAAAAGACCCTGATTCTTAGGAGGTCAAAATACATTCTGTAATAGTTTCATTGAAAGATGTTGAACAATTAGCCTCTCTTCTGTCATTTATAGATGATTTCTGAGCTTTCTGTTAGTTTAGACTTGTGCAAATTTAATGGAACCCAAGAAAGCAAAAAAAACCTCAAAGAGAAATCTCTAGTACTTACTAGTAAATTGTGATTCATAGGAGCTGCAGAAGATGTCTTAGTCACTTCCCCGTTCTCTTTTTTGAGACAAAGTACCCAAAACCCTCAATTTAACGGAGGAGAGTTTGTTCTGGTTCATGTTTTCAGTCTATGGCTGACCAGCTTCAAATCAGCAAGGGCATGGTGAGCTAGAAAGGTGCTCACAACGTGGTGGCCAGGAAGCAGAAAGAGAGAGAAGAGCCCGGGAGGGAGATAACACCATGCCAGGTCATGACCCCAGTGACCTGGCTCTTTCAGCCACCTTCCTAATAGCCCCTACAGCTGCCATCTATACCAGTGAGTACAGCACCTCCAGGATCCAGTCTGCTTCCAAACGCCTGACCTATAAATACATAAATCTTTTGGGCGATACTCTAGATCTGAAGCCTAAGAGAGGATAATTTCTTTTCTGTCTAGGCTTGCTACTCTGCAAGGGGAGACAAGAGAGTTAGAATGTCTAGAGTAAGACAAATCAAATGAGGGAAACACAGATCTGTTTTGGAGTTGGGACGGAGTTGGGGATACACAAGGAATCTTCGTAGTTTCCTGGTACACCAGTAAATCCAGGAAGCATAGATTCTCTTTGATGTCTGTTCACAAGTGCAGCCCTCCAGTTATGATACTCAAAATTATTGCAATCAGTTTCCTTTCCGGTTTTTATAAACCTCTATAGCAATGCATCATGCTCTTATTATATAAATAGTAAACTCACAAAATGTACCAGGGTAGTTTATGCTGGAAACCCTGTAGTAAATACAGTTCAAAAAGCAAATGTTTTCCTTTGGGAAACTCTATTGGGAGCCAAGCGTTGAGTATTATCTTTGGGGTTTCTTACACTGAAGCACATCTCCCCTGCCCCTCTCACTGTTCTCTCCCCACCTTCTGTAGACATGCAGTGAGAAAAGCACCAACTTGCATGACTATGGCATGCTGCTGCCTTGTGGAATTGACAAGTTCCGAGGGGTGGAGTTTGTGTGTTGCCCGCTGGCTGAAGAAAGTGACAATATTGATTCAGCTGATGCAGAAGAGGATGACTCAGATGTCTGGTGGGGCGGAGCCGACACAGACTATGCAGATGGCAGGTAAGAGGGTCTTAATGTGGAGTTGTCTCATAGATGCTGAAACATCTTGCATATAGTTTTTGTGTTTCTCACTATCTTCTGGTTTTCTCAATAAAACAGTCCCAGCTCATTTCTGCTGTTATGTTATGTAACCCAAACTTCTTCCTACGATAATTATTACATGTGATTTAATTTTATTGTAATTAACCATCACAGAAATAAGTTTAACTACTTTAAGAACTGGGATCAAAATTCCATGGATAGTAGTAAAGTAGATCATTGTTTAATCTAACAAAGTTAGAATCTAAAGTGAATGATATAATAATTCTGCTTCAGTGTACAATTTGGAAATACTTTTTAAACATTATTTTGATACTGTTTTGTCAACTGTTAAATTAGTGTGAATTATTGTTAAGAAGAATTTGATTTGAGGATTTTGTGGGGATTTCTTTGCCTTTTATTTTCTTTTCCCTCCTAACTGAAGTCAGTTATTTATATATGCTCGTTAATTTTTTTTTTAATAGCATCAGTTTTGAGATTAGTTAAAAAAACAGTGTATTTTCACTTTTTCCCTTTGGGACCTTCATCCCATAATTTGTTACTGTATCTGACTCCTATTTTTAATTAAAGGAAAACATTTATATTCAAATAACATAAAACTAGATTTTTTATGTTAGAATCTCGTTTGAGTCAGTCATGGATTTCATGCTGTCTCATTGCCTAAAACGTGAGAAATATATCACGGCTGTCTTTCTATCTGTATCTGCTTAGATGTTCCTCAGCATTACAGATCTCCAAACAAACATTAAATATGAATTTCAAGACTTACAGTTATAGCGAAAGTTTTCTTAGTAAAGAATGTTGAGATTTTCTGTATAAGAGTGTTTAAAATTTAAAAATAATTTTCCCATTATGCAAGAATTTGTACATTTAGGAATGCTAGCTGCCTTTTCTTAAAATTTACTATCAGGAGGCTTGTTTTTAATGACTGTTACCTAATTTTATCAGGACTTGCCTTTTGTGTGTATCAGGTTAAAAAAAATTTTTTTTTTTTTTTTTTTTGTCTTTCTGAGACAGGGTCTCGCTATGCAGTTCAGGCTGACCTTGAGCTCACTTTGTAGCCCAGGCTGGTCTCGACCTCGCAGTGATCCTCCTGCCTCAGCCTCCCAAGTGTTGGGATTACAGGCATGAGCCACCACACCCAGCAAAAATTTTTTTTAAATTCAGTGAACATGACATAAAGCTAAGCAAACTCACAAAAATTTCAAAGCATGAAAGGAAGAAATGAGTAAAAGGAAAACTAAGTTTGTAAATATTTTTCAGTGCTTGTAAAGGTTGAAAATTAATGGTATATGTCTTTCTTCTCCTTTGGAAGAAAATGTTAGGGATGCAGGCTTTGTCGAGGGAAAATCTTTTTTCCGTGGAATTAATTCATTGTTTGTGCTATGGCTGGTTCTTCACATCTCTAGTCCATGTACCAGATGTAGAATTTCCACTGATTTGGGTTTAATTCCCATTTGGTCCAAAAGTAGAATAGCCTAGTTCTTACTTATTTGATATTCTTCCTCAGTGATATCTAAATTTGATAATTTCAGAGTGACTTTGAAAAACATTCTTGCCCATTGATCCTGTGAGAGCACACAGGATTATGCTATCACAGGATTATGCTATCACATGATACCAATGTGTCTAGTGGTAAAAAGTTTCAAGTTGCATACCCATTTTCTTTGTTCCAAGCCTAGATTGGATACTTGATGATTCTCCATTACTGAATTGAATTTGCTGTGTAAATAAACATACAAAATGCTGACTAACCCAAGAAAGCTTCCTGCTAAAATTCAAGGGTGTACTAGATATACATGTACATAGAACCTTGTGTCAATGCTGGTGACCTGCCGTTTGTGATCACTCTTATATAAGGGACTTTTAAAATTCAGAATAGATAGTTTCACTTTGTCCTGAAAGTGACAGGCCTTTGCCAGGCCCTGTTCTCTGTGTGACCCATTTTTTGTGTCTTTTAAAACTTCCTTTTTATTAGGATTCTGCTTTAATGGGTTTTGATCTCTTCCTCCTGTGCTCTTTCCTGACTGAAAGCATTACTAACATCATGTCAGGAAACCACGTATCCAACGGCCCTTTTTCTTCCTACATCTGCTCACTAGTCCTGCAAATGCATCCTCAAGGCTATGTCCTGCTGACTTGGAGCCCCTTCTTCCTTTATTACTGACATTGGATAACCCTACCTTCTTTGATACCCATCTCTGGTTAATACTGTTTTGCTCTGTGCTCATTATTACAAACACAAAACTTTTTAAAAAAATTTTCTGTATTAACTTCTGCTAGGAAAATCATCTCATATGTTATCTAAACAGCCAGAATACTAGGACTGCAGACGTAAACTGAAAGACATAGGTGTACTGGTTTACATGGTCACTGTGCCTGTTGCTGGCTTTAGTGATATCATCATACACGTTGGTGTCCAGGTGATACTGACTAGTCAGCCTCTTCCAAATCACCTGCGTGTGTATCAGTTTCAGGTACTCACAGTGTGTCAGACTTGGGCTCTGTCTTCCCTCAGAAGCAGTGTGCCCCATGGGTTTCCAGCCTTGACCTTCTCCTCTTACTGTGATCTTCTGACCTGAAACCTGGTCAGTTCCTACTGAGTTTCACCCTTTTCTAATGATCTTCAACATGACCTAGACTCGGAATTCATATTGTCTCCTCCTGCTTCCGGTGTGTCTATTCAGGGTGAGGTCAGTGGATAACTGTTTTTACATATTGTGTTTATATCTTAGACTTCTTGATATCCATTACATATACCTGGCGAAATTAATGTTTTCCTTTAATTCCTGTTGAGTTTGCTAAGGTATCACGTTATGTTACCCGACCAGTTAACTCCATTTCTTATTCATGTTGTAACATCATCTGGATCGTAAGGTTATTAGATGCACCTATCCCTATTTGGTGGTATATTATCTTCCATCTAGCAACTTCTCTTTTCTTAGTTTCTATCATTACCCTTCTTATTCTACTAATGTTCCTTTCTTTTTTCTTTTCCTTTTTTTCCTCTTTCTTTCTTTCTTTCGTTGTACCAGGGATCAAACTCACAACCAGTGCTTGCCAGGCAGGCACTTAGGTCTCTGAGCTTTTCACAGCCATCCGTTGTGAATCTCTGCAAAAAGGTTGCCTGCGTTTCGTAGGACCAGCATTACATTCCTTAAATAAGTAGTGTAGCTCCCCCTCTGCCTCAGCATTGTTCTGCCTTCTTCCAGTTCTTCTTGTCTTTCCTTTTGTGACTATGAGCTGCCGAAAGTCCTGGTCATTACCTTTCCTTTTCTTGTTATTTCAGTCTCATTGGCTCTTCCACCTCTACCTACGTATGCTATTTTCTGTTACTCCACTGCCTGAATTTAGATCATCATTTACTGCCTACTAAACTAATTTTGTTGACTACTTACTACTACACCTGAGGCCCTTTTTCTCTTGTACCTTTGTAATTTTAAGCTGCTGTTGTTTGTAATCCTGTAGTGTTTTATTTATGCCTTAAGTATTCTTATTAATGCTACTTCTGCCTTTCCCCACTCTGCACTCTTTTGCCAGATACTTCTTTTCCATGCCTTCCTAACCGAAAGGAAATACACCGAAAGTGTATTTTCAATCTTGTTGACACTTGGTTGATTATTTCTTCTAGCAGTGGAATAGTCCAGGCTCCCGGGCAGCATACTCAGAATTTCCTACTTGGCCCCAGCATACATTTTCATCTTAACACTTTTAAATTACTCTATCTACCAATACTGTGTAATCCTTGGTCTTTCAGTTCTGTAGGTTATTGTTTCTACCATTCTACTTTTTCTAAAATGGTTTTCCTTTTTCATCAAATAAAGATAACATAGGATAATCGTCAAATAAAGATAACATAGGATAAAGATACCTTATCACGAAGGTCAAAATCCTGCATAGTTTTAAATATTAACCCCAAAAGATAGCTCCTTTGCAGGAATTTACAAATACCTCCCTTTCCTGTGCTACATTTACCTTTCCTTGTATTTCTCCATAAGACTTACACCGTGACTTATTTAACAATTAGTTGTACTCAAATCCCTTTTTAGATGCCAGAGTTCATTTTACATTTTATTTGCCTGATATGTCTTGCATATAGATCCTCAGTATACAGCCGAATTAAGTTATATTTTTTTTTAACATTTTTGTGTAGCTTCTAGCAGACTTTGCAATCCATTATTAGATGTTGTAGAGGCCCCCAAGATTTTAGTACACAGTTGTCGAATAGATTGTAATGTAATATACTATGGACTTTTACATTTTCCAATAGCCAGTTTTAAAAATATGCAAAGAAGTAAGTGAATTTATTCTCCACAACACATTTAAAATATCTGAAATATTACTTCAGCATTTAATGAATATGAAATAGTTATGATTAAGGTAGTTCACACTCCTTTTTGCTCGTTTTTTTCATACTAGATCCTCAGCATTCAGCACTTGTTTTTCCTGTGCTGGGTATCTAAACACAGGTCTCATACATGCTGAAGAAGCACTCTGCCACAAGCTATGCTCCAGCACCATAGTATGTATTTCAGCATTGCACATTTTGATTCAAACTAGTCAAATTTTAAGTGCTCAGTAGCTGTACTTCAGACATTGTAGCCCTAGATGGTCTGACTGACATTTCTGTTACTTCACTCATCTATTTTAAGGCTGAACTACTGAGTTTTATTTTTGTGTTTTTCAATTTTTTAACAAGTGTTTTGGAGTTGATAGAATGAGAACACAGATCATCATGTGTGTCTTTTGTGTGTGTATGTATATAGGCTTGCAGTATACAATAATTACAATCATTGTAGTGAACTGGTACATGTACATAACACACCTCAATTTTATTTTTTCTCTTCTTCTTCAGTTTGCTTTATTATTTTGCCTGTACCAGATTCATTTATTTATCCAGTAGGTCCTTATTAAGTATTTGTCTTTGTTACTTTTCTCTCATTGCTGAGACAAAATACTTGATGCCCGAAATGAAGGAAGGAAAGGTTAATTTAGCTTACAGTATGTGGAGATTTCAGTCCATACTCAGCTGGCTCTAAGGCAGAGTGGTGTGGCTAAGGGGGTAGCCAGTCACTGAGGTCTCAAGAGACGAGAATGAAAAGGGTAAAAAGGGAAAGGTGTGGCTCCTTCCCTCCCTTACATTGTATACCAGCTCCCTGCCCCTGGGCACGTGCAGCATTCAACACCTCCAATCCCAGTATTAGACAATGAACCAGTCACAAATGCTAGACTCAGCTGGTTTCAAAAGACCTGACCCCTCAATGAGGGGCTTTAGGGGAACATTTAAACATAAATCATACAAATATTATACAAACAGATGAACAACCAGACTAACAGGCCAAACACATATAAAACACATAAGACAACTACTATATACTAAATCAAGATACAGTTTTAGATATGTTGCCCATGCTGGATTACAGTAATTTTGTTTTCTGTTGTCATTTATTTTGTACTTTATTTATATATTGTGTTTCATGTCAAAGAAACCCTGCAATACTTAAGCTTTTGTGTCTGGTTTACATCAGTTAACATTATGGTCTCAATATGCTCCTATTTTCCTGCAGGTTACTCACGTTTATCCTTGTTTATGTCAAAGTAGTATGTAATTGTCCCTTTGTATAAATATTACATTTTCTTTATCTGTCTCTCTGTTGATGGACATATAGACTGCTTCCAAGAGTTAGCTCTTATAAATTGTGCTGCTATAAACAGGCATACAACACAGTGGTGTGATGTTTCTGTTTTGGGAGGATATCTATCTGGGTCAAATGCAATTTCTAGTTTTAATTTTTTGAGGAATCACCATACTATGGAGAGAAAAAGGAAAAATTATATAGAGTAAAAATGAGAAAAAATTACAGAGAGGAAAGTAAAAGTGAGAAGAGGAAAAATAAAGAAAAGAAGAAAAAGATAAACAAAAAGTAAGGAAAAAGAAAAATTTTCTAAAGCTAATACACTAGTAAAGAAGAAAAGAATAAAACAAAAAAACCCTAAAAACAGTGTACACACTCACAAAAACAAACAGAAACCCAAACAGAAATTAAAAATCTAAGCAAGAAATTTCTTTGTGATTTAGAGCGTGTGGTTTCCTTCCAGAATGTATGGCTTGGGGGCAGTATCCACATCAAGATGTGTCTCTGCTCACACTGGTAGATACAGAAAGCAGTGAGAGGACTGAACCTAGCTGGATGCAAACACCAGCAGGCATAGGATTCACTGCTGTCATTTTGGAACTTGTTTTTCTGTAACCCGGGGCCAGGTCTGCATTCCTGCTCCTCTGACAGAGGCACTAGGCAAACAGAGAAAGCTGCCGCATCACTGCCCATAGACAGGCAGGACCCCAGCAGCTGGGAGCGTCCTGGCTCCGTGAGGCCTCCTACTTGTGATCCTTGAAGTACAGAATCAAGATTTTGGATTCTGCACGTCTAAGCTAAAATGCCATTAGAGGACAGTGTTTTACGTTTCTTAAGGAGTGGAAAAAAGAACCTCTGGTCCACTTGGTCTTGGGATCTAATCCACAGTTTATTGTACTTTGTTGTTTGGGAGATAATGTGTCTGGTACATGAGTTTCCTTATTGCCACTAGGCATTTAAAGAAACATTCCTTTTGGGAATGAGCTCTTTTAGGATCTCTCTGAACAAGAGGTCACTCATTGACTACAAATGTAGTCAATAGGTATTGTTCCAAAACTTCTTTTATAAGTAACTCAGTGTTTACTTCTATAGTATGATAATGATTAAGCTGGTTAATCAGTTTGAAATACCTGTTTAAGCAGTTCTCACCTGTCTTCCTGGAAAATTACATTTGGTTTGGTTTTGTTTGGTTTTTGTTTGGTTTTGTTTTAGTGTCACTTAAGATATATCTGGGTAAATAAATGATTATTTTTGACAATCTTACTGTTTCTATTAGAAGGCTATCTGTGGTAGCTCGGGAATTTTCTTCAGTGAAGGTCGCTCCTCAGTCTGTTGCAGAGAAACACATTAAAAATTATGGCATACAGTGAATTCATTAAACTAAATCAGTTTTGCAGTTTGCTGGGGAAAAAGAGCAAGAAAAAACACTATCGACTTCTTGGGCCCTGTATATTAGTATGTGTTTTAAAACATGTCTTTAATAATTTCTACACAATCTTTTTTACTTCTAATGCCCTTGATACTTACTGCTGCCTTGAGTTTTAGTCCAATTCCAAACCATACCGAATAAGTTTTGTGGAACAACGACATGAAATTTGTTGCAAAAGCGTCATACAAGAGGAAGGAATACTTTTACACATTTTTTAAAAACAGTGGTGATTCATAGATTTCTTGCAAAATATTGAGAAATAATGTCCTCCTATTTAGAAAATAACAGGATGAGAATACCCTGTTTTCTGTTTTGTTCTTAGAAACATGTTGCTTGCTTTTTAATTGTGGACCTGAGAAACATCATTCAGGATCCCCTTACCTGAAGATTTATGATCTGAGAGTTAGCTTACGTGACACATTTCATTTATCCTCAGATTTACCTAGTAATTGCAGAAAGTATCCTGTCCATTTTCCCTTTCTGCCAATATGTGGAAAATGAAAATTCTGATTTTCAGTATATTCAGTTAAAGTGTCTGAATTTATACAATATCTTCTGGAAAGATGAGGCAGAACCCTGGGAACAGTAATAAAAATGTAATAATTTCCTGATTGTATCATCCTTTTTGAAAACCACATAATTTCCTCATTATTTGGCCTTCATTATTTTATATGGATATAGTTGCTGAGTAATGACAAGACAATTTGAGGGATGATAAAGATATAAAAACATTGCAAAATGTAGGAAAACTAAGATTAATATCCATAGTATATTCTTAGACATAAAAAGTTCAATGGACTTATGCTAATTATAAGATAGAATCACTTTGTTCATTTAACATTTTTCCCTCCAAGAGTAGAATGAGAAATGTCAGTTCTCAGAGAAAACTTCTCAGAAAGAAACTCAAAGGAAAATTGTGTCTGTGGACCCTGGTTTTCTTCCAAGGGTCAGCAAGCCCATCGTGTTTACCTGGAAGTTACATTTGTGGTGAGACCCGTGTTATTTGACGTATGGAAAGATTTCTCATAGTTTTCTTTAAGTTAGGTACTCAACAAATATTTGAGTTGAATTAAATTGGCATTCACATCATATACACATGAGCATAGCCACAGTAGCCCAAGTCAGTATATAATTGGAAGTAATTGTCTTAGGAAAAAATCCTAAGGAATATCATTCTAGACCTGCAGTAATCAAGTAAAATTGCATCAAAAATCTTTAAAGCTAGAAGTAGTAGAGGAAAATTGTTATGACCACAGAGAAATGGATAATTTCTTAGTACTTTAGCACTTAACCAAAGCGACTACTTGAATGTATTACCAATTCTTCAAAAAGTAAAATGGAATGAAATGAAATTGCAGGTAAAAATTAAGGTAGTATTCAACTCTGTTTGAGCTTTCTGGATAAAAGCTTGTTCATACAGTAGCATTCTTATTCGAACCAGCGAGTCTTTTTTTTTTTTTTCTCTAGTGTCAAATCAAAGCTCCTTAATAAAATAACTGTAGGCAGAAATTTGAGGAAGTATGAGTTACAGCGATGAGTCTAGCTAAACTCCCTTAGCTGTTGGCAAGCATTCTGTGATTAAAGAAATGAATAAATACTGGTTTATAATAGAATTTCTCAACTGGAAGTGACTTCCACTCAAAGGGATCTTGGAAAATGTATGCACAATTTTTAGTTGTCACAGTGGGGCTAGGGATTTGGTGGCATTAGTAGAGGTGTCTAGTGAATAGAAGTTAGGGACACTGATAAAATATCCTACAGGACACTGAGCAGCCCCACAGTAAGGTCAGTTGTGCTGGGGGTTGAGAAATTCTAGCTTAGAGATTTCTTTAGCATTAGAATTTATAAAAGTGTGCTTTTTCTAAGAAAATTCTCCATCTACGCTTTTGCCTCCTTCTGATCCCTTGTGGACAGAAAAGTAAACACCGTAAGAGTCTAGATTTTCACTGTAGTTGCCAAGAGATACCTCCAAACAGACCTTTATTGCACCTGAAGATTCTGAGCAAGGGAGGGTGAAATTTATTTTTTCCTTTGTGAAGGGTCTTACTATGTAGTCCTGGCTGGCTCAAATACCTTAGCCTCCAGATGCTGAGATCACAGGCATGCACCACCATGACCAGCAAAGGATGAAATCTTGATGAAGCTCATTACTACAACTAGCATAGAAGGCTCTTGTTAAGGCTAAATTAGTGAGTGACATAGTATTAGGTGTGGCTAAAAGCCACTTTAATTGTGATTTCTGTGCTCCAAAAACTTTTCTCAGAAAACAGTTACCAGATAGTGTTACAGAGAGGATATTTCACACATACAATGTTTGAAGTTTATGAAAACGCTTCATTGTATCAAGTAATAAGTTCATACATATCATCTTCCATCTAAATAGTGATGGGAAGTTATCTATAACTACCTGATCTGAGGCTGTCAGTGAGAATTTGTCTACTTATGGGTCAGTACTTTTACTGTTTTTAAAATTGGATGAGAAAGCGGGAAGCTCTGATTGGCTATAAATGTCTTCATTTGTATCTCTGCAGTTGAAAAAAAAAAGTTTTGGAATAGATAATCCTGCAGCTGCTTTCTTGAATTGCATTTTAAGAATATTGTATTAAATGTTCAAGGGAGAAAAAAAGCCAGCAACTTCAGAGGGTCAGAAAGTGAATCATCCAAAGATAAATTAAAACCTAAACTTTCTGCTAGTGGATGAGTCAAATAAGAATGGATTTGATCAAGCAGCTTACGACTTTGAGAAGCAACTGTCATAGTGCTGGGTTGGCAGCTTCTGGTGATGCTCAAGGCTGTCTGACTGTACTGAAATAAGAAGACTGATTTGAAAATGATGAACAGAATAGCAGGAGCTTGCGTTTTTCTCTTGAGAAAACTGGCTGCCAGTTCTGAGGTCTTTTTAGAAATGCTGACTTTCTGTATTTAATAAATTTGGCCTGCGTAAATGTCAGGAAGAAATCCAAAACACTTTAATAGCCTTAGCCAGATTACAGATGGGGGGTCAAACCAGTGGGGTTTGTTTTGGTTTCCAAGCAGGTGATGTCTGGAAAAGGAAGTGTCTCCATGGTGCTGGCTTGGGTTGCTGCCATCTGAGCTACATCTGGCAACCAAACCGCTCACTACGAGCTGATGGCCTAGCTGCCCAGTCACGGGATATCTCCTGTTTGTAAGAGCTGTTTGGAGGATCAGGTTATTCATACTCAGGATTGTAAGCCAACTAAAGCATGGGCTTTTTTTCCCCCTCCATCTTGCAATAAAACTATCCTAATTTCCTGAGTTACAAGACGGAAGAAAATACATAATACTTAGGATTTTCACCAGTGTCTCATACTAGTACCCACCAACACTAACTTTTTATTGAAACCAATATCTGGATGTAATTATCTTCAGTATAAAACCCCCTTGTTCATTTGGAGCTCATCGTTGTCAAATGAAAAAGTGATCTTTAGAATTATTTATTTTATTTTGTCCTCAAAAATCTGTGTATCAGTGTACTATGAAAAAAATGCTTCCTTACTGAAACCAGGTGACATAACCTAGTACTGATAACTTACCTTAAGGAACCCAGCAAAATTATAATAAACGTGTTTTAGAAGAAAGTCAGTCATTAAGAAAATAAGCTAGAAATACTGAAAACTGTTTCTTTTGATTAGAAATGACCCACAAGTAAGAGCTAACTTTAGCTTCCTTTTTTACCTTTTATGTTGGTGAAATAGTATGCTAGGTATGTCCAGTGTTTAAATGTAAAATTGCAGAGAGTAGTAGACTGATCCATTTAGCTAAAGAAACAATCACCTGATTGTATGCAGGTAGGTAAGGAAAGAAGAAACTTAGTGACTGCAGTGATCTTTGCTTCAAAAATGTTTTCAAAGGTCAAGTGCTGTGAACACTGTATCTCCTTGAGTCTGTTTTCTTGCTTCTAATATGGGAAAAGTTGCCAAATCTCTACCACAGTCCTTAGTTTTAATAGATGGGAAACATGTTGACCCGGTGCATTCCTTACATTGCAGTGCTGAGTGGGGGCAGGATAGGCTGAAGCTGATGTTTACTTTGTTAACTCATACTGTCAGGTGTGAAAGGGCTCCTTTGGACTCAGCGACTGTGTTCCCACCTCTGGTGGGAACTATCATGACTATAATAACATGTTCCCTTTTTAATTAGTTCTTTTAAAAGTGGGTTGGCCTTGTAATTATTATAATCGATAATAATAGAGGCTTCTTATACTTTTTGTTCTAGGTGAGGTTGAGAACATTATTAAAATAAGTTTGGGTAGTAAACAATGCTATTCTTAATTTAAAAATTTATTTTTTTAGGGAAACAAAAATATTACATGATTCTCTACATTTGGAAAATGGCTATAAATTTAATATAGAATTGATTTGGGCTCTTTTGGACATTTTAGAAATTCAGTAGCTTTGAAATGGCCTTAGAGGATCTTCTTTATGTGTATTTTAAGGGTTTGAGTTTTATATTTAAATTATATTTCATTACTGGTTGAAGTTTTGTTTTAAACTCTTCAGAGTTTTAATCTTCAGGAAGACACTGTTCATTGGCATGTTTTGTTAATAGTTTGCCTCAAGCTGTCCTTGGGAGAATTGAATAGCTACTATTACTGGAACACTGGAACTAAGGAGTCATTCACATCACAAAGTGGCACTGAGGCCCTTTGGTTTTGTGAAAATGTGATTACAAGGTAGCTCCAGGGTAGTAACATTGCATGTAGTGTCATTTAATGATGGGAATACGGTGCTAAGGCAATGGATGCACCCTTTCCAGGCGCTCCTCCAGTCTTAGTGCAGCATCGCATACGGCTCCTTGGTGCTGAAACTCACTTAGCAACACTTAACACACTGACCATTCCTAACAAGATAGCCTTTTTAACTTCCTTCTGATTGAAGACATTCTCTTCCAGTATGCACTGTCAATTGGCTTTATGAGGTGTGATCAAATATAGTGAATGTTTAAACAAAAAGAAAATATTACAGTAAAAGTCACATTGCCATTAACTACCCTCCAAAAGCTCTCAATTGGACACACTTACCCCATCGTTCTCTCCACCTCTGAAACAGTTGTAGAGCAGTTCTTTCTTGTCTCGGGTTATAGTGTCATGGCTGCCTCAGGGTCTTGTGTTGATTCAAAACATTTGCCCTTCCTGGCCATTTTAACTCTGGGTTCGAAAAGCCAGAAGTTACACAATGCCAGATTCTGCTGAATAAGGTGGGAGAGAACGCACTGTAATTTTTATTTGGCAGAACTTGCTGTACACATGAATTTAGCCACACCAGCACTAGTAAAGACTCTCACAAAAGAGCACTTCCAGAGTTGCTTCAGAAAGTGGCAAAAGAATGATGGCATAAATGTGTTTGAAGCCAGAGAGAGCATTTGGAGGGGCGTCAACAGTGATGTTTTTTGCTGTCATACGCACTGTATTTTTTGTTCAGCCCCTGTTTGTCATTCTTTCAGGCACTGTATTCAGGGCATGTGTGGTCTTTGCCCATGACTCCTAAGCTAAGTGAAGCTTTTGCTCTGTCTTCAGTGGTAGTGACAGGCGACTGAGGCAGTGCTTTTCCTTATAACCTCTTCGTCTGCCCCCTTAGTTTACCAGTACAGATGGGCCCAGACATCTTTGTGGTCAGGAATTCAAACATGCCTAGCAAAGAAATTTGCATTTGTACAGCACTTGAGGGTTAGTAGTCACTTTCTATGCCATTTCTCAGAAGTACTTTTTGTTTTCTAACTTTGATATCATTGTTATTTCTAGTCTCTCCCCCCACCATGCACTTCTATGCATAAAGCTTTTGGAGGTTTCTGTTCATTGGCTTGTGACTACTGTCTAATCAATCTAATTATCAGTGTTTGCTTTTTTTAAATATCATCCACTAAAATCTTGTTCCTGGTTGTCTTTTAGATTTATAGTATTTTCATTTCTGGCTGAGTTTGAGCTACCATTATTTTCTGCTGGAGTCACTGCACATTCTATAAATATATATTCTCAATCTCTGTCTCCTCTACATTCACTCTTTGTCTCTTTTCTACTCTAAGCCGTTTTCTACACAGCAGCCAGAATGTGAAGCGTATATATCAATAAACCTGATAATAGAACTCGCCAGTTACTGATGCATCAGTGTCTCTCCAGTACACTTAAAAACAGAATCTGCAGAGAAAAAACAATGAGCCTTGCTTTGGGGTGCCGTGTAATGGGTGACAGTCATTAAACATGCAGTTTGTGGCAGGTCCTAATCTAATCTACATTTTTAACAAATTCTGCCCTGCTGACCCAGCTCTTCCCTGCCTCTCCATTCTCTCTCCTCTCCCTCGGTGTCACACAAATCAACATGACACACTTGCCCACACCAAGGCAGACGCCGCTCACTGTTTATGATGGTTTGCCCCAGGATCCTGGTGGGTTTATTTCCATCTTCTGCATCAGCTTTGCTGTCATTGTCTCAAATGAAGGAATTCCCCTGATCATTCTTTTCAAGCCGCAATAAATGACTTTTCTTATGAAGCAGTCATCCTTTATCTACAGTTTTGGTTTCCATGGTCTGAAAATATTAAATGGAAAATTACAGAAAAAAATTCATAAATTTCGAATATCATGCTTTTGTACTAGTATGGCAATATCTTGTGCCATCTGCCTCATTCCACTAAGGACATGAATCATCCCTTTGTCTATCAGGTTCTCGCTGTATAAACTTATTAGTTGCTAGTAATCATCTCATATCAGATGGACCATTGTGGTACCACAGAGCTCGTGTTCAAATAAGTCTTATTTTAATTAATAAAGGCTCCAAAGTGCAAGAGTAGTGATGCTGGCAATTTGGCTTTGCCATAAAGAGCCTGTTAAATACATATCTCACATCCACAGGAAAAGAGTGTAACACAGTAAGATATTGTGAAAGAAGGAGAGAGAGAAACAGAATGAAAGACTATCTTCATTTAACTTTTATTACAGTATATTGTTATAACTGTTTACTTTATTATTGTTATTATTAACTACTCTGTCTGATTCATAAAATAAACTTTATTATGGACATATGGGAGAAAGGCTGCAGATACAATTCATTACTAAATGCCTGTAATTTCAGGCATTCACCAAGGGTTTTGGGATGTATTCTCTTACATATATGATTTAAGGTTCTTTAATTGAAAATGAAAAATATTTTTCAGAAATTTTCTCACGTAGATCTCCAGACTAAAAAAAAAATCCTGAAAATACATGGAGCGGGGAGGGGAATGGAAGTGGTGGTCTAATTAGAGTCTATTTAGAGTTCGAAAGGCTAGATATTGTTTCTCCTCGTATTTGATATTATAACAAGGTATATTAGCCATGCACAGTGTGAGCGGCCCTCTGACTTATTAGCTCTAGTCTTTTGGAAAGTATGGCTCTCTTCAGTTTCAAAAAACAACAAAAATGGTCAGTGCTGTTTATTTAATGAAAACAGAAAAACAGTGCCTCCCAGACCTGTATGTTTGTGTCTAAAATTCTTAATCCTTCATTTCCACCTGTCTGCTGGATGTCTCTTCCACAGTGTCTCTCGGCATCTTAAACTCCGCATAATCAAAGCTGAATCCATTTACTTCTGTTATTTGCCATCTGCTCCTCGGGCTGTATCCTTAGTTGCCATTAGCAACCATCCCCACCCTTTCTCTCCATCTTCAAGCATCAGATTCATCTTCTCGCGAACCTTGACATCTGGACAATCACTGATTATATTATTTTTCAAAGCTTTCTCTTCCCTCATGCTTGGTTGCTTTTCCAGAGGTGTCTACCTTCCCAACCCTGTCACCCTTTCACCTGCCTCATGTCTTTCTCCACGCTCTCACCAGCTCATTCTCACTAAGGTAAACACACCTTGCTATGTTTTGCTCAGAGCTTTTCTATTAGGCGCGACATCTTAGGTTGAGATAATTTTTTCCTTTTGTCCGCAAAAGACCCTTTCACTTCCTTATCTCTCTGGAATTGTATACTTCTAGTTCACTTCTTACCTCAACAAATTATACCTCAGGCTGTCTCTGAGCCTGACTTCTTTTCAGTCTCTTAATGTTAATATGCACATCACTTAGGATATTGTTTTATGCTTCTTTACACACTCATTTCTGAAGGGATCTGAACTGTGGTTAGCAATTGAAAGTTTACTATGCAGAGTGCCTAAAAAAGAATAGGTCTTTTTTTTTTTTTAAGTTTTAAGGAGAAAAAGAAAAAAAAAAAAACAGAAAAAGGGTATAAGTTATACAGAATTTCAAAAAAAATAAACAGTAGGAAATCACTAGTTAATAGATTACATATTGTCATCTTAGAAATAGTGGTTCAAGTTACAAAATTAAAGCATATAAAGTAGACATTCAAACAGTGAGACTGCAAACAGTTCTATTCAATGATCCAACAAAACTCACTAATATGGTTATCTATCTTATACATTTAGATATACATGCAGTTATATCCTTTAGAGCACTTTCTTTTCCTCTCTTTTTTACAATGGCAATTACACATTTTGGGGTTATTACTCCCACAGTTCTTATTACTTTTTTTTTTTTTTTTGAAGAGAATAAAGCCAAATGTGACATAACAAAACAGAGTCAGTCAAATCAAAAGGACGGACATAATACATAATGTAAAAACAGAATACAAAGTGATCAACAGTGGTTATCATAATGCCTCTTGCTATCTTAAAAAGAATTGCCTATATCATCAGTTATAATAAAGTTGAACAAAACAGTAAAGAATAAAACCAAAACATTGGAGACATTACAGGACTTCAAAAGAAGATAATAGTCAAACCAGAGTGGGCGTCATAGTGAATCTTAATTGTCTTCACAGTTGTTGCCTATACTCTCAAGCTTGGTACTATCAAGCAAAACAGAATAGAGGAAAATCAGTCAAACGAAGGTGGTGAGAGCAATACAGGGTTTCAAATCAAGTTAATAGGAAATCAAAGTGGGTTGCTACAATATATCATGCTATTTTTAATTTATTTTTTCCCTTAATTAAAAAGATAAAATAAAAAAGTAAATAATAAAAAATGAAGATTGAGATAAAAGAGGACATAACAACAAAACAGCACAGGTCAGAACATAACCATTTAAGCAAAATAGTGTTTCACCACAAGATATCCCAACATAAAAGTAGTTACCATAGTGTCTCTTTCCATTAAATCTTTGAGTATATCTTCATATACTGTAGCATCAAACATATCATGACAATGTAAAACCATTCAAGAGAATGACAGTATCTCAGGGTATTTGGAACCAACTAACAGAAAGTGAACAATGGTTTCTGTAGAATCTCCTTGTCTATAAAAGTTTTTGTTTATATTATCACATATAATAAAATCTAATAAGATACAACATGTTAAGACTGATGGAGACAGAAGAACAAAAGCTTGATGGGACTTCACAACAAGATGGTATTAAATCAGCACTAGCTATTACGATGCCTTGTTTTCTCCAAAACAGCTGTTCCTACCATCCAACCTTCTCTGCCTCATTCTGTTCAGCTCTTTTCTGTCATTAGTTGTCAGTTTGTCTTCTTCATTTCGCTTTCTGCTCCAATCATTGTGGCCTCTCTGCCACTGTTTCTGGAATCTTGGTATTTTTCTTGTTTAGAATGTCCTGCAGTATTCTCTGTAGAGTTGAATTGGTGGCTGCAAATTCCCCTGGTTCCTCTTTATCCTGGAAGCACCTTGTTTCTCCATTAATTTCTAGGGACAGTGCAATCAAAGTTAAATGGCGAGAACATAAATATGCGAAGTCATTGGTTGTATCAAGTTCTTAGTGTTTTAAAGATTGAGTTATCAAATCGTGGTCTTTGATCACCACTTTCTCTTTTTATTTTACTTTACAGAGAATAACATATAAACAATGAAAACAAGTTTCAAACCAGGGTAGTAGGACAGTTACAATACTTGATACTTTGCATATTGGTGTCTTGTAATAGTTACTCAGAGTACAGGACATAGGCATGATATTTTGTCTAATTAGCACAAATAAGGAACAAACAGAAGCTTGCTGTGTGTAACTACCCTAACTATCTTATGTACACAAATATTTTTTTCCTTTTACTCATTCTTCCTTTTCCCATCACAGTTTTTCTTTTCTTTTGACCAGTTTCTTTCCAATTCACAGTATCTATTGTACATCTTTTAGAGGGAAAACAGAAAAAGCCAAATGTAAACAAACCTAAAAAACAACAGCAAAAGCAAGATGACAACAGCAATAGCTATATAGATTTTCAAAACAAGATGATAGGAATTTAACAATGGTTGTTATACTGCGTATTGTTATCTTCAAAATAGTTGCTCAGGTTACTAGATACAAGAATAAAACAAAATAGTAAAATGGAACAAAACATTGGATTTCAAAACAAGACAAAGGAAACCCCCACAGTTGGCACAGTGCACACTGCCATCTTTGAAATAGACGCCCAGACCACCTGGCCCAGGCCTGCAAAGTCAATCAAACAACACAAGCGTCAACCTGTTCTTTCTCCTTCATTGCTATCATCTCACCTTGAGTCTTCTGAATCATCCAGTTGCTTACTAGAGATGGGGGAGTGATATATGCTCCTCTGGTTTCCCAGCCTATGTGTTGACTGGCTCACAGGAAGGCGTGCTTGCCTTCTTGCTGAGTCTCCTCCCAATCCCATGGCGGAGCCTGGCTCAGGGAAAGGCATGCTTTCAACACCACTTTCTTTATCCAAGCACTATGGGTAATCAAATGTGGGAAGCTAAATTAATTTATTATTAAGGAGAAACCCATAATAGTGTGTAGGACTGGGTTAGTAGTAGTCTGTGTAAGAAACATAATACAAGAAATACCTTATTCTCATAAATTTTACAAACTAGGTATATATTGCTAGATCCCCCCAACCCCGCCTAGTAGGGTTTTGTGGTGTGTGATACTTGTGCCACGGTTGGTCCCCACGCTTCAGTTTCTTTAACTCCATAGTCAATCAATCTCCCTTTTTGTGCCTACTCATTTTATCTTATAAATATTGTCATTCAGCAAAAGGTCAAAAACATTGGCAATACTATCTTTGAGAACTATAAAGATAACTTCAGTCAGTGGATATGCACTTAACAGATTAGTGGTGTTAGAGAATCTGTCTGACAATTCTTTATGGTGATTCTCACAAAACATAATTTGTGCTCATAGTTGCTTTCAAAAACTGGAAACACTTGAAGCATTAAACAGTTAGTTTAGTAATTCCTGAAATTTATTCATTAATGCAGGGAAGTAAAACTTCAAATATATAAAGGAAGTTTGAAAGAATATTAAAGGTCTGTGTTAGAAGCGGGGAGGTGAAGAAAGTTTGATGGATGGTACAGTGTTGCCTTCTCAAGCATGTTACTTAAATTTTTTATAAATGTCAAATATTTATAACCATGTGTAATAACCATTCCCTATCCCTGATCTAAGAGGCCATGAGTAATCAGTGTGAGTCGGCTTTTAGAACATACTGTGTAGAGATTTCCACATTGTGAGTTTTAGAACCAGAATTGTCGATTCAGAATTCAGTTTTAAGAAAACTGAATTCAGTTTTAGGAAATTTGCTTACAGCTAATCAGACTCTGGAGAAGTGATGTACAATATTTGGTCTTGCAAACTATTTATGTAGCAATTGAACTAGTAACTTAATTTCTACTGAGAAATAGAGCCACCAAATTCTATTGATGGTTCTAGACTTCTAGTTTTTAGTAAAGATACCAAGATCCAAGAGCTAGGTAATTTAAAATTTTGGTTTAAAAGGCAATAAAATAGTCTTAATAGAGATCTCAGATTTCTCCCACAGAGTTGTGATCATGATACACCCCAGACCACCTATGTCATTGGTGGATGGGCACTGAGGCTTATTATTTTTGGCCTTTTTGACATCTTCTCATGTGCCTCTGTTAATGTATAACATCTTTAACCATTTTCTGTTTTACACAAATTAAATATTAGGGCCATTTCTTCCTGTTGCCTTTATGATCAACAATTGTGATTTCTGTTCAGGCTGTGGTTATTAGCATCACTTTTGGAAGGTGACATTTCTTCATCTTAAAAGTCTGTTGGATTTGACAGTTGCTGTCTATCAAAGTCTATAGCTAATATCATTGGTGAAAATATTGTGTTTGGCTGAGGTTTGTCATATGGGGACTATCAAAGAGAGATTTCAGAATCCTGAAGTAGCTTCTTTCATGTCCTGGAGGAGAATCCCTGACCTATGGCTTTCAAGTCCCTGAGGAGTATCAGTGACCTGTGGCTTTCCTATGCCAATGGCTACCATTAGATATTTGAGGTTGTACCAAATAACATTCCTCTGAAAATTTTGAGAATTTAATTAACTTTAAGTAGTGGACATGTATTTACTTTATCTCTTTCTAATGTCACCTGCAAATTTTAGTCATCCAGTTGTTCTGGGCAGTGGAATTTTCTGAAACTTTTCTGGATGTACTAGTGTATATAGCTTGAATGAAATA